>NC_090373.1:76044640-77244640 GCF_036365525.1 Heterodontus francisci
TGTTGGAAGATTTCTTATTCATACTGCAGTTTATTCTGCTCATTTAAAAAAGTTTGACACTTCTGTGATCTTGGCTTCAATTTATCAAAATAAGTGGGAAGAAATTCTCTCTGTTTATACATAATATAATTGTAAAATAATATAAATTAATTATATATCAATCTATAATTTCTAATATTTGTCATAATTATATTTATACAGCAACTTATTGTGTCAAAATGTCTCCAAGCACCTCAGACACTGAATTACTGTCTGAAATGTAGTGACTGTTGTTATGTAGGTTTCTTTTACGGACCTAAAAATGACCAACATCTGAACCCTGTTTGCCAATATAAATTGAATCAAGTATGCTGAATCTGTACCAGTTTTAAGTGTTCCCACCTCAGCTGTAGGTTTGATGCTGGTGCCAATTTGGAAGCATATTTAATCCTCCCAGGCGTCTTCATATCTCTAGACCTGACATAATCAGAAGTATGTTCAAATCTCTTCAAGTGCAATACAGTGGTGGTGACATACTTATGCACATACATCCAAAAATTAAATAACAAAAGTTTATTCAAATAAGCTATCCATTATGAGAAATCATCTTAAGCTTAGCATATCATCTATCCGAGACAATGTGGGTTTAAGTACTGATACGGGATTACTGCACTAGCACTCATGATAAGTAAAACTTGCGATAACTGCTAAAGGTCCTAGAGAAAAGTTTCAACCATTTAGAGGTGACTAATTGCTTCACAGTTGGACACAATTATGCTTAACTTGTCACTCAGAGCGAACATATTTTATAGACGTTTTATATATATATTGAAAAATTACACTGCAGTGCAGAAGAGATGAACTTCTGAGCAGTAGTTTGAGCACAGTGTCAAAATATAATATAGAAACCTCAGCTTTGAACTGTATTTGACCATGCTGTTTTTGGTTTGAGCCTGCTTAATGTTGCTTCTCGGGGTAAGGTGGGAAATATTTTTTCGATTACTTTGTTTCATCACCAATATGAAAAAATTGTTAGAGGTAATTCAATAATTAAAGGAATATTTGTAATGACATATGTGGGTATTGATAGCTAAGCATGCCTATACAAATGCAAGTGTAGAGGAGTGCACACCTATAAAATTGTAACTTGGCAGTGACACAATAAATTGTTCCAGTCATATCAGAAATGATATTAATATAACTGTACCTAATCCGTCAACCCCAAATACTAGATTATCATGGAGCAAAGAAAGTTGTGTAGAGAACATGCATTAGAAAGAGTTTATTGAGAGTCAGAAAACAGTTTTTGGATTGGTAGCTGTATTACCGTGGATTTACTGCCATTTCTCATTTAATTTTAATATGCAGTGGTTAGGACCAAAATAATGAAAAGGGAAGTACAACAATAATTAATGGGTAGGAGGGCAATTAACTACAATATCATTGCTAAATATAGTATTAAAGCCTATCTTACAATGTCCTGAATACCACCATAACACATTAGGATTGCATTTTAGAAACCTGTTCCAATGAAATTCTTCACTCAGCACCAACTGCACAGAGCAGGGGTGGTGGGGGAGGGTGGAGCAGGAAGAGGAGTCACTTATGTTTGGCAGGACTATCTAGACTCACCTTCTGTGACCGACTGGAGGAGCTACAACAGATGTAGGACCTCAATTTGCATATTTAAACAGACTTCTGCCTGTTTTTGGGGGGGGGGGGGGGGGGGGGGGGAGCGGGGCAAGTCCTAGGTGCTCATTTAAAGGCCTGCCTGAAAGATTATTCAGGCAGGCAAATTAGTGCACAAAGTCCCCACCAAATTTTCTACTGCTGGTCAGCCATTTTTCAGCTGAGAAATGGTGGCCAGCAGTTGAAAGTCTCCTCACCTATGTGTGAAGTGTTGTCTTTGCCACTAAATTACTTGGCCAACTCCTTCCACTGCCAGGAAACAGTTTCATTTGGGGCAAGCATAATTCTGTTGCAAAGAATGTGAATCTCCTTTGCTTGGCTTTGTCCAGCAACACTTTGACAGCTGTATCAATGAACTTGGGAGTTCTCTGCCCTCTTGCAGATCTCACATTGTTACTCATTTTACAAATATTTTTACACTGGCTTCCTTTCTAACATAGTGTCAGCCTTTAAATCCTGTATTACTGTGATAGCTCCTCTCTTCAACCACTCCCCATCTCAGTGAAATCAGCTCCCAATTCGTGGTATTCCTGAACACTCGAGCGCTCCTGAGTATTTAAATCAGGCTATCCGCAGACTGATAGCCATGTCAGTCCGTTTCACATGGGACGGACACTCCACCTTATTTCTGATTTGCCATTTGTCCAAGTGGAAATTTAGGTTGCATTCTTCAATGTGATTGGCCTGACTTCCAGAGACCTGAAAACAAGAGAGACTCACATTTTCATAGGTTTCACCATTGTCATTGAGTGTCCAGATAAAGCTAAAAGCCCAAAGCCAGATTCCTCCCTTTCTGATAAGTCAATCATTTGCAACAATCATCGGGGTATTAAAGTAACGGTGCCCAAAAACTGCAATTGGTAAAATACATATTTAGTGATTCATTAAACAGTAGGTAGTGAGAATAAAAAGACACATCACACATCTCCCTTTCATTGTGGTAAAGTAACTCTTCCTCCTCCGACACTGCACTAATGGGCTTCTAGGTGTTTCTTGCTGTGCCTGTCCAGTATAACCAATTATTATTTGTGTGGATCACAAGGAGCAACAACTGCAGCCAGGAAGAGCAGGACATGAGACAAATGGCCACTATTTGTTTAGAGATACAGCACTGAAACAGGCCCTTTTTACTTTCTATTGGACATATTTACAATCACGGAACTGCTATTACTTTTTCCTGATAGTTTTTGTTAAAAGTTGAATAGGATTAGTTTACATTGCATTTTGATTCATGGCACATCCTTGTCTGCACTATAACAGAATGACAGGCATAAGTTGTATTATTAGTGAATGAGTATCTGTGGTATATCTTTGAATATGTATTTCTGTAGCACATACTCCTCTTGTTTATGTCTCGCATGGCTAAGTGTTCCCATAGCTCAGGGAGTGGCATTGGCAGCTTTGTCTGAGCTAAGTGATGAGACATGGGATTGGAGCAAGAGGATGTTCAGGTAAAAGTATGGGAAATATAAAAGTTCATTAATTAATGTACTTTTACACACATTTGGATTTATTTCTGCACAATTTATCTTTGTATTGTGATTTTATACTTTCTGTGTGTAATTATACAAATAACAGTTTGTGAGGATTCTTTAGTGTTTTCTCCTTTAAGATAGTTGGGAGATTAAATGTAGTTGATATTGGCATTTTCCATTTGGGAGTTTAGGTATTTTTTTCCTTGTTCATTATCTCACTTTTCTTAGAAAGGGTTTGAAAAAAAGTGACATATGGGCAAATTTGCTGTTTTATTGTTGATATGAGGGTGCCTGTATTCAGCTAACTGACAATTCCCTGTGTGCATTCGGTTTGTGAGCTCAGTTGTGAAGCTATCAAAGCTTCTCATCTTTCACAGCTGATGCATTTGATCTTCTATCAGATGAACAACAATGTCATGCTGAGTGGTAGTTTTATGCAAGAGATACTATACTGTAAATATTCTGCAAACCTTTTGGGTGTATGAGAGAATGCCTCCTGAGACATCAGTCACATCTTCAACATACTCAAAGTATATTCTACTGTTGCGATTTGTTATATCTGTGCTCAGAAAGGTTGCCAAGGGTTAAAACATCAACCATCTACAGCTATCATAATAGTGCAATGTAGTGGATTGAGATTATGCTGTCATAGAATGGTACAAATCAAGTTTCCACGGTAAATTCACAGGGAGTTGAGATGTCGACCAATTATGCACAAAGAAAATCCTAAACTAAAAAATAAAAACAGAAAATGCTGGAAATACTCATTGGGTCTGGCAGCATCTGTGGAGAGAGAACCCTTTTGGGTCATTGACCTGAAATGTTGGGCAGGATTTTATGCTACGCTTGGAGTTGGGCTCGGAGGCAGGGAGGAGGGGCAAAGAAAATGGCAAGGGGTGACATTTTGTGCAGGGCGGGGAAGGCCGAGGACAGGGGGAGACTGAGGACAGCCAATTGAGGCCCTTAAGATTAATGGTCACTTAGGGGCCTCTTCCCGCCTCCACTCCAATTTTGTGGAGGAAGGAGGGACCCGCTACCACATGATGATGCCACCAGGTGATACCTGGAAGCTTCCTAGTGGGGTTGGAGGGGGCAATCCATGGCTCCCCGAGGACTCTGCCAGTGGCGATGACCACCCACCCTCCATCCATTTGTCAGGGCCTGCCTGGCTGGCGACCCCAACCCCACTCACCTGTCCTGTAGGCCTCCTGCAGTACCAGCAGTTTTTTTTTTATTTCCAAAATATACTTTATTCATAAAAATCTGCAAAAATTACATTGCCAAACAGTTTCCAAACAGCACCAAAAAATACAAACATTGCAAGGGAGATCAGTTTCCTTCAATACTGTCATGAGTTTCTTCCCAACCCTTCCGTTTCACAATTGTCATGTCAATTACAGTTTTACATTTACAACAATTGAAAATATTAACGATACCGTTCGAGGGGTTTCCCATGGATCCAGCCCCTCAGTCCAGCTTGGTGGGGGAACCTTACACTGTGGTCTTTCCCCATTGAGCCTTTGCTGCGGCTGCCCCAAGCTTTAGTGCGTCCCTCAGCACGTAGTCCTGGACCTTGGAATGTGCCAGTCTGCAACATTCGGTGGTGGACAACTCTTTGCGCTGGAAGACCAGCAAGTTTCGGGCAGACCAAAGGGCGTCTTTCACCGAATTGATAGTCCTCCAGCAGCAGTTGATGTTTGTCTCGGTGTGCGTCCCTGGGAACAGCCCGTAGAGCACAGACTCCTGTGTTACAGAGCTGCTTGGGATGAACCTTGACAAAAACCACTGCATCTCTTTCCACACCTGCTTTGCAAAGGCACATTCCAGGAGGAGGTGGGCAGCCGTCTCTTCCCCACCACAGCCAACGCGGGGGCACTGTGCGGAGGGGGCGAGACTTCGGGTGTGCATGAAGGATCTGACGGGGAGGGCCCTTCTCACCACTAGCCAAGCTACGTCTTGGTGCTTGTTTGAAAGTTCTGGTGATGAGGCATTCCGCCAAATGACTTTGACGGTCTGCTCGGGGAACCATCCGACAGGATCCACTGTTTCCTTTTCCCGTAGGGCCTTGAGGACATTCCGTGCAGACCACTGCCTGATGGACCGGTGGTCAAAGGTGTTTTCCCGCAGAAACTGCTCCACGAAGGATAGGTGGTACGGCGCCGCCCAACTGCACGGAGCGTTCCGCGGCAATGTGACCAGGCCCATCCTTCGCAACACCGGGGACATATAGAACCTCAGCACGTAGTGACACTTGGAGTTTGCGTACTGGGGATCTACACACAGCTTGATGCAGCCGCACACGAAGGTGGTCATCAGGATGAGGGCCGCGTTGGGTACATTTTTCCTGCCCTTGTCCAGAGATTTGAACATCGTGTCCCTCCGGACCCGGTCCATTTTAGATCCCCAGACGAAGCGGAAAATGGCTCGGGTGACCGCCACAGCGCAGGAGTGGGGTATGGGCCAGACCTGCGCCACGTAAAGCAACAACGTGAGCGCCTCGCACCTGATGACCAGGTTCTTTCCCACAATGGAGAGAGATCGCTGCCCCCACATGCCCAGCTTTTGTCGTACCTTGGCTACTCGCTCCTCCCATGTTTTGGTGCACGCCCCGGCCCTTCCGAACCATATCCCCAGCACCTTCAGGTAATCTGACCTGACGGTGAAGGGGACAAAGGATCGGTCAGCCCAGTTGCCAAAGAACATGGCCTCGCTCTTGCCGTGGTTACCTTTGGCTCCCGAGGCCAGTTCGAACTGGTCGCAGATGCTCATCAGTCTGCGCACGGACAGCGGATCCGAGCAGAAAACGGCGACGTCATCCATGTACAGGGAGGTTTTGACCTGAGTGCCTCCGCTGCCTGGGATTGTCACCCCTCTTATGCTCGCATCCTTCCTAATAGACTCAGCAAAGGGTTCAATACAGCAAACAAACAAGACCGGGGACAGAGGACAGCCCTGTCTGACTCCAGATTTGATCGGGAAACTTTCAGATTCTCACCCATTGATTGAGACTGCGCTACCGATGTTTGTGTCGAGCAGTTGGATCCAATTGCAGATTCCCTCCCCAAACCCCATTTTGGAAAGCACGTCCATCATGTAGGTGTGCGATATCCTGTCAAAAGCCTTCTCCTGGTCCAGGCTGATGAGGCAGGTGTCCACCCTCCTGTCCCGTACGTCGGCGATCGTATCCCTGAGTAGCGCGAGACTATCAGAGATCTTCCTGCCGGGTACAGTACAGGTCTGATCGGGGTGAATCACCAACTCCAGAGCAGACTTGACTCGACTGGCTATGACTTTGGACAGAATCTTGTAATCAACATTAAGCAGTGAGATGGGCCGCCAATTTCTGAGTTCTGCCCTCTCCCCCTTCTGCTTGTAAATGAGGGTGATGATGCCTTTTCTCATGGATTCTGACATGCCGCCGGCCAGGAGCATACTCTCGTATACTTCCAGCAGGTCCGGGCCGACCCAGTCCCACAGGGCCGAGTACAACTCGACCGGTAAGCCGTCACTCCCGGGAGTTTTACTCGTCTCGAAAGACTCGATGGCCTTTGTCAGCTCGTCCAGAGTTAGCGGCTTGTCCAGTCTCTCCCTCCTGCTGTCATCTAAGACCTCTGTGATAGATGACAGGAAGGACTGGGAGGCTCTGCTGTCTGTGGGCTTCGCGTCATACAGCCCAGCATAAAAGGATTTGCTGATCCTTAGTATGTCGGACTGCGAAGACGTTACCGAGCCATCTTCTTCCTTCAGGCTGCTGATAACAGAGCTCTCTCTGTGTACCTTTTAGAAGAAGTAACGCGAGCACGTCTCATCCTGCTCGATGGAGCGGACTCTGGACCGGAAGATGATCTTGGAGGCCTCCTTGGCAAAGAACGAGGCCTGCTGGCTCTTCACCTCTTGGAGGTCCTCCTTGACCTCGACCCCCATTGACTGCAACCGGAGTAGATTTTGCATAATTTTCTGGAGTCGGGACAGTTCCCTCTGTCTCTCTCTCGCCTTCTGAACACCTTTGTGGATGAAGAACCTCTTGATGTTCTCCTTAATCGCTTCCCACCAATGAACTGGAGACTCAAAGAGGGGTTTCACGGTCCTCCAACCTTTGTAATCCCTTTTGAGTTCCTCAACGTTCTCTGGGGTCAGCAGTGTCGCATTGAGCTTCCACGTCCCTCTGCCAACCCGCTGGACGTCCTGTAAGTGACTGTCGGCCAGTAAGAGGCAGTGGTCGGAGAAGAACACCGGCTTGACGTCGGTGGATCCAAGCGTGACAGCACGGGACACAAACAGGAAGTCAATCCTGGAACGGGCAGACCCGTCCGATCTTGACCATGTGTATCTGCGCTGCGCTCCGTCTGCAGGTTTGCTGAAGACGTCGTGCAGTTTGGCATTCTTAACTGTTTCTATTAGGAATCTGGACGTAGCGTCCAGTTTGCTGTCGTCACTGCCGGATCGTCCAGCCGCATCGATGATGCAGTTGAAGTCACCGCCTAGGATGACCGGCCTGGACGTCGCCAGCAGCAGTGGGAGCTGCTGGAAGACGGTCAGCCGCTCGCTGCGTTGTACCGGGGCGTACACGTTGATCAACCGGAGCAGAACGTTGTTGTACCTTACGTCTGCTACGAGGAGGCGGCCGCCCACCACCTCCTTAACTTCGGAGATGGTGAAGTTACCTCCCCGCAGCAGAATACCCAGGCCGGAGGAACGGCAGTCATTACCCCCCGACCAGATCGATGGCCCGTGGGACCACCATCGCGACCACTGCCTGTAGGTGCTGAGGTGTGGTATTCCACACTCCTGCAGAAACAATAGGTCAGCTTTGACCTTGGCAAGGTAATCCAAGGTTGAAACACATCGCGTAGTAGATTTAATGCTACGCACATTAATGGAAGCAATTCTTACACCCATTTTTTACTAAAAATTAGTTGTTGCTTCCCATACCATTTGTCCTCGCTAGTCCCAGCCACCGGTCCTGGTGGTGCTGCTGGTACTGCACAGCTGCCACCCCTCCAATTGACTGGTAGCTCTGGAGGCAAGAGCTCATTCCTTAAAGGGACAGTGCCCCAACAATAGGCAGTCAATTGGCTGCCTGCTGTTAAATAGCATTGGGAGTCCAAAGGAGGGCCAAGGCGGGTTCTCCCCTCACCTTCCAGCCTGCAGCCGGGACCCCCGTCACCAGAATAAAATCTGGCCTGTTAACTCTGTTTATCTCTCCACAGATACTGCCAGGCCTGTTGAGTCTTTCCAGCATTTTCTGTTCTTATTTCAGATTTCTAGCATCTGCAGTATTTTGCTTTTCTAAACGAACATATTTTGTGTACCTTCCTGCTGGCTATCGAGCAATATTGATGAAGATCTGGAAGGAGGTCTTGATTCTGTCATCTCAGTTAGGGATGTAGGAAGACTACAAGATGGGAATATAGTGGAGTAAAATAAAATAGATTACTAAAATAAGAATAACATTATGGGGAATTTTAACATGGGTTTAGGTGCAAGTTGGGGGGAGGGGGGGATGTTGGTTAAAAGTAGAAAGATGCAAGAGAGTTAGGAAGCCCGCCCCAATCAGCTGACCTCCATGTTTAACTCTTGTGCATTAGGCTAGTTTTATGAGAATGGTACCAGAGATAAGGGAATTCAGTTACGTGGATCGATTGGAGAAGCTGTGGTTGTTCTCCCTAGAGAAGAAGAGGTTGAGAGGAGATTCGATTGAGGTGTTTAAAATCATGAGTGATCTAGACAGAGTAGATAGAGAGAAACAGTTCTCCTTGGTGAGAGGGTTGAGAGCTACAGGACACGATTTAAGGTGAATGCCAAAAGAACCAAAGACGACATGAGGAAAAACCTTTTGACACAGCGAGTGGTTACGATCTGGAATGCGTTGCCTGTAAATGTGGTGGAGGCAGATTCAATCGTGGCTTTCAAAAGGGAATTGGATAATGATCTGAAGAGAAAAAAATTGCAGGGCTTTGAGGAAAAGGCTGGGGAGTGGAACTGGGTGAGTTGGTCTTGCAGAAGGACAAAAAGGGCCAAATGGTCTCCTCCTGTGCTGTAGCCATTAAATGATCATTCAATCCTCTTGGGTGAGGCAGGTTACCTATTAGTATATGTTAATCGCTCAATTGGACAGATGTTTCAATGCAGTTTGAAATTTAACCCCGCATTCAAGGGGTTCCCAGGCTTCCTGAAACTCGCCATTGAAACCAAGGCAGGAAAGCAACAGCAATTGGTGGGACTGATTAAAAGTCATGCAACTACTCCAATAAATAATCTAAAAGCAAAATACTGCGGATGCTGGAAATCTGAAATAAAAACAAGAAATGCTGGAACCACTCAGCAGGTCTGGCAGCATCTGTGAAAAGAGAAGCAGAGTTAACGTTTCGGGTCAGTGACCCTTCTTCGGAACTGACAAATATTAGAAAAGTCACAGGTTATAAGCAAGTGAGGTGGGGGTGGGGCAAGAGATAACAAAGGAGGTCTAGATTGGACCAGGCCACATAGCTGACCAAAAGGTCACGGAGCAAAGGCAAACAATATGTTAATGGTGTGTTGAAAGACAAAGCATTAGTACAGATTAGGTGTTAATACACTGAATATTGAACAGCAGCAAGTGCAAACCTGAAAAAAACAGTGGGTAAGCAAACTGAACAAACTAAGATGAAATGAAATAAATGCAAAAAACAAATTGTAAAAAATGTAAAAAAAGAATGTAAAAAAAAGGGAAGAAAAAATGACTAAAAATGAAAGTAAAATGGGGGGCTGTCATGCTCTGAAATTATTGAACTCAATGTTCAGTCTGGCAGGCTGTAGTGTGCCTAATCGGTAAATGAGATGCTGTTCCTCGAGCTTGCGTTGATGTTCACTGGAACACTGCAGCAATCCCAGGACAGAGATGTGAGCATGAGAGCAGGGGGGAGTGTTGAAATGGCAAGCAACCGGAAGCTCAGGGTCCTGCTTGCGGACTGAGCGGAGATGTTCCTCAAAGCGGTCACCCAGTCTGCACTTGGTCAACCCAATGTAGAGGAGACCACATTGTGAGCAGAGAATACAGTATACTACATTGAAAGAAGTACAAGTAAATCTCTGCTTCACCTGAAAGGAGTGTTTGGGGCCTGGGATAGTGAGGAGAGAGGAGGTAAATGGGCAGGTATTAGACCTCCTGCGATTGCAGGGGAAGGTGCCATGGGACGGGGACGAGGTGGTGGGGGTAATGGAGGAGTGGACCAGGGTGTCGCGACTGGTAGTGGTATCACGCTGGAGGTGGCGGAAATGGCGGAGGATGATCCTTTGGATATGGAGGCTGATGGGGTGAAAAGTGAGGACAAGGGGAACCCTGTCACGGTTCTGGGAGGGAGGGGAAGGGGTGAGGGTAGAGGTGCGGGGAATGGGCCGGACACGGTTGAGGGCCCTGTCAACCACAGTGGGGGGAAATCCTCGGTTGAGGAAAAAGGAGGTCATATCAGAAGCACCGTCATGGAAGGTAGCATCATCAGAGCAGATGCGTCGGAGACGGAGAAACTGGGAGAATGGAATAGAGTCCTTACAGGAGGCAGGGTGTGAAGAAGTGTCGTCGAGGTAGCTGTGGGACTCGGTGGGCTTATAATGGATATTAGTAGACAACCTATCCCCAGAGATGGAGACAGAGAAGTCGAGGAAGGGAAGGGAAGTGTCAGAGATGGACCATGTAAAGGTGAGAGAAGGGTGGAAATTGGAAGCAAAGTTGATAAAGTTTTCCAGTTCGGGGCGGGAGCAGGAAACGGCACCGATACAGTCATCAATGTACTGGAAAAAGAGTTGGGGAGGGGGGCCTGAGTAGGACTGGAACAAAGAATGCTCGACATATCCCACAAAAAGACAGGCATAACTAGGACCCATGCGAGTACCCATAGCGACACCTTTTACCTGAAGGAAGTGAGTGGAGTTGAAGGAGAAGTTGTTCAATGTGAGAACAAGTTCAGCCAGGCGGAGGAGGGTGTTGGTGGATGGGGACTGGTTGGGCCTCTGTTCCAGGAAGAAGCGGAGAGCCCTCAAACCATCCTGGTGGGGGATGGAGGTGTAGAGCGATTGGACGTCCATAGTGAAGAGGAGGCGGTTGGGACCAGGAAACTGGAAATTGTCAAAATGACGTAGGGCGTCAGAAGAGTCACGGATGTAGGTGGGAAGAGATTGGACCAGCGGAGAAAAGATAGAGTCTAGATAGGAAGAAATAAGTTCAGTGGGGCAGGAGCAGGCTGACACAATGGGTCTGCCGGGACAGTCCCGTTTGTGGATTTTGGGAAGGAGGTAGAAGCGGGCTGTCCGGGGTTGTGGGACTATGAGGTTGGAAGCTGTAGAGGGGAGATCTCCAGAGGAGATGAGGTCAGTGACAGTCCTTTGGACGGTGGCTTGATGTTCGGTGGTGGGGTCATGGTCCAGAGGGAGGTAGGAAGAAGTGTCCATGAGTTGGCGTTGAGCTTCTGCAAGGTAGAGGTCGGTACACCATACGACAACAGCACCACCCTTGTCTGCAGGTTTGATGACCATGTCGGGGTTAGACCTGAGAGAACGGAGTGCCTCAAGTTCAGAGGGGGACAGGTTAGAGTGAGTGAGGGGGGCAGAGAAATTGAGATGACCAATGTCTCGCCGACAGTTTTCAATGAAGAGATCAAGAGCGGGTAAGAGGCCAGGGGAAGGGGTCCAGGTAGAGGGAGAATGCTGGAGGCGGGTGAATGGGTCTGCTGGTCGGGGGGAGGACTCCTGGTCAAAGAAGTGAGCCCGGAGGTGGAGACGACAGAAGAAGAGCTCAACGTCATGCCGAGCGCGAAATTCATTGACGTGGGGGCGTAAGGGGATAAAACTGAGACCTTTGCTGAGTACAGAACGCTCAGCATCAGAGAGGGGGAGGTCAGAGGGTATAGTGAATACACGGCAAGGGGTCAGACCAGAAGGGGTGGGGTCAGAGGGAAGTGAAGCGGAAGGAGAACCTGGTGGAGCATTCGTCCCCATCAGTTGCTGGAGCTTGCGTTCCTTAACACCTGAAAGGAAGAAAAAAAGTTTTTTGTTAATGCGTCGGATGAGACGAAAGATGAAATGAAACTGCGGAGTAGAACAGCTTTGAGATAAGGTGAGGCGGTGCTGTTGGAGAGAGAGGTCCAGTGTGTGTATGTGGCGGCGCATAGCACTGAGTGTGGATCTCAGGATGCGGCGATAGTAGCAGTCCGAGGAACGTTGTATTTCTCGGAGATACCTGTGATCCTGGGTGGTTTCAAAGCATGATGGGTGAAACTGCAGTTGGGATCCACGTGGAATAAGTCGGAGCCGGAGACAGTCACTGAGGAAGGAGATGTGGCTGTGAAAACGAGTTTTGGTAGATACCTTATCAAACACCAGGAGGGAAATAGAAAGCAATGAAGGTGAACAAGGTAAAAGAGACAAACGAAAATCCCGTCGGAGAGAAGAGCAGAACTTCTTCAAGGTAGGCATTCCTGGAAGAGAAGTGGCAGTGAATTAAACACTAAAATAAAAGCAAAATACTGCGGATGCTGGAAATCTGAAATAAAAACAAGAAATGCTGGAACCACTCAGCAGGTCTGGCAGCATCTGTGAAAAGAGAAGCAGAGTTAACGTTTCGGGTCAGTGACCCTTCTTCGGAACTGACAAATATTAGAAAAGTCACAGGTTATAAGCAAGTGAGGTGGGGGTGGGGCAAGAGATAACAAAGGAGGTCTAGATTGGACCAGGCCACATAGCTGACCAAAAGGTCACGGAGCAAAGGCAAACAATATGTTAATGGTGTGTTGAAAGACAAAGCATTAGTACAGATTAGGTGTTAATACACTGAATATTGAACAGCAGCAAGTGCAAACCTGAAAAAAACAGTGGGTAAGCAAACTGAACAAACTAAGATGAAATGAAATAAATGCAAAAAACAAATTGTAAAAAATGTAAAAAAAGAATGTAAAAAAAAGGGAAGAAAAAATGACTAAAAATGAAAGTAAAATGGGGGGCTGTCATGCTCTGAAATTATTGAACTCAATGTTCAGTCTGGCAGGCTGTAGTGTGCCTAATCGGTAAATGAGATGCTGTTCCTCGAGCTTGCGTTGATGTTCACTGGAACACTGCAGCAATCCCAGGACAGAGATGTGAGCATGAGAGCAGGGGGGAGTGTTGAAATGGCAAGCAACCGGAAGCTCAGGGTCCTGCTTGCGGACTGAGCGGAGATGTTCCTCAAAGCGGTCACCCAGTCTGCACTTGGTCAACCCAATGTAGAGGAGACCACATTGTGAGCAGAGAATACAGTATACTACATTGAAAGAAGTACAAGTAAATCTCTGCTTCACCTGAAAGGAGTGTTTGGGGCCTGGGATAGTGAGGAGAGAGGAGGTAAATGGGCAGGTATTAGACCTCCTGCGATTGCAGGGGAAGGTGCCATGGGACGGGGACGAGGTGGTGGGGGTAATGGAGGAGTGGACCAGGGTGTCGCGACTGGTAGTGGTATCACGCTGGAGGTGGCGGAAATGGCGGAGGATGATCCTTTGGATATGGAGGCTGATGGGGTGAAAAGTGAGGACAAGGGGAACCCTGTCACGGTTCTGGGAGGGAGGGGAAGGGGTGAGGGTAGAGGTGCGGGGAATGGGCCGGACACGGTTGAGGGCCCTGTCAACCACAGTGGGGGGAAATCCTCGGTTGAGGAAAAAGGAGGTCATATCAGAAGCACCGTCATGGAAGGTAGCATCATCAGAGCAGATGCGTCGGAGACGGAGAAACTGGGAGAATGGAATAGAGTCCTTACAGGAGGCAGGGTGTGAAGAAGTGTCGTCGAGGTAGCTGTGGGACTCGGTGGGCTTATAATGGATATTAGTAGACAACCTATCCCCAGAGATGGAGACAGAGAAGTCGAGGAAGGGAAGGGAAGTGTCAGAGATGGACCATGTAAAGGTGAGAGAAGGGTGGAAATTGGAAGCAAAGTTGATAAAGTTTTCCAGTTCGGGGCGGGAGCAGGAAACGGCACCGATACAGTCATCAATGTACTGGAAAAAGAGTTGGGGAGGGGGGCCTGAGTAGGACTGGAACAAAGAATGCTCGACATATCCCACAAAAAGACAGGCATAACTAGGACCCATGCGAGTACCCATAGCGACACCTTTTACCTGAAGGAAGTGAGTGGAGTTGAAGGAGAAGTTGTTCAATGTGAGAACAAGTTCAGCCAGGCGGAGGAGGGTGTTGGTGGATGGGGACTGGTTGGGCCTCTGTTCCAGGAAGAAGCGGAGAGCCCTCAAACCATCCTGGTGGGGGATGGAGGTGTAGAGCGATTGGACGTCCATAGTGAAGAGGAGGCGGTTGGGACCAGGAAACTGGAAATTGTCAAAATGACGTAGGGCGTCAGAAGAGTCACGGATGTAGGTGGGAAGAGATTGGACCAGCGGAGAAAAGATAGAGTCTAGATAGGAAGAAATAAGTTCAGTGGGGCAGGAGCAGGCTGACACAATGGGTCTGCCGGGACAGTCCCGTTTGTGGATTTTGGGAAGGAGGTAGAAGCGGGCTGTCCGGGGTTGTGGGACTATGAGGTTGGAAGCTGTAGAGGGGAGATCTCCAGAGGAGATGAGGTCAGTGACAGTCCTTTGGACGGTGGCTTGATGTTCGGTGGTGGGGTCATGGTCCAGAGGGAGGTAGGAAGAAGTGTCCATGAGTTGGCGTTGAGCTTCTGCAAGGTAGAGGTCGGTACACCATACGACAACAGCACCACCCTTGTCTGCAGGTTTGATGACCATGTCGGGGTTAGACCTGAGAGAACGGAGTGCCTCAAGTTCAGAGGGGGACAGGTTAGAGTGAGTGAGGGGGGCAGAGAAATTGAGATGACCAATGGCTCGCCGACAGTTTTCAATGAAGAGATCAAGAGCGGGTAAGAGGCCAGGGGAAGGGGTCCAGGTAGAGGGAGAATGCTGGAGGCGGGTGAATGGGTCTGCTGGTCGGGGGGAGGACTCCTGGTCAAAGAAGTGAGCCCGGAGGTGGAGACGACAGAAGAAGAGCTCAACGTCATGCCGAGCGCGAAATTCATTGACGTGGGGGCGTAAGGGGATAAAACTGAGACCTTTGCTGAGTACAGAACGCTCAGCATCAGAGAGGGGGAGGTCAGAGGGTATAGTGAATACACGGCAAGGGGTCAGACCAGAAGGGGTGGGGTCAGAGGGAAGTGAAGCGGAAGGAGAACCTGGTGGAGCATTCGTCCCCATCAGTTGCTGGAGCTTGCGTTCCTTAACACCTGAAAGGAAGAAAAAAAGTTTTTTGTTAATGCGTCGGATGAGACGAAAGATGAAATGAAACTGCGGAGTAGAACAGCTTTGAGATAAGGTGAGGCGGTGCTGTTGGAGAGAGAGGTCCAGTGTGTGTATGTGGCGGCGCATAGCACTGAGTGTGGATCTCAGGATGCGGCGATAGTAGCAGTCCGAGGAACGTTGTATTTCTCGGAGATACCTGTGATCCTGGGTGGTTTCAAAGCATGATGGGTGAAACTGCAGTTGGGATCCACGTGGAATAAGTCGGAGCCGGAGACAGTCACTGAGGAAGGAGATGTGGCTGTGAAAACGAGTTTTGGTAGATACCTTATCAAACACCAGGAGGGAAATAGAAAGCAATGAAGGTGAACAAGGTAAAAGAGACAAACGAAAATCCCGTCGGAGAGAAGAGCAGAACTTCTTCAAGGTAGGCATTCCTGGAAGAGAAGTGGCAGTGAATTAAACACTAAAATAAAAGCAAAATACTGCGGATGCTGGAAATCTGAAATAAAAACAAGAAATGCTGGAACCACTCAGCAGGTCTGGCAGCATCTGTGAAAAGAGAAGCAGAGTTAACGTTTCGGGTCAGTGACCCTTCTTCGGAACTGACAAATATTAGAAAAGTCACAGGTTATAAGCAAGTGAGGTGGGGGTGGGGCAAGAGATAACAAAGGAGGTCTAGATTGGACCAGGCCACATAGCTGACCAAAAGGTCACGGAGCAAAGGCAAACAATATGTTAATGGTGTGTTGAAAGACAAAGCATTAGTACAGATTAGGTGTTAATACACTGAATATTGAACAGCAGCAAGTGCAAACCTGAAAAAAACAGTGGGTAAGCAAACTGAACAAACTAAGATGAAATGAAATAAATGCAAAAAACAAATTGTAAAAAATGTAAAAAAAGAATGTAAAAAAAAGGGAAGAAAAAATGACTAAAAATGAAAGTAAAATGGGGGGCTGTCATGCTCTGAAATTATTGAACTCAATGTTCAGTCTGGCAGGCTGTAGTGTGCCTAATCGGTAAATGAGATGCTGTTCCTCGAGCTTGCGTTGATGTTCACTGGAACACTGCAGCAATCCCAGGACAGAGATGTGAGCATGAGAGCAGGGGGGAGTGTTGAAATGGCAAGCAACCGGAAGCTCAGGGTCCTGCTTGCGGACTGAGCGGAGATGTTCCTCAAAGCGGTCACCCAGTCTGCACTTGGTCAACCCAATGTAGAGGAGACCACATTGTGAGCAGAGAATACAGTATACTACATTGAAAGAAGTACAAGTAAATCTCTGCTTCACCTGAAAGGAGTGTTTGGGGCCTGGGATAGTGAGGAGAGAGGAGGTAAATGGGCAGGTATTAGACCTCCTGCGATTGCAGGGGAAGGTGCCATGGGACGGGGACGAGGTGGTGGGGGTAATGGAGGAGTGGACCAGGGTGTCGCGACTGGTAGTGGTATCACGCTGGAGGTGGCGGAAATGGCGGAGGATGATCCTTTGGATATGGAGGCTGATGGGGTGAAAAGTGAGGACAAGGGGAACCCTGTCACGGTTCTGGGAGGGAGGGGAAGGGGTGAGGGTAGAGGTGCGGGGAATGGGCCGGACACGGTTGAGGGCCCTGTCAACCACAGTGGGGGGAAATCCTCGGTTGAGGAAAAAGGAGGTCATATCAGAAGCACCGTCATGGAAGGTAGCATCATCAGAGCAGATGCGTCGGAGACGGAGAAACTGGGAGAATGGAATAGAGTCCTTACAGGAGGCAGGGTGTGAAGAAGTGTCGTCGAGGTAGCTGTGGGACTCGGTGGGCTTATAATGGATATTAGTAGACAACCTATCCCCAGAGATGGAGACAGAGAAGTCGAGGAAGGGAAGGGAAGTGTCAGAGATGGACCATGTAAAGGTGAGAGAAGGGTGGAAATTGGAAGCAAAGTTGATAAAGTTTTCCAGTTCGGGGCGGGAGCAGGAAACGGCACCGATACAGTCATCAATGTACTGGAAAAAGAGTTGGGGAGGGGGGCCTGAGTAGGACTGGAACAAAGAATGCTCGACATATCCCACAAAAAGACAGGCATAACTAGGACCCATGCGAGTACCCATAGCGACACCTTTTACCTGAAGGAAGTGAGTGGAGTTGAAGGAGAAGTTGTTCAATGTGAGAACAAGTTCAGCCAGGCGGAGGAGGGTGTTGGTGGATGGGGACTGGTTGGGCCTCTGTTCCAGGAAGAAGCGGAGAGCCCTCAAACCATCCTGGTGGGGGATGGAGGTGTAGAGCGATTGGACGTCCATAGTGAAGAGGAGGCGGTTGGGACCAGGAAACTGGAAATTGTCAAAATGACGTAGGGCGTCAGAAGAGTCACGGATGTAGGTGGGAAGAGATTGGACCAGCGGAGAAAAGATAGAGTCTAGATAGGAAGAAATAAGTTCAGTGGGGCAGGAGCAGGCTGACACAATGGGTCTGCCGGGACAGTCCCGTTTGTGGATTTTGGGAAGGAGGTAGAAGCGGGCTGTCCGGGGTTGTGGGACTATGAGGTTGGAAGCTGTAGAGGGGAGATCTCCAGAGGAGATGAGGTCAGTGACAGTCCTTTGGACGGTGGCTTGATGTTCGGTGGTGGGGTCATGGTCCAGAGGGAGGTAGGAAGAAGTGTCCATGAGTTGGCGTTGAGCTTCTGCAAGGTAGAGGTCGGTACACCATACGACAACAGCACCACCCTTGTCTGCAGGTTTGATGACCATGTCGGGGTTAGACCTGAGAGAACGGAGTGCCTCAAGTTCAGAGGGGGACAGGTTAGAGTGAGTGAGGGGGGCAGAGAAATTGAGATGACCAATGGCTCGCCGACAGTTTTCAATGAAGAGATCAAGAGCGGGTAAGAGGCCAGGGGAAGGGGTCCAGGTAGAGGGAGAATGCTGGAGGCGGGTGAATGGGTCTGCTGGTCGGGGGGAGGACTCCTGGTCAAAGAAGTGAGCCCGGAGGTGGAGACGACAGAAGAAGAGCTCAACGTCATGCCGAGCGCGAAATTCATTGACGTGGGGGCGTAAGGGGATAAAACTGAGACCTTTGCTGAGTACAGAACGCTCAGCATCAGAGAGGGGGAGGTCAGAGGGTATAGTGAATACACGGCAAGGGGTCAGACCAGAAGGGGTGGGGTCAGAGGGAAGTGAAGCGGAAGGAGAACCTGGTGGAGCATTCGTCCCCATCAGTTGCTGGAGCTTGCGTTCCTTAACACCTGAAAGGAAGAAAAAAAGTTTTTTGTTAATGCGTCGGATGAGACGAAAGATGAAATGAAACTGCGGAGTAGAACAGCTTTGAGATAAGGTGAGGCGGTGCTGTTGGAGAGAGAGGTCCAGTGTGTGTATGTGGCGGCGCATAGCACTGAGTGTGGATCTCAGGATGCGGCGATAGTAGCAGTCCGAGGAACGTTGTATTTCTCGGAGATACCTGTGATCCTGGGTGGTTTCAAAGCATGATGGGTGAAACTGCAGTTGGGATCCACGTGGAATAAGTCGGAGCCGGAGACAGTCACTGAGGAAGGAGATGTGGCTGTGAAAACGAGTTTTGGTAGATACCTTATCAAACACCAGGAGGGAAATAGAAAGCAATGAAGGTGAACAAGGTAAAAGAGACAAACGAAAATCCCGTCGGAGAGAAGAGCAGAACTTCTTCAAGGTAGGCATTCCTGGAAGAGAAGTGGCAGTGAATTAAACACTAAAATAAAAGCAAAATACTGCGGATGCTGGAAATCTGAAATAAAAACAAGAAATGCTGGAACCACTCAGCAGGTCTGGCAGCATCTGTGAAAAGAGAAGCAGAGTTAACGTTTCGGGTCAGTGACCCTTCTTCGGAACTGACAAATATTAGAAAAGTCACAGGTTATAAGCAAGTGAGGTGGGGGTGGGGCAAGAGATAACAAAGGAGGTCTAGATTGGACCAGGCCACATAGCTGACCAAAAGGTCACGGAGCAAAGGCAAACAATATGTTAATGGTGTGTTGAAAGACAAAGCATTAGTACAGATTAGGTGTTAATACACTGAATATTGAACAGCAGCAAGTGCAAACCTGAAAAAAACAGTGGGTAAGCAAACTGAACAAACTAAGATGAAATGAAATAAATGCAAAAAACAAATTGTAAAAAATGTAAAAAAAGAATGTAAAAAAAAGGGAAGAAAAAATGACTAAAAATGAAAGTAAAATGGGGGGCTGTCATGCTCTGAAATTATTGAACTCAATGTTCAGTCTGGCAGGCTGTAGTGTGCCTAATCGGTAAATGAGATGCTGTTCCTCGAGCTTGCGTTGATGTTCACTGGAACACTGCAGCAATCCCAGGACAGAGATGTGAGCATGAGAGCAGGGGGGAGTGTTGAAATGGCAAGCAACCGGAAGCTCAGGGTCCTGCTTGCGGACTGAGCGGAGATGTTCCTCAAAGCGGTCACCCAGTCTGCACTTGGTCAACCCAATGTAGAGGAGACCACATTGTGAGCAGAGAATACAGTATACTACATTGAAAGAAGTACAAGTAAATCTCTGCTTCACCTGAAAGGAGTGTTTGGGGCCTGGGATAGTGAGGAGAGAGGAGGTAAATGGGCAGGTATTAGACCTCCTGCGATTGCAGGGGAAGGTGCCATGGGACGGGGACGAGGTGGTGGGGGTAATGGAGGAGTGGACCAGGGTGTCGCGACTGGTAGTGGTATCACGCTGGAGGTGGCGGAAATGGCGGAGGATGATCCTTTGGATATGGAGGCTGATGGGGTGAAAAGTGAGGACAAGGGGAACCCTGTCACGGTTCTGGGAGGGAGGGGAAGGGGTGAGGGTAGAGGTGCGGGGAATGGGCCGGACACGGTTGAGGGCCCTGTCAACCACAGTGGGGGGAAATCCTCGGTTGAGGAAAAAGGAGGTCATATCAGAAGCACCGTCATGGAAGGTAGCATCATCAGAGCAGATGCGTCGGAGACGGAGAAACTGGGAGAATGGAATAGAGTCCTTACAGGAGGCAGGGTGTGAAGAAGTGTCGTCGAGGTAGCTGTGGGACTCGGTGGGCTTATAATGGATATTAGTAGACAACCTATCCCCAGAGATGGAGACAGAGAAGTCGAGGAAGGGAAGGGAAGTGTCAGAGATGGACCATGTAAAGGTGAGAGAAGGGTGGAAATTGGAAGCAAAGTTGATAAAGTTTTCCAGTTCGGGGCGGGAGCAGGAAACGGCACCGATACAGTCATCAATGTACTGGAAAAAGAGTTGGGGAGGGGGGCCTGAGTAGGACTGGAACAAAGAATGCTCGACATATCCCACAAAAAGACAGGCATAACTAGGACCCATGCGAGTACCCATAGCGACACCTTTTACCTGAAGGAAGTGAGTGGAGTTGAAGGAGAAGTTGTTCAATGTGAGAACAAGTTCAGCCAGGCGGAGGAGGGTGTTGGTGGATGGGGACTGGTTGGGCCTCTGTTCCAGGAAGAAGCGGAGAGCCCTCAAACCATCCTGGTGGGGGATGGAGGTGTAGAGCGATTGGACGTCCATAGTGAAGAGGAGGCGGTTGGGACCAGGAAACTGGAAATTGTCAAAATGACGTAGGGCGTCAGAAGAGTCACGGATGTAGGTGGGAAGAGATTGGACCAGCGGAGAAAAGATAGAGTCTAGATAGGAAGAAATAAGTTCAGTGGGGCAGGAGCAGGCTGACACAATGGGTCTGCCGGGACAGTCCCGTTTGTGGATTTTGGGAAGGAGGTAGAAGCGGGCTGTCCGGGGTTGTGGGACTATGAGGTTGGAAGCTGTAGAGGGGAGATCTCCAGAGGAGATGAGGTCAGTGACAGTCCTTTGGACGGTGGCTTGATGTTCGGTGGTGGGGTCATGGTCCAGAGGGAGGTAGGAAGAAGTGTCCATGAGTTGGCGTTGAGCTTCTGCAAGGTAGAGGTCGGTACACCATACGACAACAGCACCACCCTTGTCTGCAGGTTTGATGACCATGTCGGGGTTAGACCTGAGAGAACGGAGTGCCTCAAGTTCAGAGGGGGACAGGTTAGAGTGAGTGAGGGGGGCAGAGAAATTGAGATGACCAATGTCTCGCCGACAGTTTTCAATGAAGAGATCAAGAGCGGGTAAGAGGCCAGGGGAAGGGGTCCAGGTAGAGGGAGAATGCTGGAGGCGGGTGAATGGGTCTGCTGGTCGGGGGGAGGACTCCTGGTCAAAGAAGTGAGCCCGGAGGTGGAGACGACAGAAGAAGAGCTCAACGTCATGCCGAGCGCGAAATTCATTGACGTGGGGGCGTAAGGGGATAAAACTGAGACCTTTGCTGAGTACAGAACGCTCAGCATCAGAGAGGGGGAGGTCAGAGGGTATAGTGAATACACGGCAAGGGGTCAGACCAGAAGGGGTGGGGTCAGAGGGAAGTGAAGCGGAAGGAGAACCTGGTGGAGCATTCGTCCCCATCAGTTGCTGGAGCTTGCGTTCCTTAACACCTGAAAGGAAGAAAAAAAGTTTTTTGTTAATGCGTCGGATGAGACGAAAGATGAAATGAAACTGCGGAGTAGAACAGCTTTGAGATAAGGTGAGGCGGTGCTGTTGGAGAGAGAGGTCCAGTGTGTGTATGTGGCGGCGCATAGCACTGAGTGTGGATCTCAGGATGCGGCGATAGTAGCAGTCCGAGGAACGTTGTATTTCTCGGAGATACCTGTGATCCTGGGTGGTTTCAAAGCATGATGGGTGAAACTGCAGTTGGGATCCACGTGGAATAAGTCGGAGCCGGAGACAGTCACTGAGGAAGGAGATGTGGCTGTGAAAACGAGTTTTGGTAGATACCTTATCAAACACCAGGAGGGAAATAGAAAGCAATGAAGGTGAACAAGGTAAAAGAGACAAACGAAAATCCCGTCGGAGAGAAGAGCAGAACTTCTTCAAGGTAGGCATTCCTGGAAGAGAAGTGGCAGTGAATTAAACACTAAAATAAAAGCAAAATACTGCGGATGCTGGAAATCTGAAATAAAAACAAGAAATGCTGGAACCACTCAGCAGGTCTGGCAGCATCTGTGAAAAGAGAAGCAGAGTTAACGTTTCGGGTCAGTGACCCTTCTTCGGAACTGACAAATATTAGAAAAGTCACAGGTTATAAGCAAGTGAGGTGGGGGTGGGGCAAGAGATAACAAAGGAGGTCTAGATTGGACCAGGCCACATAGCTGACCAAAAGGTCACGGAGCAAAGGCAAACAATATGTTAATGGTGTGTTGAAAGACAAAGCATTAGTACAGATTAGGTGTTAATACACTGAATATTGAACAGCAGCAAGTGCAAACCTGAAAAAAACTGGGTAAGCAAACTGAACAAATTAAGATGAAATGAAATAAATGCAAAAAAAAAATTGTAAAAAATGTAAAAAAGAATGTAAAAAAAAGGAAGAAAAAATGACTAAAAATGAAAGTAAAATGGGGGGCTGTCATGCTCTGAAATTATTGAACTCAATGTTCAGTCTGGCAGACTGTCGTGTGCCTAATCGGTAAATGAGATGCTGTTCCTCGAGCTTGCGTTGATGTTCACTGTAAATAAATAATCTGTTCTCCCAGCCGCTTTCTTACTACTAGTGGGATAAAGTTTGTTCACAGTACTGTGCAGAGAGGTTACTTTCTACAGTTTGGAGGTTTTCTGAATCAGGTCAGGATGGGTGCTACCTTAGTTGCTTTAGATTGGGCATCAGACTAGAAGAAAGATGACCATGAGCAGCAGCAACAGGCTGCTGTTGACAGAACTGCAGCTGGGCAGCAGAGAGGGGAGTGCAGAGAGGCCATGCTCGCAGGAGGCACTACTTGTGAAACAGTGTGCAAAGGCAGATACTCAGCTTCTTTGACCTGCTGGAACAGCAGTGTTTCCAGAGGCTGAAGTTGTTGCTTCAGATGGTGACAGACATCTGCAGCCTATCAGAAGAAGACCTGCACCCTGTTGGACCTGGTGGTCAAGTGTTCCCAGTGGCTGTCAAACAAAAAATAACAAGGAAAGGAAAAGGAAACAAAGGGCTGAATTTTACTAGCTCGGTGGCGAGCTCTTAAGATGACGGCCTGCACGCGCAAGAATTACTCTGCAGAGCCGCATGCACAATATTTAGTGCGGCGACTCATTTACATAGCTGGGGCGGACCGCACCCATCCTCCCCCAACCACCCCCCCCTACCACCCACTGATGACGAGGAGGAGGCGGGTGCTCTGTCCCCGGCAACAGCATCTGGCGCCACCGCGCAGGCACCGGTGCCATTATTAAAGGGCTTCAAGCTGTCCGGTCGGTGATCAAAGGTGCGAGAGTCCCGGCAACCGACCGGAATAGGGCAGCGGGACAGCCGACTGGAGCAGCTACGTCATTAATTCATTAATTTAAATATTTAAATCCTGCTCCCGTCGCCAAGCGGCATAGAGTCCCCCATGAGGTCTCACCACTGCTGGTAATATGCGGGGGTCCTTCCCGACATCGAGGCCTCTGGCAGGCCTCTCCCGGAGGCATTTTCCAGGCCTCCCCGCCACGATGTTGGTGGGCCGGTAAAATTCACCTCTAAATGGGGAAAGGGGTTACGATTGGAAATTGTTGAACTCAATTGGTTGGTAGGTAAATTGGCCATTATAAATTGTCCCTAGTATAGGTAGGGAAATATAGGGACAGGTGGGGATGTGGTAGGAATATGGGATTAGTGTAGGATTAGTATATATGGGTGGTTGATGGTCGGCACAGACTCGGTGGGCCGAAGGGCCTGTTTCAGTGCTGTAAACTCTAAACTAAACTAAACTCAATAGTGAGTGTGGAAGGATGTAATTTCCTTTTTCTTTTGTTTTTTTGTTTTTTGACTGCAGATGTTCTTGATTCTGCCATTCAGAGTCCTCTGGACAAACAGGGCTGAATTTTCTTGGCCCACTGGAGACAGGCTGGGAGGCAGGAGAGCTGGCAGCATGGCAGGAGAAGGCATCAGGAGAGAAGCCCGATGTCTTTCTGCTGCCATATCATATTGCCAGCAGCGGGAACCTTGGCAGTGCAGCCATTTAAGTGGTCAATTAAGGGCCACTTCATGCCCCTGCAAGCATTTTCCCCATGTCAGGATGGCCCGCCACCATGTGGAGAGACCACCAGGTAAACCTCCTTGCTGGGTGCTTCATGGACCATGGAGGGGGCAATGGCCGCCCTCACGGAGCAGTGTTGCCGGTGCACCACAACCCACCATCGCACCCCACCCCACCCCCATCCCGATCGCTAGGGCTTTCCTGTCTCGCCCCAGCTTCCCCCTACCAAACTCACCTCTGTTGAAGGGTGCCCTGCCATTGAGGTGCTCTCTCCCTGGTGATGCATACTCAGTAATGGCCACTGCTAGCAGTGGTGCTGCTGAGACTGCTGAGCTACCGGCCTTCTGATTGGGCTAGCAGCTCTTGGTGGCAGGCCACAATCCTCAATTGGTAGTGACTTAATTGGCCTCCACCAGCAAAATGCCACCCCAAGGTCGCACCACCCGGTGAAGCTTGGCACCTCCCGCTTTCGTCCCCGGCAGCAGATTTCCAGCTAGGCCAAAAAGTTCAACTAATTTTTTGTTTCTTTAGTCCCATTACCACTCCCTTTGGCATTGCACCATCAATCCTTTTATCATTTAATCTCTCCTGCCTTCCACACTATCACAGACACTCCCTTTTGTTCTTTTCCCTGCCCTTCTTCCCCTTTTCACTACAGTTGTATTTGCTTTCAACCTGTTACACCTCTAACTTTTTCCAGTCTTGATTAAAGGTCGCCAACCTGAAACATTAACTCTGTTTCTCTCTCGACAGATGCTCCCAGGCTTGCTGAATGTCTATGGAAGTGATTCATGTGGACTTCCAGAAGGCATTTGATAAAGTACCTCATAACAGACTGTTAACTAAAATTGTATCTCATGGAATTGAAAGCAAATTATTGATCTAGTTAGAAAATTTGTTGAACGGCAGAAAATAAAATGTTGGGATAATGAGCAGGTACGCTAATTGGCAGGATGTGACTCGTGTCCTGCAGGGATCTGTGTTGGGGTCTCAACTATTCACCATATTTATTAATGGCTCATTCGATGGGTTAGAAAGCTACGTGTCCATTGCTACATTTGCCATTGACACAAAGATAGGCAGCATTGTGCACAGTGCAGATGGAAGCATAAAATTACAAGGAGATATAGATAGACTAAGTGATTGAGCAAAACTGTAGCAAATGGATTTCAACATAGGCAAACGTGAAGTCATCCACATAGGGCCTAAAAAGGAGAGAACAGGGTACATTCTAATTTTTTTTTTAAATTCGTTCATGGGATGTGGACGTCACTGGCTATGCCAGCATTTATTGCCCATCCCGAATTGCCCTTGAGAAGGTGGTGGTGAGCTGCCCTCTTGAACCGCTGCAGTCCATGTGAGGTAGGTACACCCGCAGTGCTGTTCGGAAGAGAGTTCCAAGATTTTGACCCAACGACAGTGAAGGAACGGCAATATAGTTCCAAGTCAGGATGGTGTGTGACTTGGAGGGGAACTTGCAGGTGGTGATGTTCCCATGCATCTGCTGCTCTTGTCCTTCGAGGTGGTAGGGGTCGCGGGTTTGGAAGGTGCTGTCTAAGGAGCCTTAGTGCATTGCTGCAGTGCATCTTATAGATGGTACACACTGCTGCCACTGTGCGTCGGTGGTGGAGGGAGTGAATGTTTGTGGATGGTGTGCCAGTCAAGTCGGCTGCTTTGTTCTGGATGGTGTCGAGCTTCTTGAGTGTTGTTGCAGTTGCACCCATCCAGGCAAGTGGAGAGTATTCCATCACACTCCTGACTTTGTGCCTTGTAGATGGTGGACAGGCTTTGGGGAGTCAGGAGGTGAGTTACTCGCTGCAGGATTCCTAGCCTCTGACCTGCTACATAGATTTAAATTAGAGATACAGCACTGAAACAGGCCCTTCGGCCCACCGAGTCTGTGCCGAACATCAACCACCCATTTATACTAATCCTACACTAATCCCATATTCCTACCAAACATCCCCACCTGTCCCTATATTTCCCTACCACCTACCTATACTAGTGACAATTTATAATGGCCAATTTACCTATCAACCTGCAAGTCTTTTGGCTTGTGGGAGGAAACCGGAGCACCCGGAGAAAACCCACGCAGACACAGGGAGAACTTGCAAACTCCACACAGGCAGTACCCGGAATCGAACCAGGGTCCCTGGAGCTGTGAGGCTGCGGTGCTAACCACTGCGCCACTGTGCCGCCCTCTTGTAGCCACGGTATTTATATGACAACTCCAGTTCAGTTTCAACGGTAGCCCCTATGAGGTTGGTAGTGGGGGACTCAGCGATTGTAATGCCATTGAATGTCAAGGGTAGATGGTAAGATTCTCTCTTGTTGGAGATGGTCATTGCCTGGCACTTGTGTGGCGCAAATGTTACTTGCCACTTATCAGCCCAAGCCTGGATATTGTCCAGATCTTGCTGCATTTCTACACGGACTGCTTCAGTATTTGAGGAGTTGCGAATGGTGTTAAACATTGTGCAATCATCAGCAAACATCCCCACTTCTGATGATTGAAGGATGGTCATTGATGAAGCAGCTGTAGATGGTTGGGCCTAGGATACTATCCTGAGGAACTCCTGCTATGATGTCCTGGAGCTCAGATGATTGACCTTCAACAACCACAACCATCTTCCTTTGTGCTTGGTATGACTCCAACTCCGACTCCAACTCCAAATGGTGATAAAATAAAAATAGTGGAGGTCCAAAGAGACTTGGGAGTCCAGGTACATATATAGGTTGGACTTCCAATATTCCGCTGTCTGATAACTTGAATTGCCCGAAAACCGGACATTTTTGAAAATATTCCTTTTGATGTGCAGTTAGATGAAATTCAGACTTATTGTTCAAATATCAAGACAATTTGGTTAGGCGCTAGTTCTAGTTCCTGCACTGCGAGTTGACCCAAATGACCCTTGACTCCACCCGACCTGAAACAAATTGTACATAATGGCCTGTAAGGCAAAGTACCACAGTGCATAAGTACCCAACTGTAGCATGGCATTGTATAATTTGGACCAAGCTCAGTTCCTGGTCTTAGCTGTGCCTTTCGGAAAAGTTTCAGTTGGAAACAAGACATATTCCTTCAAGGAAGAGGGAAAAATAACAAGAATCATCCTGAAAAGCCTTTTTGCACTTCTTCATGGCTTATTTTAAAATTGGGAGAGGTGGAGAAAAAGACTGATTACTTTCTCTTAGATGGTATAAATGGTGAGACTTAAAGTACAAGGGGAGGCAAAATCTCTTAAAAAGGTAGAAGTCTCAGCTTTGAAATTCACGTCTCTCTATATTTTATGGTAAGTCACACACTGGTACTGTATTAAAAAGAGCGGATCAATATACTTCTGCTGCAATATAGAGATGCAGACAATTCTAACAATCTATGTACATTAAGAGGATAGGCTCTTGTCCAAAATCCTGCAAAATCTGAAATCCAGCATGGTCTCGGTCCTGAGGGTGTCGGATTTTGGACATTCAACCTGTATCATTGAAATGACTTGAATGGATAAGGAAAATTTTCAAAAATGCAATTGAATGCTAGCCTTTAAATCTAGAGGATGAGAATACAAAGCAGTAGAAGCCATGCTTCACATTTACAAAGCACTTGTTAGACCACATCTGGAGTACTGAGAACAATTCTGGGCACCACACCTTAGGAAGGGAGTGCAGCGTAGATTTACCAGAATGATATCTGGACTTCAAGGCCTAAATTACAAGGAGATATTACGCAAATTAGGGTAGTATTCCCTGGAACTTAGAAGGTAAACGAGTGATTTGATTGAAGTTTTCACGATATTAAGGGAACAGATATGAATGTAGGAGCAGTAGGAAACAGAAGAGTAAAGCTTTGTAGTTGTACAAGAGCATGCACAGGGTTGTATCAGAAAATGTTACATTGTGTTGTTTCTGTTCTCTAGCAGAATCACTTAAAATGTATCACTTTGCACCACTTTCCAATGTTGCCCCCATTCTTCGTTGGTGAGTGGCAAGTCTCCTTCTCGCTTGATTGATGATGAATGGGAAGACATGAATTGAATGGGATCAATCGGGCCGGTGGGGGGGAGGGGTCAGTGAGGGAACGATGTACAATGAGTGGTTGGCTGTTTCCAGGACTGTGTTCTGTGTTGTGTCAATGACACTGGGAGTGGAGACGGAGCGGTGAGGAAAGAGTGGGCATTACATGTGGTTCTGACATTGATCCATTGGTGATATTTAACCGAATCTTGCATTAAATGGGCATCCTGGGCAGCATGGTGAGCAGCTCATTGTCACCGTCCTCCCCATCTCCCATAATGCTCTTGGCCGATGACCTCTGGGTTTTGGAGCCTGTGAGGGCTCCATCTGCACCTGTGCAGGGACAGACTTGGTCATTGAGAGAGGAGGGAGTATGTTGGGTAGGAACATAGGAGCAGGAGTAGGCCATTCAGCCCATCGAGCCTGCTCTGCAATTCAATTAGATCATGGCTGATCATCTACCTCAACGCCACTTTCCATATGCATTGATGTCATTAGTCTCCAGAAATCTATCGATTTCTGTCTTGAACATGCTCAATGATTGAGCTTCCACAGCCCTCTGGGGTAGAAAATTCCAAAGATTCACCACCCTCTGAGTGAAGAAATTCCTCCTCATCTCAGTCTTAAATGGCCTGCCTCTTATTTTGAGACTATGTCCCCTGGTTTTAGACTTACCAGCCAAGGGAAACATCCTATTTACATCCAACCTGTCACACCCTGTAAGAATTCTGTAAGTTTTAATGAGATTACTCATGGGTACTGACTGAGCAGGGGACAGCTACAGGAAGGAAACACTTTGAGTTGAGTATACACTTCCATGTCCCCTTTTGCCATCAACCCTCTCATGGGCCAGCTACACTTCACTGCTACCATTGTGGAGAGCAGCTTGGTGGAGATCAGTGTGGCGCTATAAGGCCAAGGATAAGCTATCTTTCATCCTAGTTAAGGCAACAGACATGTTCACATCCACAGTCTGAACATGTGTGAATTTGATTACTGCAATTGATGTTCCACAGAGTTGGTCACTCTATCCATGCAAGAAGACATTGTTGCAATGCCCTGCAACACCAACTCACTCATGCTTGAGGCGGAATCCTCCATTCTCTCAGAAATCATGGACAATGTGCTTGGAAGTACATTGCACACTTTCTGCTGCTTGTCAATGATTATTCTAGTCTTTGGGGTACAGAATCTGTGTTCAGCTGAGAAGAGCTTTGAGAGGGCTGTGCCCTCCAATATGCACTCTGCACAGCTGTCCCTACCACCCCCATCTGCTGTTGCTCACTTCTAAGGTGTCTGTCATCAGGTGAAAACTCAACTATCTATCTTACTAGTCCCACCAAAGTGTGAGTATCTGCTCTGGTGGATGGTAAGCATGAGTCCTCTGACAGTGCACCCTCAGAAGGAATCAGCTCCTTTGTGAATTTATCGTACAGGTGGTCCATGGACTCCAGCTGCACACGTGAAGGCCCTGGCAGAGAGAAAAATAATGAGAATTAGTACTAACAAGGTAAGAATGTAGCAATTTATCATAATGACAATGATGGTATTTCACTCACTGCTGAAACTAGGTCAATATGACTGACTGTTGTCTGACATGCGTGCATTATATTTCATTTTGTCACCAGGTAGCTGGCAGGGCCCCATTTCCAAAGGTCAAGGACACGGAGATACCACTGATCTCCAGCATTTCCACCTCCGCAGTTGTGAGATTGACAATTTTCCCCTCTCTCTTGTGTTTTGCACTTTCTTCTCCTGCAATGGAAGAGCAGACCTATGTGTTCACCTGATGAATGGAGTGAATTTGGGGAGGGTGACTGTGTGGGAGAGGCATCAAATTGCATAAAATTGAGGCTGAGTGGGAGTTGTGGAAGGATAGGTGGGAAATGAAAGAATCAATCGAAAGAGAAGGATGGGTGCGCTAACAGGTAAGTTAGTGTGAGAAATGATGTGACGGAGTAAGCTTGACAAGGTCGAGAGAGGAGGCAGACATGATGAGCTGATGCGCATTGCAGGATGTAGACAACTGTACTCACTTTTCCTGACCTGGTTAAGTAATTAAAGCACTTCCTGCACTGGATCCAGGAGTGTGGCACAATGCTCTTGCTGCTGACCTCCTGGGCCACCTCCAGCCATGCCTTCTTTGTGGCAGCAGCAGGTTTATTCCTCCCGTTGCTGGGGAAGAGTATCTCTCTGCGGCTTCACAGTGCCCCCGGCAGGACAATGAGGGAGGTGGCACAGATGTGGGGTACAGCCTTTAATTGTCCTAAGTCCATTATTAAGCTTTTTCTTATCTTGCTTCCAACTCCCAACTCCTCCAAATTCCATTTTTGGATCAGCCCTTTAAATACTTGTGTTGAGATGGTTTGAGGTTACATCATGCAGTTCTGCATGACAACAATTTCCGTGCAATTGGCACCAAACCCAAAAGTAAAAGGATGATGAGGTGGCATAGTTAAGATGCTCCAGACAGATTCACTAAACTTACTTTCAGGTTTCCCACATGATATCGGACCCCACCCCCCACGACCATCTTGCCTCTGAATTAACATGGGGCTTTTGTTTTCAGGTCTCTGTTGCCCACAAACCTGCCCTGCAGCTTTCATTTCTCAAATGTATGTTTGAGATCAAATGAAGAAGCCATGCATGGAGATTGAGATAATGGAACATACATATGTAATAACATTTTCCATATTGTATACCATTAGCATGTTCAAGGTGTGGAATTCTTTCATAGGAACATAGGAACATGAGTAGGCCAATTATCTCTCTAAGGCTGTGTGGATAGAGACCCATATTCCAACATGTGTGCAGTCAATAACACATTGCAACCTTGGTAGTACAGGAGAGCTCCGGTTTCTGATTGTTGATTTACCATAATGTTATTGTGTGTTATCAGAAACTAAAGGAAGCCCAAAGTAAGTAAGAAACATTGTAATTGAGGTTCTGCTTTGCTAAGTAATAAATATAGTCTGTTTTATACTGGTTATTGTTATTCACATTCAATTTATATAAAACAAACCACCCTTTCTTTGAGAAATCTATTATTTTGACCTTCCGACTCAGAAAGATTCCACTTCCCACTTGGTGAGAACTTACATTATCTTGGCAGCAGAGTAATCGTGCATTACATGGTATTATGCTTCTGCTGTTCAGAAACAGAATGCCCTCTGATTTACTGTGAACAACACCACAGGTGATCCCTTAGTAATTTGATGGTGGAGCCTTTTGCCCTTGGCTTAAGGACCTAGGCTAATTCTTTGGGGACATGGGTTCGAATCCCACCACAGCAAGTCGTGAAATTTGAATTCAATTAATAAACTCTGGAATTAAAAGCTAGTCTAATGATGACCATGAAACCATTGCCAATTGTTGTAAAAACCCATCTGGTTCGCTAATGTCCTTGAGGGAAGCAAATCTGCCGTCCTTACCTGGTCTGACCTGCATGTAACTCCAGACCCACAGCAATGTGGTTGACTCTTAACTAACTTCTGAAACGGCTGAGCAAGCCACTCATTTGTATCAAACTGCTACAAAGCCTAAGAAAAGGAATGAAACTGGACGGACACCATCATCAACCTAGGCACTGGAAACGACAACGGCAAACCCAGCCCTATCGACCCTGCAAAGTCCTCCTTACTAAAATAAAAGCAAAATACTGCAGATGCTGGAAATCTGAAATAAAAACAGAAAGTGCTGGAAGTACTCAGCAGGTCAGGCAGCATCTGTGGAGAGAGAAGCAGAGTTAACGTTTCAAGTTGTGACCTTTCATCAGAAATTCCTCCTTACAAACATCTGGGGGCTTGTGCCAAAATTGGGAGAGCTGTCCCACAGACTAGTAAAGCAGAATCACAGAATCACAGAATAATACAGTGCAGAAGAGGCCCTTCGGCCCATCGAGTCTGCACCGATGCATTAAGACACCTGACCTGTCTACCTAATCCCATTTGCCAGCACTTGGCCCATAGCCTTGAACGTTATGACGTGCCAAGTGCTCATCCAGGTACTTTTTAAAGGATGTGAGGCAACCTGCCTCTACCACCCTCCCAGGCAGGGCACTCCAGACAGTCACCACCCTCTGGGTAAAAAAATTCTTCCTCAAATCCCCCTTAAACCTCCCGCCCCTCACCTTAAACTTGTGGCCCCTCGTAACTGACCCTTCAACTAAGGGGAGCAGCTGCTCCCTATCCACCCTGTCCATGCCCCTCATAATCTTGTACACCTCGATCAGGTCACCCCTCAGTCTTCTCTGCTCCAGTGAAAACAACCCAAGCCTATCCAACCTCTCTTCATAGCTTAAATGTTCCATCCCGGGCAACATCCTGGTGAATCGCCTCTGCACTCCCTCCAATGCAATCACATCCTTCCTGTAATGTGGCAACCAGAATTGCACACAGTACTCCAGCTGTGGCCTTACCAAAGTTCTGTACAACTCCAACATGACCTCCCTGCTTTTGTAATCTATGCCTCGATTGATAAAGGCAAGTGTCCCATATGCCTTTTTCACCATCCTATTAACCTGCCCTTCTGCCTTCAGAGATCTATGGACAAACACGCCAAGGTCCCTTTGTTCCTCGGAACTTCCCAGTGTCAGGCCATTCATTGAATACTTCCGTGTCACATTGCTCCTTACTCCTTCACACTTTTCAGCGTTAAATTCCATCTGCCACTTTTCTGCCCATTTGACTATCTGTCTGTATCTTCCTGTAACCTAAGACACTCCACCTCACTGTTAACCACTCGGCTAATCTTTGTGTCATCCGCAAAATATATTTCCAGCATCCGCAGTATTTTGCTTTTATTTTAGTGTTTAGTTCACTGCCACTTCTCTTCCAGGAATGCCTACCTTGAAGAAGTTCTGCTCTTCTCTCCGACGGGATTTTCGTTTGTCTCTTTTACCTTGTTCACCTTCATTGCTTTCTATTTCCCTCCTGGTGTTTGATCCAATCTGCACCTTCTCCTTTGTTATCTCTTGCCCCACCCCCACCTCACTTGTTTATAATCTGTGACTTTTCTAATATTTGTCAGTTCCGAAGAAGGGTCACTGACCCGAAACGTTAACTCTGCTTCTCTTTCCACAGATGCTGCCAGACCTGCTGAGTGATTCCAGCATTTCTTGTTTTTATTGCTTCTAGACATGGGTGACCTGGTAGAGCATCTTCTCTTCAGTGACCAACCTTATTGAATTCTTTGAAGAAGTAATAGAAAGGTAGATAAGGGTAATGCAGTAGAATGTATCTGGATTTCCAAAAGGCTTTTGAGACAGTAGTGCAGGGCATATAATAAGAACACAAGAAACAGGGGCAGGAATAGACGATATGGCCCCTCTAGCCTGCTCCACCATTCAATAGCTCAGGGCTGATCTTCTTCCTCAACTCCATTTTCTTGCCCTCTTACCATATCCCTTGATTCGCTGAGAGATCAAAAGTCTATCTATCCCAGCCTTGAATATATTCAATGATGGAGCATCCACAATCCTCCAGGTAGAGGGTAGAGTAGACTCAAGACGAAGGCCATATGTAGTCAAGGGACAAATAACTGAAAGGATAGCATTCTGGCTACAAAACAAAGAACAGAGAGTAGGGGCTAATGGTAGTTGCTCAAATTGACAAAAGGTGGGAAGGGGTATTCCACAAGGCTCAGTGCTGGGACCACTGTTGTTCACCATTTCCATAAATGATTTGGACTGGGGGATCAGAAGTACTATTGAAAATTTGTAGATGACATCAAATTGAGGAGTGTAGCTAATACCAAGGGACAATTATGACAAAATGCAGCAAGACATTAATAAGATTGAAGAATGGGTGTGTAATCTAGAGCACAGTGTTACGACCAGGTGAGGAAGGTGTCTTGGGGTCCCTTTTAGCCTTCACCTGGTCTTATTGTAACAGGGTTTATGTTTTTAAACGCACTGTGTTTTGAGCTCCCCCTTGGTGAATCCTTGTTCACAGCTTTCCAATTATGAGGCAAAGAAATGAGCAGACCAGGTTTTCTTAGATTTTAAAGAAGAAAAGTTAAAGTTATGAAAACTTAAACTTAAACTCTAATTTGTTTAATGCCTACGGATACACGCCGTGCCCCACGCTAGCATGCATACACGATACACACATGCAAATAGAGACAGAAGAGAGCAGAAGAAAAATAACGTAGAGAGGTTTTAGGCAATATCAGAAGAGTTTCTTGTTACTGTGCTTCGAGCTGTAGTCCTTTTGTAGGTAGTTCTTGCTTTTAGTAGGGGCCCAATATTCTTCTTAAACCTCGTTCACTGTAGGAGATTTTTCTCTCCTGGGATTCCTGCGTCTTCACTGGTTTCCGTAGCTGGTGAGAGTGAGATGACAGCAGACAGGAGAGAGGTCTTTTCAGTCCAGGAGCAAACAGCTTTCTGAGTTTTAAGACTCTGTGGCAAGTTCAAATTCAAAAATCTCCGTCATGTGACTAAACTGGTCAGGCCAGATCTTCTGTGTATTGGGGAAGTAGGGAGTGGGTCCTTGTCCCAACACTGTCAGCTAGTATGCAAAAAAGGTCTTTCCAGTGAGGGGCCTGGCAAATCCTTGTTATAGGCCCTCTTTTCTTCCCAGCAGCAATTTTAAGTTTTAATGTTCATGTGGTGAAATAATGTGTGCCTCATTCTTGGCAGGTGGGAGCCTGCATGACAATAGAATTGAAAAGCATATTAAACTTGTATAGAACCTTGGTAATGCTCAATTTCAGTACTATGAACAGTTCTGGTCTCCATATTATAAAAATGATATAGAGGTAAGGGAGAGGGTGTAAAAAATATTTACAAGAATGATACCAGAATTATCAGGAACAATTTTCTGCTGCAAAGAGAGGACTGATGGGTGACCTGATAGAGGTCTTTAAGATTATGAAAGAGGTTGATTGTGTACATGTAGGGAAGATGTTTCCATTTGTAGGGGAGGCCATAACTAAATGATAGTCACTGTTGTAGGGTATTCCCAAGCGCAGTGGCACCTGCCGTAAATATCATAATGTTTAAATATTATTTGAGTAACCAGTAACATATAATATGAGTGAACAGTGAGGAGGTTGCAAAGCACCATGGGGCTCAGTTAACTTGACCACATTCCACAGGAGCTGAGTAATCCAATCTCAAACAACAGGCTAATTAAAATGAAAAGCAGACGCCCTTGTGGAATGCTGACAAAGGTGCTAGCCTGTAACGAGGTGAAAACATCATGAGTAGTCCCCTATCTGTGTATGGGCCGGTAACGAGGTGAAGATAAGGGGTATGGAAAACATCATGAGTAATCCCCTATCTGTGTATGGGCCGGTCATGCAGCCCCTCTATGCCTAGTAACCGCTTCTATTGGGTCTAATAATCAATGTATATAATCGATAATCATTGTGATTGGACCATGTCCGGCCGGGATGGGCTGAGTAACTGTTTGAAAATGTATAAGTATGGATGATTTTCCTTTGTTCAGCGGAGAGACATCTGGACAGCCCAGTGACCTGCTCCCCTTTGGCGTAACTAAATAAACTGTTTGACATTGAAACAGACCAGAGTATCGAGTGATTCTTCTAGATTCATTCCCGCTAACAATTGGCGTAGTCGGCAGGATCAGGTGTAATTCAACTCTTCTGCGACCCTGATATCCCAATCACCCAGCCTGAGCCGGAAATTAAGAGGACTGAGTCCCACGTGAAGGCCAGGAATTAAAGTGGGTGAAGGGAACGAAGGGGGCAAGGGGGAGTTGGCTGAAGCCTGATCCCGAACTTGAGAACAGGATTCGGCGGTCGTTAATGCCATCAGGAATACCGGGTGAGTATCTTTAAAGTTTATCCCGGGGCCGGGTGGTGTTGCGTGACCGACGAGTGCCAAGTTTGTGAACAGGATCTGAACAATGGTCAAACGGTGGTAGGTAGTTCGTTAAGAGACGTAGGCACTGTCAAGGAGGGTTTGGAATATATGTATGCGTATATATATCATAAGCTTGTTGTATGAAATACGGACAGACTTGTGACCCGACAGTTAGCCAGGAGATGGTCTACTACAAGTTGCGCTAGGTTAAAAGCGGACCTCTGAGAGTAGATTCTAACGGTTCTAATCCTACCCAAGCCTGGCCAGTGAAAAGATAGAGCTCGAGCGGGGACCAGAGGGGTCCCTTACCTGCCACCTGACAGAGAAACATAAAAAGTTGATCGATAAGATGAATAAATCTAATTGGAATCCCCACGACCCTGCCACAAAACAAAGGGAGTGGTGACAAAAAGAAGAAAAGCATTCACTAAGTTTATGGCAGAGCGACATAAAAGACGATGTTTTAGAGTAAAAACAAGTTACTGTCTTTGATTCGACTGTGAGTATGTTGGAAGCATCCATGACTGAATTGAATGTCTGGGATGCGCAGCTTGTGTTCTGTGGAACTTGTGTTCTGTAGAACTGACTGTCGTTAACTCTTTGTTGTCTGGTTTTAATGTTGAAAGCATGAGTCCATTAAGTTGTTTGGAATTGAATGAGTGTGAAAAGTGATTGTTGAGTCTGTTGATTTCGATTTAAGATTGTGCACCCAGGAATGGGATATAAACTTGAATTATATTTTAAGTTAAAGTTTTATTATTTTAAAAGTTGGTTTTGCAACTGTGAAAAGGCAATGAACAATTTTCTAAGAGATAAGCTTCAGCCTTGAAGGTCTGAAGATGTTTGGCAGAAATCTAATTTGAAGTTTACAACTCCTGCTTCAATTGGAGTTCCAGTTTAAAATCTGTTCTAGTTTTTTGGAGTTTAAATTAAAGACATGTTTTACTGACTGTTTTAAGTATCAAATGTCAGGAATTGGATATTGGTTTTAAGGGAGAGAAGGATAAGCAAAGGAGATAATGGGAAAGATTAAAGTTTGTGTAAGGAGCTGTCTTTTGTTGTAAGAATGTTAAATAACTTTTTCTTTAGTTTTTGGTTTTATTACAGTCATTTGAAAAGGCGCCCGAAGAACAAGAAAAAATGACGTAATTTACCTATCTTTTAAAAAAAAGCACGTGCTATTCTGTTCTGTGTGTAGTTAATAAGTATTATAAGTTAATAAGTCTGAATTAAATTAATACTGTTAAGGTTAATCGACCTGTTTATTTGAAAAAAAAAACTGGAAATGTCATTTGAAACCACAATGAACTTTCAAGTTTAGCACGTCGAGTTCCGGACATAGGACTCACTCATATAACATTGGCAGTTTTGATTTTTAAATATTTATTGCAGTGAATCGGAATTTGGAATCATCTTTGTTATTAAAAAAATCCTTGGATTAGAAACCTCTTACAAAAGATGCTTGGGAACAATTGGAATTTAATCTAAAATGCTGTCTTTCCTGATGGAGATGGTTTCCTTTGAAGTTGATAATGTTACTAAAGATTTTGTTGTTTGAAAATCCTAAGGATACCAAAAAAACATTTAAAATGGAGTTTAGTTCTTTTCCATTAAAAAAAAGGGTTACGTAAAGCGACGCAGCGGAGAATTCTTTGCTCCTCCCATTTGGAGACAAGCAAGAAATTAACCTTGCTGCAACTATCTTTATCAATGAGACAAAGTGCTTGAGTAGGAGAAATAGTTGCAAGCACTTCTGTCTTTACTAAAAAAAAAATGCAATATCACCAAGTCTGGGCATAAGAAATTGGAATCGATAAACAAAATTAAATTGATATGAGTGGTTATTTAAAGCATTCAAAGGGAATTTACTGTTATTTGAATTTGGAATAATCTGAGATGTCGAAAATCCAGTTTAATTTGGCAAGTTATTTAAGGAATTAAAATGTCATCTAAGGTAAAAAAAACAATATATAGTAATGCCTGGAATCAAATGGAAATGTTTGATTTCTGTTTTAAGGAATTATGAATATTGATTGTAAAGGTTCTCCAGGGCTCAAAATGAAATAGAATTATAATTAATAGGAACTGGCAATTAGATCTGGCTGATGCAAGAGCTAATAAAGGAATTCTGGGTCTAAACAAATGGTGAAATTAGAATTCAAACAGCTAAAATAATATCGTGTGAAATTTCCAAGAAGTCTAGAATTTTCCAGTGAAAGTCAGGAAAGTGTAGATAAGACTGGCAATTGTTAGTTTTCTCTTGGAGGTATGAGTTTTTAGGAGAGCTACATTTGAAAGTCTGGCCATTTTTAATCTTTTGATAAGATCACCTGATGAACGGGTCTCAAACATGTTTACTGACTTGAGAAACAGCATGGCATGAAATGTTTAATGCAGCCAGTGCAGTGAGACAACTCACATAGAGAAAATGACTTTATAATAATCAGGATAAATTAAACACCTTAATAATGACAGGAAGGGCAATGAGGTTGCCAGGGGATACCATAGCAGGTAATGAGGAAATAGGACCCGCAAGAGAAAGGGTTAAAAGATTTTTGAAGGAGTTGTGCAGACAACTGCACAAGGTGAGGCAGGAGGTTCTATAGAAACATGATAGAGGAACAGACAAAGGTGCCTGTTGTGGGAGACAAAGTAATGGTAAAGGGAAGGGCCGATGGAAACATAGGTCCCAACTGAAGGTATATAAAGACAACAGCAAATGATAGACTCCGAAATAAACACCACCTGGTACGCAAAGAGATGCCGGGAATGGAAGAATACACTTGAGAATGGACTACTCGGGGGGCTGGGAATAATGGTAGTGTTGATAGGCATTTGGATTATTATTAGATGGGCTACTAACTGGGCAAGGATTGTGGGGAATGAAGCCCGAGCGTGATGGGACCATATAGATAATTTCGAAAGAGTAGAGATGATAAGAATATAAATTAACTCCTGGATTCCCCAGGACATGTTCGGTCCCCACAGGTAGACATGTATCCCTCATCGGGGGATACTCACAACATGGACAAGTACTAACACCTGGTGACCACCAGGGCAGTGTGTTTAAATTACAGATATAACCACTAGTGGCGAATGGGAAAGAACCGGACTGCAGTGGCTGTGGGGCCTGATGCTAATATCCGGAGAGGAAGAACAAAGACCCGGTAATGGATGCACAACGGATTAATGAAAGGAGTATTAATATGGACTATATGAACTATGGGGCATTGCACAACATGTTGGATGGGAAGTGTATAATGGCGAGTAAACCTACTTGATTGCATGGCTTACGGTGAATCCGGGCAAAGATGCAGTATGTGTACGGTGTTCCACAGATGACCGTGCTAACTGCGTGACCAGACAGAAAGGGAAAGGGGTAACTGAGAGCTGTGTCTTTGGAATTGTTTGTGCCCCTCCCATTGGGCAACAGATGATAAGGAAAGTTGAAAGGAACATGGATGTGTGTGGGTACATCGAGCCCAGGGGAAGTGTTGTATGATAATGTTAAACATGAGATTGTGCCTGTCCTGGTCAATATCTCAGGGATGCAAATGCCAGGATATTGTACGGAACAGGCAAGAAATATGTATGGTGTATTAAGTACGATTGTAATGCAGCAGGCTGCCGATGCCATGGGTGCCACTAGATTTAGAGGCCAGGATCAGCTTTATAGAACAAAGAGGGGGATAGTTAATGACGTTGCTACCGGATTCAATACCGGTGCCTCCATAGTAAACTCATTAGATATACAAGGTCTGAATGAAAAGATGGAACACCTTAAAGGAGTAATGAAGGCACTCTTAAAGAGAGCAGAGAAAAATCAGGAGGATCAGACCAATCTGGGAGAAGAGGGCACAGAGATACAATTAGACGGAATTACGATATTGGAGGCACATGCCAGAACCGTCAACCACCTCATAGATAGAGAATGGGAAGATGCCGCAAAGCTAAGGCAGGGACAACTTGGTCACGCTTATGGCTTGTGGATGGTGAGACAGACACGACACAACCTCGATCAGATCCAAAGGGGGGAGATGCCCGATTGGATAGACAGCCCACATCTGGCTCGGCGAGCCGAGAGAAAAGGGACACTGGACAATTGTACTCCGAAAGGACTCACCAGAGTATACCCAGTGATCCCAGATTGTGAAATGGGCAAAGCTACAGAAAGTGGCAATAGTCCTGATGATCCCAATAGTCACTGTAGGGACTCAGGGCCATTTCCCCATTACCAGTTGGAAAATATTGGGGTCGTACGGGGTAATACCTCCCTCCGCTACTATTTAACTGAAACCTCTGCCATACTCAGAAACAATACACTATATGAAACCTCCCTCATGGGATGCAAGCAAAGGGGGGACTTACAGTATGTCCTCACCCAGTGGGACAGGGAGAACTGGATGAATGTGGGTTCAATCGAACCAACGGTTGTGTCATAGAGATCATACCTTCCCCAAAGCATTTTGCAAGAACAGGCTACGGAGGTAAAGGGAAATACTGCGTTTCCACCACAGAAAGTTCCTACCGCTATAATAATCTACAATGCCCTATCCCATTTTCTAATTTTTGCTTTACGCCCTTACGACCAATCACTATAGGGCAAGCCCGAATTATCCAGGTTCGGCATAGAGGTACCAAGATCATTAACGTCACTGATCATCTCCATGACCACCTACAGGATTACAAGGAACCAGAACCAGTCCCCATCCCACACCTGGCCGAAGTACTAAGGGAATTAAGGCTCAGGGTGGGCCAATCCGTAAAACTCTACCACCAACTGCAGACAAAAATCAAAAAGCTAGAGAAAGATACGGACACAGAATTGCAGGACCGGAGTTGGTAGGAGAAGATTTGGGATTGGGGGATGAATGTGAATATCCACCCCTGGATTCGGATAGTTTCTCATGTGCTAGTCGGAGTACAGTTGATACTGGCCATAACATGGGTCATACTGGCCTGCCGATCATGCAGGCGATATGGGCAGCGAAGGAGGGTGAATACTAGAGCAAAAGCAAGACAGACAATTTGTCTATCCAGGGGAATAAGTCATTTGGATCACATTAATGTGATATAGTACGACAGGAATTCCTGAAATCACGTGACTGACCAGCACGTCTGAGTCAGGGAACACCGGGCGAGTTTAAAGGGTTAAAAAAAATATAGTGTCGGTTGCGAAGACTAGGGTTAGTCTCCTACCGAAAGGGGGGATTGTTGCAGGGTATTCCCAAGCGCAGAGGCACCTGCCGTAAATATCATAATGTTTAAATATTATTTGAGTAACCAGTAACATATAATATTAGTGAACAGTGAGGAGGTTGCAAAGCACCATGGGGCTCAGTTAACTTGACCACATTCCACAGGAGCTGAGTAATCCAATCTCAAACAACAGGCTAATTAAAATGAAAAGCAGACGCCCTTGTGGAATGCTGACAAAGGTGCTAGCCTGTAACGCGGTGAAAACATCATGAGTAGTCCCCTATCTGTGTATGGGCCGGTAATGAGGTGAAGATAAGGGGGTATGGAAAACATCATGAGTAATCCCCTATCTGTGTTTGGGCCGGTCATGCAGCCCCTCTATTAGATTAGATTAGAGATACAGCACTGAAACAGGCCCTTCGGCCCACCGAGTCTGTGCCGAACATCAACCACCCATTTATACTAACCCTACGCTAATCCCATATTCCTACCAAACATCCCCACCTGTCCCAATATTTCCCTACCACCTACCTACACTAGTGACAATTTTTATAATGGCCAATTTACCTATCAACCTGCAAGTCTTTTGGCTTGTGGGAGGAAACCGGAGCACCCGGAGAAAACCCACGCAGACACAGGGAGAACTTGCAAACTCCACACAGGCAGTACCTGGAATCGAACCCGGGTCCCTGGAGCCTAGTATGCCTAGTATGCCTACTATGCCTAGTAACCGCTTCTATTGGGTCTAATAATCAATGTATATAAGGGATAATCGTTGTGATTGGACCATGTCCGGCCGGGATGGGCTGAGTAACTGTTTGAAAATGTATAAGTATGGATGATTTTCCTTTGTTCAGTGGAGAGGCATCTGGACAGCCCAGTGACCTGCTCCCCGCTGGCGTAACTAAATAAACTGTTTGACATTGGAACAGACCTGAGTGTCGAGTGATTCTTCTAGATTCATTCCCGCTAACAGTCACTAATAAATCCAATAGGGAATTCAGGAGAAACCTCTTTACCCAGAGAGTGGTTGGAATGTGAAACTTGCTTGCACAAGGAGTAGTTGTGACGAATAACACAAATGCATTTAAAGGGAAGCAGAATACGCACATGTGAGAGAAATGAATAGAACGCTATGTTGATGGGCTTAAATGAAGAAGGGTGGGAGGACGCTTGTATGGATCATAAACACTAACATAGACCTATTGGGCTTAATGGTCTGTTTCTGTGCTGTGAGGAGGTGAGGTGAGAGTGACTGCCCTTGACATCAAGGCAGCATTTGACCAAGTATGGCATCAAGGACCCCTAGCAAAACTGGAGTCAATCGGAATCAGGGGATAAACTCTCTGCTGGTTGGAGTCATACCTAGCACAAAGGAAGATGGTTGGAGGTCAATCGTCTCAGCTCCAGGACATTACTGCAGGAGTTCCTCAGGGTAGTATCCTTGGCCCAACCATCTTCAGCTGCTTCATCAATGACCTTCCTTCAATCATAAGGTCAGAAGTGATGATGTTCGCTGATGATTGCACAGTGTTCAGCACCATTCGTGACTCCTCAGATACTGAAGTAGTCCATGCTGAAATGCAGCAAGACCTGGACAATATCCAGGCTTGGGCTGATAAGTGGCAAGTAACATTTATGCCACACAAGTGCCAGGCACTGACTATCTCAAACAAGAGAGAATTTAACCATCTCCCCTTGACATTCAATGACATTACGATCACTGAATTCTCCCACTATCAACATCCTGGAGGTTACCATTGACCAGAAACTGAACTGGAGTAGCCATATAAATACCGTGGCTACAAGAGCAGGTCAGAGGCTAGGAATCCTGCAGCAAGTAATTCACCTCCTGACTCCCCAAAGCATGTCCACCATCTACAAGGCACAAGTCGGGAGTGTGATGGAATACTCTCCACTTGCCTGGATGGGTGCAGCTCCAAGAACACTCAAGAAGTTCGATACCATCCAGGACAAAGCAGCCGACTTGATTGGCACCCCAACTCTCACCTTCAACATTTACTCCCTTGACCACCGACGCACAGTGGCAGCAGTGTGTACCAGCTACAAGATGCATTGCAGCAACGCACCAAGGCTCCTTCAACGGCACCTTCCAAACCCGCGAGCTCTACCAACTAGAGGGACAAGAGCAGCAGATGCATGGGAACACCACCACCTGCAAGTTCCCTCCAAGCCACATACCATCCTGACATGAAACTATATCGCCGTTCCTTCACTGTTGCTGGGTCAAAATCCTGGAACTCCCTTTCTAACAGCACTGTGGGTGTACCTACCCCACACAGACTGCAGCGGTTCAAGAAGACAGCTCACCACCACCTTCTCAAGGGCAATTAGGGATGGGCAATAAATGCTGTCCTAGCCAGCAATGCCTACATCCCATGAATGAATTTTAAGAAGTATTATGTAATACTATGTAATGTCTGCAGGAAACGCTGCAGATCTCTGTAATTTATAATGTGAGGATTGTTTGAGCTTTCCAGCATAAGAAGTAATTACTGGAGAGGGAGATGAAGGTATAGTCACAGTTCTTCAGATTCCATTTTTTCTTTATAGCAGTGACCTACCTGGTTCAAATTAATATTGAAATAGCCAAACACTTTCTCTATATATCTCTCTTCCCTCTCCCTTAAGCCTTTCTGAATCAAAGGCAAATGTTGTAATATCATCACAGGAGGTGATGCAAGCCAACATGTGATATAGTAGATGGAGCAGTGTAGTCAACAATCAGCACGTGTATCTTCGAGCTCTCCTGTAATTCTGTAATAAAGAACCTTCATTCAACTAACCATTCATCCTCAGATTGGTTGGTACATTTGTGCTGAGAACTCAATAACTCAAATGGTGGCAGCAAAACACAACGGGGTAGCAGCGGTGCAGAGGTGCTCAACTTGCCAGTAACAATGTTTGATGCGGGACAGCGGTCACAAGCGTGGCATCGAGGACAACGGTTTCTCCCGTAGAACGCCATAAAGCCTGTGACTGCACATAACTGGAGGAAGCAGCAACGGCGCGACATAAGGTAAGATTCAACGACCACCCTTGCGAGTGCGAGTAAATGAAGCAGGTAGTTTATTCGAACGGTAATCAGCAGGAAAGGCAGTAATCAGGCAGAATCGGGCTCAAAAAAAGGAGGCGGTTCGAGTCGGGACTGCGACACTACACCACCATTATGCAATGTGATTTTCCCACATGGGCAAAGTCTCCCTATGCAGAGGCTGAAAGTCACTGCTGCAGCCACAGAGCTCAGGGCGTGGAAGAGGTCCAACGCTGCAGGTGTATGGAGTTATGCTTTTTAGATCTTACAGTCACAGAACTCAACAAGTAAGCAATTAAGATAAAGATTGTGATTGGCAATGAAGGACTCCATCACATCAACACTTCTGGACTGTTAGAAGCAGATCAGAAAGACCCATTGAAACTCTGGACAACATTAGAAGATCAACTGAAGGTCAAGGTCAACTTCAGGGATCCATTGACTGGAACTAATGGCCTATAGACAACAGCCCAAAGGAACAATTGACCAGTTTGCCAGCAGATGCTGGGAAAAAGGGAAAGACTGTGATTTTTCCGATGCAGAACTGTCCAAGATGATAATAGAGCTGGTAATCACATCAATGCCAATGGAGACATTCCAAAAAGATCTGCTTGATAAGGGAAAAGGATATGACACCAAAAGCCTCTTCAAGGATGGCAGAAAGTACAAACCCATAGCTGCAAGCAGGCAGTACATACAAGCACTTGGAGCAGCAACAACCATAGGTGAGGTAGCCAAGACACTGCAGCAAGACAAGGCATGCTGCAAGTGCGGTCTAATGCATCAGCCAAGAAACTGTCCTACATTCAGGGATACCTGCAAAGTTTGTGGTCTAAAAAGACACTGAACAAGACTGTGTAGAAAATCTGGCAGTGGAGAAGCAGTCAGAAGCTACAGCAAATCACAGCTCAGTAAGAAACAGACACTGCCTAGTGGCAAGAACAGAAAAGAGTTCGGCAAAATACCAGTTTAAACACAGGCATGTGCATGGGGTAGGCAAAGGCCTGGGCAGCAAAGAAGGTACTGAAAGTGAACAAGCTTTCCATGCAGTGGCAGTCACACACCACATGGATGCAATCACACAACTGGGAGCCTTCACTACAGTCGAAATCACATGTCTGAACAAGAGTGGCAAGCACAAACTATAACTGAAGAGAGGTACTGGGGCAAGCGCCAACATTTTACCACTGCGGATACGTCGCTATTACCTAGCGAAGTGGAAGTCTGTGCTACAGCCAACAAGAGGTAGACTCACTGCATATAGTGATTCACCAATCTGTGTGGGAACATTAATGTTAAAGTGCAGATATGGAAATTCTGCATGGTCGCCACAAGTATTCTATGTTGTTGACAACAATGTTCCAGTGGTAGCAGGACTACCAGCATGCAGTGAACTTGAGATCATGACGATTCATGAGATCAGTAATATGCCAATGATACACAATCAAGGCAAATGTGACCCCATTGAGTCCATTCAGGATTTGCAACAGAGGTACCCAGACAGATTTGAAACTGTGGGCAGTTTTGTGGGAAATGCTGAAAGGCGATGCAGTTCATCTGAAAGGTGATGCAGTTCCCTCCATAGACCCACCACTGAAGTTCAGTGTCCACGTAAAGGACAAGCTAAAAGCTGAGCTTGACATGATGGAACAACAAGGGATCATTCGCCGTGTTCAACAGCACACTGATAGTTGTAGCTCTATAACCACTGTAATCAGGGAGGATGTTAGCATTAGAGTATGTTTGGATCCCAGAAGGTTGAACCGAGCACTCAAAAAATGTCCTCACAAAATTCCTATGTTAGAAGAGTTAAATCTAAGGTTTGCAAGAGCCAAATTTTCTCGAAGTTGGATACTGGTCAGTCCGCCTTTCCAAAGATTCACAAGAACTAACAACTTTCAGAACACCATTTGGGAAGTATTGCTTTCTATGGTTACCATTATATAGAACAAGAACAATGTAGAACAGAGAACAAGAAACGTTAGCAACATTATTCGATATCACTAGAAACGCTTTGTTGTCAAGATGAGCTGGAGTGTCCAATAGTGCGCTTGAAAGCAGAAGATTAAGTGCAGCCCGTTTGTCAGTGGCTTTCTAAACCAGCCACACATTAACATATCATTTCTGGGTTTCCTGACTAAGAGGTCGAGCAGGCATGATGACGACCTGCATGAGTTGATTTCAACTCTGGAGTTAGTGCAGAACACAAGGAAGTGACAAAATTGCTCCACACGCTCAATGGCTGTGCCTCATTTTGGTGACACCTCCCTCGATGTGATGCAGTGGGCTGTCAGTGCCCGCAGGGAGATACTATTCGCTTCTGATTGGAGGAAGAATCCAGCCAGTGAAACCAAGAAGGTTCTGATGTAACGTCACAGACCTGAAACGTTAACTCTGGTGGTAATGTTACGTTGGGCTGGAGGCCCTGCCCTCGAGCCAAAATGTCGGGGGCGAGCCTGCGTCCGCTGGGCCTGGAAGCCACTCTATGATTTTACGTGAACCAGGTCCTTAATTGGCCTCGGGCGTGACCTCCACCCCTCTGAGGCAGGAAGTCCCACCTCCAAGAACTGCTGGCCAATCAGTGGGCCGGCAGCTCTCAGTCCCAGCAGTGCCACTGGGAGCTTTGAGCTTTCAGTACTTTTGGCACATTTCCCTGTCAGGTCTTCAGCCTTATCAATTGCTGCTGTGCTCTCATCTTGCTTCTACTGGCGAGTTCGAGGAAGCCCAGGAATCCCATGTATACACAGTTAAATTCCAAAAGTCATGTTAATATCACTGTAATTGAGTGACTATCTTATTGAAATTAACAATCTTCTTCTCATAAGGGGATTGCTCGCATGCAGCGTAACGTGCTGCAGTTAAACGTGGAAGTAGGCAAGTCGCAGCCGGCTTCCTGACAAGTTGTTAATTTCCATGCTTTTACCTCCCCCATCTGCTCTCAAACCCATGCACTCCTGTAAGTTACAAGTCACCCCAACGTGCAGCTACTGAGAATTATATGTGAAAAATACCAATTCTGTTACACCATCTTGCAACAATCTTTAGCCAGAAATGCCACGTTGATGATCAAACTCGAGCTCCTACTGCGGTCCCCAGCATCACAGATGACAGTCTTCAGCCAATTTGATTCACTCCACATGATATCAAGAAATGGCTGAGCACATTGGATACAGCAAAGGCTATGGACCCTGACAACATCCCAACTGTAGTGCTGAAGACCTGTGCTGTAGGATTAGCTGCACCTCTAGCCGAGCTGTTCCAATACAACTACAAAACTGGCATTTACCCGACAATGCGGAAAATTGCCCAGGTATGTCCTGTCCACAAAAAGCAGGACAAATTCAATCCAGCCAATTACCACCCTATCAGTCTACTCTCAATCATCAGAAAAGTGGTGGAAGGTGTCATTGAGTGCTAACAAGCGGCATTTACACAGCAATGACCAATGACCTGCTCATTATTGCTCAGTTTGCATTCTGCTGGGCCACTTGGCACCAGACCTCATTACGGTGTTGGTCCAAACATGAACAAAAGAGCTGAATTCAAAAGGTGAGGTGAGAGTGACTGCCCTTGTTATCAAGGCATCATTTGACCAAGTGTGGCATCAAGGAGCTCCAGTAAAATTGAAGTTAATGGGAATCAGGAGGAAATCTCTCCACTGATTGGTGTCATACCTAGCACAAAGGAAGATGGTTGTGGTTGTTGGAGGCCAATTATCTCAGCCCCAGGACATCACTGCAGGAGTTCCTCAGGGCAGTGTCCTAGGCCCAACCATCTTCAGCTGTTTCATTGATAACGTTCCCTCCATGCTAAGGTCAGAAGTGGGGATGTTCGCTGATGATTGCACAGTGTTCAGTCCCATTCATAACACCTCAGATAATGAAGTAGTCTGCCAAACATTCAGCAAGATCTGGACAACATTCGGGCTTGGGCTGATAAGTGGCAAGTAACATTTGTGCCACACAAGTGCCAGACAATGACCATTTCCCCCTTGACATTCAAAGGCATTCTTCTTCTTTGGCCTCCTTGTCTCGGGAGACAATGGGTAAGCGCCTGGAGGTGGTCAGTGGTTTGTGAAGCAGCGCCTGAAGTGGCTATAAAGGCCAATTCTAGAGTTACAGACTCTTCCACAGGTGCTGCACATAACATTGGTTGTTTGGGCTGATCCATTACTATCACTAAATCCCCCACTATTAACATCTTGGGGGTTACCATTGACCAAAAGCTTAACTGGACTAGCTACATAAATATTGTGGCTACAAGAGCAGGTCAGAGGCTGGGAAGTCTGCTGTGAGTAACTCACCTCCTGACTCCCCGAGCCTTTTCATCATCTACAAAGTACAAGTCAGATGTGTGATGGAATACTCTACACTTGCCTGGATGAGTGCAGTTCCAGCAACACCCAAGAAGCTCGACATCATTCAGGCACTCCTGCGCCTTAAAATACCCCTCCGGGGAAAGGTGGCACCACACTGGTGGGGAGGGGGGAGGCGGTAAGATTTTCAGTGTGGGGTTGGGGGAACGGGGTCAAATACACGTAATGGGTGTAGGGGATGGTGGGAAAGGTTGAACTGTAAACTTTGTGCAGTTTGGGGGCAAAAAGGTCAGATGTTAAAGGTAAGTGTTTTGCGGGGAAGAGCAAATAGTTAATGTAATTGTTATTGGCGGAGTGGGAAAGGGGCATAAGAAATGTATTTATTTAACTTTGTGGAGTCTGTCTTTAAAAATTTTAAATTAGGTAGCTGACGCATTGCCAGGGATGGACAGCCCACCCCCTCCACGTGATCGGGGCGGGTGTGAGGGGGCATGCCGCCCCGGATATTTAAATGAGCTACCATACTTAAGCTCGAGGCGGCAGGCCGCCATTTTTTGAGCTCACCCAAGGTCTACAGGGTGAGCATCCTTTTGAAACATGGATAAATGCTACAGTATTACTGAGAAGGCTAAAGCCGAATGCACCCCACAATTTATTTCATCACATTACATACTCCACTTTCCAATCTGAGATTACTTATGTAGCCCAGAGGCAGTGAGCTGACATCTTTTCCGGAAAAACTATGGGTCAGTGGCATGACGGCAGGCTTTCACTTCTTGTGTAATGTATAACCAATGGCACCGTTCCCATTTAAGCATTGAAACAGATGATTTGGGTGTGCATGTGCAACTTCCAATAGTAATATATCATTGCAAGCTCAGCAGCCTAAACAAGTGAGAACAGTCTACTCTGCCCAGACTAATAAAGAAAATAGACATTTACTGTAATTTGATACAAAGTAATCAATTTAATGAAAGTAATGATGATAAGACTGACGTTTGTTCTTCTGTAATGTACATTACTCATGGGGGAAATTATTAACATTTTTGAAAAGTATATGCGTGTACATTATCACTCAGAAGGGATGATGTATTATAAATGGACTCCTTTTGAATAAATGTATTAACAAAGACTGACTCATAATATGCCATTTTTAATGTTTACGCTTTGTTGTATCTTTAACTGAAATTTTGACTTATTCAAAGATGAAAGAAAGGGGAACCGTTCTGGAAAGGTCTCATGTCTTCTAAAATATCTATCCCCTACCATTCTGTTTGAAGCATAGATACACACACACTGATACAGCAGTCTATGGATTTCCTGATTGAAGTAAACTGTGGTTGCTTTTCAGTTATGGGAAGGAAGAAGAACAGGCAGCCTATTGAATCCAAATTACAAGGCTTCATTTGCCAACGAAAGGCCATTGGCTACAGTACATAATGAAATGGCTTAATCTTTTAAAAAGCATTTTGGGTTAAAAATTTTTCCTTTTTTGATTTTCGTGGGAATGCATGCTTTGCAAAGATGTTTGAATTCCTCCAGAATACAAACATTACGTTCTGAATACTGGTGATTGAAATTTAGCCCTGTGGAACAAATACATGTTGGACAAAGAATGATATTGCAAATTGTTCTTATGTGGAAACAACTAACAAGGAACAAAAACGTCAACTATTGCCAAACAGGATGGGCCAAAACCATCCCTTGAGAATAAATGATCCATCGTCTAAATATGTTTTTTTTCATTAAAAAGGTAAAGAATTATAACAAAAAGGTCAAAGAGGCTGCTATTCTTCCATTTTACTGACATCTAATGTGATATTTTCATCTTGAGTTTTAAAAGGCTAATGTTTAATTATGGTGCATTTTCTAAATTACTTTTTAAAGCATGTTAGGTGGAAAAGCTATTAAAGATAGAATAAATTTGGAATACAGTAACATTACAATTACTACCGGAAACAAACTAACTGCAGTTCCTTGATCTAAATTTTCTAATGCGTCACAATTTGTTGGCAAATTAACAGCAGGTTTAATGGCATTCACGTTATTAATGTGTAAATTGGGGGTCTAGCAATTTGAGATGAGGATGAGATAGATCATGCATTGCGAATTGCCACGAACTGCCGGGCAGTTTGTGTTTCTCCTCCATTAGCAACACAAAAATGGTAGCTCGCGATCAATCTCCCCATGAGTTTCAAGAAATTGCTGTATTTGCATATTAATTATCAATGCAAGGACCTTTTAATGCAAGATTTATGCTCCTGTGAATCCACTCAACTTTCTTCAGCCCAGAAAAGGAACAATTGAAACCATAGATTCTCCTTCCTGCAGATAGTAATTTGTTCTTAGAGTTTTTTTTTTAAAGATTTTAAATTTTTTTCTTACTTTTCTTTTTTGTTTCTTTACTCTCTCTCTCTTAATCCAATCTTTCTTTCCCTCTATTTCTCTTCCTGTACCTGATTTGACTTTAATTCATGCAATTTCATTTTCTGTTGTTCCTGTTTCTTTGTCAATACTTAAATTTCATTGGTTAAGGAAATAGACTGTTCACCAATGTCCCAGATGCCCATTTGCCGTTGCCGTATCATTATCACTTATCACTTCCAACAATTTGCAGCGCAAAATTATTTGAACTGAAGGGTGAGAAAAAATTCTAACTAACAGGGCATGTCGCGAATGCTGGGCTAATATTTCTTCAATCATGTTGGAAGTAGAATAAACCAAAAGAAAATGTTATGATTCACTATGCACATTAAGATCTGTGCTGACAAGTCTGCATACTCTCTATCACAAATGTACCTCTGTGATCAGTTGACGTAAGATATATTTGTCAAGAATGGGTCAGTCTCTGTTATTCATCCTTCTGAAGCAAGACACTCCCAGTCAAACTTAGTAATATAACTAAAACTAAATGGTAATCACAAGTGGGTGGCTGATCAAACAGCATAGCATCATAAATATGATTGAAAACAACATATGCAACAGGTTTGGGAACAAACAATACTTACAGGCCACCTTCTGTTAGTCTGTATTGACCCACACAGCCAAGAAATCAAAACGGTCTTGAAAATCCTAGATAAGGGAGATATTGCCCCTCTGTTAAGTAAAAAGTCAGATGTGAACTGAACAACTCTACTCCAGACCACTGTGGTTTTGCTGTCAGAGGTATACTGAACAAAAAAGGATTAAAGCACAAACTTATAGTGAAAGACATCCTTAGATCTTTTTTTAAAGGTCTATTAACATTTCTGCAATCAAAGAGTAACACTATACTTTTGACTCTAATTCCATAACTACATTTACTAAGTATGATTACATCTGTTGTGAAATGTGGCATTTGAAAAAGCTGAAAAAGAAAGGTTTCTTTCATGGTGGGCAATCCTTCCCACTTTAATAGTTCAGTGGTTTAGAGGAAAAATAAAGAAATCATCACCAACATGCACTAACAGGCTTTCAGCTGATGGCTTTGGTTAAATGAGCCTGTGGTTGAAGACAAGTCACAGGATGCTTGCAGGTTGCATTCTTCCAGGGGGCCAATTAGTGGTAGATGTTTAGCAGGCTCCATCCTGTTTATGTTTTGGCATTTTTTTTTATCCTCTTTCCTCCTACACACTACGGAAAGAATATGGTGACTTTAAAATATGTTTTCCATATGGGGAGGTCAAAAACCACAGAATTACTGCTTAAGTCACTGTATTGTGATGAATCCATATTCAATATCTCATGGCCCACAGTCATTTGCCAGACAAATAGTCACAGTAGTGACTATAATTTAAAAACATAAATATGATTGAAAACATGGGAAAGTACAAGAATTTGTAATGAGTTTGAAAACTGGTTATTTTCCATTAGTCTATGATTGAGCAAAGAAATCAGAACTGTCTCAGATAAGTTTGACTTTGTCTTTCTAGCAAGGTTTAGAAGATAGTGTTTACATCGGGCTGATCCCGCGTCGGGTTCTGTAGCAGGGTGGGCCGGAAGATCGGAGTGGCAGCACCCTGCCTTGGAGCCCAATGCCGGGATTGCCCGGCCCGATCTTCCCGATGGCGGCAAGGCTCCATGGCGGCCCCTCCGCCACTGAGCGACGGGACCCAACTTTAAATATTTAGATAAACTCTACGAATGCATTTAAATTGAATTACCCGCGATCTTATCGTCAGATCCGAATGTTCCTTGCAATGGACGGCCTTCACTTTCCTGTCCAGAGAAATCTGGCGCCACCGAGGTGAGCAATGGGGGGGGCCTTGGGATTTTTAGTGTCGTGACAGGGGGCGTGTGGGGTGGGGGGGTGCAAGTGCCGTCAACTCTGCATTTGTAGTGTAGCTGGGGGGAGTGGCGGGGGCGACCTCTGCACTTTGTTGGGGGGAAGAGTGGTCAACTCTTCAATTTCAGTATATTGGGGGGGGCGATAGGAAATGGGGCCAACATTTATTTTCGGTGTAATTGTGGGTGGGAGCTGGTTACGGGGTTCAACTCTGCAGTCTCTGAGCAGGGCTGGCTGCCCTTTAAAAATGCACTCTTGAATTCCCTTCCTAAACCTCTCTGCTTCTCTTTAAGACCAGCCCTTTTAACCAAGCTCTCAGTTACCTGGCATAATATGGTATTTTTTTATTTGTTGGATGCACCCATCACTGGCTAGGCCAGCATTTATTGTCCATCCCTAAATGATTGGCTTGGTTAGCCATTGTCAGAGGACATTTTAAGAGTCAATCACATTGCTGTGGGTCTGGGTCTGGAGTCACAGGGAGGCCAGAGAGCACAACATTAGTGGACCAGATGGGTTTTTGCAACAATCAGCAATGGTTTTATGGTCATCATTAGACTAGCTTTTTAATACCAGATTTACTAATTTACTAACTCACTATCTGTCATGGTGGGATTTGAACCCATGTCCTCACTAGCCTGCACTCTGGATTACTTCGTCAGATACAGGAGAAATGCCGTGAACAACAGATGCCCCTCTACATTGCTTTCATTGATCTCACCAAAGCCTTTGACCTCGTCAGCAGACGTGGTCTCTTCAGACTACTAGAAAAGATCGGATGTCCACCAAAGCTACTAAGTATCATCACCTCATTCCATGACAATATGAAAGGCACAATTCAACATGGTGGCTCCTCATCAGAGCCCTTTCCTATCCTGAGTGGTGTGAAACAGGGCTGTGTTCTCGCACCCACACTTTTTGGGATTTTCTTCTCCCTGCTGCTTTCACATGCGTTCAAATCCTCTGAAGAAGGAATTTGCCTCCAAACAAGATCAGGGGGCAGGTTGTTCAACCTTGCCCGTCTAAGAGCGAAGTCCAAAGTACGGAAAGTCCTCATCAGAGAACTCCTCTTTGCTGACGATGCTGCTTTAACATCTCACACTGAAGAATGCCTGCAGAGTCTCATCGACAGGTTTGCGTCTGCCTGCAATGAATTTGGCCTAACCATCAGCCTCAAGAAAACGAACATCATGGGGCAGGATGTCAGAAATGCTCCATCCATCAATATTGGCGACCACGCTCTGGAAGTGGTTCAAGAGTTCACCTACCTAGGCTCAACTATCACCAGTAACCTGTCTCTAGATGCAGAAATCAACAAGCGCATGGGTAAGGCTTCCACTGCTATGTCCAGACTGGCCAAGAGAGTGTGGGAAAATGGCGCACTGACACGGAACACAAAAGTCCGAGTGTATCAGGCCTGTGTCCTCAGTACCTTGCTCTACGGCAGCGAGGCCTGGACAACGTATGCCAGCCAAGAGCGACGTCCCAATTCATTCCATCTTCGCTGCCTTCGGAGAATACTTGGCATCAGGTGGCAGGACTATATCTCCAACACAGAAGTCCTTGAAGCGGCCAACACCCCCAGCTTATACACACTACTGAGTCAGCGGCGCTTGAGATGGCTTGGCCATGTGAGCCGCATGGAAGATGGCAGGATCCCCAAAGACACATTGTACAGCGAGCTCGCCACTGGTATCAGACCCACCGGCCGTCCATGTCTCCGTTATAAAGACGTCTGCAAACGCGACATGAAATCGTGTGACATTGATCACAAGTCGTGGGAGTCAGTTGCCAGCATTCGCCAGAGCTGGCGGGCAGCCATAAAGACAGGGCTAAATTGTGGCGAGTCGAAGAGACTTTGTAGTTGGCAGGAAAAAAGACAGAGGCGCAAGGGGAGAGCCAACTGTGCAACAGCCCCAACAAACAAATTTCTCTGCAGCACCTGTGGAAGAGCCTGTCACTCCAGAATTGGCCTTTATAGCCACTCCAGGCGCTGCTTCACAAACCACTGACCACCTCCAGGCGCGTATCCATTGTCTCTCGAGATAAGGAGGCCCAAAAGAATCTGTCATGGTGGGATTTGAACCCATGTCCTCACTAGCCTGCACTCTGGATTACTAGTCCAGTGACATTACCACTACACCTCCCTGTGGCTTGGTGTCAAATTTTGTCTGATAATGTTTCTATGTTTACTACATGAAAGGTGCTATTTAAATGAAAGCTGTTGTTATTCCATGGGTGAAGAAGCCCTGATCAGCATATGTAATAAACATCGAGTTCTGAAAGACTTTCTTTTGACTGCAATAAAGTAATCCACTTACATGTAATATTTTTGCACAAAGTATTTAAAAATAAAGTTTTACTTATATTTTGTTCAATGTACATAGATTACTTTGCATCAAGGGCAGTTTAATTCAACCCTATTATTTATGTAATGAATGAATTATATTTTATTGCTGCACAGAGAAATCTGTTTAACAAGGATTAAATATAAAATTCAGAGCATTAACTCAGACACAAAAACTATAAATCGGCCTGTGCTGTCTTTTGGGTGGCGAGGTTGTGATTTGCAACCTGCTTGCTCCTGTTGCCGTGAAGTTAGGCAGCACACGAACCAAGTGCTGCTTCTTCATTTAGCTGATTGCAACATTGGTCCAACTGGCACACGTGCTGCTAGCTGCCTGAGCAGTCAGCAGGGGGCTGAGCAGCATTCACAAGGAGCACAACGTGCAGACTACCTGCTCCACTAATGGCATTCTGCCCCGGTTAAAAGGAAGCTGCACTGAATCACAGGAGATTTCTGCTCAATATCTGCGCTGCAATTCTAAACAAGGCAAATGGAAAACTAGGGCAGAGAGAGGGCTCCCAGGGTCACAGATGGGGGCTTTAGTGGTGGAGGTGTTTCTACAGGGGCCAAGAGGCCCTCAAGGGCCATCCTCAGAAGGGAATGGAAGTAGATGACCAGGCAGGTCAATTCCCAGAATATGGCCCCGAGGAACTGGTAGTGGTGCCACAAGAAGGTCAAGGTCAGTGACTGCTTTCACGTGACATCACCTACCTACCACACCACCAACCTTTGACTCTACTCCATGTATCACATCCCCCATCACTCAACTATCAATAGTCCCTGTCACTCAGGACTCATGCCTAACATTCAGACACTCAACCCCATCCTCAGACACCCAGCAATGCTGCCAGCCTCACCTCCACCTCCCACTGCTTTCACATATTTCCAACTATTCAGCTGTGACAGGCACATCATCCAAACATGGTGCAACACAAACACTGACATTCTTTCCTCTCTTCTGCAGGACGTGTTGGTGTATAACAGGAGGAAGCAGGTAGACTGGTGGGAGACAAGTACGCCTGCATTTCCTGAGACCTATGGAGGAGATGGTTCCTTGCATCATGGGGCTGACTGTGCCATAGCCTGTGGCAGTCAGCATCACTGAGGTCATTGAGGATAACGGTATGGTACTGCCTTATACCCCTTCTCAACTCCCTTCTCATCCTCATCCTGCTAACTGGCTTCATTAGCAAGTTGCTGATGGTGTGACCATGGACCTCTTGCTTTCCAACTCACCCCTTTCCTTACCCCAACCTTCCCCGTTCTGATTTCCTGCTCTCAGACATCCAAGAACTATGGCCTGGTGAGCCACAGTACACCCAGAAGGAAGAGAGCAAGAGCACAGCACTGATGAAGAGGTTCTGTCACATGATCTGACACTCGCAGCCACCAGCTCAGATACTGGCACTGCACATACCTTAGAGGCTAGTATAGAGTTAGGATCTGCACATGGTGAATCAACGGGCACGAGTGGACTGCAACCAGGCCAGGGGGAAGGATAATTTATAAGAATATAAGAACATAAGAACTAGGAGCAGGAGTCGGCAATTCAGCCCCTCAAGATTGCTCACCCATTCAATACGATCATGGCTGATCTCATCTCAGCCTCAACTCCACTTTCCTGCCCGTTCTCCATATCCCTTCAATCCATTACTAATTAAAAATCTGTCTATCTCCTCCTTAAATTTACTCACTATCCCGGCATCCACCGCACTCTGGGGTAGTGAATTCCACAGACTCACAACCCTTTGAGAGAAGTAATTTTTCCTCATCTCTGTTTTAAATCTGCTATCCCTTATCCTAAAACAATGTCCTCTCGTTCTAGATTGCCCCACCAGAGGAAACATCCTCTCTACATCTACTTTGTCAATCCCCTTAATCATCTTATAGACCTTAATTAGATCTCCTCTCATTCTTCTAAACTCTAGAGAGTAAAGGCCTAAACTGCTCAATCTCTCTTCATAAGACAAACCCCTCATCTCTGGAATCAATCTAGTGAACCTCCTCTGAACTGCCTCCAATGCAACTACATCCCTCCTCAAGTAAGGGGACCAAAACTGTACACAATACTCCAGGTGCGGTCTCACGAATGCCTTATTCAGCTGCAGCAACATTTGCCTATTTTTATACTCTATTCCGTTAGCAATAAATGCCAAAATTCCATTTGCCTTCTTTATTACCAGCTTCACCTGCATACTAGTTTTCTGCAATTCATGCCTGAGGACACCCAGATCCCTCTGCACCGAAGCGCTCTGAAGTTTCTCTCCATTTAGATAATAATTTGCCTTGCTATTCTTCTGACCAAAATGGATAACCTCACACTTATCCACATTAAACTCCATCTGCCAAATTTTGGCCCATTCACCTAACCTATCCATTATCCATTTGTAAATTTCTTATTTCTTTATTGCAACTTACTATCCCACCTATTTTAGTGTCATCTGCAAATTTGGCTATAATACCTTCTATCCCTGCATCCAAGTCATCAATATAGATTGTAAATAGTTGGGGCCCGAGGACTGAACCCTGTGGCACCCCACTAGTTACATCTTGCCAACCAGAAAAGGACCCATTTATCCCGACTCTCTGTTTTCTGTTGGTTAGCTAATCCTCTATCCAAGCTAATAAATTGCCCCTAATCCCACATGATCTTACCTTGTATGTTAACCTTTTGTGTGGCACCTTATCAAATGCCTTCTGGAAGTCCAGATATACTACATCTACAGGATCCCCATTATCTACTTTACGTGTTAAATCTTCGAAGAACTCTAGCAAATTAGTCAAGCACGATTTACCTTCATAAAACCATGCTGACTCTGATGGATTGCGTTTTGACTTTCTAAATGTCCTGTTATTACTTCCTTAATAATAGATTCTAACAATTTCCCAACAACAGATGTTAAACTAACTGGTCTATAGTTTCCTACTTTCTGTCTCTCCCCTTTTTTGAATAAGGGCATTATATTAGCATTTTTCCAATCCACTGGAACCTTCCCCGTATCCAGGGAATTTTGGAATATTATAACCGATGGATCCACTATCTCTGCTGCCACTTCCTTTGAGACCCTAGGATGTAGGCCATCAGGCCCTGGGAACTTGTCTGCCTTCAATCCCAATAGTTTGCTCAGTACTTTTTTCCTAGTGAGGATGATTGTTCTAAGCTCCTCCCTTTCTATAACCTCTGCATTACCTGTTACTATTGGGATGGTACTAGTGTCCTCCACTGTGAAAACTGAGGCAAAAATACTGATTTAGTGTCTCCGCCATTTCTGTGTTCCCCACTATTAACTCCCCAGTCACATCCTCCAAGGGACCAACATTTACTTTATCTATTCTCTTCCCTTTTATATACTTATAGAAGATTTTGCTATCCATTTTTATATTTTGCGCTAGTTTTCTTTCATAATTTACCTTTGCTCTTTTTATTACTTTTTTAGTAACCCTTTGTTGATCTTTAAAAGTTTCCCAATCTTCCCGCCTGCCACTGACCTTTGCAATAGGGTATGCCTTAGTTTTTGTCTTTATGTTATTCCTAACTTCCTTGCTTAGCCATGGATATTTTTTCCCCCCTTACAATCTTTCTTCCTCTGGAATATATTTTAGTTGGAAGGAATGGAATAACTCCTTAAACATCTGCCACTGCTCATCAACTGTCCTTCCTTTTAGTCTTCCTGCTCAGTCCACTAGGGCAAAATTTGTCCTCATGCCTTTGTAATTACCTTTGTTTAACTCCGGAACGCTAGTGTGGGATTCCAGTTTCTCACCCTCAAACTGAATTTGAAATTCTAGCATGCTATGATCACTCTTCCGTAGAGGATCCTTAACTATGAGATCATTAATTAATCCTACCTCATTACATAATACCAAATCTGGAATAGCCTGCTCCCTGGTTGGTTCCACAACATATTGCTCCAAAAAACAATCTGTAATACATTCAATGAACTCTCCCTCGAGGCCAATTTGATTAATCCAGTCTATATACATATTAAAATCACCCATGATTATTGCCATACCTTTCTTACAAGCCCCCAGTATTTCCTGGTTTATACTGTGCCCCACTGCGGAACTACTGTTTGGGGACCTATAGATTACTCCCACCAGGGACTTCTTTCCGTTGCTATTTCTTATTTCTACCCAGACTGATTCTACGTCTTGATCTCCAGTGCCTCTATCATTTCTCACTACAGCACTGATCTCTTCCTTTACTAACAAAGCTACACCACCTCCTTTTCCTTCCTGCCTATCCTTCCGAAATACTGAGTACCCTTGGATATTCAATTCCCAAACCTGGTTTCCCTGCCAGCTCCCATGAGGACAAGGTTGCAGATGGGTTTTGCTACTGGGGACTCAGATGAGAACATTGATCAGGTGGCATACAAGAGATCGCTGATGAGGATGCATGCTGAGATGCTGGGTGCATTGACTGGTCTGCCAGACAATCTCCTGTCACTGTCAAAGAGCATAGAGAAATCCAGCCCTAAGTTGATAGAGGCTTCAACTTGGCAGAGGGCATCATGTAGAGTTTCATGTCTCTGAGCCTCTTCTCCATCTCCCTGTTGTGCTGTAGACCCCATACCTGTTGCAGCCTTTGTGTGGACAAGTGACCAAATCCATTGACCCCCCCTGTGAGGTTGCAGCAACACTTCCTTCCAAATACAGGGACTCATCGTGACACCTCTAAAAACCCTCCACAGTACTTCCAGAGACTTTGAAACAGCAGAAGTTGTTCTAAATTATCTTACCTGCAAGTTGAGTGCCTGACCCTTTAAATCACAGTACTGCTGCATCCTCTTGCAACTGAACACAGGTTCTTTGGTGAGTGGCAAGCGAATACATTGAATGGATCTGAATGTTCCTAGTTTGCAAATAGAGTGTCAAGCATTCCAGTTTCAGGCATTCCATGCAGCTACTGAGTAGGGCTGAGTAATGTCATGACAGCATCAGTTGGGAGGTTTCCGGTGCATGCAGGGGACATCTGCGCAAGTGCCCTTCCCAGCATGGGCGCCATATGGGCCACGCTGGAAGTAACTTCAAGGTGGTGCTATGGATCTGAATTTCGTGCCCTAATTGTTTCATTAGTGTTCAACTAAGGCAGGCTGAAAATTTAGATCATGATGATCTAATAGTATGGGTAATATAATGGCAAGCACCCACTCCCTGTACTATTGAGCTTGAAGATCTGGGGCCTGCAGCATACCCAAGGTACCTAGCATGCCAATGTGACATGCCAATGTAAAAGCTGTGCCAAGCTCACCAAGGCAGTAAAAATAATCAAATGCCTATAAATGGAGTGCCTTCACAGTACCCAAGAACGGGTATTGAGGAGGAAGCCACAATTGAAAATATTTTTTAAATCTCCTGCCATCTTTTGCTGGTAAACTCACCATCCCCACTGACATGCTGCTCCAGACCTGCCTACCCCCAGAAATATCTGGTAAGACTCTGTAGGTGGTCAGTGGCTCTTTACTGGCTGCTGGCACCTAAATTCTATTCCTCACTCCCTAAATACTCTCAACATAACATGCATTACATGCTGGAAGTGCCATCAAGCTATTATAATGAGCTTACCACAAATTGCTGGTCAGTAGCTGCATGGAATGCCTGAAATTGGTCCTGTTAACACTGCATAGGTATTGGATTATCAATCCAAGTTATCCATCTGTAATATATTCAAAGTCTTATGTATGGTACGCATCTGTCAGAAGCAAAACGATTCTTTAAAAAATTGATAATGATGTAATCCACCTTTCTGCAATATCCTAATCTTGGAGAGAAGCCAGTAAGCTTTTAATTACTCTCAGAGAATGCCTACTTGTAGCAATTATATCTTGTGGCCTTAAAGAGGCACAGATCAATTTTAGCAGCAGAATAATACACTATGTGCAGCATGGTAAACTGCTTCTGTCCTCATGAAAATCACATTCTCTGACTTACCATGAGCAATGTCACTGCAGATCTGCTTGCTGACAGAAAAAAATTGGCGTCATCTGCTGAACAAAAAGAAACATTTCAATTGTATACGTAAGTTAGCCACCACTTCTGTAAAATACCTGAGACATGACTGGAATATTTGCTGTGAAATTACTTTCAGATTTTGCAGCTGTAAATCTATTTCCACTTCAAATTAAAAATGCCAAAATGTTGGTGGCTGTGTGGCACCAGCTGTGGGAACACCAACCTGGTCACCATAGATTCAAGTCCCTCTGGACTGATTTTTGAACTCAGACATGTTGTGCAGGGAAGCACTGAACACAGGAGGGAAAATTTCATGATGGACATCTTGGGCAGTAGTGGAAAATGGTTGATAGCGAATTGGCAGCTGTTTTACACTCTGCCAGGTTTGCGTTTCAAAGCAGCCAGTGTGTTAAACAGGCTACCGATTCGCTATCGCCCATTATTTCACCCCTGATGTACCTGCAACATACATTGCTTGTACAGCTTCTGTAGCTGGCAGTGAATACTAGCAAGGTAGCCTGGGAACAGATGGTCTTCCATGGAGATACGTGACCAGAAAAGACCTGCAGGGAGATTAAAATAAAGGCATAAAAGACAGTGCGTACCCTACTGGAGGGTATCATACTGTCTCAATAATGAATGCATCAATCTACCGAAAGCAGCATAGTGGTACAGAACCACTGTTCTGTATGACCACTAGGCAAATGACACCCCAGAGTATGCCAGCTTTTCATCAGTAATACCATACTTCTGTTCTGCACAGACAGAACTGCATTGGTAACAAAGGTTTTTTTTCTTGCAGTGGCTGAAGAAGGATTTGCAAAGCTACTTTGATTCTTACATGTTTATAAAAAGTTATATTTATATAGTGACTCACTTACTTAATTACTGCTGAAATCTTTTGGTATGCAAAGCCATATAAGATTGTGGTAAGGTACGTTGATGGCAATTTATAACAGTGATATATTCCTGCAAGTCTTCAAAGTAATTTAAATTCCTCAAATGTATTGACCCTGACCACAATCTTTGGCAATGGTGTCTCAGTCTTTGTTTTGGGATAAGGTTACACTAAAAGCATCACTTGGGGTGTAAATTATTTGATATCTGTGCTTGTGCCTTCTATTAATTCTGAATACTAGGACTGAAGATTTTGGATTAATTACAGTAACTTCTTATGATGAAAGATCCACAACCATGTGGAAAATTTGTCAGGTAATCCCTATCCACACAAAAAACAAGGGGCTAAATTTTCTCTTCAGTTAGAGCGAACACTCATGCTAACTACTCATTAAGATGTAATAATTATGTGGGTTACTGTGAACAAAGTAGTTGCTAACTTCTGCCCATGATCCCAACATTGTTCCTGGGAGTAAATAGGTGGAAAGTATGTTAACACAGTGACATGATGCTAAAGGCATTTGTTTTTTTCTTAATCAGCAATTAACTTGAGAATCTTGCAGATTCTCCTAAACTTACTTCATTTGCAATATATTTGCATGTAACTTAATTTCCCACAGTTGAAGCTGGCATTAAAAGCACAGGAGGGAGCAGAGATAAGAGATAACTTGTAGAAATAGTCAAAAGAGAAGGCAGCAACAAGTCAGGAGGAGGATGAACTGGGAGGTTTCATGGCCTAGGAAAAGGAATTTCAGCGCTAGCTACAAGCAATACTGTATGTGTCACTTATGTGGTATTGGCTCAGGGAGACAGGGGTTCCTACTCCAAGTAGCCAATGACAACTCTGCAGAAAACCCATATACCTCAAGAAATTGTAAACTAATGAAGCATACCATTACTCCTTATGAACAATGACAGACACGAAAAGTCCATCCAGCCTGCCCCACACAACTTTGAAACGTTGTATATCATAACATATACTCTCACCACCCCAGCCAAAAACATGTGGGCAAGAAATTGGGCTTATTAGCTTCAGTTTTATGAGCACTGCGAGTGCCCTTAGCTCTTCAATATGGCATCCTTGGTGCACGTGCATACTTGTGACCCAAATCACACTGGATGCCATATTAGTGAGGGCATTAGCGCATGCAGTGAATGTCTTCTGGAAGTATGCAAAGCAAGCAGGTTATGATGTCCATCAACATGTAACACTAATCTGATGCTAGTGATTCCATTTTAGAGCACACACTCCAGCTAACACCCTCTCTTAGCCTCACACAGTTGGACACGCATTCAGAAGCAGGAAGGACACCCCATCGGCATTATTTAAAGGGATCAACTACTGGTTGATTTCTTCTGCCTGTTGGTAAAATTCCACAAGTGTTTGGTGCCTTCTATAGTAGTTGCAAGTCTACAGGGAATGGTGTGGCATGTGCTGAACCTCCTTCTAGAAGAGCAGGCCAACTCAGACAGCAATTTCCTGATTTCCACTTTTAATTGCATGTGTGGCTGCTGGAATTTGCCTTCTGACTGACACCTTAACCACAGTGAATGATGATAGTCTCGCTGTTATCTTTACTGCAAAATTCAGGCCAATAACTCTCATTTAACATATTATGTGCTGGATTTTACCAGCCCTCTAGGGACAGGCTGGGAGCTGGTGGAGGGGGGGGGGGGGGGGGGCCCATAAAATGGCGAGGGAAGGCAGAGGAGGGAGTGCCTGTTGCCTTCTCACTACCATGACATTTTACCAGCAGTGGGGAAGGTGGATAACATCCCTCCAACCCAGAGGCCAATTGAGCCACTTAAGTGGCCAACTAAGGGCCTCTTCCCACCAGCATTTTACCAGTGGAGGGTGGGCCTCCCCCATGTGGGGAGACCACCTGGTGAACCCTGGCGGCCTTGCTGTGGACTCTGGGTAGGGTGCCCTCCTAATCTGGCACTCTGTGTCCCATGGAGGGGCTCTCCAGCAGCAATGGCTGCCCTTGCAGCAACCCTCCCCACCAACAAATCCCACCCACCCCACCGGTCCCTCTGCCTGAGCTACTTCCTGGATCAAAGGGCAGCCTGCTTCCATGGTATCCTCCGAGCTAGGCACAGTCCCAGCAGTGGCTAATGCTCCTGGTGGCACAGCTGAGACTGCTGAGCTGCCAGCCCTCGGATTGGCTGGCAGCTCCTGGAGGTGGGTGCCCATCCTTGAAGGGACAGGAGCCCCAATAGCAACTAATTAGTCGCCAGATGGCTGAAACATGCGGCCAGAGGACCAGCAAATGGACGAGGCGGGGTTGCCCCTGGCTTTCAGGCCCATCGTCGGGGCTGCTGCCACACCAACTAAATTCCAGCCTCTAAGTGCACCAAGATAATTTACCCCTCCAAGTTTTGTTTCCCTTTTTTTTCATATAATTCCCCAAATTGGTTATGATATTGATAGACATAATTACTGAAGTTCAAGTTAACCCCTCCTGTAAATCGTATTTATTTCCTTTGACCTGAAGTGAAGAGACCCCAGAGAATATTCACAAACATATTTAACCGATGTAGGTTTTGCTGACACAACATATTTCACCCATTTCATTAAAAAAATGGTTTGTTTTCATAGAAATCCTGAGGTTGATAGATCCCTGTGTGGGATAGCACAACACTCAAATATGTCTGGTGTTCTGGCCAGTTTAATTGAAAAGGTCATCGGCCTGAAATGTTATCTCTGTTTCTCTCTCCACAGATGCTGCCAGACCTGCTGAGTATTTACAGCATTTTCTGTTTTTATTTATGGCTGGTGTTTATTATCCTTGAGATTTATTTTATTTATCGAGTGGTCACATCTTGTACATTTTCAGCTTTTCAGCCACATTTCTGAAAAAAAACATAGAAATTGCATATTCCAACATCATGGTAATATCTCGAATGTACTTTTGAATTAAAGATACAATAATTTTTGAAAAATTTAAGTGAGGAGTTGATGTTAACATTAATGTAATTTATATCCAACAAAGGAGCTTATTGTGCCTTGCGCGGCTCCAGATTCCACATATCTCCTTTAGTGAGTGTCCATCCATCACAACATATTCTGTCCTGTAACGCACTCTTATCTGCTTCATCATTTTGCTTTGATGCCAATAAAAGGAGCTTATGTGAAAAAAAAACCTTTGGTACCAAATACTTTTGAAGAATCTAGTATTAAGAGGTCAAACTGCTCTTTTCTGCAAAGAATTTCTTATTAAACCAACGATTAATAGTAACTGGACTTCACATAAATGCTCTGATTGTCAAATGTGTTGGTAACGCAAGAGAAAGCAATGTATATTGAGATGGAGAAGGAAAGAACAACAGAGAGAAAGAATATAAGAAAATTACTAACATTTTTAGCATCTTTCACAACCTCAGTACATCCCAAAGCACTTTACAGCCTGTTGTGTGATTGCCTTTAAGGGCAATGTACCTTTAAGATCTTAGTATGCTGCTGAGCTAAGTGTCAGGATGTAGTCAAGTGACGAAATGCCCGTCTCACTCTGTACTGTAAGACTAAGAGGCCAGTCCTGCAAGTAGATAGCTCTGTATTGTATATACTTGTTAGCTGTTGAATAAACCTGTTTGAGATCTTCAACTACCTGAACTCCAAGCATTTCATTTCATGTTGCATCAGCCAACATAAAAAAGCTTCTCATTTCATGGTGGCAGCTATGGTAAGCAGAAAACAATTCCAAGTTTGAAAACCACAAGAAAAGAGCTTTTAAAATTAACTTTCCTACAGCCACTGGAGAGAGAAATTTCAAAAAATAGTGGCCCAAACAGGGAAAGAAGAAAACACTTACCTTCAGCTGCAGAGACACAGCTCTGAATGACAGGCTGCAGATTAATCACTGTGATCGGCTGACTCAGTTTGCTGTCGGTAGAGGAACCCCCATTTTTTAAAAAAGAGAGAAGCCTTGAAGTCCTTAAAAGATTGATTTATTTTTTTCTCAAACACTCCCTGGGAGAGTAAAATCTACGGGGAAGATCCAATCCCTTTCGTAGGCTGATCGTAGTAGGCGCCATTACAGGAGGCGCCCGACAGGGAAAAGCGTAGGAATTCTCCATTCACGCAGCTCGCAGCTGAAGCTAAAAATAGAAACCATTAAAATATTCTATCGCTACAGAGCCTTCATTCACTCAGAGTTTTTAAGAAACTCAAAAAACTGCTCAACCGTGAAGAATTGATGATTGAACGACTGCAGAAACAAACTACCAGAAAAAAGTACTTGAAATAACTGTTGCACAGCTATGTAAACAGAGCAGGCTTCGTGCTGGAAGCTAGGCAAACAGACAAGCTGCTGCTGTCAAATAAAGCTGCCAAGTGATTTTTCTTAAAGGAAAGTAGTACAGAGTCACAGAACCAGGTTTTAAAGCAAGTTCTGAAAGCAATATTTAAAGGAAAAAGAACAGCAGAAAAATGGATGCCAAATTATTTCCCAGCATGAACTGGAAAGCCTTGGATATCCTATCTGAGTTCAAACTGTTCCACCAGAGAATTCAGTTATGCTTCACCAACCAAGTAATTACAGAACCAGAAAAGCAAACTGTAAAAATAATGACTGCAATCGGAAATGAGGGACTGCACAGAATAAACACCTCTGGATTATTTGGAGGACTAGAAAGATCCCACAAAGATATGGAAAGTGCTGGAAGATCAGTTCCGTTTGAGAGTGAATTTTCGAATTCACCACCTGGAATTGATGTCCTACAGGCAACAGTCACAGGAATCAATAGACCAGTTCATCAGTAGATCCGAATTAGGGGCAAAGAATGCAACTTCTCAGAAGCTGAGCTGTCAGACCGAATAATCAAGTTGGTAATTGCATCAACACCCGTTGAAGAAGCATTCCAGAAAGACCTCTTGGGGAAAAAAAGGTCATAGCATTAATGCACTGCTGGAAGATGGTAGGAAATATGAAGCCATCGTAGCTGGACAACAGCATCTACAAGCACTAGATGCAACCAACAGTATCGGTACCATAACCAGGTCGAAAAGAGCAAGCAAGCTGTGTGGTAAGTGCGGTCTGTCCCACTCATGGCAAAATTGCCCTGCATTTCGAGACCTGTACAAGGCGTGCATTGGTAAAGGACACTGGGCCGGCCTATGCAGGAATTCTGGCTCCGAAGACACGGCCAGAAGCCACGGTAAGACACGAGCCAACAGAAGACAAGTGCAGCAGCACTGCAACTGCAGCAAGGAAAGAACCAGAGACATGCATAATCACAAGCCATACATCAAAACAGACCTGAGACAAGACCCAGAGAGAAGTAAGTCTCAGTCAGAAGACGAGCAAGCATTCCACATTGTGATAAAAGCAAAATACTGCAGATGCTGGAAATCGGAAATAAAACAAAAAGTGGTAAAAATACTCAGCATGTCTGGCAGCATCTATGGAGAGAGAAGCAAAGTTAATGTTTCAGGTCAGTGACCTTTCATCAGAATTGGCAAAGGATAGAAATATAATTGGTTTTAAGCAAATAAAATGGGGGTGGGGAAAAAGAGAACAAATGGGAAGGTGTTGATAGGACAGAGGGTCACAGAGAATAACTGACAAGGAGGTCATGGGGCAAAGGCAAAGACAAAGAGTGTGTTAATGGTGTGGCAAAATGTAAAGCGTTAGTGCAGAGAGGGTGCTAAATGACAGAATAATGAAAGCCCTAGACAAAAGCAAAACATGAAAAAAGTGGGCAGGTACATGGTAAAAAAGTGTAATGATGAAACAAACTAAAATAAAATGAAAAGAAATAAAAAAAATACAAGGTAAAACTAAAAAAAAGGTAAAACTAAAAAAATGAGGGGGGGGGGGGGCAGTCATGCTCTGCAATTATTGAATTCAATGTTCAGTCCAGTAGGCTGTAGTGTGCCTAATCGGTAAAGAAGATGCTGTTCCTCGAGCTTGCGTTGATGTTCACTGGAACACTGAGGAATCCCAGGACAGAGATGTGGGCATGAGAGCAGGGGGGTGGGGGTGGGGGGGGGGGGATGGTGAAATGGCAAGCGACAGGAAGCTCGGGATGGACCGGGGAGAAAAGATAGAGTCAAGATAGGAAGAAATAAGTTCAGTGGGGCAGGAACAAGCTGAAACAATGGGTCTGCATGGACAGTCCTGTTCATGGATTTTAGGAAGGATGTAGAAGCGGGCTGTCCGGGGTTGCGGGACTATGAGGTTGGAAGCTGTAGAGGGAATATCTCCGGAGGAGATGAGGTCAGTGACAGTCCTGTGGACAGTAGATTGATATTCAGTGATTCCGGTTGCTTGCCATTTCAACACACCCCACCCCCTGCTCTCATGCCCACATCTCTGTCCTGGGCTTGCTGCAGTGTTCCAGTGAATATCAACATGAGCTCGAGGAACAGCATCTCATTTATCGATTAGGCACGCTACAGCCTGCCGGACTAAACATTGAGTTCAATAATTTCAGAGCATGACTGCCCCCCCCCCTTTTTTTAGCTTTACTTTGTATTTTCTATTTTTATTTCATTTTATTTTAGTTTGTTTCATCATTACACTTTTTTCACCATGTGCCTTTTTTCATGTTTTGCTTTTTGCTCGGGCTTTCATTATTCTATCATTGAACACCCTCTCTTCACTAATGCTTTGTATTCCACCACACCATTAACACATTCTTTGTCTTTGCCTTTACCCCATAACTTCCTTGTCAGTTATTCTCTGTGATCCTCTGTCCTATCAACAGCTTCCCATTTGCTCTCTTTTTCCCCACCCCCACTTTATTTGCTTAAAACCTATTACATTTCCAACCTTTGCCAGTTCTGATGAAAGGTCACTGCCTGAAACATTAACTTTGCTTCTCTCTCCACTGATGCTGCCAGACCTGCTGAGTACTTCCAGCACTTTTTGGTTTTCTTCCACATTGTGAACCAGACACATCACGTTGATGAAGTCCAACAACTGGAAGCTTTCATCACCATTAACATCACGTGCTCAAAGAAACCTAGCAAACGTACACTCAAGATCAAAACTGATACCAGCACTAGTTCAAATATCCTACCAGTCCGAATCCTCAAGGATATGTATCGAAATCTGTGGAAATTAATGATACAACCGACAAATGCAAAGCTATCTGCATACAACGGGTCACCCATTCCACGTAGTGACACATTAACAATGCAATGTAGTTACAGCAAGTTGGCATGGAAAACACAAATGTTCTACCTTATAGACGCGAGTGGACCAGCAGTGTCAGGACTACCAGCGTGTAAGGACCTCAACATCGTAACTATCCACAAGAGCATCACCAAGGGGAAATCGCCAAGGAACGCAACCTGCTCGCAGACTCTGACCAGCATCAAGGGTGCAGTCTGGAAACCCAGCAACAGCACTATGCCGTGCCTTCAGTTCTGCTCTCTAGAGAACCGCCAGCTCCACAACAAGCCTGAATGAACAGGTATCTCCATGAGACCAAGCACTCTTCCCCCAACAAGTCCTCAACCTGGAGCCCCAAGTCTTCAGACGCAGAGGATGAGGAGAGGCGAAGGACACGCAATGTCATGAAGAGGCAAAGGAGGAATGAGTTGAAGCATTGTCTATTGGCTCTTCAAGATGAGGTGCTGGAACTTTCCAAGAATGACAAGGCCTCAAAAGCAGTTATCTTGAGAAAAGCAACAGAGTATGTTAGCAAGCTGAGGCAGTGCAACAGAAACTGAATCCAGAGAGGGAGAAACTTCAGAAAGAACAGAAACAGATGAGATGCAAAGTCCCCGAGCAAGAATTGTCAAACCACCAAGACAATATATGGACTTTTGAGCCTCCATTCTTGTAAAGTTCATAGTCTTTAGCCATGCGTAAATAATTTTGATGTTATCTAATTTTGTGTATTTTGCTTTGAGCATACAAGACTTATCTTTGGAAAGAAGGGGGATGTTGTGTGATTGCCTTTAAGTGTAATGTACCTTTAAGATCTTAGTATGCTAATGAGCTATGTGCCAGGCCATAGTCATGTGACTATGACCAGTCTCACTCTGTACCTGTAACACCAAGAGGCAAGTCCTGACAATAGATAGCTCTGTACTATAGATACTTGTAGCTGTTTAATAAACTTGTTTGAGATCTTCAACTACCTGAACTCCATGCATCTCATTTTATGTTGCATCAGACAACATAAAAATTCTCCCCATTTCACAGCCAATGAAGAACTTTGCAAGTGTAGTCATGTTTGTAATGTAGGGAGACATGGCAGGCAATTTGCACACCGCAGTATCCTACAAAAATCAGAGATAAATAACGCGATAAATTTTTTAGGTGTTGGCCAGTTCAGTGGAATCACTCCCCTTCTGTTCTTTTATTAATTCCATTTAAACAATATTCATATGGCAGATGTTAAATTTTTGGTCTGCACTTTGATACCAACAATTTTCTCAAAAATCTGTCATGTAGAAACATTTTGGTCTCCAAAGATCGATAGAAAATAAAGGACAAAATTGATTCAACCTAAACAGCCACTTTCTCTGAGTTGTATTTCCTTCCTTATGTCAATTAATTTTTAATGACTATTTGTTCCTTCTAATTTAATTTGATTTTTGTTCATTACAAGTCTAGTTAAGTTATTTTAGTTAGTTGAATTCTTAAATTTCATCAAATAAATTAAATTCAAAAAGATAACTTACATTGCTGGTAGCTAAAACTCTGGGACTAATTTGAGCCTGGGTTCAGTTGAACTTAAAACCTGTTACATCTCTAATTTTTTACAGTTCTGATGAAAGTCAGGATGGCATGTGACTTGGAGGGGAACTTGTAGATGGTGGTGTCCCCATGTCCCTGCTCCCCATGTTCTTCTCCATGGTAGAGGTCACAGGTTTGGAAGGTGCTGTCGAAGAAGCCTTGATGAGTAGCAAGAATGCATCTTCAGAACTACAACCAGAAGTTGTCGGGAGAGCACGAAGTATTTATGGATGAGAAAGGCCATTTGGCTTAATTTAGCTCATCCATCTAGAATGAACCTACAATTTTCCTTTTCAGTCACCAACTGTCAGTTTCCTGTGCTCAGGGAAATTGCAGTTAGATGGAGTAAAACATCCTCTCCGCTGCATTAACAATAAGAGTAATTTTATAAATCTATGTCCCTTGCACAGAACTTTAACCCATCTGAAGCACACACTGGGAATTCAGGTATGTACGGCAGGATTTTACATCCATTTAAATTAAAGGACAGAAAATCATGGCTATGCATGATTGAATTCCTAATATGTACCCCTGGCAGGCAAAGCTCTACACCAGAAACACATTCATAAAGTCATTGCCAATGTGACTTAACCCCAACCACAGAGCAGCAGCATATAATGAACCTATTCAGAAGTCTCCCTTTCCACGTCATCCATCTTGTACCTTCTCTGCCAATTTAGAGGCTGTTTTTTTGCTATGGATATCCTGAACACTTAGAGGAGGCTGGCCAAACCCATTCCATGTAGAAATTTTACAGCAGTTAGACAGAGAAGACTTTTATCCCATCGGACTGAGCAAAAGTTAAACATAGATTAGATCCCACAGGTGCTGATCACTCCATTTCTTCTCAGAGGCTGAAAAGCCTGTTATGTATTTCCTTCATTTGCTATTCTCATTTCAAGTTTTCAGCACTTGCAGTTTGTTCCTTTATCCTGCGAATAGCAAGGGGGTATTGTACTTTGTGCGGACAACGTGTGAGCAATGACTAGAGAAATTGCAGCCCCCAAAGTTGACTCTGTCAGTCTTACTTCAGTGGTAGCACTCTAACCTCTGAATCTTCTGAGTCAGAAGGTTGTAGTTTCAAGTCCTACTCCACAGATGGGAGGGAAGTCCAGTGATTCTTCTATAGAGCCGAGCTGGACAAATTGAGTTAAGAGGGCAAGGGGTTGTGGGGATTATAGACAGGCAGGCAGTGGGTGGAAAGATTCATGTTCCTCCTGGTCCCACACAAGTCAGTGGCAGAGTTTGTCTGACTGTTTTTTGATGGCATGCAACAGTCACTTTAAGGTGTAGGACCCCATTTTGTAGATTATAATGTAAGCTCCCGCCTGAAACTGGCCAGTGCATAGGTCATCCTATCACTAGAGAAAAAGTACTAGGAAAACTAATGGAAGTAAAGGTTGACAAGTCCCCTGGACCTGATGGCCTGCACCTTCGGGTCTTAAAAGAAGTGGTTGCAGAGATAGTGGATGCATTGGTTGTAATCTTCCAAAATTCCCTAGTTTCTGGAAAGGACCCAGTGAATTGGAAAACTGTAAATGTAACACTTCTCTTCAAGAAAGGAGGGAGACAGAAAGCAGGAAGCTATAGGCCAGTTTGCCTAACATCTAGCATTGAGAAAATGTTAGAATCCATTATTAAGGAAGTAGTAGCTGGACATTTAGAAAATCATAATACAATCAGGCAGAGTCAACATGGTTTTATGAAAAGGAAATCTTGTGTGACAAATTTATTAGTGTTCATTGAGAATGTAACAAGCAGGGTGGATAAAGGGGAACCAAATAATGTGGTGTTTATGAATTTCCGAAAGGCATTCAATAAGGTGCCATATAAAAGTTTACTACACAAGATAAGAGTTCATTGCATTGGGGGTAATATATTAGCATGGATAGAGGATTGGCTAACAGGAAACAGAGAGTTGGGATAAATGGGGCATTATCAGGTTGGTAAACTGTAACTAGTGGAGTGCCAAAGGGATCAGTGCTAGGGCCTCAACTATTTACGATCTATATTAATAACTTGGATGAAGGGTCCAAGTGTATTGCAGCCACATTTGCTGCCGATACAAAGATAGGTAGGAAAGAAAATTGTGAGGCGGACACAAATAGGGATGTATTTAATGCGGCCATTGAAGGCGGCTATGGTGGCGTGGAAGGACGGAAAATCACATTGGAACCATCCACCTGGAAATTCAATGCTGTGACGTTGGTTCCAGATTTTGTCAGTGGTGGGATTGCCATCCCAAAGCAACAGGAAGCTAGTTTAAATTGCTGAACTGCTGTTTTAATTGCACTTAAATATCATTAATTCTGATTGGCCCTCGATTTTGTGAAAGGCGGGCGGCACTCACGTGCCTTTGGGTTCATGATCATTAAAACCTGGTGGCACCAAGGCAAGAGGCCAAATTGTCAGCGACAGTGAGGCTGCACTGAGCATTTTTGCATAGGGAAATAGGGGGATTCGGAGGCCATTGTGGGACTGTGTTGCTGTGTGGTCTGCAAGGAGTCTGGGGTCTCAGGGGCTCTGCAAGGGTTTAGTGTGGGTTTGGGGTGCTGCATTGGGTTACCAACCTGCTGTGTGATTTGTTTGGTCGTTCACACTGCTGGAAGAGAGCATCAGCCATCAGCAGGGTTGCACTCTGAGGTCCATCAGGGACTCCGCTGATAGAACTGTTAAAAGCTCAGTTGCCAAGGCAGGATCATCTCTGCATCAACAGTGAACTGCAGGCCCACTGGTCACCTGCCATGGGTCTCTTACACCCTGTAATTTTGAACCCCCATGGCATGATGCAGCACCTCCAATGGACGGAGGGACAACAGGCTGCTACGCCTGTTCGTGAAGCACCACGATGAGAGCAACAGCAGTCGGTCATTCCATGATGGGCCCACATACGTCAGAGAGTGTACCAGACTTGGATCAGCTACCTCCAAATGTCCAAGCGACATTGTCAGTGAAGACTAAGAATCTCCTGCTGCAGGACAAGTTGCCACCTCTGGGATTTGGGGTTCACTCTATGCCAGTGGCCTTGAAGATCAACGTGGCACTAAACTTGAATCTCTCAGGTAGCAGCTGACCCTGCATCAAGGAGGTGACCAATGCCCTGTTGAAGAAGGCCAGTGACTATGTGCACTATCGGACCAATCCTGGCAGTCAGGCCAAGAGGGCCATCGGGTTCGGCGCCATCGCTGGATTTCCCCAGGTGTAAGGTGTGATAGATTGCACGCATGTGGCCATCAAGGCTCCAAAGGACCAGCCAACCATCTTCATCAACAGGAATGGCTTTCATTCCATCAATATTCAACTGGTATGCGACCACCGAAAACATTTCCTGCAAGTGTGTGCCTGCTGCCCAGGAAGCAACCACGATGCCACATACCTCAATAGTCCCAAGTGCCACAGCTTTTCAGGCCCCTGCTTGCCTCCAGGGATGGATTCTCGGGGACAATGGATACTGTTATGGCCAGGTGGGTAACGGTGTGGCTGGTTCTATTGTTCACCTCCCTACTGGCCACAGCAAGTGTTGTTGTTACCAGTATTTTAACCCCATGTGTTTAAACAGACAGTGGCAGGTTTTCTTGTTGGTTTAAAACAGCAGATTAAATATTAATTAACCAATACTCAATTCCCTGAAAATGATCGCAACAACACGCATTCATGCTCACATGCACTCTCAAGAAAAGATAGATAGAACAGTACAGGGTAAGAGGTGTTCAGAGTTCAGGTTGTAAAAGTCTGTTGTTTCAGGAATATCCTGTGGGATCCTTCGCGGAAGGGGAATTTTTAAAGTTGCAGGCCTGTTTGCTGGTTGTCTGGTATTTGCTGGGCTGTTGTAGTCTCCTGGCGGTTCACTTTGGATTGAAGACGGTGCTGATGTCTTAGGTCAATTCTCACCGGAAGAAAAGTCACTTTTACAAAGGCACTCTCTTGTCTCTGTTGCAGCGAGCTTCCAACTTGTCTTAGCAGGGTTCAACTGTATTAGTTGGAAATTATCTTTCTCTCTCTCTCAGCCTTGCTGGAATTCAAGATGGCCTTTTGTTGCACTGTGTGGCTGAGGAGAGACCAGACTGATGTTGTCTCTAGTCCTGACCTGAAAAGACTCCCCACTTTGTTCTGCCAAACAATTACCTTTTAAGGTGAATTTTACAAGGGTTGTCTCCACCTCATGTGACTTCAGGTTTCAGTCCTCGCTGGGCTGCACAATGGCCTTGATGATGGCCCTATTCTAAGGAGATGAGGGTGGTTCACCCTCCATTGTAATGGAGGTTATTCAGAGACAAGAATGCTGGGAAAGGTCTTGTCTCATTGTGTTTTAGTATAGCTCACATTCAGGTATGAGAATCTGTGGCATTTCCATGCAGACAGGGTTTAATTGGCTTTCAGTTTTAGTAGACACGGATTTGAGTGCAAGAGATAGTGAGGGTCATGTGTTTTGTCCTCCATTTTGTTGACAGCACATGTATCAGTCTCTTTAAAATTGTTCCAATTTTTTAATAACTCTTCAGTTTGGTTATGTATTTTCATCGCTGCACTTCTTGTGAGCATGACAATACCCATTGAAGACATGGCTTCTTATTTCTGTAAGAAACGCTTGGAATGCAGCAGAGGACCGGTACTTCAATTGCCACGGCTCCACATCAGCAGCCATCGAGCAAGCTATTGGGTTGCTGAAGATGAGATTCCGGTGCCTCGATCAATCTGGTGGAGCCTTGCAGTATACCCCGGTGAGGGTCTCGCATATCATGGTGGTCTGCTGTGCTCTGCACAATCTAGTGCTGCAGAGGGGGGAGGCTTTACGTGACAATGAAATGCCTGAGCAACACTCATCCACTGACAAGGAGGACACAGAGAAGGGATGGGGTAGAGGGGATTCCATAAAACAGATCGACAATATTTTCATCAATCAAATGAAAGCTGCCAGTCACTCTAAGGCAAGAGTGAATGCAGGGTTGGCAGGCCTTTAAATATGGCTCCAGCACCTACTCCAGAATCATCTGACACTGTAATCGGCATCTCGCCACCCACCCCCCCCCCCCCCACCACATGATTGGGGGGAGTGGGGCCTGCACCTCCACTATGCAAAATGGCTTCCCACCACATGATCACAGTAGGGTGGTCGCCCATGTGACAGATGGCAATGAAGCCCATTTCCCCACCTGCTGGCAGGGTTATTAAATTCAGCCTAGAGTCTGCAAAGGGATATAGATAGGTTAAGTGAGTGGGCAAGGATTTGGCAGATGGAGTATAATGTGGGAAAATGTGAGATTGTCCACTTTAGTGGGAAGAACAGAAAAGCAGAATATTATTTAAATGGAGAGAGACTGCAGAATTCTACAGTACAGAGGTATCTAGGTGTCTTTATACATGAATCACAAAAAGTTCATTTTAAAAAAATTCATTCTTGGGATGTGGGCATCGCTGGCCAGGCCAGCATTTATTGCCCATCCCTAATTGTCCTTGCGAAGGTGGTGGTGAGCTGCCTTCTTGAACCGCTGCAGTCCATGTGGGGTAGGTACACCCACAGTGCTGTTAGGAAGGGAGTTCCAGGATTTTGACCCAGTGACAGTGAAGGAATGGCGATATAGTTCCAAGTCAGGATGGTGTGTGACTTGGAGGGGAACTTGCAGGTGATGGTGTTCGCATGCATTTGCTGCCCTTGTCCTTCTAGTTGATAGAGGTGGCGGGTTTGGAAGGTGCTGTCTAAGGAGCCTTGGTGCATTGCTGCAGTGCATCTTGTAAATGGTACACACTGCTGCCACTGTGCGTTGGTGGTGGAGGGAGTGAATGTTTGTAGATGGGATGCCAATCAAGTCGGCTGCTTCGTCCTGGATGGTGTCGAGCTTCTTGAGTGTTGTTGGAGCTGCACCCATCCAGGCAAGTGGAGAGTGTTCCATCACACTCCTGACTTGTGCCTTGTAGATGGTGGACAGACTTTGGGGAGTCAGGAGGTGAGTTACTCGCCACAGGATTCCTAGCCTCTGACCTGCTCTTGTAGCCACGGTATTTATATGGCTACTCCAGTTCAGTTTCTGGTTAATGGTAGCCCCTAGGATGTTGATAGTGGGGGAGTCAGCGATGGTAATGCCGTTGAATGTCAAAGGGAGATGGCTAGATTCTCTATTGTTGGAGATAGTCATTGCCTGGCACTTGTGTGGCGCGAATGTTACTTGCCACTTATCAGTCCAAGCCTGGATATTGTCCAGGTCTTGCTGCATTTCTACACGGACTGCTTCAGTATCTGAGGAGTCACGAATGGTGCTGAACACTGTGCAATCATCAGCGAACATCCCCACTTCTGAGCTTATGATTGAAGGAAGGTCATTGATGAAGCAGCTGAAGATAGTTGGGCCTACCCTGAGGAACTCCTGCAGTGATGTCCTGGAGCTCAGATGATTGCTCTCCAACAACCACAACCATCTTCCTTTGCGCTCGGTATGACACCAGCCAGCGGAGGGTTTCCCCCCGATTCCCATTGACCTCAGTTTTGCTAGGTCTCCTTGATGCCATACTCGGTCAAATGCTGCCTTGATGTCAAGGGCAGTCAGTCTCACCTCACCTCTTGAGTTCAGCTCTTTTGTCCATGTTTGAACCAAGACAGTAATGAGGTCAGGAGCTGAGTGGCCCTGGCGGAACCCAAACTGAGCATCACTGAGCTGGTTATTGCTAAGCAAGTGCTGCTTGATGGCACTGTTGATGACACCTTCCATCACTTCACTGATGATTGAGAGTAGGCTGATGGGGCAGTAATTGGCCGGGTTGGACTTGTCCTGCTTTTTGTGTACAGGACATACCTTGGCAATTTTCCACATTGCAGGGTAGATGTCAGTGTTGTAGCTATACTGGAACAACTTGGCTAGGGGCATGGCAAGTTCTGGAGCACAGGTCTTCAGTACTATTGCCGGAATATTGCCAGGGCCCATGTAGTATGTATATTGTTACGCTCACATAATGTGCAGCAATAGAAAATACAAGATCTCAGCCTGAAGAGTTATAAAAATGGGCTGTCCTTTTAAAAAAAGTGGACAATGTGCTTGAAAATGGTCATTGAAGGTCAAAAGACCTGGCCTTGTATGTTCAAACTGTCTTACTGTCAGGCAAGGCTAGAAGGATACATTTCAAAGCTAAGAGGTGTCAACTACACCTATCCTGAACCCATCAAGAGACATTTGAATTGAATGGGTTCTTCTCAAACAAAGAAGGTGTGAAGTATCCACATCTTGGGCCATTGCCAGTCACCACAGGGAGAAAGATCTGTGTCTCCCAACAGAAGAGATGGAAGGGGTCGTCGACAGTGTTATCAAGCGGCACTTGCTCAGCAATAACTTGCTTACTGACACTCAGTTTGGATTTCACCAGGCCCACAGCTCCTGATCTCATTACAGCCTTGGTCCAAACATGGACAAAAGAGCTGAACTCCAGACATGAGGTGAGGAGAGAGTGACTGCCCTTGACATCAAGGCAGCATTTGACTGAGTATGGCACCAAGGAGCCCTAGCACAACTGGAGTCAATGGAAATCAGGGGGAAAACTCTCCACTGGTTGGAGTCATACCTAGGAAGATGGTTGTGATTCTTGGAGGTCAATCATCACAGTTGCAGGACATCACTGCAAGAGTTCCTCAGGGTAGTGTCCTAGGCCCAACCATCTTCAGCTGCTTCATCAATGACCTTCCCTCCGTCATAAAGTCAAAAGTGGAATGTTCCCTGATGATTGCACAATGTTCAGCACCATTCATGACTCCTCAGACACTAGAGCAGGCCATGTCCAGATACAGCAACACCTGGACAACATCCAGGCTTGGGCTGATAAGTGGCAAGTAACATTCGTGCCACACAAGTGGCAGGTAATGACCATCTCAAACAAGAGAGAATCTAACCATCTCCCCTTGACGCTCAATTGCATTACTATTGCTGAATCCCCCACCATCAACATCCTGGGAGTCACCATTGACCAGAAGCTGAATGGGACCAGCCAGATAAATGCTATGGCTACAAGAGCAGGTCAGTGGCTGAGAATTCTGCAGCAAGTAACTCACCTCCTGTCTCCCCGATGCTTGTCCACCATCTACAAGGCACAAGTCAGGAGTGTGTTGGAATACTATTCCACTTCCCTGGATAGCGTTGTGTGATTGCCTTTAAGAGCTATGCATCTTTAGGATCTTAGTATTGTTACAACCAGGTGAGAAAGGGTTCTAGGGGTTCCCTCTCAGCCTTTTCCTGGTTTGACTGTAACAGAGTTTAATTTTTAAAACTCCGCATTTATAGCTCCCCCTCAGTGAATCCTTGTTCACTGCTCTCGAATTGTAAGGCAAAGAAATCAACCAGACAGATTTTCTTAGATTTAAACAAGAAAGGTGTCAGTTTATTAACCCTAAAACTCTAATTCGGTTAAAGCTACTAAAAATACACGACACAACCATGCTAACATGTTTATGCGATGAACACACACGCAGATAGAGACAAAAAAGGAGAAAGAATCAAGGCGAAAGGTTTGAAGCAATAGCTGGAGTTCATTTACTATCTTGAGTTTGATGTAAAGTCTTTGATTGCAGTTCGATCCTGCTGTTTTGTTGGGGCCCAGTATACATTTTCAAACTTGTTTAGAAGGTTTTCTGTCTTCTTGAAATTCAATTGCAGTTTCCCCTTTTCGTGAGAGAGAGAGAGAGAGAGACAGGGAGAGGTGTTCTGTCTTCAAGCTCAGTTGCAATCTCATCTCAACCTCTTCTGTGAACACAATTCAAACCAAACCTGGGCCAGCAGGCCAGTCATGTAACTAGCTCTTTTTTTAGGGACAACTTGCCTGGTGAGGTTTTGTGGATTCTTTCAATCTTAGAAGACATCCTCAATAGGGGGCTGGAATGCTGACTTTCACACTTTCAATGTCTGGTGATCAAAATCCATTTGGATTAATTGAATCAGGGAGCAGTTCCATTGTCTTCTCCAGGCAACTGTCTATTAGAATGCAAATGTTTCCAGCCACTATCCTGTTAGAATGCAGGTACAGCCATGTTTTCAGTCCAGTAGAGTTTAAAATTAATGTTCCAAATGACAAAATTAATATGCCTCATTCTTGGCAGATGTGGTTTTCATCACACCTCCACATCCAGCAGAATGAAATGCGATTTTAGAAGAGCATTTCATTAAGAAAAGACTAGAGAGAACAGTAAGTACAGGAAAAGACACTCATTTTCATTCATTCAGAAATCCTAAAAATTGTTACCGCCTGTCTTTCCTTTGTAGCAGTGCTGTTTTAAACTTCCCCTTTTCCCTTGAGGTGGGTCTAGCTATGTGTTTCCCTAAAGGGTTTGAGGTTTCTTTACTATCAGCCTGCAATGGTTTGGGAATGGGCATCCTAGTAAACATGTGATTTCTGGGGAGGTATGCAGTTTGTACATTTCCATGACCGTCTAGTGTGCCTTTGTTCCCGTTGAGGTCAGCAGGGGGAGGGTTAGATTTACTTAGCACTAGGTTGGAGTTCTGTTCGTGAGAATCAATAGTGGGTGTATCCATTCTGAACTCTCTTTCAGTGCTTTGATGAGTCATGCAAGGGCTTATCACCTTAGCGGATGGTTGGTTCCTTTTTCTCCTGATTGTGCGGTTGGTTTCTTTGATAATCTTCCCACTGTCCTCTGTGACATTTCTGCTTGCCGGTATTTGTTCAGATTCTACTGCACTCCTCTGCGGCACTTCGACTAGGTGAGGCATCACCCTTGTGTGTTTTCTGCCCTCTTGAGGACTTTCTTTGTCTCTGGGTTTCTGTAAACGCGTGAGCAACTCTGGTGGCATGCTTCTGGTGTCTGGAGGGTGTGGGTCTAATTTTTCCAACATTTCGGGGTTGGCTGACCGGACAGTAGGGGCTTCCTTTTGGAATTCCTCCCACACTTTCTTTAACCTGCCCTCTTTGTCCCTTTTTCCCCTTTCCTCTCTAACCTTTTTCCAGACTTGTGCCTGCCTGTCCCCTTTTGTTGTCAGCAGGGGTCCCTTACAGTTCATTCGCCCTCTGCTGGAGGGTCCTCCAAACACCGATACAGGACTTAGGGGTGCAGATTTCACTGTAGGTTGGGGTTTTCCCTCAACCTGGCACATGTGGCAACTCCTACAGTATTCCACCACATCTTTGTGGAGTTTTGACCAGTCAAACTGTTGTCTTATGCAAGCTTTGGTTTTTCGTATACTGACATGTACAGCCACTGTAATCTCATGGGACATTCTTGATATTTCTCTCCGGTACCTCTGCAGTACCATTAACTGGGGACTTATTGTCTGCTTCTTGCTCTCAGGTCTGCAAGGAAAGCTCCATTTCCTCATCAGTACCTCATTCTTTAAATCATAGCAGTCAGGGACTCGCTCTGCTTCAATATCAGACTGGGCAGCCTGTGCTAACTCTCTCAATACTGGGTCGGCTCACTGAGCCTTGGCTAGGGAAAATCCATTTAATTAATTCCCTGGGTCTTCTAACTTTCCAAAGAAAGTCTCAGACAGACAGACCTCATGGTCATCTGCCTGCAATGCCAATTCAGTCTCCTCTAGGGCAGCTGGTTTGATCATGGCCCAATTCATTACACATTCAGGGGAACTGCAGGGGACCGTCTCCTGTCACTGCCCTGTCTCTCTGACCTTCTTCGGTCTTTCTTTCACTACTGGGGAAGCTACCACATTCACCCCCGCCAGATCATTACCCAGGAGCAGGTCAACCCTATCCATAGGGAAACTAGAGACAATCCATACGGTCACCAGTCCCGAAACTAGGTCGCACTCCAAGTGTACCTGACATAAAGGTACAGGCGTACATTGCCCTCCAATACCATTCACCATCATTTTGGTGTTTGCTGCACTCTCTGGGGGAAAGGTCAGGCCTTTTCCCAGTAAAAGGGATCTAGTGGCCCTTGTGTCCCTGAGGATTACTATGGACTTGCTTGCCCCACTCGAGGGATATGGGGTTACTCTCCCTTCAGACACAAAGTCCTGATAACCTTCAGGAATCCTATTAAATGTTCCTGCGCCTACAGCAGTATGTTTCCTGGGCCTTACTACTGTTGCAGTTAAAGTCACAGCTTGTTCAGCTGTGCTTTCTATCAAGGTCCTTTCTCCTTCACCGAGCAGGTGTGCCCTGATTAACCCTATAAGCTTCCCCCATAGTTTCCAGCAGTCAGCTCTTAGATGATCTGCTTTCTTACAATGGAAGCACACAGGTCTCCGGGACACACTCCTACTTACAGCACCTTCCTTTTTGGCTAGAGGAGGATCCCCTGTGTCTCCTGCTTTTCCTTCTCTGCCAGGACTGCTTGGGCTTCTATCACCTTCCACCTCTTGGTCTTTTTTGGATTTGTGGGGGTGACTAGGAAAGGTTTTCCTCTGGGGAACCGACTTATAGATGAGAGCAAACTCATCAGCCAGAACTGTGGCTTGCCTGGCTCAATTAACTTTTTGTTCCTCTACATGTGTCTTTATGGAGAGTGGGAGAGAGTTTTTAAATTCCTCGAGCAAAATTACCTCTCTAAGGTTTTCATAGGTGGGCTGCACTTTAAGAGCCCTCAGCCACTGGTCAAAAGCCAGCTGCTTACTTCTCTCAAACTCCAAGTAAGTTTGATCACCTTGCTTTCTGAGGGTGCAAAACTTTTGGCGATAGGCTTCCGGCACTAGTTCATATGCCCCGAGGATAGCATTTTTTGTCAGTTCTTAATCTGATAAACTCTCATCTGGCAATAGGGAATAAACCTCATGAGCTTTTCCTGTTAACTTGTTTTGTAATTGAAGAGTCCAAGTCTCAGCTGGCCACTTTAATGGCCTTGCAAGTTGTTCAAAAGATACCAAAAATTCTTCCAAGTCTTCCTCATTGAATTTTGGGATCAGTTGAGTAAATTTTAACAATTCTGTACACAGCCCTGAATTACGATCCTCCATATTGGCCATGCTTTCACTGGGTTTACTCAGTCGCCCCCTAGTTAACAAAAGCCGTCTCAGCTCTCTCTCCTCCCATTCGTTCTGGAAGGTTCTTTCTCTTTCTCTCTCCTCTCTTTTTTTCTTCACATTCCTTCTGGAAGGTTATTTCTCTTGCTCCTCTCTCCTTTTCTTTCTCCTGTCTCTTTCTTTCCCTTTCTTCAAATTCAAGCTTCCTCTGTTCCAATTGTATCCTTGCTAGCTATACCCTGTCAGAGTCTATTTCTAACCCTGTTTCCGCTTCTTCTGATTCAAGAGAAAAATGGTTGTCCACTATTCTTAGGAGTTCAGACTTTCTAATCTTGGCACAGACAGTTATTCCACACTGCTCAGCCATTTTCTCAACTCTTCCATAGGCAGAGCTTTTAACTTATCCCAATTTACTTTACCCTGGTTTGGGTAGTTACTGGCTTCAGTCACAGACATGTTAGTATTCTAGTACACACAACCACAAGAAAACCTGTATTGAAATCTTTTTGATTGGGATCAATTTGACTTCCCACTTCCAATTTCTCGTTTGTCTGTAGGGTGAATCCGGACATTAGCCACCAAATTTCTGTTATGACCAGGTGAGAACGAGGTCTAGGGGTTCCCTCTCAGCCTTTTCCTGGTTTGACCGTAACAGAGCTTAACTTTTTAAAACACCGTGTTTTTACCTCCCCCTCAGTGAATCCTTGTTCACTGCTCTCCAATTGTAATGGCAAAGAAATCAACCAGACAGGTTTTCTTAGATTTAAACAAGAAAGGTATCAGTTTATTAATCTTAAAACTCTAATTCGGTTAAAACTACTAAAAATATGCGACACAACCATACTAGCATGCAGTTGCATAGAACACACACACTCAGATAGTGACAGAAAAGGAGAAAGAATCAATAGAAAGGTTTAAAGCAATAGCTGGAGTTCCTTTACTGTCTTGAGTTTGATGTAAAATCTTTGATTGCAGTTCGATCTTGCCATCTCGTTGGGGCCAGTACACACTTTCAAACCTGTTTTGATGGTTTTCTGTCTTCTTGAAATTCAGTTGCAGTTTCCTCTTTTCATGAGAAAGAAAGAGAAACAGGGAAAGATGTTTTCTCTTCAAGCTCAGTTGCAGTCTCATCTCAACCTCTTCTGTGAACATAATTCAAACCAAATCTGGACCAGAAGGCGCCCAACAGTGAAAAATGCAGAAATCATTCATGCAGTCATGTGACTAGCTCTTTTTTAGGGGCAACTTGCCCGGCGATGTTTTGTGGATTCTTTCAATCTTAGTAAACATCTTCAATAGGGGGCTGGAATGCTGACTTTCACACATTCAATGTCTGGTGATCAAAATCCATTTGGATTAATTGAATCAGGGAGCAGTTCCATTGTCTTCTCCAGGCAACTGTCTATTAGAATGCAAATGTTTCCAGCCACTGTCCTGTTAGAATGCAGGTACAGCCATGTTTTCAGTCCAGTAAGAGTTTAAAATTAATGTTTCAAATGACAAAATTAATATGCCTCATTCTTGGCAGATGTGGTTTTCATCACTGTATGCTAATGAGCTAATTGACAGGATCTAGTCATGTGACACCAAGAGGCAAGTCCTGTAAATAATTAGCTCCGTATGATGTATATAGTTGTAAGCTCTTTAATAAACCTGTTTTGAGATCTTCAACTACCTGAACTCCACGCATCTCATTTATGTTGCATCGGACAATATAAAAAAAAGCTTCTCATTGCCTGATGGCAGTGGTGGGATATTTGAAAAAGGTTTCTCATTGCATGGTGGCAGCTGTGGTGAGAAGACAGAATTCAAGTTTTAAGACCACAGAAAAACAGCTTTAAAACTACCTACAGCTAGAAGACAGAATGTTAAAAGAAATACTGGCCCGAACAGTGTAACAAAAAAACTCACCTTCGGCTGCAGAAGACAGAGCTCTGAATGACAGGCTGCAAATCAATCACTGTGATCTCGTGAGTCAGTCTGCAGTCAGTAGAGGAACCCCCGTTTTTTAAAAAAGAGAGAAGCCTGGAAGTCCTTAAGAGATTAATTTCTTTTGTCTCTTTAAGGCTTTCTGAGTAAAAAACAAGAAGACCCAATCCCTCTCTTAAATGATCATGGTAGACGCCATTAGAGAAGGCGCCCAATAGTGAAAAGTGCGGAAATCCTCCATTCATGCAGCTCGCAGCTGAAGATTGAAATAGAAACCATTGAATCACTCGAACACTGCAGAGTCTTCCCTCACTCAACCTGAGTTTTTAAAAAACTCATAAAAACACTCAACCATGAAGAAATGCCTCTTGAACATCCGTACAAACAAACTAGCAGAGAAAAAAAGGCACTTGAAATACCTATTGCACAGCTGTATAAACAGAAAAGGCTCAGTGCTGGAAGCTAGATAAACAGACAAGCTGCTGCTGTCAATCAAAGCTGCCAAGTGATTTTTCTTAAAGGAAAGCAGTACAGAGTCACAGAACCAGGTCTTAAAGCATGTTCTTAAAGCAAGTTCTTAAAGCAAGCTTTAAAGCAAAATGAACAGAAGAAACATGAATACCAATTGTCCCAGCATGAACTTGGATATCCTATCCAAGTTCAAAATGTTCCAACAGAGAATGTAATTATGTTTTACAGACCAAGCAATTGTAGAACCAGAGAAGCAGGCTGTAAAAATAATGATAGTGATTGGAAATGAGGGATACCACAGGCCGATCTGAAGAGGACCAGAAAGATTCCACAAAGATATGGAAAGTGCTGGAAGATCAGCTCTGTTTGAGAGTGAATTTTAGAATTCACCACCTGGAATTGATGTCCTACAGGCAACAGTCACAGGAATCAAGAGGCCAGTTCGTCAGTAGACACTATAACAAGGGCAATGAATGCGACTTCTCAGAAGATGAGCTGTCAGACCAAATAATGGAGCTGGTGATTGTATCAATACCCATTGAAGAAGAATTCCAGAAAGTCCTCTGGGGAAAAAGAAAGGTCACAGGATTGATGCACTGCTGGAAGATGGTAGGAAATACGAAGCCATCATAGCTGGACAATAGCATCTGCAAACATTAGGTGCAATCAACAGTATCGGCACCATAACCAGGTTGAAGAGAGAAAGCAAGCTGTGTTGTAAGTGCGGTCTGTCCCACTCCCAGCAAAATTGCCCTGCCTTTCGAGACCTGTGCAAGGTGTGCATTGGAAAAGGACACTGGACCCGCCTATGCAGGAATTCTGGCTCCGAAGACGCAGAAGCCATGGTAGGACACGAGCCAACAGAAGACAGGCTCAGCAAAACGGTAACAGCAGCAAGGAAAATGCCAGAGACATGCATAAACGCAAGCCAATACATGAAGTCCACAGCAAAACAGGCCTCAGACAAGACTCAGAGAGAAGTCTCAGTCAGAAGACGAGCAATCATTCCACGTTGTGAACCTGACACATCATGTTGATGAAGTTCAACAACTCCCTGAGCAAGAGTTGTCAAACTACTGAGACAACCTATGGACTTTTGAGCCTCTATTCTTGTAAAGTTCATAATCTCTATACATGTGTAAATAAACTTGATGTTATGAGTTTATGTATCTTTACTTTTAGCATACGAGACTTATCTTTGGAAAGAAGGGGGATGTTGTGTGATTGCCTTTAAGAGTAATATAGCTTTAAGATTTTAGTATGCTAATGAGCTAAGTGCCAGGATGTAGTCATGTAACTACATGCCAGTCTGACTCTGTACCTGTAACACCAAGAGGCAGATCCTGTAAATAATTATGTATATAGTTGTTAGCTGTTTAATAAACCTGTTTTGAGATCTTCAACTACCTGAACTCTATGCATCTCATTTATGTTGCATCAGACAACATAAAAAAAGCTTCTTATTGTATGGTGATAGCGGTGGGATATTTGAAAGATATTTCTCATTGCAGATATGTGCAGCTCCAACAACGCTCAAGAAGCTCGACACCATCCAGGACAAAGTGGCCCACTTGATTGACAACGCATCCACCACCTTCAACATTCACTCCTTCCACCACCGACGCACAGTGGCAGCAGTGTGTATTCTATACAAGATGCACTGCAGCAACTCGGCAAGGCTCCTTACACAGCACCTTTCAAATCCGCGACCTCTACCACCTAGAAGGACAAGGGCAGCAGATGCATAGGAACACCACCACCTGCATGTTCCCCTCCCAACTACACACCATCCTGACTTGGAACTATATCACCTTTCCTTCACTGTTGCTGGGTCAAAATCCTGGAAACCCCTTCCTAATAGCATTATTGGTGTACCTACACCCCAAGGACTGCAGTGGTTCAAGAAGGCTGCTCACCACTACCTTCTCAAGGGCAATTAGGGACCGGCAATAAATGCTGGCCTAGCCAGCAATGCCCACATCTCCTGAATGAATACATTTTTAAAAAGGCAAGATATGAGAGACTGTTAGCTTAAAAGGTAGCTCTCTAGAGAGAGAGAGAGAGACCCAGGAAAAGCATCACCAAAGCCTGTCCAGCTGCGAGCTGGGGGAATATCCAGTAAGCCAAAAGGAAGATGCCCTGCTATGAATTCTACATTTCAACTTGTGCAGCAGAGAATTGGAAGTGATCCCTTGTCTTCAAGCTGAACTTTTAACCAAGAGAGAAATCTACAAATACCTCAGGCCTGCAACTAAAGAGAAATTGACCTCTGAGAAGATTCAACAGGTTTGCAGTGAATCCCAAAACCCTACCTCACTTCAAAGCACTTATCCCTTTTGCTCCCTTCTTGTGTGTGTGTGCACGAGTGAATGCATGAGTGGGTACAGTTGTGACAATTTTGGGATAAGGCAGAATAATTAATCTTCTGTTTTAAACCTACACGTAAACCTGTTTCTGGATAAAGGGGAACCAGTGGATGTATTGTACCTAGATTTCCAGAAGGCATTTGATAAAGTGCCACATCAAAGATTATTGCAGAAAATAAAAGCTCATGGTGTAGGGGTAACATATTGGCATGGATAGAAGATTGGCTAGCTAACAGGAAACAGAGAGTCGGCATAAATGGGTCATTTTCTGGCTGGCAAGATGTAACGAGTAGTGTGCCACAGGAGTCTGTGCTGGGGCCTCAACTTTTTACAATTTATATAAATGACTTAGCTGAGGGGACCGAAGGTATGGTTGCTAAATTTGCTGATGACATAATGATAGGTAGGAAAGTAACTTATGAAGAGGACATAAGGGGGCTACAAAGGGATTATAGATAGGTTAAGTGAGTGGGTAAAGACCTGCCAAATGGAGTATAATGTAGGAAAGTGTGAAATTGTCCACTTTGGCAGGAAGAATAAAAAAGAAGCATATTATTTAAATGGTGAGAGATTGCAGAGCTCTGAGATGCAGAGGGATCTGGGTGTCCTGATGCATGAATCGCAAAAGGTTAGTATGCAGGTACAGCACGTAATTAGAAAAGCTAATAGAATGTTATTGTTTATCGCAAGGGGAATTGAATACAATAGTAGGGAGGTTATGCTTCAGCTATACAGAGCATTGGTGAGGCCACATCTGGAGTACTGTGTACAGTACTGGTCTCCTTATTTAAGGAAGGATGTAAATACGTTGGAGGCAGTACAGAGAAGGTTTATTAGACTAATACCTGGAATGGGCGGGCTGTCTTACGAGGAACGATTGGACAGGCTAGGCTTGTATCCGCCGGAATTTAGAAGAGTAAGAGGCGACTTGATTGAAACATATAAGATCCTGAGGGGTCTTGACAGGGAGGATGTGGAAAGGATATTTCCCCTTGTGGGAGAATCTAGAACTAGGGGTCACTGTTTAAAAATAAGGGGTCGCCCATTTAAGACAGAGATGAGGAGAAAGCTTTTCTCTCAGAAGGTCGTGGGTCTTTGGAATTCTCTTCCTCAAAAGGCAGTGTAAGCAGAGTCTTTGAATATTTTTAAGGCAGAGGTAGATAGATTCTTGATAAGCAAGGGGGTGGAAGGTTATCAGGGGTAGGTGGAAATGTGGAGTAATCAGTTCAGGCATGAACATATTGAATGGCGGAGCAGGCTCAAAGGGCCGAGTGGCCTACTCCTGCTCCTAATTCGTATGTTCGTATGACTGTTTATTTGACAAATTAAACAAAAAGGGGTTAAAACACTAACAACAAAAACACTTGCTGTGGTCAGATGGGAGTTGAATAGTGGGGACCACCCACATCCCTCACTACGTGGCCGTAACAATGTACAGCAAGTAATTAGGAAGGCAAATAGAATGTTGGCCTTTATTAAGAGGGGGATCGAATATAAAAGTAGGGAAGTTTGCTACAACTGTACAGGGTATTGGTGAGACCGCACCTAGAGTACTGTGTACAGTTTTGGTCTCCTGATTGCATTTCAGGAAGCAGTTCAGAGAAGGTTCACTAGGCTGATTCCTAGGATGAAGGGGTTGTCTTATTCGGAAATGTTGAGCAGGTTGGACCTATACTCATTGGGGTTTAGAAGAATGAAAGGTGATCTTATTGAAACATATAAGAATCTGAGGGGGCTTGACAGGGTAGATGCAGAAAGGATGTTTCCCCTGGGGGAAATCTGGAACTTGGGGACACCGTTTCAGAATAAGGGCTCTCTATTTTAAGATGGGGATGAGAAAGAATTTCTTCTCTAAGAGGATCGTTAACCTTTGGAATTCTCTTCCCCAGAGAGCAGTGGAGGCTGGGTCATCGAATATATTCAAGGCTGAGTTCGACCAATTTTTGATCTACAAGGGAGTCAAAGGTTGTGTGGGGGCAGGCAGAAACGTGGAGTTAAGGCCACAATCAGATCAACCATGATCTCATTGAATGGGGGAGCAGACTTGAGGGCTTAATAGCCTACCTCTGTTCCTATTTCTTCTGATCTTATGACTTATGATCCTGACGAAGTCCCTGAGAGAAAGAAAATCAGGAACTGGAACAGAGCATTAATTTTCAGGGCTGTGACATTAATGGCACCATTGCCCCTTTCTCAGCAGTCAGAAGCCCTCAAGATTGGAGTCTCAGTCTTTGATTCTTCACCTTCCATTGTTATGTATGGGTAATATTTTTCTTCCCAATTTTTTTTAGTTCATTCACAGGATGTGAGCATCACTGGCAAGGCCAGTATTTATTTCACATCCCTAATTGCCTTTGAGAAGTGGTGGTGAGCTGTCTTCTTGAACTGCTGCACCGTTGGGGTGTAGGCAACCCACAGTGCTGTTAGGAAGGAAGTTCCAGGATTTTGATCCAGTGACAGTGAACGAACAGCGATATAGTTCCAAGTCAGGATGGTGTGTGGCTTTGGAGGGGAACTTGCAATTGGTGGTATTCCCTTGCATCAGTTACCCTGGTCATTCTAGTTGGTAGAAGTCACGAGTTTGGAAGGTGTTATTGAAGGAGGCTTGGAAAGTTGCTGCAGTTCATCCTGTGTATGGTACACAACTGGTGGCAGAGGGAGCGAATGTTTAAGGTATTGGATGGGCCGATAAAATGGGCTGCTTTTTTCCTGGATGGTGTCGAGCTTCTGGAGTGTTATTTATTTCACAAACATTTCAAGTGCCAATAATATAATTCTTACTGATTCGTGTCATTGCACTAAGAGAACAACATGACATTTCTGCATGTGATCTTATCATGATAACAATAAGATTTGGCTGTTCCAGTTCACCATCATGGGGAGAAGGAAGTGGCCCTTTCAAACTGTATTGTCCGCAACTTGCTCCTTTAAACACAATTTCCAATCTTTCTTTGCAGATTCTTCTCTTGGGTTCTGTTTTTTAGTTAGCATACTTTGAAGTTCAAGTCGAAGCCCAGTTAATGACTTTAATTTACTAGCATCATTAAGCCTTAGCCTGTTGTTTCTTTCCTGCTCTTCCTGATGATGCTATTTTCCAGTCCAGTACTCAAGCTGCACTGATCATCCTGTTTTTTAATAGGCCACATGACATTAATGGCAAGTCTAAATCTATCCTGAGTACATTACTTTTTTGAAACTTCTATAAGTGTTGCTGTGTGTCAAAGACTAGAAATCATATTCTGCAGTATTATTGTACAAATGCTGAATGCGCTGAGGTGAAATTCCTTTGGCCAACTCTTTCAGCAAACGGAAAAAAACAGTCAAGCAAAGAGCATGCTCCCGCTGCACATTGAAAATTCTCCCTGAGGTCATTAAAAGCTGCTCACTCTCTGTTAAATAGGTTATTCTGTTGTTAATTTAATAGGAGGCCTGATTTTAACTCAGGGCCAAGTTCTACCTGTAAGTTGTGGAGTGAGTGTCTAGCTCCCCTAGCCATGCTCGAGAGAGTCCGGGACCATTTTAACTTTTGGGCCTCATTTCTGTCTCCCAGCTGAGTCTCTCATTTGACCAGTATCTGTCCGGTGGAATGGGAGTGGGATTTCAGGTGGTCGGACACCATCGTTGGGTACCCGCAGGAACTGTTAAAAAGCGCGGCAGGTGGTCTAGAGGTGATCACTTTTTGGGGGTTGGGCAGAAGCCCAGGACAGGAACAGCACAACATTTCCTCGTAGGGTCTGGAGGAGTGCTCCTTCTGGCTCACAAGAAAACTGTAAGAAATGAAAAGTTCTTACTGTCTATTATTCTGAACAGATCCTTCCTGCTGCCAGCTTTCTTTAGAGAGCCCAGCTCTGGCCATGGGTCTCACAACTGCCTGTTAAAATTCTGCATCATAAGACTAGAACTTCTGCATATTCATGAGGCCTCGCTGGCCTGCAGGGTTTGCTTCATGCACTGTCTAAATGCTACCAGTAAGCTGGCAGCGGATGTGAATGAAGTGCCCACCCAGAGGGGAGGACATCGCATCTATTTTAACCCCTATATGCTCTGTTCTAGTCAGGTGCAGAGGTTTAAAATCAGCCCTATACTTTCAAGTAGTGTGTTTACAATTAAATGAAAACAGAAAGTGTTGGAAACACTCAGAAGGTCAGGCAATATCATTGGAGAGAGAAAGAGAATTCATGGCTGAATTTTCCAGCGGGCATCAGGACACAGACCATGTTGTCAGAACGCCCATTGGTGCAACCTAGGAGGCGGCTTCCATGCTCACTGCCCTATGAAGGATGGCATACAGTTTCCTGAGGCTGGAGGCCCAATCAGAGGACCCTCAGCAATGTTAGACCGGCAGCCCCACCGGAGAAGTGGGCGCTGCTGAGGCAGGCAGGCGAGTGCAAGAGGGCCTCAAAATGGAGGCACCTTCATTGCCTGCACTGAAGTCATGAAATAAAGAGGCCTGAAGCCAGTAGGGCCAGCGGGGTAGAGGGGAAATATCTCCCCAACAGTAGAGACAGATGCAGTTGTGGTCTTTCCTGTCCACAGCCCCCTCATTGGGGCATGGAGCCTCTGGATCCAATGGCCTCCTGGCCTGCCGCCGAGAGGCCATCTTCAATACAGTGGCACTTGGCGGGGGGTCGCTCCAATGATGGGAAAATGTTGGCGCTGTCACCAAATAGCCCCTAATGGGGCGTTAATTACTCCAATTGGTGCCTCCATGAAGCAGGCATCCAACCTGACACGGCTCCCCCTATTTTCTCAGCCAATCCCCTCCCACAACCTCCAACCCCATCTCCACAGGGCCAGGAAAATCCAGCCCTAGAACTGGAAAAATTTAACATTTACTCCTTTTCACAGCCACATCTCTTTCCCCTGCAACTTGAAAATCTGTTAAACTGCTAACTTCTTCCTATTCTGATGGAAGATCATTGATCTGAAACATTGACCTCAATTTTAATCCCCTGATGGGCAGGTGGGTTGTGGAGGTAGATGAAAAAAAAAATCAAGATTGGGCACCCCTACCCCATTCCTGCAGCTTTAAATGTTAAATCACAGAAACCAGATGGGGACTTAATTAACATACCAAGTTCATGGCCTGATGACATAATCAGCACCGCAGTTTAAATTTCGCAGTAAGTGAAGGGGAGGCTCTGTCACATCTCAGGCTAAAGAATCACATTTGAAATCATAGATCTAACTTTAACCAAGATTTAACAAGCTTTAATAAAGACTTCTGTTCACTATTCAGGCATATGCCAATTTGACCTTACAACAATCCCCAGGTCAGGTGGTTTCCCCAAAACACTGAGATTCTTTCAGTTTCACTTCCAAGTACCTGCTTAATACTCAAGCCCACACATACAATCATGACATTCCTCCCTTATCAGATTAAAACATGTCCATGATTTTCCTGCTTGTTGTATGTAGCTTAAATTCCATCTCTTACCAAACATACTGGAATAAATTTTGTAATCAAACTTAACAAATCATTATTTACCTAACTCACTGAGTAATTAATTTCTTCAATTACATTTGCTTTCAAGGGCAGCGTTCGGTGTACACCATTTTTGTTTTAACATAATCACAACACAAAATCTTCATATTGCTTTGGTGGTCTCCTCTTGCACCATGGTCTGCCTGTCTTTTTGCCACATCGGGATTAGGAAATGTCATCAGCCCCTCTGGAACTGATGTTTCTCCCTCTGAATAGCAAGCTGTCTGCCTGCCAACAGCATCACTCGCTTGGACATCTGAATTGCTGAATGTCAGCTCTGCCTCAGCTCCTACATCTGGTTCATCTGCTCTTGTGTCTTTATCACCATGATACTTTTTGACGCATGAAGAATTTCTGTCATACAGTACTCCTTCTGGTGACTGCACAGTCACACTGTTTCCCTTCTTGGCAATGACCGTGTATGGCTTGGGATAATATGGTGTATCCATCCTGTCTCAGTAATACTTCATCACCTGGCATCACATCAAACTGTATAGTTCTCCTTCTCTGGTCTGCATCTCAACATCATGATCTCGAAACTCCTGATCAACTCTAATGTCCCTCAGCTCTGGTATCTTGGTGTGTATTTTGCATCCAAATAACAACTCAGCTGGGCTCTTGCCCATCGTAGTGCGTGTAGTTGCTCTATACATGGCCACATATGACAACAACATCTCCTTCCAGTCTTCACCCTCAGCCTGAGCAATTCTCATCCATTTCTCTAAGGATTGGTTTTGTCTTTCCACTTACCCATTTGTCTGTGGCCATTAGGTGTTACTCTGTGATGGTGAATGCCTGTGACTTGCATGTAATCTGCAAAGGTCTGTGAAATGAATTGTGGCCAATTGTCTGAATACAAGGTGACTACAAAATATTTCAGTCAATGCAAACACTGTTTTCTCTGCCATTGTTGACTTCAATGCCAAGTGCTCATAATAACCGCTGTAATAGTCAATCACCATGAGTATGGACTCTCCTGATGGAAATGGACCTAAGAAGTCAACTGCTACACCCTCCCATGGTGCAGCCGGTAATGGTGTACTGAGTACTAGTTCTGGTGTATTGGGTCGACTGACAAGTTGACATCCATGACATGTTTTGACAAACTGCTCCAAAATCTTTCTCCATCCCTGGCCACTATACATTGGTTCGTAAGTTTATCTTAGTACAAACCACTCCCAAGTGACCCTCATGAGCTAGCATCACCAGTCTAGGCCTAAGCTTATGTGCCACTATAAATCTGTTACCTTTGAGAATACACTTCCCAACTGTGCACAGTTCATCTCATACAACAATATATGTCTTGAATGGGCAACTCTCCCAATTTCCAGGTTGGATTCTCTGTCTGATGTCATTCAATTCTGGATCTTTGTCTGACTCTCTTTCAATCTCTCTAGTTGTCAATGCTCTCGGTGTAGCATGAACTGCCACAAACTGCACAAATGATTCAGCTTCCTTCTCTAGTGACGATCTGTGTGTTTGTCCTTCAATTGGCTCTATGATTTAGTCAATGGTGGGAAAGCACCAAGGCAGAATCGCCACCCTGACGCGACGGGAATGTATTTAAATTGCTGAGCAGTTAATTTCAATGCATTTGCATCTAATTCATCGCAATTCAGTGAGGGGCTTGTGATTAAGTGGGTGGTGGGCAGCACTCACATGCCTTCGGGTTCACGACCATTAACAGCTGGCAGCACCGAGGCGAGAGGCTTCAGTGCCACAACGGGTAGGCAGCCATGAACAGCACTGCATAGGGGAAGTGGAATGGTGGGGAGCGCCGAGGCCATTTTCAGACTGTAGTGTTGTGCGCTCTGCAAGTGGGTTGGGGTCTCGGGAGCTCTGCAGGAAGTCCGGGGTCGCCATCACCAACTTATGTTCCTTGCTGCAGGACGAGTAGTGATGGGATTTGGTGTCACTCTATGCCAGTGGCACTAAACTCTCATGCGTCTGGCTCATGTGGGGTCTCCCAGGCAGCAGCACACCGCTGCACTAAGGAGGTGACCAATGCCCTGTTCAAAGGGCCGGTGACTACCGGACCGACCCTGACATTCAGGTAGACAGGGCCATCGGATTCAGAGCCATCGCTGGATTTTCACAGGTGCAAGGTGTGCTATATTGCACGCATGTGGCCATCCAGGCTCCAATGGACCAGCCAGCCATCTTCATTAACAGGAAGGGCTTTCATTCCATCAACATTCAATTGATCTGCGGCCACCAAAAGTGTTCCCTGCAGATGTGTGCTTGCTTCCCAGGAAGCAGCCACGACACCTACATACTCCAACAGTCCCTGGTGCAACAGCTTTTCAGGCCCCCCGCTCGCCTTCAGGGGATGGATTCTCAGGGACAAAGGGCTACCCCTTGAAGACTTGATTACTGACACCTGTGAGGAACAGCAGAGAAGAGGTACAACACCTGCCACAGCTTCACCTGAGTGACAATCGAGCAGGCCATTGGGCTGTTGAAGAAGAGATTCTGCTGCCTCGATTGATCTGGTGGAGCCCTGCAGTGTGCCCCAGTGATGATATCACATATCATTGTGGTCTTCTGTGCTCTGCACAATCTAGCACTGCAGAGGAGGGAGGCTTTGTTAGACGATGAAATGCCTGAGCGACACTCCTTCACCATCAAGGAAGACATGAAGGAGGGAAAGGAAGCAGCAATGGATGTTGAAGCCCTTGGATCAGAGGCCAGGCAGACTGAGCAACAGGCCAAGGATGCAAAAGACAATCTGATAATTACCCACTTCCAGCCACCCTGATGTCCACTCACAGAGAATCCAATAAAGACACACCTCAGTGCATGTAGTCTGTCGCCTCTTTTCCATTTGTGTTCCCTGACTGGTGACCACGGCAATATGCACTAGTGCCCATGGGAGAACATATGTTAATGAGGACTGTGGTCACATTGGCATTGCTCTAAGGGGGAAGGGGGAAGTCAGCAGCTCACAATTAATGTATAATGAAAATGGCTTTCAGACAATGATGGCTAATGATTTGAACAAAAGAACTTTTAATTAATCACTACATTACATACTTACTACACCTATGAGACCCAAAGTGAGGCTAGGTGGCCTTCTTAACAAGTTTGCGAGTGTTCCTACGCGGTGTGATCCAAGCGATAGCAACTGGGCTGGAGGCAGGCTGCTGACCGGGCTGCGCCTTGGCCTGTGGTGACTTTGGTAGGCATCCTCCGGCTGCCTGAGGCCTGAAAAGCCCTGGCTGCCTGTGGGTGTCCTGCACTAATAGGGCACTCCGTGTCTTTCCTCAGCCATCCTGTGGGATCCGTCTAGAGGGCGTTGGGGGCTCCAGAGTCACTGCAAAGCAGTTCACAGTTTTGAGCAGCTAACAGCAAATGAGTGCAAGGAAGCGATGCAAGCAGGGCTGGCAGAGCTTTAAATATAACGCCAGCAGCTGCTACAGAGTCATCTGAGGCTGTATTCAGTGTCTCGTATTCCACCCCCACTGGTGATTGGTTGGGCCCCGCGCCTCGATTATGCAAAATGGCCACCCACTGCATGATTGTGGTGCGACGGCCGCCCACATGACAAGCAGGAAAGGTGCCCATTTTCAGGTCCACCGCCGGGAACCGCAGTGGACTCACTAAATTCAGCCCTTAGTGTGCAGAGGGAACTTTCCGCATCTGAAGAAGAAGCATTCGTAATAACTGACCATTGTCTATTGGGTGGGGGTGGGGGGAGTGGGGGAGGTGTCATGATTGTATGTGTGGGCTTGAGTATTAGAGACTATATGAAAGTGAAACTGAAAGTGACTTTGTGTTTTGGGGTTGTTGTAAGGTCAGATAGGCATATGCTGCAGCAGTAAACAGAAGTTTTTATTAAAAGTTTCTTAAATCTTTGTCAAAGTAAATCTGTGACTTCAAGTGTGATTCTTTGAGCCTGAGATGTGACAGGGGGATGTATTAGGTGGGGGAGAACTAGCTGGCAATGGATGAAAGATTTTGTGCTGCTCCTCTCCCATAAAATCTTTTATGAGGAGAAGGAGGCCTTTGCCTGGCCCTGTGCTCCTACGCAGTGCCACCCCAGTGGCTGCACCATGACTAGTGAAAGGCTGCTAACTTTCAGTGGAGGAGACTGTAGATGACCTTGCAGGATGCCCTTGACTAGGTCTGGCCGTAGAATACCTGGCTTTAATCTGCACCATCTTGGCATGGACAACAGCAGTCTGGGCTGGCTGCTGACAAGCAATAGTAAGGGCTCTGGAGGAGTGTCAGAGGTGGGAGCACGAATGCTGTCATCCTGAGAGAGGACAGCAGGTTCGTGCTCCATGAAGCTACTCCTCCCGGGTGATGCTTCAGCAGTCCTAGTAATCTGCTGGAGCGCAGATTGCTGGACTGCCATGAGACCCTGAAAGCCCCTTTGAGCACTGGTGTCATCAGCCAGGATGGAAATAGTCTGTACCTGCATTGTACCGAACTGAGACATCAGTCCTCAGACAATGCATCTTGTCCCTCAATGGTTTCAGCCCCACAGCTGACCAAGGCCTCAGTGATAGTTGCCCCGATGATTTCAAGCACCATCTCCTCCATGGGGTGAGCACATACAACCATGCCTGCCTGCCGGTTAACTGGTGCTACCACCGATTATGGGCCACCTTGACTGGCAAGAAAGAGGGAGGTGTGTCAGTGAGTGTGGTGCAATGTGTTTAGGTGATGTGCCTGCCACAGTTGAATATCAGGCAGTGTGTACAAGCTGTGAGATGTGAGTGCACAACTTGCAGCAGTGCTAACTGTGTGAGGGTGGGGTGAGACTCTGAATGTGTCTCTGAGTTATGGTTGATAGAGATTGTTGGCATAGCCGAGTGAAGGGGTTGTGGTGAATAGAGCAATGTGTGAGGCTAGTGATGCAGTTGGTAGGATATGGCATTTAAATACACATTCACTGACCTGGACCACTGGGATGAGGTCATTAAACTTCTTTAGGCACAGTATCCATGTCCTCAAGGCTAATCTGCTGGCATTGACTGGAAATCATTGCCTGCAACAGTTACCTGCTTCCACTGCCTTCTTAGACCGGAGGGCCTTCTGGTCCCCTGAGGGAAGAGGACCTCTCTCCTCTTGTGCACTACCTGCACCAAGGACTCCAGTGCAGCATCGGAGAACCATGCGTCACACTTTCTTATCTGTCATGCCATTTTTGTAGGTTCTCCCTGCTGTTCAGTTCTTCTTTAGCCAGTTCCAGCCGCTGCTGCATCAGAATGCATCTCACTTTTAAGAGGTTGTCTTTAAGTAGTGCAGGCTAGCTTTAAGTGGTGCTAGCTTTGCATGTACTTGACTCCCTGCTGAGGTGTGCAGCTGCTCAACTGTGTATTCAGTGCTGGGCTGGATGCCACAATTATTATAATTACTAGGCAGCATCACGTTTGTGTGCTGCCTGTATTATGTTGAACAGGCGTGAGTTAATTGCACATTGTGATCCCGATACCCATTTTCAGGGCCATCCAATTTGATTCTCCAAGTTTATAAATGCTGCAAAATTAGAGGCCTTTGATAACTAGGACAATATTATCAATTCATAAATGTAAAATCCAGAATTACTCGCACAAGAGTATTAAGATAAGTCTCATACTCAACAAATGAATGAAAAAAGACCATTAACTCAATTCCATTCACACATTGTGCAGCCCACAATCCCCATTAACTTATACCACCCACTGTGCCCCATCCCCTACAACCCACACACCACCACCCACCGCGCCCCCTCCCCACCCGCCCCCCCCCCCCCCCCACCCCCCCTGCCAATCCCAGTACACAATTTCCTGGGAGAGGCAAAAAAGGAGCAAAAAATCTGAATCCAAATTATGAAAGCACTAGAAACATTCTCTCAAACCCCCCAAAGCCAACTATGCGAACTCCAAAAGACTGCAGTAACTCATTCGCATCTATCAGCACTTGCCAATTTGGTTTTGCTCTTGAATTGTGGCTGCAGTAACATCAGTGATAATAATGTGCGAAGTTTGAGTTTGTGCAGAACTGGCCCCAACCAAACACCAGTTGGAACTGACTAAGCCAAATGAGGATCAAGCAAATGACTTCATTCAAATCTCTATTCCTCTATTGTATCTCTTTGTGAAAAGAAAGCTAATCTGTTTGGACAGATCTGAAGAGTTGAACTCTCACTGCACAATAGGGTCTTGATAGAATTAATTTTACAAGGCTCCACCTCAAGCAAACACTGGTAACTCAAGCCAGTAAGGCTCCACCTAGTCCAATATTGGAATGCTCTGCACCCTCATAGCATACTCCACAAACTGTTTTACAATCTTGTACCACATTTGGGTAAATGCAATGGCAGTTGTAAAACAAATAAGTATTTTTTATGGCATCATAAGATGCAAGACCAAAGCGTAATCATTTTATATTGTCTCTAGAGCATCAAGTTTGGAATTCAGTGTTAAACAAATTCCCAGCCAACTGGTATGTATAAAATATAAAATGTAGTCATGGGGTTAAAATTCTGCTATGTTTCTGCTTGACATGTTGCATGAGTGCATATCACAGAATTTATACTCCCTTAAATGTCTCAGAATGCTTTGCAGACCAGTAGCTAGTGAGTCAACACCAAGCGCAAGGGAGGGACAGAGTCAGAGGGAAGAGTTTTAATGGGTTCTTGAAAGCAAGGAGGGAATTAGCATATCAGAAATGCAAAGCATGGACCTCCAAAGGGAGAGGACAAGATGCCTGAAGGAGTAGCTGTCTGCTAGTGGAACAAAAGGTGTAAGCAACAAGAAGTAGATCGGTATAGGAGGACTGAAAGCATGCACAGGGCCATATGGCTGAAAGAGATGATAGAGTTAAGGATGGATAAAGCCATGGTGAGTTGAGGATAAGGCTAAAATATACGAAAAATTTGGGAGGAACACCTCCCAAACCAATGACTTAGGTGCATGAGAACACCAGCACCTCTAAGTTCCCCTCCAAGTCGCACACCATCTTCATTAGGATATATAGCACTGTTCCTTCACCATCACTGGGTCAAAATCCTGGAAATCACTAACAGCACTGTGAGATTAACTTCACTTTCTGGACTCCAACAAGAAGGCAGCTCACCACCACCTTCCTAAGGGCAACTGGGGATGGACAACAAATGCCGTCTTTGCTATCCCAAGAATAGTATAAAAAGTAAATTAGAGTACATTAAGGAATATATTGTTGTGTGGTCAGACGTTGCTTGATTTCCATGACAACCTTCAACAGTGTAATCAAAGCCTTCTCCACTTTCCCCACCCAAACACATAGCATCACACTCCGAATCCATTGGTGATTTGTGTTTAGCATAATTTGAGTGAAGACCTTAAAATCAATCTGCCGAATCAAAATTGGCTTTATATTGTGAATTTCTGCATATGGAACATCTTGAGCAAGTTCCTGGAACTAATTCAATTTAGATAAATAAAAGCAAAATACTGGAGAAGCTGGAAATCTGAAAATAAAACTAGAAAGTGCTGGAAATGCTCAGCAGGTCAGGCAGCATCTGTGGAGAGAGAAGCAGAGTTAATGTTTTAGGTCTGTGACCTTTCATCAGAACTAGCAAAGGTAAGAAAAGTATTAGGTTTTAAGCAAGTGAAGGTGGGGCAGGGGTAGTGGTGGGAAAGAGAACAAAAGGGATGATGTGTGATAGGGCAGAGGGCAGGAGAGATTGAATAACAAAGATGTCATGGGACAAAGGCAAAGAATTTGCGAATGATTGTGGTGAAAGACAAAGCATTAGTCCAGAGAGAGTGTTAATGGCAAAATAATGAACAGCTCTGTCCACAAGCACAACATGAAAAACAGGTACATGGCTTAAAAAATAAATAAAATAATTTTAAAAAGAAATAAAAAATAAAAAATGGGCCAGTCATGCACTGAAATTGTTGAACTCAGTGTTGAGTCTGCAAGGCTGTAGAGTGTTTTAGTTTTAGTTTAGAGATACAGCACTGAAACAGGCCCTTCGGCCCACCGAGTCTGTGCCAACCATCAACCACCCATTTATACTAATCCTACACTAATTCCATATTCCTACCACATCCCCACCTGTCCCTATATTTCCCTACCATCTACCTATACTAGGGGCAATTGCTAATGGCCAATTTACCTATCAACCAGCAAGTCTTTGGCATGTGGGAGGAACCCGGAGCACCCGGAGGAAACCCACGCAGACACAGGGAGAACTTGCAAACTCCACACAGACAGTACCTAGAATTGAACCCGGGACGCTGGAGCTGTGAGGCTGCGGTGCTAACCACTGCTCCTCGAGCTTGCGTTGATGTTCACTGGAGCACTGCAGCAGACTAAAGACAGAAATGTGGGCGTGAGAGTGAGGTGGAGGTGGGGGAGGGGCAGTGGGGTGGGTGGGTTTGAAAATGGCAAGCAACCGGAAACTCAGGGCCATGCTTTCAGACTGAGCGAAGGTGTTCCGCAAAGCGGTCGCCCAATCTATGTTTGGTCTCCCCGGTGTAGAGGCAGCCACATTGTGAGAAGCGAATACAGTATACTAAATTGATGGAAGTACAAGTAAATCGCTGCTTCACCTGGAAGAAGTGTTTGGGGCCTTGGATGGTGAGAAGAGAGGAGGTAAAAGGGCAGGTATTACACCTCTTGCAATTGCATGGGAGGGTGCAGTAGGAAGGGGACGAGATGTCGGGGGTGATGGAGCAGTGGACCAGAATGTGCAGAGGGAACAATTCCTTCGGAATGCTGACAGGGGAGGGGAAGGGAAGATGTGTTTGGTGGTGGCATCATGCTGGAGGTGGAAATGGCCGAGGATGTTCCTGTGGATGTGGAGTCTGGTCGAGTGCTGAGGACAAGTGGAACCCTGTCGCAGTTCTGGGAGGGAGGGAATGGTGAGTGCAGAAGTGCAGGAAACGGGTCGGACATGGTTGAGGGCCCTGTCAACCACAGTGGGGTTGAATCCTCGACTGAGGAAAAAGGAAGACATGTCAGAAGCACTGTTGTGGAAGCTTGCATCATCAGAACTGTCACATCGGAGACAGAGAAACTGGGAGAATGGGATGGGGTCCTTACAGGAAACAGGGTGTGAAGAAGTGTAGTCAACACCTTGATACCTCGTCTCCTTCCCATGGCACCTTCCCATGCAATCACAGGAGGTGTAATACCTGCCCTTTTATCTCCTCTCTCCTCACCATCCAATGCCCCAAACACTCCTTCCAGGTGAAGCAGTGATGTACTTGTACTTCCTTCAATTTAGTATATTGTATTCACTGCTCACAATGCAGTCACCTCTACATTGGGGAGACCAAACGCAGATTGGGTGACCGCTTTGCGGAACACCTCCGCTCTGTCCAAAAGCATGACCCCGAGTTTCCGGTTCCTTGCCGTTTCAACACTCCCCCCTGCTCTCATGCCCATGTTTCTGTCCTTGGCCTGCTGCAGTGTTCCAGTGAACGTTAACGCAAGCTCAAAGAGCAGTACCAGTTCTATCGATTAGGCACTCTTACAGCCTTGCAGACTTAACATTGAGTTCAACAATTTCAGAGCATGACTGGCCCATTTTTTATTTTTTATTTCTTTTTTTAATTATTTTATTTATTTTTTAAACCATGTGCCTGTTTTTCATGTTGTGCTTTTGTACAGAGCTATTCATTATTTTGCCATTAACACTCTCTCTGGACTAATGCTTCGTCTTTCACCACAACCATTAGCACACTCTTTGCCTTTGTCCCATGACATCTTTGTTATTTAATCTCTCCTGCCCTCTGCCCTATCACACGCCATCCCTTTTGTTCTCTTCCCCACCACCAACCCCCCCTTCACTTGCTTAAAACCTAATACTTTTCTTACCTTTGCCAGTTCTGATGAAAGGTCACAGACCTGAAACGTTACCTCTGCTTCCCTCTCCACAGACGCTGCCTGACCTACTGAGCATTTCCAGCACTTTCTGTTTTTAATTCAACTCTTATAACCTTTCCAAGCATGAGTAAGAGGTCAGAAAGTGCTGGAATATGTTCATCATTCTTGAGATGGATACAAAGGAAAGCCTTCAGAGATGAGGTTCACTATTTCTGTATGGTGCAGTGGGTTCTAGCCACTATACTATATCACAATCCCTCTATAACAATACTTAGATGAACACAGAAACAAGTTAATTCAAAGTTATATTATACATCTAATCATTTTTGAAAATGATTCTTCAATTTGAGAACATAAGGGGTTATACTTTCCTCAGCTACCCCACTTCCCACCATTACAAAAACTCCAGATGCAGGCCCACCCCCTTGGTTGGACTTTGTTCCTCAAAATTACAGAGGAAATGCGACTACAGAGATGCTAGCCATGATCTCCTCTACCTTGGGAAATCCAACAGTGTGGTGAATCTGGACAGCCATGTTATGTTCTTATTGTAACCATAGGAAAGGACAGGAAGTGTTTTTCTTGCTCATTATCTGTGGGTAACAAATTGGTTGATACTACAAATGATCTGTATCTAGGAACCAGAGTGTGCCTTGACCTGTCCAAAATCTGGGTAAATGGAGCAAGGCCCAGAGGTTAAAATAAAAAAACCCTTGTCACTGCATATAGCTTACTGGAATTTACCACGTCACCATACATTCTCCTTGGTTTTGGTTAGCAGGAGAGCATTAATCGTCGGAAAATCATGGGCAGCACATGCCTATATTTCTGATGTGTTCTGTTGCAGGTGCAGATTCATGAAATGATCCCTATTAAGGCAGAGTAGAGTCAACTTTATTCTTCATCTAGTTTGTGTTATACCTGTATATATAGATTTCTAAAAAAAGAATTCTTGTTGCTTCTTTTGTACCTGTATGACAAAAAAAATCATGAGTTAGGTTTAATATTTTTGACTGAATTTCAAGTTTTATAAGTTTTATGGATTTGTTTTTAACTTTGCTGTAGTGAGAATTTTTGTACCTAAATAACAATTTGCATGTTACCATACCTGCAGCAGTTTTAGCTGCTCTAAGGTGTTGTGTGCATTTTGTTACCTCCTCAGAATCATCCGAGATGCCAAAAGTTCTCTTGCGTAATACTGTATCCATGTCTTCCAAATACACTTAGTTACTTAGCAAAACTTGTTTGCAGCTTTATTATGCCCCTGGTGACTCTGCCAAAGGTATGGCCATGTCAGCACTTGCTATAAGCTTCAGGGTTTTCTCACAAAAGTGGTTGAGGACATGATGTCCTGTGTCGTTGCTTAGAGACAGTGATATCAGATAGCATGAAATTATGCATCTTCTACACACTACCACAAAGAATTTAGGGGCCAATTTCCTCGGAGTTTCTCCCACTCTACCACTATGACTTCAGCAGAAATTCAAAGGAAACCCCAATTACGGAGATTTTACCAAACTTCCTATGCAGTTACAGCAGCAGAGTGGGAGCAGCTCTGAGGAAATTCATCTCTATTGTAAGCTTGCTTCTGAAAATGTGGGGCTGTAGTCGGTCTGCGAAATGTACCATGATTCTGCTGTGGAACCTGACTTATTAGCTGGAACTCTGTGGTTGCAATAATGGCATAACTGTCAACATTGCCATCATTGCTCGGTGAAACTGACAACAACTTTCGGCAGTGGCACATGAGCAGTTAAATGTGAAAATCCAGAAGTTGCTGTCAGTGATTCCCTGTTCCTGCATAGAGTGCACTGTTAAAGTCCTAACAGATGGAAATCAATTAGAAATTACTGAATTGACGTGAACTTCCACTTTTTGAAAGGCTCTCATGCCTTGTTGAATGAGGTGTAACTGGGTTTTTAATGGTGTGATAGGTTCATAACTTCTGCCAAACAGCCTCAATGGCCCTGAGAAACTAATTTTATGCTTGTAGAATGTCAAATTTCTCCATTCAATGCTAAAAATTCCATAGATTTTTAAAATCAAAGTATATATTTTTAAAGTTTTTTATGAAATTTCAGCTTCTACCTTAAGCCTACGTGTAAGTCCCAATCTTTCTTTCACTTTCTACAAAATTATAAAAAGTGAATGATAAAACCGGCTTGTTACTTCCTAGTTTGTTGTCTATATGAATTCTTCAATGTGGTTGGACGCTTAGCCTGCTTAATGACATCACTGTTGCTCGCCACCAGAGATTCTCTATCGCTTATGTCAGAATGAAATTAATGTCCAAAAAGGTAAAATCCATGCAACAGAGCTCACTAGACCTTTGTAAGCAGCTTGCTTCGAGGTCAGTAGCGAGCACTGTCACTTTGATCTGACCTCAAAATGCAGGCCATTTTTTTAAGTGAGTGAATATGTGAATGTCTAAAACCCCTTAGTACAGGTTGAAACAGCAGGGGAGAAAACAAGATAAATCAAAAAGAATTTGCATTTACCACACTTCCCAGAAATGTTTCAAAGCCCTTCATGAATTCAGTGACTGTTGTGTTGAAAAAGGCAGCAATCATTTTACATACAGCCAGGTCCCAGAAACAACAATGAAACAAATGATTAATTGCTTTGTTTTTGGTGTCATTGATTGAGGAAGGAACATTGGACAGTGTAATATATTGTAATAGGTGAGCATTTTGTTATACTGCCCTCTCTGTTGGAGAGGTATAAATAAAGTTAGTTCAATGAAGGCTGCTTGCTGTGAGTCCACGTTAGTCTTACTCAATGAAATATGGAACCGAAAGATGACAATGAAATGGGAATGAACTCTTCTTTACATTTCATTTGAGAAATTATGGTCCGAAGAACATTGTGACACACTTTTTGGAACTCCCAAAGTTGATTTTGAGGAAGTTTGGGCCAATTTGAAAGATTGCTCAGTGTATGTGGACATCATGTTTAGGTACAACTCAGTGGGGGAATTTTATTCTGGCGGCAGGGGTCTTGACATCCAGAAAAAGTGACGCTGAGAGCCCCGCGTTGCCTCTTCTCTGGAAGGCCCACCAAATCTAGTGCCAATCAAGCACTTCAGTGGACAGCAGCGGGCTTTCCAGAGGATCAAAATCCCTATCGCTAGAAATCCCGCCCTTGGAGAGCTGCCGGCCAATCAGAGGCTGGTAGCTGCAGCGCCACCGCAGATTTGGTGGCTGCTGCTGGAGGTGCACCTACCAGAGGCTGAGGAGCATCGCTGGACCCGGGTCACAGGTAGGTCAGTGTGGGAGGGGTTTTGCTGGGACGTGGTTCGTGGTGAGGGGGAGTTGGGTTAGCAGGAAGAGCAGGGGGTCTTGGACAAAATTTTGGCAGAAGCAGGAATACACCCACCCCTCCCCCATCCCTCACCACCATCATCCCACCCGATTTTATGCTCTCCTGCTTCCAAACCCACCGCTTATGTCAGAATGACATTAATGTCCAAAAAGGTAAAATCCATGCAACAGGGCTCACTAGACTTTTGTAAGCAGCTTGCTTCGAGGTCAGCAGCACCCACAAAATTCCCCCCACTGAGTCAGCATAGTACATAATTTAAAATAATGGCACTGAAGACATATTTTGGGACAATGGGGGAATTCAACCCTAACAAAGAGGACTGGTGCAATTATGACCAAAGGTTACACATTTGGCTGAAAGCAAATAAAATAGGAGATGAGGATAAATTAAGTGTTTTTCTCACCATGCGTTTGAGGTGGCGATTAACCAATGTTGCCCATGGGAACCCAGGACTATAGACTGTTCTGAAATTAATGAGATTATGGACTTAGGGCATGCCGAAGAATGAAGTTGCACTGAGAATTACATTCTGTGAAAGGAAGCTGTTGCCAAGTGAGACTATTGCAGATTATATTCTTGAATCAAGGAAACTCTCTTGTCACCGTGGATATGACGCGAACTTAGAAGTCAATCTTAGAGATATGTTCATTGGAGGTCTAAAGAACAGTAAAATCCAGGTCATTGAGTAAATGCAATGAGCTGACATGGAAGGAGGCCTGTGATGAGGCCACAGCCATGGAAATGGAAGGAGAAGATAGTTGCAAATTGCAAGGAAGTTCTTTTCCTGCACTGACAGGGGAGGTCCACCGGATTTCAGCAGGAAACAGGCCATGGCAGACAGGTTCACAGACTCAGAGTCAGAAATTTAGATGCTACAATTGCCATGGTGACCACCAACCATCTAAATATCCCCATTTCCATTCAAAGTGCTATGCCTATGGGAAAGTCAGTCATATCCAGATAGCATGCAGGATTAATGGAAACAGTAATGCTCCAGGTCGCGGTAAAGCTCCAGGTCACAGAAATGCACTAAGTCAAGGTCGTACTAGACCTAAAGCTAGTTCAGGAGTTGATGTTATCGAGCAGAAAGTTCAAGAGTTGTACTCAATCAGAAAGCAAGAAAAACAGCACATGGAAGTTGAGAGTAAAAGGGCTGAAGATATAATTCCAGCACCCACAGTAAAAATAAGTCAGAGATTCATAATTTACTTTCATTGTTGATATAGTTGCAGCAGTGTCTGTTATCTCAGAAGCAGAGTACAAGAAATACCTAAGTCACATTTCCTTGCACAAAATTGGTGTGAAATTGACTAGTTATTCCAATAACAGTGTTCCAATGTTAGGTAAAGTAAATGTTAGGGTGGAATATGATGATGCATCCTAGTATTTGGTAGTAGTAGGAGGGAACAAAGTCTCCATGATGGGAAGGAATTGGCTGAAGAAATTATGGTTGAACTGGGCTGAGTTATTTACAGTAGGGATACGTAAGAGTAGGTCTGACATTGAGGAAGTGTTAAGAGAGCACAAAGTGGTCTTTGAGCAAGGAGGACCAAATGATAAAATTAGGCATCACAAGGCCAAAGTCACGATAAAGGACAACGTACAGCCGACATTTTGCAAAGCTAGGCCAGTGTCACATGCACAGTTCGAAGCAGTAAGTAAAGAGCTGGATAGATTAGAAAGAACAGGGACAATTAAGAAAGTGAAGAGCAATTTATTTTTCATTCTTGCATGTGATGTGGGCATTGCTGGCAGGACCAGCATTTGTTGCCCATCCTTAATTGCTCTTGAGAAGGTGGTGGTGAGCTGCCTTCTTGAACTGCTGCAGTCCATCTGGTGCAGTACACCCACAGTGCGATTCGGGAGGGAGTTCCAGGATTTTGATCCAGTGACATTGAAGGAACAGCGGTATATTTCCAAGTCAGGATGGCGTGTGACTTGGAGGGGAACTTGCAGGTGGTGGTGTTCCCTTGCGTCTGCTGTCCTTGTCCTTCTAGGTGGAAGAGATCACGGGTTTGAAAGATGCTGTCGAAGGAGGCTTGGTGAGTTGCTGCACTGCATCTTTTATATGGTACACACTGCTACCACTGTGCGTCGGTGACGAAGAGAGTGAATGTTGAATGTGATGGATGGGGTGCCAATCAAGCGGGCTGCATTTCTCTGCATGGTGTCAAGCTTCCTGAGTTTTGATAGAGCCAGACTCATCCAGGCAAGTGGAGAGAATTCCATCACACTCCTGTCTTGTGCCTTGTAGATGGTGGACAGGCTTAGGGAGTTGGGAGGTGGGTTACTCGCCACAGAATTTCCAATCTCTGATCTGCTCTTGTAGCCACAGTATTTATGTGGCTGCTTCAGTTCAGTTTCTGGTCTCTTTTATGCAGTGATGGGCCACAAACATTGTGGTAGGTTAAAAAGCAAACAGATCCATTCAGATTTGTGGAGCTTATAAATAAATGGTCAATAAAGTGATTGAAAATGATACTTATCCACTGCCGACTAGTGATAATTTGTTTTCTAATTTAGCAAATGGGAAGGGGTTCAGTAAGATAGATTTTTTTTCGTTTGGGGGATTTGGGTGTCACTGGCTAGGCGAGCATTTATTGCCCATCCCTAATTGCCCTTAAGAGGGTGGTGGTGAGCTGCCTTCTTGAACCACTTCAGTCCTTGTGGTGTAGGTACACCAACAGTGCTGTTAGGAAGGGAGTTCTAGGATTTTGATGCAGCGACAGTGAAAGAACAGAGATATAGTTTCAAGTCAGGATGGAGTGTGGCTTAGAGGGAGACTTGCAGGTGGTGGTGTTCCCATGCATCTGCTGCCCTTTTTCTTCTATGTGGTAGAGGTCACAGCTTTGGAAGGTACTGTCTAAGGAGCCTTGGTGAATTGCTGCAGTGCATCTTGTAGATGGTATACACTGCTGCCACTGTGCGTCGGTGGTGGAGGGAATGAATGTTGAAGTGGAAGGGAGTTTCTCAAAATGGAGACGTGTGACCAGTGGTGTTCCACAGGGATCCGTGCTGGGACCACTGTTGTTTGTGATATACATAAATGATTTGGAGGAAAGTATAGGTGGTCTGATTAGCAAGTTTGCAGATGACACTAAGATTGGTGGAGTAGCAGATAGTGAAGGGGACTGTCAGAGAATACAGCAGAATATAGATAGACTGGAGAGTTGGGCAGAGAAATGGCAGATGGAGTTCAATCAGGGCAAATGCGAGGTGATGCATTTTGGAAGATCCAATTCAAGAGTGAACTATACAGTAAATGGAAAAGTCCTGGGGAAAATTGATGTACAGAGAGATTTGGGTGTTCAGGTCCATTGTTCCCTGAAGGTGGCAACGCAGGTCAATAGAGTGGTCAAGAAGGCATACGGCATGCTTTCCTTCATCGGACGGGGTATTGAGTACAAGAGTTGGCAGGTCATGTTACAGTTGTATAGGACTTTGGTTCGGCCACATTTGGAATACTGCGTGCAGTTCTGGTCACCACATTACCAAAAGGATGTGGATGCTTTGGAGAGGGTGCAGAGGAGGTTCACCAGGATGTTGCCTGGTATGGAGGGCGCTAGCTATGAAGAGAAGTTGAGTAGATTAGGATTATTTTCATTAGAAAGACGGAGGTTGAGGGGGGACCTGATTGAGGTGTACAAAATCATGAGAGGTATAGACAGGGTGGATAGCAAGAAGCTTTTTCCCAGAGTGGGGGATTCAATTACAAGGGGACACGAGTTCAAAGTGAAAGGGGAAAAGTTTAGGGGGGATATGCGTGGAAAGTTCTTTACGCAGAGGGTGGTGGGTGCCTGGAACGCATTGCCAGCGGAGGTGGTAGACGTGGGCACGATAGCATCTTTTAAGATGTATCTAGACAGATACATGAATGGGCAGGAAGTAAAGAGATACAGACCCTTAGAAAATAGACGACAGGTTTAGATAGAGGATTTGGATCGGCGTAGGCTTGGAGGGCCGAAGGGCCTGTTCCTGTGCTGTAATTTTCTTTGTTCTTTGTTCTTTGTTCTTTGTTTGTGGATGGGGTGCCAATCAAGTGGGCTGCTTTGTCCTGGATGGTGTCGAGCTTCTTGAGTGTTGTTGGAGCGGCACCCATCCAGGAAAGTGGAGAGTATTCCATCACACTCCTGACTTGTGCCTTGTAGATGGTGGACAGGCTTACTGCAGAATTCCCATGTTTCAATCGCAGCATGTATGTGGCTGGTCCAATTCAGTTTCTGGTAAATGGTGACCCCCAGGATGTTGATAGTGGGGGATTCAGCAATAGTAATGGCATTGAACGGCAAGGGGTTGATGGTTAGATTCTCTCTTGTTTGAGATGGTCATTGCCTGGCACTTGTGTGGCACTTCTGATCTTATGATGGAGGGAAGGTCATTGATGAAGCAGCTGAAGATGTTTGGATCTAGGACACTACCCTGAGGAACTCCTGTAGTTAACTCCTGGGACTGAGATAATTGACTTCCAACAACCACAACCACCTTCCTTTGTGCTAGGTTTGACTCCAACCAGCATAGACTTTTCCCCCTGATTCCCATTGACTCCAGTTTTGCTAGGGTTCCTTGATGCTATACTCAGTCAAATGCTGCCTTGATATCAAAGGCAGTCACTCTCGCCTCACCTCTGGAGTTCAGCTCTTTTGTCCATGTTTGGATCAAGGCTGTAATGAGGTCAGGAGCTGAATTGCCCTGGCAAAACCCAAAGTGAGCATTTATGAGCAGGTTATTGCTGAGCAAGTGACGCTTGATAGCACTGTCGACAACACCTTCCATCACTTTGCTGATGATTGAGAGTAGACTGATAGGGCGCTAATTGGCCAGGTTGGATTTGTCCTGCTTTTTGTGCACAGGCATACCTGGGCAATTTTCCACATTTGCCGGGTAGATGCCAGTGTTGTAGCTGTACTGAAACAGCTTGGCTCAGGGTGTGGCTAGTTCTGGAGCACGTCTTCAGTACTATTGCCGGAATGTTGTCAGGGCCCATAGCCGATGCAGCATTCTGCGCCTTCAGCCGTTTCTTGATATCATGTGGAGTGAATCGGATTGGCTGAAGATTGGCATCTGTGATGCTGGGGACCTCAGGAGGAGGCCAAGATGGATCATCCATTCAGCACTTCTGGCTGAAGATGGATACAAATGCATCAGCCTTGTCTTTTGAACTGATGTGCTAGGCTCCTCCATTGGTGAGGATGGGGATGTTTCTGGAGCCTCCTCCTCCTGTCAGTTGCTTAATTGTCCACCACCACTCATGACTGGATGTGGCAGGACTGCAGAGCTTAGAGCTGATCTGTGATTGTGGGATCGCTTAGCCCTGTCTGTTGCATGCTGCCTCTGCTGTTTGACATGCAATTAGTCTTGTGTTGTAGCTTCATCAGGCTGACACCTCATTTTTAGGTATGCCTGGTGCTGTTTCTGGCATGTCCTCCTGCACTCTTCATTAAAACAGGGTTGGTCCCCCAGCTTGATGGTAATGGTAGAGTGGGGAATATGCCGGGCCATGAGGTTACAGATTGTGGTTGAGTACAATTCTGCTGGATCATAACTGCACCTCATGGATGCCCAGTTTTGCATTGTTAGATCTGTTCAAAATCTATCCCATTTAGCACAGTGGTGGTGTTACACAACACGATGCTAGGTACCGTCAGTGTGAAGACAGGACGTTGTCTCCACAAGGACTGTGCGGTGGTCTCTCCTGCCAATACTGTCATGGACAGATGCATCTACGACAGGTAGATTGGTGTCTGCAAGGTATGTCAGGCTGTTTCTTGACTAGTCTGTGGGACAGCTCTCCCAATTTTGGCACAAGCCCCCAAATGTTAGTAAGGAGGACTTTGCAGGGTCGACAGGGCAGGGTTTGCTGTTGTCATTTCTGGTACCTAGGTCGATACCGGGTGGTCCGTCCAGTTTCATTCCTTCTCTTAGACTTTGTAGCAGTTAGATACAATTGAGTGGCTTGCTAAGCCATTTCAGAGGGCATTTTTAAGAGTCAGCCACATTGCTGTGGGTTCTGGATTTACATGTAGGCCAGACCAGGTAAAGACAGCAGATTTCCTTCCCTAAAGGACATTAGTAAACCAGATTTGTCAAATGCATATTTGCAATTAGAATTAACTGACAAAACCAAGGAATTGCTTACCATTAATACACACAAAGGGTTGTACCAGTACGAAAGGTTACTATTTGGAATGTCTGCTGCTCCCACAGTGTTCCAGAATATTATGGGTCAGGTACTAATGGGATGAAAGGAGTGTGCTTCTTCTTGGATGGCATTTGAATTAGCAGTAAGACAGAGAAAGAGCACATTCTAAGGTTGAACAAAGTCCTAGATCGACTCTAAGAATATTGCTTCAAAGCTAAAAAGCACAAGTGTTGCTTCATGGTGTCAAATGTAACATATCTGGATCACCAAATAGGCGGTGAAGGTATCCACCCAATGCAGGAGAAGCTTGAGAGCATTTGGGAAGCAGAGAGCAGACAACAAAGAAGAACTTGGAACATTCATAGGAATTCTAAGTTTATCCCCCAACTTAGCTAATACATTCATTCTGTTGGATCAACTGCTCAAAGACGGAATAGTTTGGAAGTGGTCTGTGGAGTATCAGAATGCATTTGAAGAAGTGAAGGAAGTCCTGACTAGTGATGCTGCTTTGACCCTCTATGATCCCAAGAAACAATTGGTTTTAGTGTGCGATGCCTCACCATAGGGTTTAGGTGTGGTGTTATCTCACATAATGGAAGACAGTGTGGAGAAGCCTGTAGCATATGCTTCATGTACTTTAATGATGTCAGAGTAAAATTACTGACAAGGTGAGAAGGAGGCATTAGTGATCATATATGGTGTTACAAAGTTCCATAAATACTTGTACAGTAGGAAGTTCACTTTGTTAACTGACCACCAAGCCCTTACAATCATATTAGGATCGAAGAAGGGAGTACCATCTCTAGTGGCAGCAAGGCTTCAGAGATGGGCATTGATTTTAATGTCACAAAGCACTTCAAAAGATGTAAATAGTATATGTATGTAATTTCCCAGAATACAATTATACCTGAAATGTAACAGGTTGGGTTGCTGTTATTGTAATCACAACAAAATTTGACATTGAGCCACATAAAGAGATATTAGGGCAAATGACCAAAAACTTGGTCAAAGAGTAAGGTTTTAATGAGCATCTTAAAGGAGGAAAGAGAGGTAGAGAAACAGAGAAGTTTAGGGAGGGAATTCCAGTGCTTAGGGCCTTGACAGCTGAAGGCTCAGCAAAGGAAGCAAAAAGAATTTTTTTTACAATAGCTCACCTCCTATAGAAATTTTAAAAGCAAATTAGAATCTTGAATTGGAAAAAGGGTTCCAATTGATTGGAGTTTCTTATCACAATGTTTCACAGAGTTTGTTTAGGGAAGCCTCCTTTTTAAATTGATGTGCATTTATGTGTATGTGCAATAACATAAAATATCACTAACACATTCTTAATCAATGCTCAAAGGGTAATTGCATGTCACATTCTAACACACTTTCAATGTCAGAATCATCAGAGGGTAAATATTTATCACAAGTGAAATTTTATGAGCGAAAGAGCTCAATTTTATTTGTACAGGACCTATTGGTGGCAAAAAGGAATGGGTTAAAATTGCCTAAACTTATTTTATGTTGGACCTTTACAGCTGGGATTTGGGGAAGACTCATTCCATCAGTCTGAGTTGGTTTCAAACCCACATCCCAGAGACGAAAGAGTTATGTATTAACTCACAGCACCACCCAAGCCCTCAGGTTTCAATTTTCTAACCAGAATGAGTAAGATGTAACATGCCCTTCACAGGATGTGTTGTGAAATACTGATTGCACATTCTTATTCAAATGTTACATTATCGCCTGATTTAACATTAGCATCCTGGGTAAGACATTGCTTGGGGGCTTGGGATTGCACTTGCCAGATGGACTAACAAAATGCTAGATTTATAAATTAAAATATAATTGGAGTACAAAACTAGCTCCCAGCAAATTGAGGGAATCAGGATCAAAAACTCAGATGTAGAATCCTTCACCATGGTTTACTTTTTTAAAATTCCTATTTGGGTTCTGGGCGTCAATGGCAAGGCCAGCATTTATTGTCCATCCCTAATTGCCTTGAGAAGGTGGCGGTGAGCCGCTTTCTGTCATAAATAATCATTTTGGTTAACTCACTACATCTGACTACATGGTGTGGAGTTGGATTAAACTCAGCTGGTGTCCAAGTCACCTCTAAACTTTACAAAAATCCAACTGGACATGAATTCATCTTGTTTGAGTTTACTCAGATTCAGTTGAACATCAAGCAATAACTCCAATATTGTTGATCAAACAGGACCATGTCAAGTAGTTAATAGCCCAGACAACATGTATATTGCTAAGCCTAAATCTATTCATACAATTATCAATTCAAGCATTTTTAATTCTTTCATGGGATTTGAGTGTCGCTGGCAAGGCCAGCATTTGTTGCCCATCCCTATTTGCACTTGAGAAGGTGTGGCAAGCCGCCTTCTTGAATTACTGAAAGAGAGTGACTCCACATATTAGGTAAACTTCTTTTTAAATAAAAGCTTCATTAATAAAGCATGTATACACGGGAAACAGAAAATGCATTTATTTTGTATTCCACCACAAAATCTGTAGCCTTGCCATTGACTTCATCCCCGACCCTGGCCACTGTCTCAGACTGAAACATCAGTCCACAACCTCAGAATCCTATTCTACCTTGAGCTAAGTTACCAATCCCTTATTTTCCCTATCACAAAGACTGCTTCTTCTACTCCAGTAATATTGCAGCCTCACTTCATACTTCAGCCCATCCACCACTGAAACATTAATTAATTAATTTGTGATCTCCTGACTCAATATGCCAATGCTCCCCTGGCCACCCTCATATGTTGAACTGTCCATAAGTTCTGCTGCTTATCCAGTCCCTTATTAAGTCCCACTCATCTATCACTCCTGTACTCACTGATGCACATTTGCTCCCAATCCACAAAGCCTCAAATTTTAAAATTGCATCCTTGTGTCTAAATACCTTTAGGCCTCAGCTCTCCCCATCTTTGGAAATTGCTCCAATGCTACAATCCACACCCCTCCTCAACCCAAACTCTCTGTTCCTCTAATTCTGGACTATTGTATATTCTCTCTCCATTCCCACTGCTATTGACAGCCAAGCCTTCAGCTAATTAAGCCTCACACTCTAGAATTCTCTCTCTAAACCCTTCTGTCTCCCCAAATCCATGCTCTCCTTAAAACCCACCTCTTTGACTCAACTATGCCCTGCTTTCTAATATCTCTTCCTTTGGCTTGTATCCATTTATTTTTGTTATGCCTCTGTGACGTAAGTGCCTTAGAACATTTTTCTTCACTTCTTTGGCCTCCTTGTCACGGGAGACAATGGGTAAGCGCCTGGAGGTGGTCAGTGGTGTGTGGAGCAGCACCTGGAGTGGCTATAAAGGCCAATACTAGAGTGACAGACTCTTCCACAGGTGCTGCAGATAAAATTGGTTGTCGGGGCTGTTACACAGTTGGCTCTCCCCTTGCGCTTCTGTCTTTTTTCCTGCCAACTGCTAAGTCTGTTCGACTCGCCACACTTTAGTCCCGCCTTTATGGCTGCCCGCCAACTCTGGCGATCGCTGGCTCCCACGACTTGTGATCAATGTTACAGGACTTCATGTCGCGTTTGCAGACGTCTTTAAAGCGGAGACATGGACGGCTGGTGGGTCTGATACCAGTGGCGAGCTCGCTGTACAATGTGTCTTTGGGGATCCTGCCATCTTCCATGCAGCTCACATGGCCAAGCCATCTCAAGCGCTGCTGACTCAGTAGTGTGTATAAGCTGGGGATGTTGGCCGCCTCGAGGACTACTGTGTTGGAGATGCGGTCCTGCCACCTGATGCCAAGGATTCTCCGGAGGCAGCGAAGATGGAATGAATTGAGACGTTGCTCTTGGCTGACATACGTTGTCCAGGCCTCGCTGCTGTACAGCAAGGTACTGAGGACACAGACTTGATACACTCGGACTTTTGTGTTCCGTGTTAGTGTGCCATTTTCCCACACTCTCTTGGCCAGTCTGGACATAGCAGAGGAAGCCTTTCCCATGCTCTTGTTGATTTCTGCATCGAGAGACAGGTTACTGGTGATAGTTGAGCCTAGGTAGGTGAACTCTTGAACCACTTCCAGAGCGTGGTCACCGATATTGATGGATGGAGCATTTCTGACGTCCTGTCCCATGATGTTCATTTTCTTGAGGCTGATGGTTCGGCCAAATTCATTGCAGGCAGCCGCAAACCTGTCGATGAGACTCTGCAGATACTCTTCAATGTGAGATGTTAATTCACTTACGGCCCTATATATTGCCATTGTTAATTAAGAGACAAGACAAAAGATGCTGATTTTCACAGAATATTATAATTCTTTTCTAATAAAGGATAATTGATCAAGAACCACTGGGATCATGCTGCTTAGCATTCCCTCAGTGTAAGCCCATGCTTTAGTTAAATCAAAAATTAAGCTATAGTTAAATAGCACCATCTACTGTTTGCCAGTAGAGTCTGTTGCTCCATGACCTCAGTCGGTCAACACTTAGGAAAACAATTGTCAACTAAGCTCAGCTATTACAAGAAACAAGCTAAAATAGTTTTAAGTGAAGATGTAGTATACTGACTTACCCATTATCACAAGTGCTGTAATCTCTGTGTTTCAAAGTCACTCTTGGTTATCCTGTTGTAGTGTAGAATAGCAATGATCCCTTGAACAATTTTCCCTTCCTCCTTTCACCAATCTGCTGAAACTCAAACTTTTTGCCACCTGAGATTTCACCAGTGTAACCGATGAATGCACAATGTAGTGGAGCAGTGAGGACTAGCAGAATATGAGGAACAAGCTGCTCAATTGATGAGGATTCCAATGGGAGGAAAATGAGGAGGAAGAGAAAGATGGGGCCCCCAACACCAGACCAGCCAATGGCATTGCTGCTCAGGATTCTCTTAATAGCTCAAGGTTCAGTTAGTCACTCATATTGAACCATATTAATTATATCCCCCATCCCACCCCACACTTACACAAGCAGTCTTGTAACCAACCACCCACCCACCTGTTGCACATGCACCAATTCATCTCAGTCATTTCATGGCTTAATAAATTAAAGATAATTACAAAACATTTTCATAAACATCCATTTGCAAACCCTCGGTGAAGTACAAAGCTTTTTTTTCTTTCCCTACTTCCTACGTGGCAGTGTCACTGTGGCTTCAGCAGAGGCAGAGTAAGGCTGCTTTGATCACTGTTCTGATTTGTTTGGTGCTTGTGGCTGCTGACCTCTACATATTGGAGCCCATGAGGATCTTGCCAAAGACTGCTCTCTCTGCACCTGTGCAGGGACAGATTGGCCCAGCAGGAGACAAGACATCATGCTAAGTCCTGGTTGAGGGGTGGGGCGGCAACAGTTGAGATATGGAAATGCTTTGTGAGGAGTTCCCATTTTTATCTCCCCTATTGCCATAGGTGCACTCCTGGGTCAGTGACATATCACTCCTGGCTCTCTGCTGGAGTAGAGAAGTGACATCTTGTAAGGCCATGGCTGGTGTTTAAGGCAGCAGAAATGTTGGCATCCATAGTTTGCATGGGCATCGCCAGGGCCTGAAGGAACTGATTGTTGTCCTTTGATTTAAGAGGAGGCCATACTCTCAATGACCTCTGCCATAAATCCACAAATGTTTGAGCTGGACTCCTCCATCCTCTCTGAGATTGTGCAAAGTATGGTTGGCAGAGCAGCCAGTACCTTGCACATTTGCTGCTAACCCTCTATCATTCATCTTTTCATTGATGGTCTACGCTTGACAAGACAGATGCACTACAGGATGTAGGTAAATGTGTAACTTTGCTCATCTTTGCTGACTTGATTAGGTCATTAAAATGTTTCTTGCACTGGATTTATGCCTTCCTCACAACAGTCCAGTTGCTCATGTCTTCAGCCACCTCTAACCACACCTTCTTTGTTATGGCAGCAGGCTTTTCTTCCATTACTAGGGAATAGAATCTCCTTCTTCACCTTTACTGCACCCAGCAGCATATCAAGGAATGCCTGATTAAATCAAGGCCTAGTCTTTGCCCTCCATGATTCAATTTCTACTTCTAACTATCAAAAATGTTCACACACCTCCTCTAAATTCTATCTATACATTGGCTTTTTAAATAGTCGAGGTGAAATTGCGGCTTGTGGTTCCATCTTCTATCCACTCGTACATTGGAGATGCAAAACTCAGAAGTAATATGATAATGAGATATCCCTGTTGAAAGCAAACATTCCATTGCACTGCACAATCTTTCGCATTTCGCTCCCATTATCATCAACCATCCACCTCCTCAACTCTCTTGCTTACATCTGGGCTCTATGTTAACATTGGCCCCATAATGTTTGATGGAAATGGTACATTTTCTGTCATTGTCAGTTACCTGGAGTTCTCTTACTTTCATCTGGCATTCTAACAGAATTAACTATTGGGAAATCAAGGAAGAATGAATTAGAGACCATGTGACACATGTTGGGAAGTGGTATCAACTGCAGAAAATTATGAATCTAGATCAGCAAACAATACAAACTGAAGACAATTGAGAAATAAAGCAACAAGCAAGCACTGCATAAAGGACCAGTTTTCCACAGCTGCACTGCTAGCAGAGAGCATCAGTCCTCAAATGGATGGAAAACTGTGAGGAATGTATCCCTGATTTCTCAAGCACATCCAGCTTATAAGACTTCCTGCTGCTAATGCAACTTGGCAAATTACCCCCTAAGGACACAACGTGAAACTCAGGTGTTTGACAACAGTACAATCTAGCAACAAAACCTTGCATTTATGTAACATCTTTAATGTAGGCAATGATCCAAGATGTTTTACAAAAGGGGCAACAAAACCAATAGAATTAAGGAAGGAATGAACACCGAGATGGGTCTGGTGAGAAGGAGTTTGAAAGGTTAATTTCCATCTAAAGTCTAGATTTTTCTTCAATTTAGCAATTAAGTAAAGGGGCGGCACAGTGGCGCAGTGGTTAGCACCGCAGCCTCACAGCTCCAGCGACCCGGGTTCAATTCTGGGTACTGCCTGTGTGGAGTTTGCACGTTCTCCCTGTGTCTGCGTGGGTTTCCTCCGGGTGCTCCGGTTTCCTCCCACATGCCAAAGACTTGCAGGTTGATAGGTAAATTGGCCATTATAAATTGCCCCTAGTATAGGTAGGTGGTAGGGAAATATATAGGGATAGGTGGGGATGTGATAGGAATATGGGATTAGTGTAGGATTAGTGTAAACGGGTGGTTGATGGTTGGCACAGACTCGGTGGGCCGAAGGGCCTGTTTCAGTGCTGTATCTCTAAAACTAAAACTAAAACTAAAAAGGAAAAAGTTTTATTCCAACCTTAAAACAGGGGTATACAAGCTCTCTGGGGGCAGCTGCAGCTAGTTACTTAAGTAGACAGCTTAAACTGGTTTTCAGAAGCTTGAATCAATTGTTTTTCAGCAAGTATAAAAGCAGGGCTTCCTCAGTGTTGCTTCGAGTGTACAGTGTGTAAAGTTAGAGTTTGCAAGTTCTCCCTGTGACTGCATGGGTTTTCGTCGGGTGCTCTGGTTTCCTCCCACAGCCTAAGACTTGCAGGTTGATAGGTAAATTGGCCATTGTAAATTGCCCCTAGTATAGGTAGGTGGTAGGAGAATTGTGGGGATGTGGTAGGGAATATGGGGTTAATGTAGGATTAGTATAAATGGGTGGGTGATGGTCGGCACAGACTCGGTGGGCCGAAGGGCCTGTTTCAGTGCTGTATCTCTCTATGAATCTATGACTGCAGCAACAAAGAAAGCTGCGGGCTTCCCTTACTCTCTCTCTCTCTTTCTCCCCAGAAAACATCAAGTTTGAAAATTGTCTGCGACTGTGGACCCTCCAAGTTGACAGACTGCTACAGCGAGCAACCAGGGGAAGAGAGCCAACTACAATTCTGCCTTGAAGAAAACCCGGAGTAAAGCAGGCCAACCAAAAAGTGCACTTTGACCGGCGAGGATTTCAAGAATACAGCTTCAGCCGGAGGACTACTGGATCACACACTTCACAGATTGTGCACTTGAATTCCATTTATTCTGGACTTTAATCCAAATCTATTTTTCCCTCTGTAATCTATTTGTGTGTGTGTGATTCTCGTGTGAACGTGCGTGAATGTGTAGCTTATTTTTTAGTATTTTTAAATCAGGGTTAGAGTGTTAAGTATAATAAATTTACCTCTTTCTTGTTTAAACTCAAGAAAACCTGTCCGATTGGTTTTTTCAGTCACAGTAAAGGTAAGAGGTAAAACACTCACGGGGTATTAAGCACAACCACTGTTTAAAAGGAATAAACCCTGTTGAGGTCAAACAAGAGGAAGGGCAAGAGGGGAGCCTGAGAACCCCTCCTCACCTGGCCGTAACAAAGGATATTCAACATTTAGTAAGGACAGGCAAAAAGGAAAAGGAGGTGGTGTTGTGCTGAAAGTAAGGGATGGGATCAGTACATTCATAAGGAAAGATCTCAGATCGGAACAACAAGATGTGGAATCTATTTGGGTGGAGCTAAGGAACAGCAAAAGGCAGCAAAAATTGGCAGCAGTTGTTTATAGGCCACCAAACAATTGTGGTAGTGTGGGGCATAGCATTAATCAGGAGATTAGAGAAGCAGTAGCATGGGTAATACAGTAATCATGGGTGACTTCAATCTGCATATGGACTGGGTAAACCTATTGAGCACTAATGATGTGGAAGACGAGTTTCTGGAGTGTGTTAGGGATTTTTTTTAGAGCAGTATGTTGAGGAACTGATTAGAGAACAGGCTATTTTAGATCTAGTATTATGTAATGAGAAAGAGAAAGTGACCTTAATATGATAGAATTTTACATTATTTCTGAAAGTGAGGTCGTTGAATCTGAAGCCAGGGTGTTAAATTTGAACAAAGGAAATTATGAAGGTATGAGGGGCAAATTGGCTGAGGTGGATTGGGAAAATACATTAAAAGGTATGACAGTACATAGACAATGGATAGTCTTTAACGAATTATTACATACAGCAACTTCAAGGCACAAAAAAACAAAAAGAAGTCAGTCAATCGTGGCTAACAAAGGAAGTTAAGGATTATATAAGATTAAAAGAAAAGGCCTATTAAGTTGCCAGAAATAGTAGCAAACCTGAGGATTGGAAGGATTTTAGAATACAGCAAAGGAGGACCAAGACACTGATAAAGAAAAGGAGAATATGAATGTAAACTAGCAAAAAACATAAAAATGGACTATAAAAGTTTCTGTAGGTACATAAAAAGGAAACGTTTGGCTAAGACAAATGTGAGTCCATTACAGGCAGAGTCAGGAGAGTTTATAATGGGGAATAGAGAAATGGCAGAGAAGCTAAATGATTATTTTATGTTTGTCTTCACTGAGGCAGGTACACAAAATCTCCCAGAATTAGAGATCCAAGGGACTAGGGAGAATAAGGAATTGAAGGGAAATAGTATTGGTAAGAAGGTTGTTTTGGAGAAATTAATGGGACTGAAGGTTGATAAGTCCCCGGGACCTGATATTCTACATCCCAGGATATTGAAAGATAGTTGGAGATAATGGATGCATTGGTGATCATCTTCCAAAATTCTATAGATTCTGGAACAGTTCCTGCAGATCGGAAGGTAGCAAATGTCACCCCATTATTTAAGAAGGGAGGGAGAGAGAAAACAGGTAACTACAGACCTGTTAGCCATACATCAGTAGTAGGGAAAATGCTAGAATCTATTCTAAAAGATGTGATAAATGGACACTTGGATAATAATGATCTGATTGGGCACAGTCAACATGGATTTATGAATGGGAAATCATGTTTGATGAACCTGTTGGAGTTTTTTAAGGATGTCACTAACAAAATTGATAAAGGGGAGTCAGTGGACATAGTATACTTGGATTTTCAGAAGGCTTTTGATAAAATCCCCCACAGGAAGTTGGTTAGCAAAATTAATGCACATGGGATAGGAGGTAATAAACTGGCATAGATTAAGGATTGGTTAACAGGCAGAAAGCAGAGAGTAGAGTCATAGAGTTATACAGCACAGAAACAGGCCCTTCGGCCCATCGTGTCTGTTCCAGCCATCAAGCACCTAACTATTTTCGTCCCATTTTCCAGCACTTGGCACGCAGCCTTGTATGCTATGGCGTTTCAAATGCTCATCTAAATACTTCTTAAATGTTGTGAGGAATCCTGCCTCTACCATCCCTTCAGGCAGTGTATTCCAAACTCCAACCACCCTCCGGATGAAACTTTTTTTCCTCAAATCCTCTCTAAACCTCCTGCCCCTTACCTTAAATCTATGCCCCCTTGTTATTGAAAATTTTGTTTTGGATGACATTTTTCTGGGACTTCCCTCCACCTCTGCCAAATTCCAGCAAATTCTAACAATCCAAATTTTCGTCCTGAGGCCTGGTAGATATCAGGATCTCCCTTCTTGGAAATTTTCTTCTGAGAACTCCCTCCCCAAGGCTCTCAGGTCCTAGGATCCTTTTTTCCAGGCTCAGGGCTGACTTAATGTTCCAAGAACCTCTCGTAGGAGTATGAATAAACGGGTCATTTTCGGGTTGGCAGTCTGTGACTAGTGGGGTACCACACGGATCAGTACTTGGGCCCCAGCTGTTCACAATATATATCAATGATTTCGATGTGGGGACCAAATGTAATATTTCCAAATTTGCAGATGACACAAAACAAGGTGGGAATGTGTGTTGTGAGGATGGTGCAAAGCAGCTTCAAGGGAATTTGGACAGACTTAACGAATGGGCAAGAACACAGCAGATGGAATATAATGTGGAAAAATGTGAGGTTATCCACTTTGGTAGGAGGAATAGATGTGCAGAGTATTTCTTAAATGGTAAGAGATTGGAAAGTATAGATGTACAAAGGGACCTGGGTATCCTTGCCAATAATTCACTGAAAGCTAACATGCAGGTACAGCAAGCAATTAAGAAGGCTAATGGTATGTTAGCCTTTATCGCAAGAGGATTTGAGTACAGGAGTAATGAAGTCTTGCTTCAATTGTATAGTACCTTGGTTAGACCACACCTGGAGTACTGAGTGCAGTTTTGGTCCCCTTACCTTAGGAAGGATATTATTGCATTAGAGGGAATGCAACAAAGGTTCACCAGACTTGTTTCTGGGATGGCGGGACTGTCCTCTGACGAGAGATTGGGGAAACTGGGCCTGTATTCTCTAGAGTTTCGAAGAATGAGAGGTGATCTCATTGAAACCTACAAAATACTTAAAGCGACAGACAGGGTAGATGCAGGTAAGAAGTTTCCCCTGGTTGGGGAGCCGAGGACTAAGGGAAACAATTTCAAAATAAGGGAGAAGCCACTAAGGACAGAGTGTCGGGGAAAAGGCATTGAAGTGGATGATTAGCCATGATCGTATTTGATGGCAGAGCAGACTAGATGGGCTGAATGGACTACTACTGCTCCTATGTTCCTCATAACAAAAGGTGCCTAAAGCATGGTTGAAAAGTTGGGTTTTGATAATATTTCTAAAAGTGTCAAGAAAATAAGGGTTTAGGTTAGATTTTCAGACAGTGGGACAATGGCAGCTAAGGCATCCGTTACCAGTGGGCCGAAGGAAAGGAAGAGGCACAGTAGATCAGAATGGGAAAACTGGAGGGCATAGGAGGAGATATAGATTGAAGGAGATTGCAGAGATAAGATGGAACAAAATAATTGAGGAATTTAAAGCATCTTTGGATCAAGGAAATGAAAATTTTACAAGATTTGTTGTTATCTTTGGGGTCCAGGTACATAGATCATTAAAATGTCTGAACAGGTACAGAAAATAATCAAAAAGGCGATTGGAATACTGGCCTTTATATCTGGAGGACTAAAAGTAGAACAAAGTTATGTTTTAGCTATACAAAGCCCTGGTTAGACCACACTTGGAGTATTGTGAGCAGTACTAGGCACCACACCTTAGGAAGGATATATTGGCTTTGGTGAGAAACGATTTTAGAAATGATAATTTGGGACAAAAGTAACAATCTTGAACTCAAGAGGTGAGGTGAGAGTGACTGTCCTTGACATCAAGGCAGCATTTGACCGAGTGTGGCATCAAGGAGCCCTAGCAAAACTGAGGTCAATGGGAATCAGGGGGAAAACCCTCCGCTGGCTGGAGTCATACCTAACACAAAGGAAGATGGTTGTGGTTGTTGGCGGTCAATCATCTGAGCTCCAGGACATCACTGCAGGAGTTCCTCAGGATAGTGTCCTAGGCCCAACCATCTTCAGCTGCTTCATCAATGACCTTCCTTCAGTCATAAGGTCAGAAGTGGGGATGGTCACTGATAATTGCACAATGTACAGCACCATTCGTGACTCCTCAGATACTGAAGCAGTCCGTGTAGAAATGCAGCAAGATCTGGACAATATCCAGGCTTGGGCTGATAAGTGGCAAGTAACATTCGCGCCACACAAGTGCCAGGCAATGACCATCTCCAACAAGAGAGAATCTAACCATCTCCCCTTGACATTCAACGGCATTACCATCGTTGAAACCCCCACTATCAACGTCCTAGGGGCTACCATTGACCAGAAACTGAACTGGAGTAGCCATATAAATACCGTGGCTACAAGAGCAGGTCAGAGGCTAGGAATCCTGAGGTGAGTAACTCACCTCCTGACTCCCCAAAGCCTGTCCACCATCTACAAGGCACAAGTCAGGAGTGTGATGGAATACTCTCCACTTGCCTGGATGGGTGCAGCTCCAGCAACACTCAAGAAGCTCGACACCATTCAGAACAAAGCAGCCCTCTTGATTGGCACCCCATCTACAAATATTCACTCCCTCCACCACCGACGCACAGTGGCAGCAGTGTGTACCATCTACAAGATGCACTGCAGCAATGCACCAAGGCTCCTTAGACAGCACCTTCCAAACCCGTGATCTCTACCAACTAGAAGGACAAGGGCAGCAAATACATGGGAACACCACCACCTGCAAGTTCCCCTCCAAGTCACACACCATCCTGACTTGGAACTATATCGCCGTTCCTTCACTGTCGCTGGGTCAAAATCCTGGTACTCCCTTCCTAACAGCACTGTGGGTATACCTACCCCACATGGACTGCAGCGGTTCAAGAAGGCAGCTCACCACCACCTTCTCAAGGGCAATTAGGGATGGGCAATAAATGCTGGCCTGGCCAGCGACGCCCACATCCCGTGAATGAATTTTTAAAAAATCACTTGGACAAACATAGACTCATTAAGGAAAGCCAGCCTGGATTTCTTCAGGGAAAATTGTGTTTAACTTGCATGAGTTTTTTGATGATAAACAGTTAGGCATGATGAGGGTCATGCAGTTGATGTGATGTACATGGACTTGCAAAAGGCATTTGATGAAGTGCCACATAACAGGCTTGTCAGCAAAGTTAAAGCCCATGGAATAAAAGGGATAGTGGCAGCATGGATATGAAGCTGGCTGAGTGACAGGAAATAGAGAGTAGTGATGCACATTTGTTTTTCAGAGTGAATGAAGATATATAGTAGGTTTCCCCAGGATTCAGTGTTAGGAACGTGGTTTATCTTGATCTATATCTAGGAGTTCCTCAGGGTAGTGTCTTAGGCCCAACCATCTTAAGCTGCTTCATTAATGACCTTCCCTCCATCATAAGGTCAGAAGTGCAGATGTTCGTTGATGATTACACAATGTTCAGCACCATTTGCAACTCCTCAGATACTGAAGCAGCTCATGTCCAGATGCAGCAAGACCCGGACTACATCCAGGCTTGGGCTTATAAGTGACAAGTAACATTCGTGCCACACAAATGCCAGGCAATGACCATCTCAAACAAGAGATAATCTAACCATCTACACTTGCTGTTCAATGGCATTACCATCGCTGAATCCCCCACTATTAACAATAAGAACATAAGAAATAGGAGCAGGAATAGGCCCTTCAGCCCTTCGAGCCTGCTCCGCCATTCAATGAGATCATGGTTGATCTTCTACTCCAACACCATTTTCCTGCACTGTCCCTGTATCCCTTGATGTTTTAAATGTGTAGAAATCTATTGATCTCAGTCTTGAACATACTTAATGACTGAACCTCCACAATTCTAAAGTGGGTACAGGAGCAGAGGGATCTGGGGGAGACTCAGCAGCTGGAGCGGACCTGGAAGGAATTGGGAGAACTGGGGAGAGGGTAAGTTGAAGTCCAAGCTCGGGGCCTATCACTCTCCTGAGGAGAGACTCGGTAGCTGGAGTGGAACAGGACACACACCAGTTTGAAAAAGTCAATCAGAGAGAAAAAAAAAATCAAACTGTGACATCATAGGAAGGCATGTGTTGATTGGCTGGTGAGTATTGTCGCTTTGTTTCCCTTTTTCTAAATTTAGGGAATTAGTCTAAGGAGCTGCCTCCATTTGGAGGTCACCATTCACCAGAAACTGACCTGGACCAGTCATATAAATGCTGTGACTACAAGAGCAGGTCATAGGCTGGGAATTCTGCGGCAGATAAATCACCTCCTATCTCCCCAAAGCCTGTCCACCATCTGCAAGGCACAAGTCAGGATTGTGATGGAATACTCTCCACTTGCCTGGATGGGTGCAGCTCCAACAACACTCAAGAAGCTCAACACCATCCAGAACAAAGCAGCCCGCTTGACTGGCATCCCATCCACCACCTTCAACATTCACTCCCTCCATCACCAACGCACAGTGGCAACAATGTGTACCATATACAAGATGCACTGCAGCAATTCACCACGATTTCTTCGATAGCACCTTCCAAACCCACGACCTCTACCACTGAAAAGGACAAGGGCAGCAGATGCATGGGAACATCACTACTTGCAAATTTCCCTGTAACCCACACACTAGCCTGACTTGGAACTTTCCTTCATTGTCATTCACCACCACCTTCTCAAGGGCAATTAGGGATGGACAATAAATGCTGGCCTAGCCAACGACACCCACATCCCCCAAACGAATAAAAAATAAACAAGCGATTTTTCAAAAATCAAGGAGCATCCCCACTTATGACCTTATGATGGAGGGAAAGTCATTGATGAAGCAGCTGAAGATGATTGGGCCTAGGCCATTATCCTGAGGAACACCTGCAGTGATGTGCTGCGACTGAGATGATTGATCTCCAACAACTAGAACCATCCTCCTTTGTGCTACATATGACTCCATCCAACCAACGGAGAGATTTCACCCTCCAACGGACACAGCACCTGAGGAGCGTCAGGGTGCATGCTGCTCCTGGACATGAGAGAATTGAGTGCCCAGAGCACTCACTCACTCCTCAGAATGGCTTAGAGCCATAGTACTGCTGAGGACCTGTAACCACTGATATATTCATCTTCGAATGAATAGGGGCACATGACAATGGACACAGAGAGCACCAGTGCCTTATCTCACTCTCTTTTGTCCTTGCAAAAGAAACAGGCACGTTATGCCCAGGAAAAGGCCCAGACTGAAGGAGGGGTGCCATTTTTCCACAAAATTACCCCAATGGTGGAGCGATCCATTGATGGTCACAGGGTAATAATCAAGGCACTAGTGGGCAAGAGGACATGGCAGAGGCAGAAGGAGCTTTGGTCAGTTCCCCTTGAAGGAGGGAGGGCAGACACAGCCCTGCTCAGCTGGGCTCAGATGCAGGACCTCAGGAATCCTAAGAAAGAAAGCTCTACCTTGAACAGCAGCAGAAGAGGTGCTCCCACATGTTGGAATTCCCTGAGGCAGTGCAGGGTCTTGGGCAGAGGATGGAGGAATCCATCCAGCTCATGTGTGTCGCAATGGCTCAGGGTTATGAGCGCATGAGCTCCTCCAATGAAAAAGAGTGGCCAACCTCTTGGACAGCCATATGCAGCATCACTCGGAATGCTTGGAGGAACTGTGCACAGACAGCCACAGGATCCATGAGACACTGTGTAGTGTGGACTGGTCAATGGTGCTGGAGGCGCAGAGATCTTTGGAGGGGATGCCAGCTGTGCCCCAGCTGCAGCTGTCCTCCAGGAATCTGGAGAGCCTGGCAAGGACTGGGGATGTCACAGAGGAGGATGAGGGTGCTACCTCTCATGGCGTACCCTCATCATCCTTGGTCTCATTGGCCCCTCAGACTGAGGGACCATCTGTGCAGCAGGGCCAAATGACGGAGGCTGCCCCTGCAATGATATAGGTGCAGCAGCCTCTGAAGATGCCCCTACAGGCACTCCCATGACAAGGATGACTGCCACGTGCATCTCAGCTGTGAGCCGGGACGAGTGAACAGGCTGCCTCCACGTCCTCCGAGACCACAAGGTGAATACCACATAGGAGTAGCTGAGCACGGAGGCCACCACGTCATGCGGAACATTAGGTGGGTCACTGTGGTGCGTTCTTACTGTCTCTATTGTTTTCTTCTCTTTGCACTATATAAATGATAGCACTTTAAGCCACACATCTGGAATTCCTTTTCCTGCTGCCGTGACAGGAAAAATGGTATGAAGTTGTGAAAGAGATAATGGGATCTTCCATGGTGAGGGCAAAGCCTCTGGCAGATGTGCTTGCTTCATTGGCAGTAAGTGATTAAATGTTTCAGGCTGTGTTTTCCATGCATGTTGTTATGAACAGGTGAGGAAGGTGTCTCAGGCATCCCTTTTGCCCCCTTTCTGGTTTGACTGCAACAGGGTCTATTCTTTTAACACAGTGATTTTGCTTACCATCTCAGTGAGCTCTTGCTCACTGTTCCTCGAATATAATTACAAATGAACTAATCAGACAGGTTTTCTTGAGCTTAAACAAGAAAGATGTAAGTTTATTAACCTTATCACTCTAAACTGGTTACAATTACTAAAATACGTGACGCATCCACGCTCACATTCACACAAGAGGCACAGACACACACAAAAGTAGATATGGAGGGGAAAAAGAGTTGGGAGGTTGAAGTAAAGTACATAATAAATGGAATTCAAATACTGAGTTTCACTTAGTTGAAGTTAAATTCTTGAAGTCCTCGCTGGGCCATGTGAACAATTTGGGCTTGTTCCTCTGGTTCCGGAAAACTGAAGAGAGGCTTTATCTGTCCTCTTGGTTGTTGCCGGTGAGGGTCTATAGATTTGAGATTTAGCTGCAGCCAAGGCTCCCCTGGGACTTTGCTGGAGAAGGAGAGAGAGAGGTGCTGTTTTTTTTTCCTTGGGGTTCAGTTAATGTCTTTCTTCTTCCTTCTGAGGCACAATTCACAAACTCAAAGTTACACAGACATGCATGTCATGTGACCACCTCTTTGTTTGAAAACAGAAGTTTCTGGAAGGTTTTTTGAAATTCAAAGTTCTTCAGATATACTTGGTGGCGGGGGAGTTGGCTTTTTCAAAGTCAAAGGGTGTCGATGGCTTTTGACCACCACCATTGACAAAAACCATTCTAGGTAATTGAATCAGAGTGCACCCGTATTGTTCTGACTAGACAGGGTAATTACCTGTCTCCCAGCAGGCCTTTGGCTTCTCATATGCAAAATGTGCATGGCTATCTTTAGCTGCTCCGTTCTGCCTTTTAAAAGTTATTTGTAACAATGTCCAGTAAAAAATCTCAGGCAACGTTCCATACAACAAAATTTATATTTCCATTTGGCATGTGGGATTTTCATCACAATGTGTTAGTACAGGTATCTCAGACTCACTTCCATGCCCCTCAATTTGGGTCAGAGAGACTCGGGTGAAATGCTCTTGAATCAGATGATCCCTGATATTCGTGGCATCCTGGCGAGCCCTTTTCACCCCGAGCCGTGGCCAGTCACCTCTTTGTGCAGCCAGGGTACCTCTCTGTTCAGCATCATCTCCCTCCACCTCTTTTTGCTCCTCCACGCTCACCTCCTGCTCTTCCCCTTGATGAGCTGTCTCTCTCCAGGGCCTCAGCATCTTCAACGTCCACACCTCTCTGGAGGGCCATGTTATGGAGAACGCAGCAGACCACTACAATAACAGAGACCCTTGGAGGGCACCACCCAACAGGTCCAGGCAACATAATCACATCTTCAGAAGCCTGATGGCCTACTCAATCCTAGTGAGCAGGTGGCATTGGTTGTACCACCTCTATGCCTCTGTCTGGCACTCCCGTAAAGGGGTAAGTAGCAATCTCTTCAAGGGATATCCCTTGTCCTGGGGCTTGGAATGAAGAGCTGCAGTAGCCTGGACTGCTGGAGGATAAAGGAGTCACGGCAGCTGCCAGGAAAGCGAGTGCACACATGGAGGAAGCTCTTGTTGTGGTCACAGACCACATTGAGGGAGTGGAAACCTTTCCTGTTGATGAATCTGATTGGACAGTCGCTGGGTACCTTGATGGCCTCATGGGTACTATTGATGCTGTTCATCGCCACTGAGCCCAAAATCTGAGAGTCGTGCCCCCATTACCAGCTGCAGCCTTCCTTGTGGACAGGTGGCCATCATGTTGTGATTAACAGCCTTTCATCCTGCTCTTCTGCCCCGGTAAAGCAAGAGGGTAACGACCCCTACACTGCCTGACCACTGACTGCCCACTCTCCCCGCCACCCTGTGCAGCACCAAGGGTACTTCTTTCCCCAAAGGCCAAGTCCCCTCTTTGCCCCTGACCCTTTTATGGGGCCATGGTAATACCCTGCTGCAGCCATGGCTGGCTCCCTCCTCTGTACCCACTTCCCTTCAGCTGGTCAGCTTCAGACAACACATGCAACCCATGCGCCCCTGTGAAAATTTCAACCTGTCCCTTGAACGAGCTCATAATGAGCCCCCCCACCCACCCGCGGTCAACATTGCCGGCTCTGGGAACAGCATCACTAAACTGATATGGCGGCTGGCGCCAGTATTTTCAAGTTTGGTCCACCTCCGTTCCTGCCCTTGCCAGGGCCCGCAAATTCAGCCATAGAATGAGTTACCAGGGAATATCAAGAAAACAAATAGTATAAATAGTTCAAGTGACAATTGGGTGTGTTTTTGGAAAGAGAAAGGATTGGGTAGAATGTTGAGAAGGGATTTAGATAAGTGTAATCAATCTTTGAAAAGAGGATTGGCCTGTTCCTCAAAATTCTCAGGATCTTCTAAAAGGAAGAACCAGAGGATTTGTTGCAGTCCACAGATCATAGGATCTGACAGGCAGGGCAAGGATTAAATTCTAATATTGGTCATAGTGCTGGAACTGAATGGAATAATAGAGGAAAGTTCTTTTTAGATCATCAATAATAGAGTTGGGAAAATGAGCCAAAAATGTTATCTTTCACTTTAGGACAGTGAGCTGCTGCACCATCAGAATAAAAGGGTGGAAAGGGAGGTTCATAGAAATTTGAAGGGCCAGTTTGACTATGGAGCTGCTCCTGAAGGGGTTGTAAACATTAGTAGTGGTATGAAAAATGAAAAATGCTACATGGGGTGTAACAGGGAATGTTCTTTGAGGTTGGAGTTAAGGAACATTATTAGGCCTGTGTAGTCGGAGTTTTACTCTGGATTAAACTGTGCAATGCCTGCCCTGAGATTGCTTGATGCTGACAATAGTTTCTGAAGAGAAAATGTTTCAGCACCCAGCTATAAGCACAAAATATGAAAGAAAAGGTTAATTATAGAAGGACACAAACATTGTAATGTACCTTTATGAACAAAGGGTAAACAAAATACAGGATTGCAAAATTACTGTACCAGTTACATTTGTAAGAAATGTAGGTTTTTATATTTTTTCTTGTGCTATGAATTTTAGGTACTGTACTTTATATATGTGGTGTGTGTTCCTTTAATGAGCAAAGAGTTCATTGCTGGTATGTGGAAAGCTGTTTGATTAGGTTATGCGCAATGATTAGGGATAACATGTTGGATGAAACTAGATGCTTATGGAAACAATGGATGGGATGTTAGAACAATTCAGTGATTAAATGGAAATTAGAACAGTTTAAAATGACTGAGTCTGTGGAATGTATACTTTAACAATAAGAGACAGGAAGAAGACAGTTGAATGCTTACGCTGGCTGCATATGCTAACGTCATCTATTGTAATCCAGGAGATGGCCAAGAACATGGGATAATTTTATGAGCCCTCTGGCATCAGGGGTCATGGCTGGGGAAGCCTGGAAAATTCTTCCGGGAGAGGCCCGCCACGACGTGCGCCAAGAAGGCTTAGCCATATTCTACCAGCAGTGGCGAGGCCTCAGTGTGGACCCCTCGCAGATCGGCGGCAGGGCCTTCATTTTAATATTGAAATTAAGTTTAAAAGATGCAAATTACCTTACCTTGTCCTGGCGGCTGTCCCACGCCGATATTCTGGCTGCCGGCCATAACTCCCGCGTGTTCGGAACTTCATACAGAGATCCGAGGTGCGACACTGGTGGGGAGTGGGGAGCAGTGAGATTATTATTGTGGGGTGGGGGGACTGGGGAAAACACTTTAGCTGAGGGGATGGTGGGAAGGGGTTGAAGGGCAAATGTTACAATGTTCGGGTTGGGAATAAAGTTTGTTTTGTTGATATTGCCCTGAAAACAAACATTGGGTGAATGGGAATGGGCCTCCTGCATTTATTTAAATTTTTACAAACAATGCACCACTATATGACTTTCAAAATTAAAATTTCTTCTGAGGGCTTGAAGCCCTTTAAAAATGGTGGCGGCGCCGGCACGGTGGCGCCAGACGCCGCTGCCAGGGACAGAGCGACCACCCCCTTTACGTCATCGGAGGTGGCCGCTCTGCCCCCTCCATTTAAATAAGCCCGCGCGTGAAATATCGCGGGGGCTCAGCGACAGTGCATCTGCGCCTGAAGACAGCCAGGATCAGAGTGCACCACTGCGATTTGTGGCGTGCTCGTAAATTTCAGTCCGGTGTGTAATGGTTTACTCTTCTTACTTCTTAGGCAGTCCCTCGGAAATGAGGATGACTTTCCTGCGCTCCAGGGTTGTAGGTCCTTAGGTGACTGAATAGTCACTGATGTAGCTGGAGGGAATTGGTTACTTTTACCAAATATGGTAGGAGAACTGTTACTTTTACCAAATATGGTAGGCACAGTGGCACAGTGGTTAGCACCGCAGCCTCATAGCTGCAGCGACACGGGTTCAATTCTGGGTACTGCCTGTGTGGAGTTTGCAAGTTCTCCCTGTGTCTGCGTGGGTTTCCTCCGGGTGCTCCGGTTTCCTCCCACAGCCAAAAGACTTGCAGGTTGATAGGTAAATTGGCCATTATAAATTGCCCCTAGTATAGGTAGGTGGTAGGGGAATATAGGGACAGGTGGGGATGTGGTAGGAATATGGGATTAGTGTAGGATTAGTATAATATGGGTGGTTAATGGTCGGCACAGACTCGGTGGGCCGAAGGGCCTGTTTCAGTGCTGTATCTCTAAATCTAAATCTAAATCTAAACTCATGACTCTGGTGGGTCCTGTTTAAACTGGAACACCTATTGCCAATACTTGTCAACCTTATGCTATTGTATGATTAAATGTGTATAAACCTTCAGTAACTATAGGGTTAGCTTTAGACATTTGCAACTACTGGGAAGTTACAGCTCGCTTAAAGCAGGGGTCGACAGTGTTACATGATCAGAAAGTGTGAATAAACAAGAGAAGCCAGATGGCGCGGGATAGGACAAGGTGTAACATGAAGATTGGAACGTGTTCCCTGTGCACGAATAATGTAATTAATGATGTGATTAACCAGATTGCTGGGTCCAACTGAAAATGTCGGTTGAGCAAGGGGCTTCATCAGTAACAAGAAAACGAGTAATTAGTAACCAATGAGAAAGCAACTAACAAATCTGAGACCAAAAAAAGAATGTATAAAACCAGAGACTGAAACACCAGAACACGCGATTCGAAGGATAAAAATCCTCGGTTCCTGTTCGAGGTACTCTGGCTACCACTGAAGACCAGATGAGGAACAGAGGGGAGAACATCATCTAGAGTCCGATGGTTTTGAAAAGCAAGGAACCATGGACAAACATTGCTCATCACCTATTGTTAAGTATACCTTAAATAAATTCTGGTTGGTTTATTAACTTTGGCTGTTATCCGTCTCACCAAACTGGTTGGCTTGTCCGAATTAAAACAAAGAAAAGGGATATTTTTCCCACAAATGGTGACCTTGGCAGGACAAGACTAGGAGACAGGTTACAGTTTTCAGCCCATAGCTGAGTCAAGCAGACTCCAGCTGTGCTTGCCTGATCAGCAACCACATCGGAGAGGGAAGAACTTGGGTGACAGCCTGGGGAGTACGAGGTCGTAGAGCACACCAATGAGTTCGATGTTTAGATATTCTTACGTATAGTTGAAAGAAATTGTGATTTTTTAAAGTATGTCGCATAAAATATATTATTGCGAGTTATAAAGATAAGGTCAGTAAGACTTATACAGAGGAAATACAGGTTTTGTCAATGGAATGTCTAACAAAGGTAGAAAGAGTTTCCTTCAATGAAGTAGTTGCCTTTACAATTATCCAGAGACAGGTAGACTGGGAGAAGTTAAACGCTGGGGGGTGGGGGGGGGGGCAACAGACTTGCTAGTCTGCAGAATACATTTATAGTCCAAAAAGCGGGGGCAAAAACCACCTAGGAAACGCTTTTAAGATTGTGCAGGAGGGAACAAGTCAGGAAAGGAAAAGGTTAAAAAGACTCACGGCAAAAGATGAGGTGCACTGAGAAAGGAAAGTGTCTGCAGTTTGTGTGAGGAAGCTTCCTAATTTGCGAATGAAAGAACCTTTTTTCCCAGTTTTTTTGTGTGTGTCTGTGCTTCGCTGTTCGATGAACTCATAGAATCATAGAGTTATACAGCACAGAAACAGGCCCTTCAGCCCATTGTGTCTGTGCCGGCCATCAAGCACCTAACTATTCTAGTCCCATTTTCCAGCACTTGGCCCGTAGCCTTGTATGCTATGGCATTTCAAATGCTCATCTAAATACTTCTTAAATGTTGTGAGGGTTCCTGCCTCTACCACCCCTTCAGGCAGTGTAGTCCAGATTCCAACCACTCTCTGGGTGAAAAAAAATGTCCTCAAATCCCCTCTAAACCTCCTGCCCTTACCTTAAATCTATGCCCCCTGGTTATTGACCCCTCAGCTAAGGGAAAAAGTCTCTTCCTAGCTAACCTATCAATGCCCCTCATAATTTCGTATTCCTCAATCATCTCCCCCCTCATCCTTCTCTGTTTTAAGGAAATCAACCCTAGCCTTTTCAGTCTCTCTTCATAGCTGAAATGCTCCAGCCCAGGCAACATCCTGGTGAATCTCCTCTTCACTCTCTCCAGTGCAATCACATCCTTCCTATAGTGTGGTGCCCAGAACTGTACACCGTACTCCAGCTGTGGCCTAACTAGCATTTTATACAGCTCCATCATAACCTCCCTGCTCTTATATTCTATGCCTCGGCTAATAAAGGCAAGTATCCCATATGCCTTCTTAACCATCTTATCGACCTGTGCTGCTGCCTCCAGTGATCTATGGACAAGTATACCAAGGTCCGTCTGGCTTTCTGTACTTCCTAGGGTCCTACCATCCATTTTATGTTCCCTTGCCTTGATGGTCCTCCCAAAATGCATCACCTCACACTTCTCAGGATTAAATTCCATTTGCCACAGCTCCGCCCATCTTACCAGCCCATCTATATTGTCCTGTAATCTAAGGCTTTCCTCCTCACTATTTACGACACCACCAATTTTCGTGTCATCTGCAAACTTACTCATCATACCTCCTATTTTCATGTCTAAATCATTAATGTACACTACAAACAGCAAGGGTCCCAGCACCGATCCCTGTGGGACACCACTGGTCACAGGCTTCCACTCGCAAAAACAACCCTCAACCATTACCCTCTGTTTCCTGCCACTAAGCCAATTTTGGATCCAATTTGCCAAATTGCCCTGAATCCCATGGGCTCTTACCTTCTTAACCAATCTCCCATGTGGGACCTTATCAAAAGCCTTACTGAAGTCCATGTAGACTACATCAACTGCTTTACCCTCATCTACACATCTAGTCACCACCTTGAAAAATTCAATCAAGTTAGTTGGACACGATCTCCCCCAACAAAGCCATGCTGACTATCCCTAATTGTTCCCTGCCTCTCCAAGTGGAGATTAATCCTGTCCCTCAGAGTTTTTTCCAATAGTTTCCCAACCACTGATGTTAGACTCACCGGCCTGTAATTACCTGGTCTATCCCTGCTGCCCTTCTTGAATAATGGTACCGAACTAAAATATGTTTAACTATTTGTGGTTTGGAGTTGCAAATTGTTTTAAGTTGTCTGTTTAATGTGTCTGCATTTGTAATATTTATTTTTTTCCCTGGAGCTCAAGATCTGGGGATAATACATTTGGCACAGTGGTTATAACTCATTGGGGCAAGTGAGGGAAACGATAATTAACCGATAATGGAAGAAAGAAGAAATGGGAAAAATTCTGTTCTTTTTACCATTAAAGGACTGAAAAGTTGCAATGTTGTCTCTGAACACTACTGTGGGTGAGGATGCTTGAAACTTGCAAGTTGGGGAAGCTCTGCTATGTCTTAACTCTCCTCGGAATAAAATGTTTAAAAGTTTTATGTTTTTAACTGTGAGAATTAACTTTTCCTGGAGTGCAGGTAAGTGGGGTCAGGGATCACTGGAGCCAATCAGGCATGCCCTGGCGAGGGGGGTGGACTTCCATGGGGGGGGAGGGTGGCGACATTTGCCACTGGGCTGGCCCTCCATGGGGCACAGTGTGCCTGATAAGGAGGTCCTCCCACACTGAGCTCGCAGGGAGGTGGCCAGGTTTTACCGGGCGGTTTCTCTAGGTGGCAGTGCCCATCCGCCACTGGTAAAATACCAGTGGCGGTGGGAAGAAGCTCTTCAGTGGCCATTAATTATTCACTTAAGGGCTTCAATTGACAGAAGGGTGGGCGAGTTGCCCATCACCTCCCCTGCCGCTGGTAAAATACCAGAAGAGGCAGGTAGGTGACGGGCATGGCACCACCTGCCATCCCACCCAATGTTAAGCCCCACCCACCTCCCAGCCCACTTCCAGGGGCGGGGGTGGTTGTGTAAAGTTCCAGCCAAGGCATTTATAGCACCATAATGATTTCTGTGCATTATCTCAATAACTGACTGTTTATATAGTAGCGGCGTCTGATAGAATTTATTGCCTAGCTGCAGGCTTGGCTGCAGCAATATCATTTCAGCCACATGCCTTACACACAACACAGGTAAATGGGCTTCATGAGTATATCTTCCAGCATCGAGTGCCAAAGTGTGCAGTTTTTCTCCTTCACCAGCATTTGGAATCCTGGCATGGATTTATCAGGCACAGCACATCTAATTGCAGCTACTAGGTTTTTGTCCAGCAGTTGCGAGTGGTACTTGAGAACATCAGAATGATTGCTCAGATTCACACGAGACATGACAGACTGCCCTGTTCTCCACATGTTCTGTTAAAGCTGTTCATTATTGGTCGGGTATTCTTTCTTCTGCTAACCTGGAGTGTTTATTCTAATTGGCCAAACTGACCACAATGACAATTGCCCTATCCACACAATATTGCTGGTGTTTGTGTAGTGCTGAAGTCCTGTGTTTTCATTCATATTACAAACTATTTTAGCAGATAACCAATAACCAGATAACCAATATGCGGCAAAGAAAGCACAGCCAATGATCAAAATGCACTCATACACTCTGCTTTTCAACTTACCACTTTACTGACAAGTGTACAACACAAGGTGCAAACACTTGTGCGAATGAGTTTTGAGATGACATGCCAATGGTGGTGTCTTTTTTATTTACTAATCAAAAATGCAAATACTGAGATATTGGACAACACTGTTAAATAGCAACTTAATTTTCTCCAACTAAATATTGCGAAGATCAAAGCCATTGTGTTTGGTCTTCACCAAAAACTCTATTTTTTTAGCCACAGACTCCATCTCTCTTAACAGCTGTTGCCTGAGACTGAAACAGACCATGCACAACCTTGGTGTCCTATTTATATTATATTTAGAGATACAGCACTGAAACAGGCCCTTCGGCCCACCGAGTTTGTGCCGACCATCCACCACCCATTTATACTAATCCTACATTAATCCCATATTCCTACCACATCCCCACCTTCCCTCAATTCCCCTACCACCTACCTATACCAGGGGCAATTTATAATAGCCAATTTACCTATCAACCTGCAAGTCTTTGGCTGAGGGAGGTAACCGGAGCACCCGGCGAAAACCCACACAGTCACAGGGAGAACTTGCAAACTCTGCACAGGCAGTACCCAGAATCAAACCCGGGTTGCTGAAGCTGTGAGGCTGCAGTGCTAACCACTGAGCCACTGTGCCGCCCAATTTGACTATTTGACTCTGATCTTCTGACCCTTATCCATCCATCATCAATACCGCTTACTTCAACCACCATAACGTAACCTGTCTTCACACCTGCCTCAGTTCCTCCGCTGTTGAAACCCTCATCTATGCCTTTTTTACCTCTAGACTCGACTATTCCAATGATCTCCTGGCTGGCCTTCCAACTTTCACTCTTGTAAACTTGAAATTATCTGAGACTCTGCTGCCTGATTCCTAACACACACCATGTCCTGTAAACCATGCTCGCTGGCCTACATTGGATCCCAGCCTGGCAACACCACAATTTAAAAATTCTCATCCTTGTTTTCAAATCCTTCTATGCCTTTGCCCATCCCTATCTCTGTAACCTCCTCCAGCCCACAACCCTCTGAGATCTCTGCTCCTCCAATTCTGGCCTCTTGCACATCCCCAATTTTAATCGCTCCACCACTGGCGGTTGCTTACATCCTAAGCTCTGGAATTCCCTCCCTAAACTTCTCTGCCTCTCTAATTCTCGCTCCTCCTTTAAGATGATCCTTAAAACCAGCTCTTTGACCAAGGTTTTAGACACCTGTCTTAATATCTCCTTATGTGGCTCAGGGTCAAATTTTGTTTCATAACACTCCTGTGAAGCACCTTGGGACATTTTACTACATTAAAGATGTTTTATAAATGCAAATTGTTGTTGTTGTTACTAGGTCGAAACATCTTAAAATATTTCATGAGGCTGATTTTATGAAATCACGTTATTGACGAGGAGCCTTGTTTGTAGGCACATATATCAGGAATTCAGGCTGTGTTCTGCATGGCTTCGGGTCTACATTCCTGATTTGAACTTCTGTGCTTGGTTCTCTATTGCGAGTGCAATTTTGTAAAATCAGTCCTAATAAATTACTTTGGAAGCAAACATATCAGTCATTCTGCTTTAGCAACATTGCAGAATAAGTAATGAAGAAAGAATGTTGACCAAGATTCCAGCAATGCACTCAAATTTTGATGTGCAAGTTGAACCTACAAATTCAGGTGCAGAGTTAAGTGTGCTACTAGCTAGGTGAATCAACACATTGTTACAACCAGGTGAGAGGGGTCTAGGGGTTTCCTCTCAGCCTTTGCCTGGTTTAACTGTAACAGGGTTTAATTTTTAAAAACCACCGTGTTTTAGCTCCCTCTTAGTGAATCCTTGTTCACTGCCTTCCAATGGTAAGGCAAATAAATCAATTCAGACAGGTTTTCTTAGATTTTTAAACAAGAAAGGTAGAAGTTTATTCATCTTAAACTCTAATCTGGTTACCGACTATGAATATGCGATGCGAGCATGCTAACATGCATACACGATACAGACGCAGATTGTGAGAACAGAATTTTCGAGAACAGAATAATATGGGGACATTTAAGATGAAATAATTAATCAATCATGTATTGCTAACAAATTAACCTCGGAGCTGCAGAGACAACTTATCAGAAATAACTTCATAGCTTCAGGGCTGCACAGACAGCTTATCAGTAGAAATAGACTAACAAGCAAAAAACTAACAGGGCAGCTGCAGCCTGCCGAATAGTAGCCTATTATACAACAATCAGCCCAACGGTCCAAGGAAATATGGGGATGAGAAACTGCTTGAGGAGAGGGTGACAAGGCAGTACTCCAGTCAGGCCCTGACACCAAGAAACTGCAACGTTTGTAAACCAATTGGGAACATAAAGGGGGTGTCACTGATTTGTAAGAAGAACTATAAGAAAGGCTTGAATTCCCTCCTCCAGCACAGAGGAAGAGGGAGGAGAGCCCAGGTGTTGTTGTTGTTCGCTTTGCTGATGATGTAACCACTAAGTACTACAATAAAGTTTCTTAAAGCTACAGTCGGACTTCGTCTCTTTTCGTGTAACCTATGAGATCATACAACTGAGATCCAACAACTTGGCATAGTCGGCAGGATTGCTGGAGGATAAAGACTAAAGCACTGGACATCGGACCTTTATCGGGCCCCAGAGGTAAGGACTCCTCTTTTTTTTAAAAGTCCTTGGCCGTTGTCTAAGCTCGGTACTCCACCACGCGATCCCGAACCTTTCTGTCACGCAACTCGAGTCCCCTCGGGGGGGAATACGGAAGACGGAAACCCTCTATATATTCAGGTGCCTTATTCGGCGGTATTTGGCGTAATACCGACCCACAGGCTTCGAAGGAAGCTCCATCGGCTCGAGTTTATCTGTAGAAATACCCGGTTACACTGACCCTACGGCATTGATAAAATGACCGACGAAGACAACCGACAGTTACCAACTACCGTCAAAGGTGGGCGGGCCCCACCTGACGTTCCCGAAGATGAAATACTTCGGCAGTTAAAAGAATATGTAGAGCAACGATTTAATTTGGCTAAAACATACACCGACATTGGGCAAAAATATGGCACCACAATGGGACAGTGGACCCTCGATGATATAAAGAGAGTCTGGGGAAAAACAACCCGTTTAAAGGATAAAGAACGGACCCAATGGTCCCTAGCTGTCATGGGACAGATCCGACAGCGTAATGAAATTATCCAACAAGCTCAACACGACCGCGACCTAACTAATGCGAAGGACCAATTGAAGGCGGTCTGCGAACAATTGAAAAAGGAAAAGTTTAGTTTGGAACAGTTAGAGGCTGCACATAAAAAGCTAGAAATTGGAAATAAAGAACTTAAAAGACAACTACAGGACGAACGAGCGATCCAATTGAAGGGACCGCTTTACGGACCCCACCAACCACCACCACTGACGAACATATATCCGAGTTTGAAGACGTTGCAAGAAGAACAACACCTACTGCAACTGCGTGAAGCAGGTCTAGCAGAGAACAAGTCCTCCAGTGAAGAAAGTGATACTGATGATGATGATAGTTTGCCTTTCCCGCGACTAGCTCCCCTCAAACAGAAACGCATTAAGGTTAAGCAGGAAAAGAAGACTGTGGACGGTAACGAGGTCACAACGGCCCAGCACAACACCTACTGGTCGCATGTCCTGGCGGATCCTGAGAAGATTGATAAGTGGTCCAAAGAATTGCCTGACCCAAAGAAGGGGGGTCAGAAGACGTGGGAACAACTGGAACGTCTGAAGGGAATTTACCACCTCCACCCATGGGACGGGGTACAGATTCTGACTGTGATGGTGCCCGGGAGAGCAGCGCGACGACTGAACAGAGCGGTCAAAGCTGCTTTGGGCGTGGACGAACAAAAGCTAGATGCCGGATGGATTGTGATTGGCCAGTGGTTGCGAGCGTTCTGTCCTGCAAAGACGGATTGGAATAAAATTACAGCCTGTCAGCAAAAAGGTACCGAAGAGGTGCGGGAGTATGAAGAGAGGTTTCGATCTGTTTGGCTGGAACACTCGGGGATAACGGACATTGCTCCGGAGGATCTGGACGATACCCGTTTTTTGCCCTTGAAGTCTGCCTTTATTGCTGGACTAAAAGCAGAATTATCCAAGATGTTGAAGGTAACCTTACCAGAGTGGGAAGGCGCAGGAGTAAAGTACGCGCAGTTAATTGATCGATGCAGTCAGCTGGACAGAGACATGTGAGCAAAAGTCCGAGCTCTGCAGACAGGTCAGATACTGAAAGAGCCTGACAAAGGGCGAGGTCAGCGACCCGGCAAATGTTACTGCTGTGGGAAGGAAGGCCATTGGGCTAAGACGTGTAAAGCGAAAGGACGAGGCAGAGGACACCCGGGACATAACCCGGAACCCAAACCAGGTCCATCTCCAGATGATAACGACCTCTTAGAGAAGCTTAAACAGTTTATTCAGTTAACAGCCCAGCAACAGAAGGACTTATCATCTTTTCTTAGTGTGACAAAAAACTAGAGGAGCCCCCCCTCGTCCTTACGGTGCCTCTCCGGGCGCTATTAGAAAATAGAAAAGATGGATTGTATATAACTGCGAGGGTGGGCGACCAAGATATTGACTTTTTATTGGATACCGGAGCCGAATTAACGTGCATACCCCAAAAATACGGAAACCCCCTACTAATGGACGGTAAGACTAAAACAGCTCACGGAGCAGGGGGCAATAAGTTGGTAATCAGGAAGACTCAGCCCGTACGTATCGGTTTTGGTCCGCACAAATTGATAACACCAATTTGGATAGGTCCGGTGGACCAAGCCCTTCTCTGTATGGACATTCTTACCCAACTGAACTCTTCGTTACATTTTAAAGGCGGTCAGGTAACTTGGTCTATCAGAAGTTTGAAGAAAGAGTAGCTGAGGGAGCACCCAATATGGGCCCAGGATAAGAACGATTGTGGGCTACTTCAAATTGAACCGGCAACATTGACGGGATCTGCTCCGCCCTGTACCAAACAATATCCCATTAGTCTAACCTCCGTTGCAGGAATCCTACCCGTAATCGAAAAGTTAGAAGAGCGAGGCGTGCTAGTTAAAACACACAGTACATCCAACAGCCCTGTGTGGCCAGTACTGAAACCAAACGGGACTTGGCGGCTTACTGTGGACTATAGGAAAGCTAACCAGTGTATTGATCAAAAGGCCCCTCTGGTAGCTGACCCCTCTACGATATTTAATGCCCTGAAGCTGGAACACGAATGGTTTTCTGTTATCAATATGGCTAATGAATTTTGGTCGGTGCCACTGGCACCCGAGGTCCAACCGTGGTTCGCCTTTACCGTACAACAACAACAGTACACCTGGACATGACTGCCACAGGGTTTCCACAACAGCCCTACGGTATTTCATATGGCCCTACAAAACCATTTGAGGGAGTTACCTTCCATGCATTCCATGGTCATCCAGTACGTGGACAACATTCTGTTAGCCTGAGACAGAAGAACAGCACGAGCAAGATCTGCGTACCGTATTAGACCACCTTCATCAGAGAGGACACAAAGCCAGTATCGACAAAGCGCAAATAACTCAATGGGAGGTTGTGTACCTGAGACAAAAGATTTCAAAGGGAAAGAGAGAACTCACCCAGGACAGGACTGCCGCTATTCGAGCTGCCAAACAGCCAACTACTATCCAGGAACTTAGGTCTTTTTTGGGTTTGTGTAACTTCAACAGAAACTGGATCGACTCCTACACACAGCTGGCTCAACCGTTAACTGATTTCCTGAAGGGAAAGCAGGCCTCTAAAGAATCCGTGACTCTAACCAAAGAACAACAAGAAACTTTCGAAAATTTAAAGAGGGCTCTGTGCTTAGCGCCAGCCCTGGGAATCCCCGACAACGGGAAACCGTTCACCCTGTTTGTACACGAAAAAGATGAATATATGACTGCCATACTAACGCAGGAGCACGGGGACAAACAGAGACCTATTGGATATTATTCGAAAAGACTGGACACCGTCGCCCTAGGATGGGGCAGTTGCTTAAGAGCTATGGAAGCTACATGTCAAGCAGTAATGGCTACTGCAGGTCTGGTGTTAGATCAAAAGTTAACCGTTAAGTGTCCACACACAGTCCACACTTTGCTATCCATGAACAGAGTGTCCCAAGTGACCGCAGCTAGATGGACCCGATGGACAACAGTCCTAGAGGCTCCTAATCTCCACATCGTCCGGGCCAGCCCGGTAAATCCAGCGACTATGCTCCCGTGGTCTGAGGAGATAGAGGAAGAAGAACATGATTGTGTAGAGATTATGGAAGAAACAGAGGAGATAGCCCTAGTGGCAGAAGAAGCATTGCTCAACCCAGATTTAATCCTATTCACAGACGGATCCTCCTTTGTTGACAACTTCATTTAATGAAATACTAATTTTAGATAATAATGTAACCTGCTGATACCTATTTCAGCTTTTCCCAGCTGAAAATACAATGAAACAACAAAATGCAAATTATAAACTGACTTTGCACAAATAGTTTGAAATAAGTTTTAATTACAAAAAGGATCAAACATTCTTAACAGACTTTTGAAGAAATAGCTGCAAATGGAATTCATTCCGCTTTCATAATTTCTGTCACTGTGACAGACAACAGGAGAATAATTTGATACTTATTTAACAAGTTTCTCAGTCTGTGTGAAAACACCTGTGAGACACATCACTTAGCCAGAAGATATGTCTAGCAGTTACGACCAGGTGAGAAAAGTGTCCAGGGGCCCCACTCAGCCTTCACATGGCCTAACTGTAACAGGGTTTAATTTTAAACACACCATGTTTTTTAGCTCCCCCTTGGTGAATCCTTGTTCAACACTTTCCAATTATAAGGCAAAGAAACCTGCACAAACAGGCTTTCTTAGGTTTAAAGAAGAAAAGTTTAAATTTATTAAACTTAAACTCCAATTTGGTTGATGCCTACGGATACACAACGCACCCAGGTTAGCATGTATACACAATACATACATGAAAATAGAGACAGAAAAGAGCAGAAGAAAAATAAAGTGGAAAAGTTTGAGGCAATATCTGAAGAGTTTTGTTATGGCTCTTTGAGCTTTTCATTGGGGCCCAGTATTCTTCTTAAACCTAGTTCGCTGTAGGAGACTTTTCTCTCTTGGGGTTCATGAGTCTTCAGTGGATTCAGAGGCTTGTGAGAAAGAGATGAGAGCAGGCAGACAGTGGAGGCTGCGGTGAGCCAGCCAGGAGAGATTTTCTCAGTCCAGGAGCATTGTGCTTTTTGCCCAAACTGTTTGTACAAATTCAAAAAACTGAGGTTGCCCGGCAGGTTAGTCATGCGACTAGCTGGTTTGACCATGTCCGTATGTGTATTCGGCCATCTTAGCAGTCAACCTGGAATGTGAGCTCCCCCACCTTCAACATCTGGTGATCAAAAGTCCATTGTGGGTTGTATGTGTCAGGGAATAGTCCTTTGTCCTTTCCAAGCACTGTCTGTTAATATGCAAAAGTCTTTCCAGCCAAGGGTCCAGCCTCATTCTTGGCAGGTGGGGGCCTAGCATGACACCTCCATACCTAGTGGAATGAAATGCGATTTGAGAAAAGCGTATTTCATTAAAAAGGTCGAGAGAAAAATTTAAGATACAGAAAAAACATGTATTTCTCTCATTCATTCCCATTCATTCATAAGTCCTAAAATCTATGCCAGTGATGCTTTAATTGCCTCCTTTTTGGCATCCGAATAGACATGTGGTTCTTTTTTTTTGGGAAGTTTCTCTTCTGTTTGCCATTTCTATGGCTGCCTAGGGTCTTTGTTCCTGCTGAGGTAATTTTAAAAAAAAGTCAGTAGTGGGTAGGTCTATCCTGAACTCTCTTTCAGTACTTTGCTGAGTCATGCAAAGGCTTTGACTTCAGGGGATGGGTGGTTTGCTTTTTTTCTGACTGTGTGCAGACTCTACTGCATGACCCTGTGGCACTTCAACTAGGTGAGGCATCACACCCCTAGATGTCTTTCTTTGTCTCTGCAGGTTCCTGTAAATGCTGTTAGCAACTCTGGTGGGTTGCTTCTACTGTCTGCATTTACATAGGAGGATGTGGGGTCTAACTTTTCACATTTTTCAGCATTGGCTGACCGGACAGTAAGGGTTTTCATCTGGGATTCCTTCCAGACTTCCTTTAACCTGCCCCCTTGGTCACTTTTTCCCCTTCGCTGTCTAACCACTTGCCAGCCTTGTGCCTGCTTGTCCCTTTTTGTTCTCGGCAGGGGTCCCTGACAGTTCACCAGCCCCCTGCTGGAGGGTCTTCCTAACACCGGTACAGGACTTAGGGGGGCAAGTTTCTCTGTAGGTTGGGGTTTCCCCTCAACCTGGTACATGTGGCAACTCCTGCAGTACTCCACTACATCTTTCTGGAGTTTTGGCCAATCAAGTTGCTGTCTTTTGCGGGCTTTGGTCTTTTGTATACTGGCATGAACAGCCACTGTAGTCTCGTGGGCCCTTCTTAATATTTCTCTCTAGTACCTCTGTGGCACCAGTAACTGGTGAATTACTGTCCACTCCTTGCTCTCAGGTCTGTGAGGAGAACTCCATTTCCTCATCAATACCTCATTCTTTAAATAGTAGCAATCAGGGACTCCTTCTGCTTCAATTTCAGACTGGCCAACCTGTGCTAACTCGCAATACTGGGTCGGCTCACTAAGCCTCAGCTCGGGAAAATCCATTTAATTAATTCCCTGGTTCTCCTAACTTTCTAAAGAAAGTCTCGGACAGGCAGACCTCATGGTCACCTGCCTGCAGTGCCAATGCAGTCTACTCTGGGGGAGCTGGTCTGATTATGGCCTGATCCACTACACATTCAGGGTAACTGCAGGGATCCATCTCCCACCACTGTCCTGTCTCTCTGACCTCCTGCAGTCTTTCTTTCGCCACTGTGGGGGGGGGGCGGGGGGGGGGGGGGCTACCCTCTTCACCCCTGCCAGATCATTACCTAGGAGCAGATCAACCCCGTAGACAGGCAAACTAGGGACAATCCCTACAGTTACCGGTCCCGAAACTAGGTCGCACTCCAGGTGCACCCAGTGTACAGGCATACATTGCCCTCCAATACCATTCACCACCATTCTGATGTTCACTGCACTCTCTGGGGGAAAATCAGGCCTTTTCCCAGTAAAAGGGATCTAGTGGCCTCTGTGTCCCTGAGAATTACGATGGGCTTGCTTGCCCCACTTGAGGGGTACAGGGTTACTTTCCCTTCAGACACAAAACCCTGATAACCTTCAGGAATCCTATTAAATTTTCCTGCACTTGCAGCCATAAGCTTCCTGGGTCTCACTCTTACTGCAGTTAAAGCCACAGCTTGCTCTGCTGTGCTTTGCATCAGGGTCCCAACTTCACTGAGCAGATGTGCCCTGATTAACCCTCCAGGTTTTCCCTTTAGTTCCAGCAGTCAGCTTTTAGATGACCTGCCTTATTACAATGGAAGCACACAGGTCTCCAGGTCTCACTCCTGCTCACTGCACCTTCTTCTTTGGCTAGGGGAAGGGCCCCTGTGTCTCCTGCTTTTCTTTCTCTGCCAGGACTGCTTGGGCTCCTATCACCTTCCCACCCTTTGTCCTTTTTGGATTTGTGGGGGTGACTAGGAAAGGTTCTCCCCTGAGAAATCAACTTATAAATTAAAGCAAACTCATTGAGCAGAACGGCCGCTTGCCGGGCTCTCTGGACCCGCTGCCCCTCTACATGTGTCTTTATGGAGAGCGGGAGAGAGTGTATAAATTCTTCTAACAGAATTACTTCTCTAAGATTCTCATAGCTGAGCTGTACTTTAAGAGCCCTCAGCCACTGGTCAAAAGCCAGCTGCTTACTTCTTTCAAACTCCAGATAAGTTTGATTAGCTTGCTTCTTTAGAGTTCTAAACTTTTGGAGATAGGCTTCAGGTACTAATTCATATACCCCGAGGATAGCATTTTTGGTCAGTTCATAATTCTCATGAGCTCTCATCTGGCAACAGGGAATAAACCTCATGGGCTTTTCCAGTTTGCTTGCTTTGTAGTAAAAGAGGCTAGGTTGCAGCTGGCCATTTTAGCTGCCTTGCCAGTTTCTCAAAGGACACAAAAAATGCTTCCTCATTGAATTTTGGAATTAGTTGAACCAATTTTTAACAATTTTGTACCCAGCCCTGAATGATGCTCCTCCATATTGGCCATGCTTTCACTGGGGTTACTCTAACTTAAGCTGCTTCAACTCTCTCTCTTCACGTTCCTTCCGGAATATTCTTTCTCTCTCCCTCTCCTGTCTTTCTCTCTCTTTCTCCTCAAGTTCAAGTTTCCTCTGTTCCAATTGTATCTTTGCCAACAATACCCTTTTTTGATTGGGAACAATTTGGCTTCCCACTTCCAATTTCTTGTTTGTCTGTGGGTCAATTCTGGACGCTAGCACCCAAATTTCTGTTACAACCAGGTGAGAAAAGTGTCTCGGGGTCCCTTTCAGCCTTCAACTGGTCTTACTGTAACAGGGTTTAATTTTAAACACACTGTGTTTTTTTGCTCCATCTAAGTGAATCCTTGTTCACCTCTTTCCAATTACAGGGCAAAGAAACCTGCACAAACAGGCTTTCTTAGGTTTAAAGAAGAAAAGTTTAAATTTATTAAACTTAAACTCTAATTTGGTTGACACCTACGGATACACAACGCGCTCACGCTAGCATGTATATGCAATACACAAATGCAAATAGAGACAGAAAAGAGCAGAAGAAAAATAAAGTGGAAAAGTTTGAGGCAATATCTGAATCATTTTTGTTACGGTTCTTCGAGCTCACTGTAGAGTCCTTGATGGTAGGTAGTTCTTGCTTTTTGTTGGGGTCCAGTATTCTTCTTAAACCTTGTTCACTGTAGGAGACTTTTCTCTCTTGGGGTTCATGTGTCGTCAGTGGATTCAGAGGCTTGTGAGAAAGAGATGGGAGCAGGCAGACAGGAGAGGCTGTGGTGAGCCAGCCAGGAGAGATCTTCTCAGTCCAGGAGCATTCTGCTTTTTGTCCAACCTGTTTGTACAAATTCAAAAAACTCAGGTTGCCCAGCAAGTTAGTCTGTCCATTTGTGTATTCGGCCATCTTAGCGTCAACCTGGAATGCGAGCTCCCCCACCTTCAACGTCTGGTGATCAAAAGTCCATTGTGGGTTGAATATGTCAGGGAATGGTCCTTTGCCCTTTCCAAGCACTGCACTGTCTGTTAATATGCAAATGTCATTCCAGCCAAGGGTCCATTGTGGGTTGAGTGTGGCAGGGAATATCTTTCCAGCCATGACTGATCTGTTTAACAAGTCCTTTCTCCACTCCAGTAACAGTTTAAGATCAACGTTCATGACAAAATTCATGTGCCTCATTCTTGACAGGTGGGGGGCTAGCATGACACTAGCAAATACTGATATCTTCAGAAATAAACTCAAAGTTTCCTCAGTCCTTTTTTGAAAACAAATCAGCAACAATTTGCATTTATATAATGTCTTTAATGTAGGAAAACATTCCATGGTGTTACAGAAATGTAATCATATAAAAATTGACACCGAGCCAAAGGAGAATATATTAAGAGGGGTGATTAACAGCTTGGTCAAAGAGGTAGGTTTTAAGGAGGATCTCAAAGGAGGAAAGAGAGAGGCAGTGAGACAGAAAGATTTAGGGAGAGAATTCCAGAGTTTAGGGCTTAGATGACTGAAGGCACAGCCACCAAAGGTCCAGTGAAGGAGAAGAAGGTGCACAAGAGGTCAGAGTTGGAAGATTACAGAATTCTTGGAGAATTGTAGGGATGCAGAGGTACATATATAAGGAGAGGTGAGGCCCAGGAGATTTAAGCACAAAAATGAGAACTTTAAGTTTGTGGCATTTGTGGACTGGCAGCCAATGTAGGTCAGTCAGCGAGCATACTGGGCTGGGGAGCAGGACTTTTATCGGGTAAGGTGTCGGTAGCAGAGCTTTGGATGAATTCAAGTTTATAGAGAGTGGAAGATGGCCAGGTATGAGGGCATTGGAATAGTCGGGTCTAGAGGTAATAAAAGCATGGATGGGTTTCAGCAGCAGATGAGCTGAGGCAGGCGTGCAGACAGGTGATGTTCCAGAGGTAGAAGCAGGTTGTGATAGAGAGGATATGGGGTATGAAACTCAGCTCAGGGTTAAATATGGCACTGAGGTTGCAAATAGTCTAATGTAGCCTGAGAGAGTGGCCAGGGAAGAGAATGGAATCAGGGGCAAGGAAACAGGGTTTGTGGTGGGGGCCGAATACAATGGCTTCCGTCTTCCCAATTTTAATTGGAGGGAATTGTGGCTCATCTAGTACTGAATGTCAGAAAAACAGGCATATAACACATAGACAGTGTAAGGTCAAGAGAAGTGGTGGTGAGGTAGAGCTGGGTTTCGTCAATGTATATGAAGAAGCTTATGCCACATCGTTAGTTGATGTCGCAGAGGAGCAGCATGTAGATGAGAAATAGGAGAGCACCCAAGGATAGATCATTAGCTTACTTCAAAGGTAACATTGTCGGGACAGAAAGAGAAGTTATTGCAGAAGATGCTCTGGTTACAATGGGATAGGTAAGAGTGGAAACAGGCGAGGGGGTCCTACTCAGCTGGACAACAGATTAGAGGCATTGATGCTCTGGTCAACTGTATCAAAGGCTGCAGACAGGTCTTAAAGGATATTGGGAGAGATAGAACAAAAGATGGTAATGGCTAACCAATAATTGCATCACAAATTGCGAGGATCTCAGAAAGAGCTGCCAGCCCAAGAGTCATCCTGAGAAGGTTGCAAAGGTACTTTCTCATCTTAAGCTGCTAAAATGCCTAAGCAGATTCATTCTCTTCCAACGACTGGTGAGACTCCCTGAACCATGCATTCTCCTCTACACTTACAAAAGGAAAAAAAAAGGATTATAAATTAATGATTAATGACCACAGTGTCGTCCTCCTCCTTACTGGAATCTAAATGACTTTGCATGGTACAATAGCACGATCCTTAAAGTTATAAACATACAATGTCTATGTCCGAAACCTTATTACCACATTACACACACCATTGCTTCCTTACAACCAGGTCAACAATATTAAGCCAACAAAGTACAAGAAGCTGGCTCAGAGTGACAATAAATAACACTATCATAAATAGTGGTGGTGCACTAGAGTTAGAACATTAATTCATGATGCCACAAAGTGGACCACAAATTCAATAATTTCAATCTCATCTGTACTGGTATGTTGAGTTGCTATTTGGAGGCCTGTGATTTCCCCAGAGAGGGATAGAGAGAGATGTGGGGGGAAAGTCATGTTACACTATTTTTGCAAAACTCCTCATACTGTATTGATGGTAGTTTGCTGGTGGGCTGGCATTGGAAACCCATCAGATTTCTTAGCACCAGTCTGGCCAGAACAGGGAAATATGGGAATCAAATACAAACCTGATATCAGAAGTTCTACTGACCAACATGTTACTTTTAATCTACCTGCTTCAAATGTATTAATTTCCTGAACTATCTAGTAATAGGGACTATGTGACAGAGTAATCAGTTATTTTACCTCTGAATACTGTTTTCCGATATGGGTGGAAATCTCCTCTCTGCAGGCTCTAATAGTCCAGTGTGAAGCCATCCAACCTCAGGGTGCACAGCGCAAAACTGCCCATACTTCAGGGCAACTTGGCAATAAGGGGTAATAAAAAAAAATCGCAGGCCTGAATGGCTAAGCCCCAGTCCATGAATTTTCGTTCACTAACATTAATAATTGGAAAATCACAATTTTGCGATACGCGCTCTAACTTGGTACCGGAGCACAGAAACGGAATTTGTACTTGTTAAATCGCATGACTGACCTAGGGATAGATGATGCTCTTCTGAGTTTAAGATTAATACACATCCAGCAGAGGAATCGTTCCTGTAGGTATTTGTGGCTCTACCTGGCTGTGTATTGAACACAAGGATTAAAATGCAGGAAATTTACAACCAGTCGTTTTTGTACATGCAGTATTTTGCAAATTAAAAAAATGTCATCCAGTACCCAAAGGGACACAAAAGCCTTTCCACGTCGCGCTTAAAATAAGGTTAAAAAGTTTAATGTCTTTTTGAAAACGTAACACACGAGACAAAAACATTCCCGGTAAAAGCACATCTGACGCTTGCATTCAGATGATCGGTATTTCCTTTCGTTATTTCAAATTTGCGAATGTAATTGGACATTGCAATTAACACATGATTTATGTGTTTTGCTAGACGTTGACTCTCAATCCAGGAGCTCAAATATTCAGAAATAAAACCAAAAAGTGCTGGAAATACTCAGCAGGTCTGGCAGCATCTGTGGAGAGAGAAACAGAGTTTTAACGTTTCAGGTCTGTAACCTTTCAAATGTTCATCCTGCATCTAACAGACAGGCAAGCTCCACTCTATAAACTGTAATCAATCGCGGGGGGTGGGGAATAAATGGAGACAGTCGATTGCAATCGTCCAATCGACATTACCATCATGCAAGGTGATGGAAATAGTTCACCCCTCCTCCCCAAATAGTTATTACATTTTGCACGATTTAAATAATCGACAAACATTGAAAAGCGAACTGCCTCCTCCAGTATCACTGCCAACCTACAATCAAGCTTTAATTTGCAATGTGTTTTTGGACGATTTGGTCTTTCATGGCCACCGTCACATTTACAGTAGTACGCACAAGTTGAAAGCATTGCAGGAAGAAAAGTTTGTGCCGCTTGTGAAAGTGAAGCTTTGCTTTTGTGTAAGCTCGCGAGCAGCCAGGACTTCGCCCGCGCGCCCATCCGCCTGGGCTCAGATTCGGATTTGGAACGCGCGGTCCCCCCACCCACCGGGCTGTTCCATTCGATCCATTGTCTCTCGCCATGCTCGAGCCGCTTGCTCGCTGGCTGCAGGTGCAGCTGGTGCGAGGCAGTGAGTTGCTGCTCGGAGGCGGTCTCTCTGATCCCGCTCTCGCTGTTTTGCCCGCGATCGCTCTCAGCCTGCTGCTAGGCGTGGTGGTGCTGGTTGTTGTTGTTTTTGTGCGGGGTCGAGGCCATGCTGCCTCTGTCGCTGCGAGCAGGGCCCTGCCGATCGAGGAGCATCTGCTGCTGGAGGAATCCGCATCGAGTTGGAAGAAACCGAGGCAGCACGAAGAGCCGAAGAAGAAAAGGAGGAAGGAGAAAGCGAAGGTAAAACGAAAGGGATGGATGTGAGGGGGAAGGAGATTAGAGAACAATGTGCAACGGGTGGAGCTGGTTGTTTTCAAAGCAGCAATTGGGCTTTATCTGAACAATACGCGATGGAGTGTAGCGTCCGCACTGGACCGTTACTGTCAGCAGACTGGGCAAAAATAAGGACAATAACAAAACAAATGCAACATTGTGAATCTGTGATACTCGAACTTTCACATATTAGGCCGATAGTAGGTAGAACGGGCATTCGTAATAACTATAAACCAACCGTTGACAATTGGACATTTAGTAAGTGTGGAGTCCTGTGTACTGCAGGAATATATGGTCTGTTCTTCCTCGGTTGTTTTGTGTACAGGTATATCCATAAGAAAACCGTGGCCGAAACGTGCATGGCGCAATTGTTTTGTATATAACGGTGTTAATGATATAATTCATTAAGTGAACCATGTTTTTCTTATTACCATGGGTTTGATTCTACAAAAAAGTTTCTACCTCTAAGTATACGCGTACCTATTGAACTGCTTACCCCAATTCCTTTTTATTGTTGCTGGGTATTTACCATCCATGAGGCTCAGCAGCCTTTAGCCATGTTATATAATAATACAATCGAACATGTGGGAGAAGAGATTCATCACACTCAAGGTATCAGTGACATTTTCACTTCTCTACTGACAAGTTGACTGTCGTTAATTATCAGTTTACTCGCATTTTTTTTAATAGATCACATTTTCATTCTGGAAAGTGCCAAAGGACGTCAGGGTCTGTAGGAATAGTTTACCCTGGATAGCTGACTCAAGTTGTTGCTGAGGCTAAATGTCAGTGCTAATTTTACCGGGTGCTATACATTTACCAAGTAAATAATCGTGAATTCTCATTTACTCCAAGCACAATAATGCGGCCCTTGGTTGTGAGATTGCGGTAACTATGTATTTAATTGCACACCGCCACAGATCAGACGGACAGGAAGGCGATGACGCTTTTCATGATGTTGTGCTCTTCCTCAAGTCATGTGGTTAAGTGAGAGAAAAATTCTCATTCATGTTACTGTACTAAAGAGCAGTTTGCAGAAAACCATTTTAGAAATACAAAGACACAAGCCAGCAACAGCAGTAAATTAATCAATGTAAATTGCACTAAAAATGTGCAAACTAATAAATAGTTAGTTTGCATCTTTGGTGATTTGGAAAATTTCTTCACCACCACTAATTTATTCTGCCTTTATTAAAATAAAGAGGATCTTGTCCTGACAAGTTTTTTTTTGTTATGCTGAATCAGTTCTTTGTACCATGTGTAGCACTGGACTGAATCTGAAATCCAAGCTCACCTGAGTTTCAGGGATTGATTCAAACTTGAATGAACTAAATCCTCGCTAGGCTGGTTGGGAGATCAAAATATTTTTGTTTTAGTTTTAGAGATACAGCACTGAAACAGGCCCTTCGGCCCACCGAGTCTGTGCCAACCATCAACCACCCATTTATACTAATGCTACACTAATCCCATATTCCTACCACATCCCCACCTGTCCCTATCTTTCCCTACCACCTACCTACACTAGGGGCAATTGCTAATGGCCAATTTACCTATCAACCTGCAAGTCTTTGGCATGTGGGAGGAAACCGGAGCACCCGAAGGAAACCCACGCAAACACAGGGAGAACTTGCAAACTCCACACAGGCAGTACCCAGAATTGAACCTGGGTCACTGGAGCTGTGAGGCTGCAGTGCTAACCACTGCACCACTGTGTAATCCCAAACTACATTATTTTGGTAACTTACAAAAACACAAATTTTATAGTAAATTTTTGTAGTCCTCAGGCTAAATTCTTTTCCATTTTTGTATTTAATGTAGTTATCAATCACTCCCATGTCAGGCATACGATGGCTTACTGCACAGGAAAGTTTCACCTCCACTGCCTGAAAACTGCACATCAGCTCCAGCTCATAAGAGTGTAACAGTGTGAACCTTTGCTACCACATGGAGTGGTTGAGGCAAATGGCATAGATGTATTAAAGGGGAAGCTAGAATGTACATGAGGGAGAAAGCAATTGAAGGATATCTCAATTTTTAAAATTCTTTCATGGGATGTGAGCGTCGCTGACAAGGCCAGCATTTGTTGCCTTCTGTAGTTGCCCTTGAGAAGGTGAGATAATGTATATAGATTGGGAGGAGGCTCACGTGGAGCCTAAATGGCCTGTTTCTGGGCTGTAAATTCTATGTAATTTTCTAGACTTTTGCAGTAGGAACTGGGCAGAAATTGTTTCAAACTTAGCTCACACAGGACTGTCACACTGATAGAAGAGACTCATCCTTTTCATATGGATTGAGTTTTAAACTGGCCTCCAGAGATGAAAGAACAATATGCTAACTAATTGTACAACCTAGTTGTTTCTTGTTTATAAATCATATTTTAAATAAGAGATAGGCTTCGATGGCACTACATTACATGCATGATGAGAGGGCTGAGCTTTTAAGAGTTCAGATTTAAAAATGGCAGTCCTGTGTCTTGCAGGCCCCCACCTGCCAAGAATGAGGCACATTCATTTTGTCATGAACATTGATTTTAAACTGTTGCTGGAGAGAGGAAATGACTTGTTTAACAGATCAGTGTTTGGAAGGACAAAGGATCATTCCCTGATACATTCATCCCACAATGGACCTTGATCACCAGGTATTGTGTGTAAGAGGAGCATTCCAGAGACTGTTTAGACCAGCTGGTCACCTGACTAACTGGCTGTTCCAGGGTCTTTTGAATTAACCACAGAGAATTTGAACTCAAAAAGGCTGTTTGCTCCTGGACTGAGAGGATCTCTCCTGGCTGCTCCTATCTCTATCTCACAAGCCTCTGAAACCAATGAAGACACATGAATCCCAAGAGAGAAAAGTCTCCTACAGCGAAGAAGGTTTAAGAAGAATAATGAGCCCAACGAAAAGCAAGATCAAGGACTCTACAGTGAGCTCAAAGAACCGTAACAAAAACTCTTCAGATATTGCCTCAAACGTTTCCACTTTATTTTTCTTCTGCTCTTTTCTGTCTCTATTTGCACGTGTGTAACGCATATGCATGCGAGCCTGGGTGTGTCATGTATCCGTAGGCGTCAACCGAATTAGAGTTTAAGTTCAAGTTTAATAAATTTCACCCTTTCTTCTTTAAACCTAAGAAAACCTGCTGGTGCTGGTTTCTTTTCCTTATAATTGGAAAGCGATGAACAAGGATTCACCAAGGGGGAGCTAAAACACGGTGTTTTAAAAATTAAACCCTGTTACGGTAAGACCAGGTTGAAGGCTGAGAGGGACCCCTAGATACCTTTCTCACCTGGTCGTAACACCTGGCATTCTTACAGATCAGATCTATTAAATCTCTTTTTAAAACATTTATCGATGTTTTAACTTATAATATTTAATTGATGACTGGTTATTCAATAAGTTTAAAAATGGTGACTTTAATTATACTTAAGGGCTGGTTTTTATTCCGGTGACGGGTGTCCTGGCAGCAGTTTGGAAGGCAGGGGGAGACCTTACCAGTGCCCTCCGTCAGACCCCCGTTGCAATTTAACGGCAGATAGCCGTTAACGGCCCGTCGTTGGGGGTCACCATTCCTTTAAGGGATGAGCTCCCGCCTCCAGGGCTGCCAGCCAATCGGCTGCAGGAGGCCTGCAGTACCAAAGATGGAGGAGACCCTGGGACATGGATTTCCCCCAGAGGAGAGGCCCCTCCCTCACTAGGAGGCCGTCAGGCTTTACCTGGCAGCGTCTCCGTGTGGTGTCTTCTGTAAAATTGGAGCGGAGGTGGGAAAATTAATTTCTGGACAGAGTAGATAGAGAAAAACTGTTACCACTCGTGAAAGGATCGAGAATGAGAGGGCACAGATTTAAAGTATTTGGTAAGAGAAGCAAAAGTGACATGAGGAAAACTTGTTCATGCAGTGAGTGGTTAAGGTCTGGAATGCACTGCCTGAGAACGTGGTGGAGGCAGGTTCAATTGAAGCATTCAGAAGCGAATTAGACAGTTATATGAAAAGGAAGAATATGCAGGGTTATGGGGAGAAGGCAGGGGAATGGAACTGAGGGAATTGCTCTTTCAGAGAGCTGGTGCAGACACGATGGGCTGAATGGTCTCCTTCTGCATTGTAATGATTTTATGTTTCTGTAATTGGCTACTTAAGGGCCTTACCTGCCCTAGGGCGGGAATGCCGCCCGGACAAAATGGCAGGGGACCAGGACAACATGGGACATTGCACCCTTGTCATTTTGTTTGCTCTACCGCCCCCCACAAGCACCCCCCCAGGAATTTGTATATTTAGAACTATACACTGAAATCTTAAAAACAATGTTTGTATCTTGAAAAGTCTCAACTGTCTTTTGAAAGCTGGCCTTCTCCTTTACTATGTGCAACAGTGAGAAGAATGGAATCAAGGCATTTTTCTCTTGTTGTTTCCAACGCACAAACCCCCATGTCCACTGCAGTTTGATCTTCCAGTTCTCAAACTGTTTCTTACATTTGTTTTGCTTTCTTTTGAAATGCCCCTCCTCTGACTCCTCCACCCTCACCTCCAACAATGTGTGAGGAGCTCATGTTCTTCTTTGTCACTAAGATTGAGACCATTCAGTCAGCTGCCTCTGCCACTTTACCTTCCTTCCCCAGCCTACCAGGCCAAGCTTCCTCTAAGGCTTCCCCCGCCATAACTCTGAACTTGTATCTTTCTCTCGTTTCTCTCCTATCTCCCCTCATGCCGTCTCTGAGCTCATCTTTTCCATGAGACCCATCTTCTGTTCGCTCAACCTTATTCCCACTAAACTGCTGACCACTCAACTTCCCTTCCTAGCTTTCATATTAGCTGATATTGTCAACGGTTCTCTCTGTCAGGTACTGTCCCCTCGCCTTCAAATCTGCCTTCATCACCCCTGTCCTCAAAAAAAACCTCCTGACCTTTCCATCCTTGCAAATTATCACCCCCCCATCTCCAGCCTTCCTTTCCTCTTCAAAGTCCTTGAACCTGTTGTGCCTCCCAAATCCATGCTCATCTTTCCCGGGACTCCATATTTGAATCCCTCCAATCAGGATTCTCCCCCTGCCACAGTACCAAAACAGCTCTTATCGAAGTCACAAATGGCATCCTATGTGACTGTGACAAAAATAAACTATCCTAAAGGCCTCCTCGGGTATGAACTTGAAACCCGACCTGGGCCTCACCCGACCACATCCAACCCGAACCCAAACTGGGCCCGAGTCCTTTGATTTTTTCCGGCACCCGATCCGACTACCATATAAAGGTATTTATATCAAACATACCTTGTCCAAATGCTATGATCCTCTGTTCTGGCAGCAGGCTATTCCGGCAGAATTGTGCAGAAGCTCCCTCCCTGAGCAAGGCAGCACTGTGTCCAGCCCGACCCGAGCCTGAATGCCGGACCTGGAAGAGAGACCCAACCCGACCCGGACCCAACACGCCGTCGGGTCTGGTCGGGTTTGGGTCGGGTAGCCATACTTTAAACTATCTCTCGTCGCCCTTCTCAATCTGTCTACAGCATTTGGCATGGTTGACCACACCATCATACTTCTCCAGCCTCTCTCCACCATTGTGCAGCTTGCTGGCACTGCACTTGCCTGGTTCCATTCTTATCAATCTAATCATAGCCAGAGAATCACCTTTAATGGCTTCCCTTCCCACTCCAATGCCATTATCTCTTATGTCCCCGCGGATCTACCCTTAGCCCCTTCCTGTTTCTCAGCTACACGCTGCCCCATGGCGACATCATCTTAAAACACATGTACGCTGATGATACGCAGCTCTAGATCACCATCACCTCGCTCGACCCCTCAACTCTCCCTAAATTATCTGACTGCTTGTCTGACATTCAGTACTGGATGATCAGAAATTTCCTGCAGCCATGATCTTATTGAACGATGGAGCAGGCTCAAGGGCCAAATCGCCTACCTCAGTTCCTACTTCTGTTTTTGTTAAATATTGGGAAGACTGAAGTCGGTGTCTTTGGTCGCTGCCACAAACCCTGCTCCTTAGCCACTTACTCCATCCCTCCCCCTGGCAACTGTCTGAGTCTGGACCAAACTGTTCGCAGTCTTGATGTCATATTTGATAGCTATCCCATCGCTGAGATCATCTATTTCCACCTTGGTAATGTTGCGTGACCCTGCCCCTGCCTCAGCTTATGTGCTGCTGAAACCCTCATCCGCATCTTTGTTACCTGTTCTAATGCAATCCTGGCCAACTTCACACTCTGTAAACTTAACAAAATCCAAAATTCTGCTGCCCACGTCCCAACTCGCTGTTCTGTTCACCCATCACCCTGTGCTCGCTGACCTACAATGATTCCTAGTTAAGCGACACTTAGATTTTAAAATTATCATCCTAGTTTTCAAATTGCTCCATAGCCTTGCTCCTCCCTATCTCTGTAATCTCTTCCAGCCCCACAAACCTTCCGAGATCTCTGTGCACCTCTAATTCTGGCCTCTTGAGCAGACCTGATTTTAATCGCTCTACCGTGGGTGGCCATGCCTTCAGCTGCCTGGGCCCTATGCTCTGGAATTCCCTCCTTAAACCTCTCCTCCTCTCTACTTCACTTTCCTCCTTTAAGTTGCTGCTTAAAACCTACCTCTTTGACCAAGGTTTTGGTCATTTGCTTTAATATCTCCTTTTGGTGGCTTGTTGTTATACTTTGTTTTATAATGTTGCTGTGAAGTGCATGTGACCGTTAAAGGAGCTGCATAAATACTTGTTGTTTGGGGAGAATGGAGTAGTTTTGCTTCAGAGCAGCAGAATAGCAGAGATTCAGATCAAATGTACAAGCCTGGTTTAGTTTTTATGTCTTTCTGCACTGGCTATGCATTAATTTGTATTATGAAGTTATTGTTAACTCCAGCAGTGATCATTTTGCAGATCCTTAGGTATAAGTATATGCACATGTTAGGATTTGAAATTATTGCTTGTGTACCAACAGAGAGAAGGGTACATGCAGTGCTTCTAAGATCACCAGTTGACAGTATAAATAGTTGTTTCCCCACTCTCTCACACACACACAAACACACTGTTAAAATTCATACAATCTCAGCTTCTAGCTACTTTTATTCACTACAAGATGAAACCTTACGATTTTCTTTACAACCAGAGTTAATGGCACCACCACATTGTTTATTCAATCTCCCTTACATTCTACGCTGTTTGCTAAAAGCAATAATATCTTACAGTTGCCAGTCAAAAAAAAATAATTGAAAGGTTCTAAACTAGAATGCTTGTAAGAGAGAGTCCTTTTTGTTGTCAAGCAGCTATTTCCCAACTATTTTATAGGAATGTTTTGCCTTATGCTTAACTCCATTGTATCATAATGAGATTATGTACACAATCAGTCCCCCACCCCCATAGTCAGTTGGATCTTGCTGGATCAGGACACCTTATGATTTACCCCAGTAGTTAGAATTTTCTCTGCATCCTTTAGCTTCAAAGTTTTTTTTTGCTCTGTAGCTTGCTGGAAGTGTGAGCTGGTCGTGAAGTGGTGTTGGTAATGGGGCATCTGGGACCTTAGTTAACAGCAGGACCAACAGTGTATCTTCTTAAGCAATGATATTTAAGGATTGCGAAAGAAACAAAGGAATGAAGGAGCAGGAGGGTGAATTAGAGTCAAGTCAGGTGCAGAAAGAAAAGAAAGAAAATTTGGATTAAGGGAGAGAAAAAGGGACAGAAAGGAAAAGTAAGAAAAAAGGTAAAAATTAAAATTTGGCATTTTTAACATCTCTAACAACAATTGACTGCATGCAAGAATGAGACTGAATACTTCAACTTGTTCCTATTCTGGGCAGAGAGGCATTATTAATGATCACATAGCTAAAAAGGTACTTACACTCTTAATTATTAGACTTAACTTTCTGTGGTGATTTTAAGGGGCAATTAATGTGAAAATCCAGCAATTTCTTTAAAATAGTGGGAAGACTAAGAGTGAAATACCATTTGTGCAAGCTGCGCAATTTACAGTGTAGCTCTTAATTTCTTGAACTTGCTGGCTGATTTGCACATTAATAGCAGCATACGTTAATACCACTTTTTTTTTAGCAAGATCCGGGCCAACAGATTTTCAAATCAAACTTAAAATACAACTTAATTTGAAGCCATCTATGATTCATAACTGTTTACTACTGATTGATAAAATGCCCATCAGCTACTAATAATTAAGTTCTACCTGCAACACCCACGAGGAACCACCCAAATGGCATTTTATAAAAGAAAGCCAGCATTCAAACAATGATATTTTCTCTGGAAATAGGTATGTTGTAGAACAAATGCTGTTTTTGACTCTCATAATCTTGGTGGTTTCTCAGTTTACTGCCCTTACCATTGTTTCTTTCCAGAGACTTTTGTCCTGACATGACAGGTCTTGTTTGAACAGTACCACTGTTGTTTCTCACTATAGTTTGAATGTGTGAATGCCTAATGATCATGTGGATTATACGAATAAATAGTAAAATGGCTTGCATGGAATATTACAATCGTATCTCCTTTCTCCCAACAATCCTTTGTTGTTTATATATTATACGTCACGTTTGATATTGAACTGTCTTGAGCTTACAGAATGTGCAGATCCCTTCTTTCACATAAGGATATCAAAAAAAGATTTTCTACAATTTCCAGGGTTGAGTATTGTAGAGCTAGGGAAATACACAAAACCATAGTACACTTCCTAATTTATAGTTTTCGGTTTGCCACAATTTTCTGCTACACTTTGCATAAAAATGTGTTTGCTATCGTACCATATCTTCAAAATAGAGAAGAAAATTACACTTTAAAGATGAAATTAACTATGTCTGTGTTTAACCGTAGAAGTTTGCTGACTTAATTTCATATTTTTGTACAATATACCTTTAAGGTTGCAGGTATAAGAATATATCTGTAGTTTCACAATTTTGTTTAGTCTTCTGTCTTTTAGTATTGTGGGAAATCATTACAAAATTTGCATTTAAAAAAATTACATTAAGTAGTTAAAAATGTAAAAAAAAAACTGGGTTTGGCTTTTTTAAATCAAGTTCTGTAGTGCAGAGAAAAAAAATTAATACAATTAAAATACCCAGGTAGTATAATGTAGATTCGTCTGAAAACAAAGTAACAATAGTACTGAATTTTTGGACCAGAAGCGGAGATGCAGTAAGGTAGCAAGATAGGAAACATAAGAAAGCATGTGAAAAAATCCATTTGGTCAAGCAAGTTAAGTATTTCCACAGACCATGGCTGGGAATTTCCTTGAAGCTGTTCTTGCTGCACTACTGTAACTTTGTTATAAGCATGATGTAGACCCTGTTTATGCATGTAAACGGGGTTTATGCATCTCTTCAGGTGAAGTTATGGTGTAGCAGTCCGGGAGCATTGCTAAGGAAGTTCTCGACCAATGTGAGATTTATCCTATCATGAAATCTGCCTCACCCATCTAAAGTCCTGAGAGAAAACGTTGCCCTGATTCCTAAAAGTTATGACCTCAGTAGAGACCGCTAACTTTAAAACAAGATATATGAACTTCTCAATTATCAATTAAAGAATCACACAACAAGATTTCACTTTTTAAGACTTTTACTGTAATAACTACATTTAAAATCAACATTAACTAAACAATACTTAGTAGGTAACTAATACACTAAATTACAAAGAAAGGTATTTCCCAACAACTTAGTAACACATTCGAAAACCCCACACCACATTTATATGCTATGTGTTCTCATTGAAAAGGTATTCTTGCAGTTAAAAGTCCCAAACTTCTCCGAGCTGCAGTGGGTTGGATCTCCCAGTGTCCTTCTCAAAGTCAACGCCCTCTTTGCTCATTTCTTCCGAGCACATTCAATTAGACATCTGTTAATAAGGCAATCTCTGGTGACCTCGTTGGTCTTTTCTCCTCTGCAAACCTCGGCTTTCAAACCAGATTCAAGTCTTAGCAGCCTTTTGCTGTATTGCTGATGAGAGAACAGCTGTTTCTCTTTATCTCTCTCTTTAGGCTGTGCACTGACTGCTGGTCTTCGTTTCTTCCTTTCAGCCTCCAGATCTTGGAAAGCCTTTTGAATTTATCCAACTCAAAAGTCAATAGTCGTTTCCCTTTAACAATTCTCAGAGTCCATAAGTCTGACCATAGCAAAACCTGAGCTTTCTTTTGTTTCCAGGTGTTAGAAATTGCATTTTTAGAGCCTCTGGCTCTTTATTTACAATCTGTGAGTCTGAGAGGGCGAAACCTATTGTCATTTAGGTGTTGCAACTTTGCACCATGCTTTCAAAAGGATTTTTGATCTGGGTTCCTTGTTCTCATGGTAACCAAGACCCCTGGGTTGTCTGTGGGCAGATTTTACACTGCATTAAAGATCACAGCTTTTCAAACATAACCCTAATGCAAAGTCCAGCGTTCATAATGCCTCCCCCCATAAATAGAAAACTCGTTACCATAGTTATGATTTCTCTGCAACATTACCAACATACAACATTGTAAACATTTCAATCATTAACATTTTACATACGAGACGGTGGCATAGTGGTAATGTCATAAAAACCCATCTGGTTCACTGACGTCCTTTAAGGAAGGAAACCTGCAGGTCTGGCCTGCACATGACTAGACCCACAGTAATGACTCTTAACTGCTCTTTGAAATGGCCTAGCAAGCCATTCAGTTGTACAAAACCTGCTACACAAAAGTTGAAAAGGAATAAACACTGACCGAACACCCAGCATTGACCTTGGCACCGGAAACAACAATGGCAAACCCAGGCCTGTCAACCCTGCAGAGTTCTCTTTACTAACATTTGGGTGCCAAAATTGGGAGAGCTGTCCCACAGACTAGTCAAGCAACAGCCTGACATAGTCATACTCATGGAAACATCCAATGTCTAGGATACCACTATCACCATCCACCCACCGGTAGGACAGATTCACCAGAGGTGGTGGCTTAGTGGTATATAGTCAGGAGGGAGCCCTCAACATTGACTCTGGACCCAATGAAGTCTCATGACATCAGGTCAAACATGGATAAGGAAACCTCCTGCTAATTACCATCTACTGCCCTCCCTCAGCTGATGAGTCAGTACTCCTCCATGTTGAACAACATTTGGAAGAAGCACTGAGGGTGGCAAGGGCACAGAATGCACTCTGGGTGGCGGACTTCAATGTCCATCACCAAGAGTGGCTTGAAAGTAGCAGTACTGACGAAGCTGGCCTAGTCCTGAAGGACATAGCAGCCAGACTGGACATGCGGCAGGTGGTGAGGGAACCAACAAGAGGGAAAAACTTACTAGATCTTGTCCTCACCAATCTACCTGTTGCAAACACAACTGTCCATGACAGTACTAGACTATCGCACAATCCTTGTGAAAACGAAGTCCTGTCTTCACACTTAAATTACCATCCATCGTGTTGTGTGGAAGTACTGCCGTGCTAAATGGGATAGATTCAGAATAATCAAGCAGCTCAAATCTGGGCATCCATGAGGCACTGTGGACCATCAGCAGCAGCAGAATTGTATTCAATCACAATCTGTAACCTCATGGCCTGGCATATCCCTCACGCTACCATTATCATCAAGCCAAGGGATCAACCCTGGTTCAATAAAGAGTGCAGGAGAGCATGCCTGGAGTATTACCAGGCATACCTAAAAATGAGATGCCAACCTGGTGGAGCTACAACAGAGGACTACATGTCTGCCAAACAGTGGAAGTAGCATGCTTCTGTCAATAGACAGAACTAAACGATCCCATAACCAATGGATCAGATCAAAGCTCTGCAGTGCTGCCACATCCAGTCGTGAATGGTGATGGACAATTAAACAACTAACCGGAGGAGCAGACTCCACAATTATCCCCATCCTCAATGATGGAGGAGTCCAGCACATCTGTGCAAAAGAAAAGGCTGAAGCATCTGCAACCATCTTCAGTCAGACGTGCTGAGTGGCTGATCGATCTCAGTCTCTTCCTGAGGTCCCCAGCATCACAGATGCCAGTCTTCAGTCATTTCAATTCACTCCATGTGATATCAAGAAACAGCTGAAGGCACTGGATACTGCACAGGGTATGGGTCCTGACAACATCCTGGCTGTAATACTGAAGATTTGTGCTGCAGAACTAGCCGCGCCTTAACCAAGCTGTTCCAGTACAGCAACAACACTGGCATCTACCCGACAACATGGAAAATTGCCCAGGTATATCCTGTCCACAAAAAGCAGGACTAATCCAATCCAGCCAATTACCACCCTATCAGTCTACTCTCAATCAACAGCAAATTGATGGAAGGTGTCGTCAACAGTGCTATCAAGCGCCACTTAAACAGCAACAACCTGCTCTCTGATGCTCAGTTTGGGTTCCGCCAGGGCCACTCAGCTCCTGACCTCATTACAATCTTGGTCCAAACATTGACAAAAGAGCTGAACTCAAGAGGTGAGGTGAGAGTGATTGTCCTTGATATCAGGGCAGCATTTGACTGAGTGTGGCATCAAGGAGCCCTAGCCAAATTGAAGTCAATGGGAATCAGTGGGAAAACTCTACTGGTTGGAGTCATACCTTACACAAAGGAAGATGGCTGTGGTTTTTGGAGGCCAATCATCTCAGCCCCAGGACATTACTGCAGGAGTTCCTCAGGGTAGTGTTCTAGGCCCAACCAGCTTCAGCATCATCAATGACTTCCCTCCAGCTTAAGATTAGAAGTGGGGATGTTCACTACCGTTCGCAACTCTTCAGATACTGAAGCAGTCCGTGTCTTAAACAACATTCATGTTTGGGCTGTTAAGTAGCAAGTAACATTCACGCCACACAAGTGCCAGGCAATGACAATCTCCAACGAGAGAGAATCTGCGGCAAGTAACCCACCTCCCGACTCCCCAAGCTCTGTCCCCCATCTACAAGGCACAAGTCAGGAGTGTGATGAAATACTCTTCACTTACCTTGATGAATGCAGCCCCAACAACACTCAGGACAAGCCTGCTTGTTTGGCACCCCATCCACCACCTTAAACATTCATGCCCTCCACCACCGACGCACAGTGGCAGCAGTGTGTACCATGTACAAGATGCACTGCAGCAACTCACCAAGCTTCCTTAGACAGCACCTTCCAAACCCGTGACCTCTATTACCTAGAAGGACAAGGACAGCAGACACATGAGAAAACCACCACCTGCATGGTCCCCTTCAAGTCACACACCACCCTGACTTGGAACGATATTGCTGTTCCTTCACTGTTACTGGGTCAAAAACCTGCAACTCCCTTCCTAAAAGCACTGTGGGCGTACCTACACCACATCGACTGCAGATAGACTGCCTGGCCGGTAGGCAAGAGTGCGAACAAGAAGGAGCCCCCTTGATCGGCACTCCCTCCACCACTTTCAACATTCATTCCCTCCATCATCAATGCACAGTGGCAGCAGTGTGTACCATATATGATGCTCTGCAGCAGCTCACCACGTCTGCTTCGACGGCACCTTCCAAACCCGTGACTCTACCACCTAGAAGGACAAGGGCATCAGACTCATGGGAACACCACCACTTGCATGTTTCCCTCCAAGTCACACACCATCCTGACTTGGAACTATATTGCTGTTCCTTCACTGTCGCTGGGTCAAAATCCTGGAACTCCTTCCCTAACAGCACTGTGGTATACTCTCACCTGCAGCAGTTCAAGAAGGCAGCTCACCACTACCTTCTCAAGAGCATTTATGGATTGGCAACTAATGTTGGCCTTGCCAGCGATGCCCGCATCCCATGAAAGTATAAGAAAAATTACACAGGTAACAACAGTATTTTCATATCTCCGAGTTGTTTTCCTCTATTATACCCTTCTTTAAATTCCGGACAGAGCATTGGCAATTACATTGCTCTTTTTTGTAACGTACAATTTTTAGGGTAAATGATTGCAACATTAAACTTCACCAGAATAATCTGGTGTTGTTGGTCTTGAATTTCTCTAAAACTCTTAATGGGTTCCGGTCAGTATAAATGGATATTTCCCCTTGCCCATTAGTCATGTATACTTCAAAATGTTGAAGAGCATATACCAGTCCTAAAGCCTCCTTTTCAATAATTGCATACTTCCTTTGGTACTTATTTAGTTTTCTACAGAAGTAACTGACTGGTCATTCGATACCAACATAATCATCTTGGAATAACACTGCTCCTACCCCCCACATCACTGGCATCAATAGCTACTTTAAAGGGCTTGCTAGGTGCCACTAGGACGGGTTCATTTATTAAAATGGCCTTTACTTTCTCAATTGCCATTTGATATGATTCTGTCCACTTGCCCTTCACGTTTCTTTTTGACAAATTCATCAGTGGGTAACTACTGTACAGACGAACTTTCAGTAGAACCCACACAAGGACTGGAAAGCCTATTATGACCTGAACCTTAGCTTTTCTAGGCAACACTTGACCTTGACCCATGATATGCCCCAAACAGGTGACCTTAGCCTTGGAAAACACGTGCTTTGCTAACTTTATTACTAAATTGCCTTTCTCAAACAGAGAACAGAGCCTTTAGGTGTTCAATATGATCTTCCCAAGTGTCACTGTATACCAATAGGTTATCTACCCAGATTGCTCTAATAGTGGTAGGGAAATTCAACCCCCCCCCCCACCCCCCCCCCCCCACGCCACATATGTCCAGATCTGTACAATTCAGATAAGCCATGATTTAGCAAGATTCAAGGTAGGTTAGTACAGTATCGGGGCGGCACAGTGGCGCAGTGGTTAGCAGCGCAGCCTCACAGCTCCAGCGACCCGGGTTCAATTCTGGGTACTGCCTGTTTGGAGTTTGCAAGTTCTCCCTGTGTCTGCGTGGGTTTCCTCCGGGTGCTCCGGTTTCCTCCCACATGCCAAAGACTTGCAGGTTGATAGGTAAATTGGCCATTATAAATTGCCCCTAGTATAGGTAGGTGGTAGGGAAATATAGGGGACAGGTCGGGATGTGGTAGGAATATGGAATTAGTGTAGGATTAGTATAAATGGGTGGTTGATGGTCGGCACAGACTCGGTGGGCCGAAGGGCCTGTTTCAGTGCTGTATCTCTAAACTAAACTAAACAACACAATTGCTTAGTCCAGCAATCACCTGGTTAGTCAAGATTTGAAATGTGGCCGGTGCATTTTACATACCAAATGGCATGACCTTACACTGAAATAGGCCATCTGGGGTCATGAAGACGGAAACTTCTGTGGCTTGATTGGTCAAGGGGACTTGCCAATATCCTTTCAGCAAATCGATCTTGCTAATAAAGGCTGAATTCCCCACTCTCTCAATACAATCCTCAAGTTGTTGCATTGGATAAGAGTCTGTTCTAGTTACTGTATTGACTTTCTCTGGGCGGTCTCCACTTCATCATTCTTGACATAATAACACTCAGGGATTTTCTCAGCCGCCATCTCAGAACATGCTGTCTGAGATATTGGGCTGAATTTTAATAGCTCGCGATCTTGAAAAAGTGCGCAGCGCACGCATGAGACATGCACCACAGAGCCACCACGATATTTCGTGCGGCTGCTCATTAGCATGGAAGGGGAGGAGCCCCCACCCCCGATGATGTAGAAGGTGAGGGGGCTCCGTCCACAGCAATGGCGTCCGGTGCCACATCACAGGCGCCGGTGCCATTTTTAAAGGGCTTCAAGCCGTTCAGTGCTATTTAAATGTTTAAAGAGACAGGTTTGTAAAAAAATTAAAATAAAATTTTAACAATTCCAATCCCCTGTCCCATCCCCCAATGAATAATCCAATGATTTTTTGTCCTACCCTGAAAAAAAAGTCAGTTTTCACTCACAACCTTTCCCCCTCCTGAATTTTGTTCCCTTTGACCCTCAACCCTATCCCAGCACGTCGCAACCAATCGTGTTGCTTTTTGTGTCTCCCCCTCCCACCCTGAAAAATTCACTCCTCTCCTTCCCCACCAGTGTCACACCTCGGATCTCCGAATGGAGATCCGAATGTACAGGACTTCTTGCAACGGGCTGGAATATCAGCGTTAGACGACCATCGCTACCATTTAAGTGTTTATCCATTAAATTTAATTTCATTAGCATATTTAGATTACTGCTCCACCGCCGAGTGGTGGGGTGCCGCCCCAAGGCCTTGCCGCCACCGGTAAAATGCAGCAGAGCCTTCCCAGCGTCAAGGTCCATAGCGGGCCTCTCTTGGAAGGATTTCCGGGCCCCCCCGCCACAACCCCCAACATTGGAGGCCTGGTAGAATTCAGCCCATTTTATTTAAATTGGGGTCTGCCTGTTGTGCCTCTATCAAAGACGAACTGCTAAACAATTCAGCCTCGCTACTCAAATTCCTGAAAAAGGTTTCAACCAGCCAGATATCCGACTTGTCCTTAATATTCACTGACTCTACCTTGTCTTGTTCAGCCAGATGAGCCTGGGACCTAGTCACTGCACAACAACTTGGGAATTCTTCCTGCAAAACCTCAGTTTCAGCCACCTCAACTGGCTTTTCCCAAACTATTGGAGGCGCCAGTACCTTATCCCCAGCTAAATAATTGCCTAACAACAAATCCGCCCCTTCAATTTGCAAATCAGGGACGACTCCCAACTGTTACAGATCCGATGACTAAATCACATTGTAAATTAACCTTATATAATGGAACGGGTAAATAACCTCCCTCAGTGCCCCACACTATGACTTTTGCATTCATTGAACTACTTAGAGGAAAATTCACATCTTTTGCGAGCATCAATGACTGGGTTGCCCCTGTATTCCTCAGGAGAACAGTCAACTTGCCTGTTTCACCAGATGGATATGGGGACACCTTACCTTTGAACACAAAACTTATATAACCTTCAAGGACCTGACTTAATTCATCAGCACACAGGAAAGAACATCTCTGCTCATTATTCAAAATCAAGGCCACTGGCTTGTCAGCAGCGCCTTTTATTGGAGCATCCTTTTTCGGACAGGCTTTTGGTAAACCTATCACAGCTACCGGTTTGCCTTTTAACTTCCAGCATTCTGATTTTATATGACCTCTTTTATTTCAAAAATAACACTTTGGTCCTTTTGACTCAACCGTAGTCTCCTGATTTTCTTTCTTACTACTCTGAGGATTGCTTATATTCTCTCCTTTACCCTTTCTCTCAATAAAACCAGAGGTCCTTTCATTATCAACCCTCCTATCCATCCAACTTCACTGAAAGTTTCCAAACTGGGGTCTGTAACTATGGCTTTTGTGGGTCAATTTATAATCATCTGCCATTACTGCGGCATCCCTTATTTTACCAGCTTTATGTTCTTTCAGGTGGGACCTTATTCTTAAAGGACACTATTTATAAATTTTTCCATTAGGACTACTTCTCTAAGGCTCTCAACGTCTTGCTCAATCTTCATTGACCTGTACCACTTATCATTTCCCTCACATTTCTCTCTCTCCAGCAAATTCCATAAATGTCTGGCCTTTTTTTTACATTTCTGAAATTTTGCCTGCAAGCCTGTGGTACCAACTCAGAAGCATTTACTCTGCCATAGTCCCTTGACTGTTCATCTGAAAGAGATGAGTACAGCTCCAAAGCTTTCCTTACAAAAACACACTGTAGGGGCATTGGCCAAGATGATTTAGGCCACTCCAGATTCATGGCAATTTTCTCAAATGATACAAAATACATTTCTACTCCCTCTTCACTAAACTAAGGTCCCTAGCATATATGCTTTGCCAAATCAAAACTACAAGGAGTTTGTTCTGGGTCATCCTCAATTTTCACTCCTGATGCAAGCCCACCGGTTTAGAGCTTTTCCAGTCTCACTTCATGGTCCAATGCCAATCTTCGCATTTCTTGTTCTCTTTCTTTTTCTTCTTCTTCTGTTTCTCTTTCAAATTCAAGTTTTCTCATTTTAAATTGTAATTGTCTGTCTTTTTCCCTTTCTTGTCTTTTTCTTTTCCTGTCTTTTTCCCTTTCCTCTCTTTTCTTTTCTCTTTCAAATTTCATCTTTTCTTTTTTTCAAGTTCCAGTTGCCTCATTTGTAACTGAATTCTCGCTAACTCAATCTGAGAGCTGCCAGGATCACTCTTTTCATTGTCAAAGTTAAAATGCCGAGCCAACACTTCAACAATTTCGGCCTTTTTAGCGTTTTATTTTTAACTAACCCCTACTTTTCATGCTTTAAGAAAATAACTAGTGAGGTTTTTTTCAGAGATAGCCGACAGCCTTTACTATCAGGCAGTTGAAACTAGTATATTATAGTTTATGGTTATATATAGCTAAAGCTATGAAAAATAAAGGAAACTCCCTTTTTTATTATTTTCTTCCATCGTGGTGTATCAAACGTATGAGAATAATTAGCTGATTTGCCTCAAGGCATCTTCCAATGCTGCTGTATAGCTTTAGCTGATAACACCCTCTAAGAGTGGTCAGTGAGAGTCATTTGCAAGTGATTTCTCCCTATATTTCATGGATCCCTGACCAGGCCAGCTGAGATTGACAATTTGAGAAAAAGAAGTACAAGATATTGTATCACTTGTTTGGTTTTGCTGCTGTAGATAATGATATTGAAGAGGACAAAATAATTATGATTCTCCTAAATAAAACTCTTCTGAAGATGACATTTTAAAGGTGAGATTTTGTTTCTGCAAGAAGTGGGAGATGGTGGTAGGCAACAGATAGGGTACGCAATGGAACCAGGAACAATAAAAATAAAGTGTAGCTGACATTTAGCTGAAGACGTCAGTGATTTTGTTGGTCCCTGGATTAGATATTGCTTTAGACAACTTCATCAGCGGAAGATACCGGCAGCAGAAAGTTATCAAGTATTCACTTCATTGTTGGAAAACAAAGATAATGGGGTGGGGGGGTTTTAATCCCCAGTGACGAGTGGATTTGGGATCTGGTGGAAATTCCAAACCCAATTGAACCTGCCTTAAATCTGACTGGTTTAATGGAGGTTGAACTTGGGTGGGCAGGTGGGAGAATGGGGGTAACTAGCTCCTACCCAGGAGGTCAGTCATTTAAATATTTTTTTCCCTCCCTTCCAGTTTTAACGCTGGCCTGTTGAGTTTCCTGGGCCTCAGGAAACCTGACAGCTAAAGGGAGGTGAGGACTGCTGTATGGATTTCCTGGCTTCCCAAACAGAACTCCTTAATCACACCCCAGACCCCCCCCCCCAAAACTTGAAAATCCTGCCCCAGTAAATATTGCCATGGATTCCAGCTTTTGTGTCATGCTGATACAATTCATAACTGAAGAGATGAAACAATATGCATATCAGTATTTTACCAGATGGTGTTATCATGCTGTTTAAGGCTGGTGGGGTTTATGGAGCTGAAAGAACATTTTTTTTTCTTTCCCACTGCTTATCAGTAGAGTTAGAGATAAAATCCCAGGTTGCATAGTAATACCTGATAATTGTCTTTTTAATACTTTTCTAGTGGATCTTCGGTGACAATTTTCATAGAAAGTTGGATTATATACTGTTTTAAGAAGATAGGATTAGATCATCTACTGGATAATGTATAGTAATGGTATATTTTAGTTAGTGGAAATAAGGGAAATGTTGGTTAAATAATTTTTATTAATGCAAATAAAGAAATTATGTAGGAATTCAAAATATGTCCTTATCTGTGAAAAATTATTTGAAACTAGTTGCTCTTGCATAGCTTTGCGCATGGTGAGTCAAGACTAAATCTAGTCTTCAGGTAAAGCAGGGTTAGAGAGAGGGGCAACAGAACACACAGACATAACTCAGTCTCTCTTTTAAGGACTCTTTTGGGACTGAAAATCTGTTCCCGTTTCAGCGGATTCCCCCTTTAAATTCAGTGTGTGTCTGCTGGAAAGATCAGAAACTAGGCAGGTGCCCAGTTAGACTTGCGCTAGTGCTGAGTTTTCCGGGTGACCTTGTAGTGGTGGATCCTCCGCTCGTCCCATACCAGACCATTGATGTAAGTAATGGGCTAGGGACTCTGAACACTGGAGTTCCCATGCTCAGGGCCTGCTCAGCGATCTGGCTAACGACTCTGGTTTTATATCTCCATCTCTCAATAGAGCAACTTGCCAGTCTGGTGAGGTCAGCTGACCAAGTTGCAGTTCTGGATCTCCCCTGGGGATCTAGGCCATGAACCTGATCTGAACACACAAAGATAAAATTACTTGTTTTCTCAAATAACTTTGAGCTGGCTGCAGTGGAATGAATATTCCAGTGGTACTTGGTCTGGGGCTCTCCAAAACCTCCAGCCTTATTAGTGAGTGGATGTCCCAGATTTTCCCCTAGCCCACTGAAATTATGCAACATACATGACCACCCACCACTCCCCCCCGCCCGCCCCCCCAATGCCCCCACCAACTCCACAAACATTGGTGAGGTCAGGTGCATTTCAATACTTGTTGCTGAGAGGTGGCTCTCCACGGATTTTCAGGGTCTGTCTTTTAACTTTTGTATTTCCACTTGGGCTAAGACATACCATCCCATGTTTTTTTGGAGTCAACAGTTGTAAATCAGAGTCAATGTGTAAGGCCACTCTGTGATTTTCACAAATCATGGAAAATGACCTAAAATACTGTTAAAAATATTATAAAATTGTATGTAATAAAGCAGCATTTGACTTAGCCACCTTAAACTAGTAGTCCTAATTATAAGTGAATGATGAAATCAGGGAGGATTGTTAATTGAATCTACAAAGTCAAACCTCTCATAAGCAGGCTTCAAAATGAGTAGTCCGGCTGTCTGCAATTCTACATGGGACCTATGTAGCAACGAGTCTGCAACACTATTTTAATGAAGAGTAAGATTTAAAGCCTGTAACCCACTAAATCCTAAAAGAACAACAACAACTTACATTTATATAGCACTTATAATGGAGCTTTATGAAACAAAATTTGACACTGAGCCCATAAGAAGATATTGATCACACAGGGAGGTTGTCTTACAAGAGGAAAGAGGTAGAGTGGTGGAGCAGTTTAGGGAGGCAGTTCCAAAGCTTCGGGCCTTGGCAGCTGAAAGTGCAGCCACCAATAGTGGAGCGAATAAAATCAGGAATGTGCAGGAGACAGGAATTGGAGGAGCATAGAGATCTCAGAGGGTTGTAGGGCTTGGGGAGGTTACAGACTCAGGGAAGGGTGAGGCCATGGAGGGAATCCAACACAGTGATGAGAATTTCAATGCTTTAGAAAGATTTGGATATGAAATTTTCTCCCTTGCAACAGCTTCAGACATCCTGTCAGAAATACTGTTTAAGCAAAAGAAAACCAGAGTCATGTGGAGGGCCCAGTATGTGATGCAGTGTTTCCTGTGGTGGAACATTAATTACAAAAGTGGGCCGACAGCTATTATTACACAGGCGAGTTATTAAGTGCCCTCACAGATGTTTTTGCTTACAGCATTGTTCGTAGCAGGATTGCTCCCCAGTTCCTCTTATATGGTGGACTTGTCAGGAAGCGATCAAAATCTGAAGCAGTGGATCAATAATATGAGAACGAAATGGCCAAAATAGTGTGAATATTTTCAGCATTTTGCACGCCGTTTTTCAAGATTGCAGTTATATATCCTAGATATATATAAATATATCTTAAAGAATGCTCAATGCACATTAGATTTTTCCACTAAATTCTCTCCTCCCTTGCACCTCTCTTGAAGGTGCAATTGAGGCCCCAAATACGCACTTTCGCTATTGACTTCAGAATTGAAATGACTTCTGCCCATTCCTTGATTGGTATTTTGCAGCCAAATATTACACATCTATAAAAAAGGCAAAACTAACAAGTCTGTGGCCATTGATAGTCTGTCACATCCAGTGTGCACATTTGTAGAGGCAAATAATACGCAGAATAATTCTGTATTGCATTTTTAGCAGATCCTCTGACACATACACCAACAAAAATCGTGCAAAAACAACAAACTATCAAAGCTTATTTTAATATCTATAAATAGATTTGAAAGTTACCACACTGTTTGTTCCGTAGAGCACATAGTGTGCATGCTAGATAAAACCTGTATGGTCTTTAAGGGCACACACATATTTTCCATTGCTAACATCTTTGGAACTTGGCATTAAAAGGAGATGAATACCATGGCACGAAGAGAGGCAGCATGAGCATGCAATCTTCGTGCCATTTCAAGCTTTCTACCCTATGAAAAATGATTTTATTAACACCACTTCAATGCCCATTGCACAATTCTGCTGGGGTTCTATGTCCAGGATAATAAGGCAATCTGTCCTTAATGGAGCAGCAGCGTATGCAAACATTCAGATCATTAAGGGAGGTGTTTACTGATCTGTGCCACCTACTGAATGATGAGCTGCATGAACAAGGATAAAACTTCAGCAGTGGTTTCCAGATCTCCCACTATAACTGACAGAAGATTGGCATACATCCCGTAGAAACCTAAGTGGCCGTTTACATTGTTTTATGGGTTTTCTGCCGAAGTCACAGCAGAAAATCAAAAGAAGCCCCTGCAAAAATTCTAGGCGAGTCTTCAGTCTGTGTTGCTTCCTTGTGGTAGTCAAGATAAGGACAGCTCTCAGTTTCAATGTTGCTGATAGTTTTCGGACCCAACAGGAGATATTGCAGGGTAAGCCGCCATTTGATACACAAAGCCATAAATCAGGTGTCTACTGTGCTGTTTGACCAGGCCCACCTGTATATCAACTTTTTTCAGGCTATAAAATACAAATTTGTGTTTATTAAGATGCTCAGAAAGAAATGCAAATAGATAAGAAAGCAACACACTACTTAACTTCCACTGGCAAATTAAGCAGTTTTCCACACCCAGTGTAGTAAACGTTTCAGAGTTCTTATAGAGTCATAGAGAGATACAGCACTGAAACAGGCCCTTGAGCCCACTGAGTCAATGCTGGCCATCAACTACCCATTTATACTAATCCTACATTAATCCCATTTTCCCTCTCACATCCCCACCTTCCCTAGGGGCAATATTTTTGTACAATGGCCATTTTACCTATCAACCCACAAGTCTTTGGCATGTGGGAGGAAACCAAAGCACCCAGAGGAAACCCACACCATCACAGGGAGAACTTGCAAACTCTGCACAGGCAGTACCCAGAATTGAACCTGGGTTGCTGGAGCTGTGAGCCTGCAGTGCTAGCCACTGCACCAATGTGCTGCCCTCTTTTGATCCTTTTGTTTTCAGAGCTGTTTTTTTAATTCTCAAGCATGGATATGCAGAGATTTCTTTTATGAGCTCTTTGTACTTTTTGATTGCACAGTGCTTGTGGGAGGGATGCATCAATACATCCAAATTTCTTGGCATGATTGTTTATGCCAAGAGTAATGTGGATCAAGGGATTGATAGAGGTAAATTGTGTGATCCCAGTTTCTGGAAACCACTTAGATCTGGGAATAGGAGTGGGGGGATTCAAGGCCCTACTTGCCATGTTTTGAGTATAATAAATGTGTGACGGGTAGGTATGTATCCAGACACCAATGTGGGATTTCCGATCTCCCATCTCAGGGGTTTTTATTCATAAGAATTTTCTGGCTGATTAAGTCAACTTAAGACAACCCTCCCAGGGCAGCAGGTCTTCTGCTGGAATTTTCCCAGTTCTAGTTCTGGTATCATAAGTCAGCTTGACCTAGAATAGGCAAGGTATTCAGTTTTACAATTGGCATTGATATTGGAAGCTGCACAAAGTTAGCCATATTATCTGTGTAGGTGAATCAGGGATAGTAATTTTGAATCCAGTGAGAACCTGTGTCGTTTATATATCCTGTTGTGCCAAATCATAGATAGGACAAACCAATTCATTCATACTGTTTAAAACAAAAGGCATGAATAGCAGTGTATAACACTTCTTTCCCATATAGCATCTCTCACTCCATTTTAAAACGTGTTACCTGACTTTATTGGAAATTCTGTGTTTTCCTTACAAATAAGAATTTGCATTAAAAGTCTGGTTGAGTTTCCACCATGTGTGGGAATATGTAATAATTGTAGCCAGTTTCAACTGTCATACCATATTTACACCACTTTGTGATAGCAGTAGAACATTCACAGATTATGTAGGTGGCACAGATGACCTCACAGTTCTTTGACCCTTCTTTTAAGTTCTAGTATTGATTTACCTTTATTTTTCTATCCAAATCATTGAACCTGTTCTTGATCACACCCATGGTCTGTGAGTGGAGATTGTGGGCACAGTGCTTACTCATTGCAAAACTCTGGCAGAGCACACTGGTGCCTGATGTTGGGGGTACTAATTCCAACTGAGATGAAAAGCGCCTTTGTCTTTTCCAGGTCCGTATCTATATTTTTGGACAGAGCTTTTCTTGTTCATTGCTGAGACACATAGCGCTGAATTTGGACTTTGCAGCTGGCTTAACATTGTGATTGGTATGTGGGGGGGAAAGCCCCTACAATTTTTTGACTATTAGACAGAACTATCATTTACCAATACAGGTCAAAGTTTCATTGTCTTATAAACAGTACTCTGTTCTGTTGTTTTGACGTACATCTATCATATGCAGGGAAAGGGAAATAATCCTGTCATTGTTATACTCTGAATAATAATAAAACATAATTTCCCTTAAGTCATTTTTCAGAAGTGCTCTGCTTCATTTATTTCACATGAGAAAATGCTAGTTGTGTAAGAATTAAATAGTAAATATTTAACAAATGAAGTTTCAGTTCTCATTAACAGCTTTTAATAAATGCTATTTGAATTTTGTAAAATGGCATAGACAAATCTTGTAATCCTATTGGCTGAAAGAATGGTTATTAGTATAAGTCTACATTTGAGAAACAAACTCATCTGCCCCGAGGTTCGTAGTTACATCGTGATCCATTTTATGCTGGAATAGCAGCTTCAAGTTAATGAACGTTATCAACTGTATCTCATGTTTATTCAATTCCATTCTTGTGCCTTATTCTATTGTAAATGATGCTTGAACTTATTAAGAAATTGATTGAGCTAGTGTAAGATAAGAACCAGTGCCAATTTCAAATGGATCAGTTCAAATGGACTGCGCCTAAAGATAGCTGTTTCAATATCAGATCAGCTTTTGAAGTACATACACCTACAAACTGATTTTCTGTCACTCTATTAAATTGATATTAATTATGAAGTACAACTTGAGAGTATTTTGCAGTAAGTGCATCCAAATCTGATCTTCTGATTGAATGGCTTATGGCTGGCACTCCAATCAGATAGAATTAAAAACTGGTGGTTCAATACTAAAAGCTCTTTCAAATTCTGAAAGCTTTTGATAGAGTGGACAAATAGAGTAGAGAGTGCTTCCACTTAGAACGTAAGAACATAAGAACTAGGAGCAGGAATAGGCAATTCAGCCCCTCGAGCCTGCTCCACCATTCAATACGATCATGGCTGATCTCATCTCGGCCTCAACTCCACTTTTCTGCCCGTTCTCCATAACCCTTCAACCCATTACTAATTAAAAATCTGTCAATCTCCTCCTTAAATTTACTCAATGTCCCAGCATCCACCGCACTCTGGGGTAGTGAATTCCACAGACTCACAACCCTTTGAGAGAAGTAATTTCTCCTCATCTCTGTTTTAAATCTGCTACCCCTTATCCTAAAACTATGACCTCTTGTTCTAGATTTCCCCACAAGAGGAAACATCCTCTCTATATCTACTTAATCATCTTATATATCTCAATTAGATCTCCTCTCATTCTTCTAAACTCTAGAGAGTAAAGGACTAAACTGCTCAATCTCTCTTCATAAGACAAACCCCTCATCTCTGGAATCAATCTAATGAACCTCCTTTGAACTGCCTCCAATGCAACTACATCCCTCCTCAAGTAAGGGGACCAAAACTGCACGTAATACTCCAGGTGTGGTCTTACTAATGCCTTGTACAGTTGCAGCAACACATCCCTACTTTTATACTCTATTCCTTTAGCAATAAATACCAAAAATTCATTTGCCTTCCTTATTACCTGCTGTACCTACATACTAGTTTTCTGCGATTCATGCATGAGGACACCCAGATCCCTCTGCACCGAAGCGCTCTGAATTTTCTCTCCATTTAGATAATAATTTGCCTTTCTACTCTTCCGACCAAAATGGATAACCTCACACTTATCCACGTTAAACTCCATCTGCCAAATTTTGGCCCATTCACCTAACCTATCCATTATCCATTTGTAAATTTCTTATTTCTTTATTGCAACTTACTATCCCACCTATTTTAGTGTCATCTGCAAATTTGACTATAGTACCTTCTATGCTTGCATCCAAGTCATTAATATAGATTGTAAGTAGTTGGGGCCCGAGGATCGAACTCTGTGGCACCCCACTAGTTATATCTTGCCAACCAGAAAACCTATTTATCCTGACTCTCTGTTTTCTGTTGGTTAGCTAATCCTCTATCCAAGCTAAAAAATTGGCCCTAACCCCATGTGATCTTACCTTGTGTATTAACCTTTTGTGTGGCACCTTCTCAAATGCCTTCTGGAAGTCCAGATATACTACATCTATAGGATCCCCATTATCCACTTTGTTTGTTACAGCTTCGAAGAACTCTAGCAAATTAGTCAAACATGATTTACCCTTCATAAAACCATTTGTGGGGAAGAGCAAAACTAGTGGCCATCAATATAAGATGGTCACCAAGAAATCAAATAAGGGATTTAATAAAAACTTCTTTACCCAAAGAGTGGTGAGAATGTGAAATTCACTACCACAGCGAGTAGTTGAGGCAAATGGTCGAAATATATTTAAGGGGAAGCTGGATAAGCATATGAGTGGGAAGGGGATAGAAGGTTAAGCTGATAGTATTAGATGAGGAAGATTGGGAGGAGGCTCAAGTGGAGCATAAACGTCAGCATAGACTGTTTGGGGAGAATGGCCTGTTTCTGTGCCGTATATCCTATGCAATTCTGTGTACTATTTTGGGCATAACAGTGAACATTTGCTGATAGTGCACAAGAAGTGGTAACTTAACAGTATTTCTTATAGTGATTTCAAACCAGTAAAGTTGTCTGTGCTTAATTCATTATTAATCTACATGGGAACTGCACATTACTCTTTCTAAAAAACAGTCTTTCCACTAGGAGCTTCTGCTTTGTATTAATACAAACATTTTACTATTTAAAATGATGTAGAATTGCTACTGCAGCATTTACAATGTGCAAACATTTCATTTGCCATGTACTTCAATGTTTATTGGAAAATAATGAATCCACTTGCGCTTTTCCTTCAAGGTGCCAGTGAATGGACACCCTCCCTTATCAAATGACATACAGCTAATTACTGCAGAAGAAATGAAAGGTTCACTCACTACAGAGAAGAAAACTCTCAAGGTACGTTGAGGACAATCATAATTCAATTCATCCTTTGATTGATTGAACTTTTCCAGTGGTTCAGTGGGTAAATGCACCTTAAGACATCATTCCCATGTTAGAACATAAGGTGCCAAGATCCAAGATTATGATGAAAGGTTTTGGTAGGGTGAAGAAAAAAGACTGATTAGGGAGTCAGTGACAAAGGGGTCATAAATTAAAAATGATCAGTACAGATGTTAGGAGACCTTTCTTTATGCAGTGAGTTCCTATTGCATGGAATCCTTTGCTGTAGAGTGTAATTAAGGCAGAGACCACTGTAGGATTGTCCTATGAGGAGAGATTGAGTCGATTAGGCTAGATTCCCTATAATTTAGAAGAATGAGAGGTGATCTCCTTGAAACATATAAAATTCTGAAGGGGTTTGACAGGGTAGGAAGATGTTTCCCTGGCTGGGGAGTTTAGAACTCAGGGTCACAGTCTTAGAATATGGGGTCTGCCAATTAGGACTAGATGAGGAGAAATTTCTTCACTCAAACTGTTGTGAATCTTTGGAACTTCTACACCCAGAAAGCTATGATGCTCAGTTGTGTATATTCAATAGAGAGGTCAATAGATTTTTGGATATTAATGGAATCAAGAAATATGGGGATGGTGTGGGAAAGTGGAGTTGAGATACAAGATCAGTCATGATCTTATTGAATAGTGTAGCATGTTCAAAGGGCTGAACAGCCTACTCTTGCTCCTGTTTCTTATGTATTTTTTAAGTGAAGAGCAGATAAACATTTGAAGCAGAGGAATACACAGGAATATGCAAAGAGAGCAATAAAGGCCTGCTCAGGTCAGGAAAAAAAATCCCGACCCGAACCTGACAGAACCACATCAAGCCCGACCTGACCCTACCCAACCACCGGAATGTTCACTTTACCAACCATCCGATTCCAAATCTGCAGGAAACTGTACCATGAGCGCGATGCCGTCATAGAGACGCTCACTGCGCAAACTCAGAGTTTCCCTCCTTGGCGTCCCGGACTCCCAGCTCAAGTAGGCTTTTCAACTTTTGACACTTACTAAACTCAACTTCCCAGCAGAGCAAAATGTAATACTGTGTGTGTCCGACCCGGACCTGGCTCGACCTGACCGAGCCCAAAAGCCAGACCCGGAAGAGTGACCCAACCCGACACGTTTCGTCAGGTCCCGTCAGGTTCGGGTCAGGTAGCAGGCCTTTAGAGAGCAAGACCACTGCTTTCGATTAGTTTTGGATTGTTCTATCAAACAGCTGATACAGATACAATGAACCTATGATAGAAACTTCTGTGGTTCTGTATATCTGAAGGGACTTGATTAAAATCCCACGATGTTCCCTTTCTTCTCTTACGAACTTGCTTCTGGCACCATTAAAATACATTCAAGTATAGTGGAGCTAATTGGGTGAACATACACTGGGCTGAATTTTATTAGGCGGCGGGTGCGCACAATGGCGCCGGTCCATGTGAGGTTAGTGGCCCCGCCGCCACAATTACGCAGCGGGTGGCCATTTAACATAATGACAGCGGCTGTCCCCCCCAATCGTGTGACGGGGGCGGCATTGGTGACACCATCAACGGCGTCTCCTGATGTTGGATTGCAGAGTTCTACCCTTCATCCCAACAGTATCCACTTGCAGAGGTCCCTCCTTTCTCCCCAACAATATCCACTTGCAGAATTCCCTCCTTCCCTCACATTTGCAGGTTGAGCTCAGCGGAACTGTCTGATATGAGAAAAAGAAAACAATAGGATAACTTACCTAACCTTTGCAGGTGCCAATGACTCTCGCCTCGCTGGCGCCAGCTTTTCAAAGACGGAAAAATGAAGGCACATGAGTGCTGCACATCATGCATAAGGTTGCGATCATCTGGTAGGATCGCAGCGAATTAGATACAAATTCATGCAAAACAGTATGTAAAAGATTTAAATTATGATCACATTGTGGCGGAGGTGCCGCCACGGAATTTTGCCTCCTCCCAGAAAATTGGAAGTCGGCATTACAGCGTCAGGTTCCGTGGCGAACGACTATGCGTCAATTCTCTGGCCACCCCCCGCCAAAAAACCCGCCTTCGAACAGAGCATAAATCCAGCCCATTATGTGGGTTTGCAGGGTATGAGCAAAACAGCTACATGAAATCTTTGCATTTCACTAGGTTATCAGGAAGGTTCTACAGCCTTTTAGGACTGTTTGAATTTCACCCTTAATATCTCTGAATTGGGTGTTCCAGTCTTCTTGGAGGTCCAGTTGTGGTATTGGCAATTCATTTTTTATGATTCCGCTGATCTCAGCCAGATCACATCGCAACTTACCAGGTGTTAATAAAGGAAGGCAAGTTTAAGAAATGTCAAGTACCAAACTCCATTGACAGTGTCCGTGGTTCAGTAAACTTGCATGAGATGGCAAGCCTTGTCTGTATGTCTGTCTGCAGATAGATATATTTGCCTCCAAGATCAATTCACTGTGGTGCATGGCAACCAAAGAGATGTGCGGCTGAATTTATTGTTCCCGTCACAAGTTCCAGCAGTGGACCCCGAAGCGGGTGCCATTGTCGCCTGTGTCACACGTGCCTGCCTGACAGTGATTATGCAGCGGCAGCCACTTTACATAATTGAGGCGCAGGGCCTATCGAATTGCACGATGGGGGCGTATGCTGAGGCGCTGATTGCGGTGCACCAAGATATAGCCCACTAAACACTTGCACCCAGTACAATGCCCACCAAATTCTTGCACCCTACACATTGCCCATCCAAGTAGAGTGACCCCATACTACACCCAACGGACTCTCTCACCCGAGACCAAGCCCATCCGTGCAGAGTGCACAGCACTGTAGGCCAACAATGGCCTCTGTACCACCCCCCCGACTTCTCCTATCCACTGCTCCCCATAGCTGCCTTCCCATTGTGGCTCTGAGGCCTCGTTTTGGTGCTGCACCTTTCAATGGCCAGGGATCCGAAGGCACATGAGGGTCTCACGCCATCCATTTAGTTTCAAGCCCTCCCATTGAATCGTTATCAATTGCACGCAATTGTATTCTAACTATCTGTTCTACAATTTAAATTGCATTCCTGACACATCGGGGCTCTGACACCACCTTGGTGCTTTCCCGCTGTTGACTAAATCCAGAACCGACGTCACAACATTGGATTTCCGGGTGGACCCATCCAGCGCTATTCTCCAGCCCCCCACTTCTCCATTCCCTCTCCAAACGGTCTCACTAAATTCAGCCCGTGGTGTGCAATTGGTCTGTCAGTGAACCCTGTTGACTTGGAACAGTTTGATTTGTGTCAGACATGTTCTCTGCGATTTCATGGTAATCCACTCCTTCAGTTGAGATACCTCCTGCACAAGCTGTGCAGAACTATCAACAATAGCACATTTATTTTCTTATTATTACAGTTGTTTCTTATAATTGAAATCGTATAAACAATGCAGTCCAGCAATACATGACACCTACTAATAGTTTAAATTTATACGTTTGGAGATGAGGTTCCAATACCAGTCAAGGATAACTCTCTCTGGTAGATGTGCAGCTGGAACAATAACACCAGTTTTAAATGCTTCATTAAAATTCTATGATGTTTGCTTTGGGCAAATGTACAGAGGGTGGTTATAATGTACAGTTTCCTGCTGCAAACTTTTGTTGAAGCAAAGTCCATAAATTGTTGCTTGAAAAGAGGAATATTAAACGGTACAGGGAGCAAGCAAGAGAGTGGGTTTAGAATAAGCAGCTCAGGTGGAGACAGACACCTATATTGATCAAATAGTCTGTTTCTATGCTGAGGCTTTCTAAGCTTCTATGAAAAAGATGTGCTGGCAATACATGATAGTGTAGATAGAGAGAGCATTCTTACAGGGCTTGACAGGGTAGATGCAAGAAGGATGTATCCCCTGGCTGGGGGGGTCTAGAACCGGGGGATCAGAATAAGGGGTAGGTCATTTAGGACTGAGATAAAGAGCAATTTCTTCGTTCAGAGGGTGGTGAGTCTTTAGAATTCTCTATCCCAGAGGGCTGTGGAGGCTCAGTCAGTGAGTATGTTCAAGACAGAGATCGATAAATTTCTACATATTAAAAACATCAAGGGATATGGGGATGGTGTGGGAAAATTGCATTAAAGTAGAAGATCAGCCATGATCTAGATCTTCCCTCTACAGCTTCTAACCTCATCGTCCCGCAACCCCAGACAGCCCGCTTCTACCTCCTTCCCAAAATCCACAAACGGGACTGTCCCGTCAGACCCATTATGTCAGCCTGCTCCTGCCCCAGTGAACTTATTTCTTCCTATCTTGACTCTATCTTTTCTCCGCTGGGCCAATCTCTTCCCACCTACATCCGTGATTCTTCTGACGCCCTACGTCATTTTGACAATTTCCAGTTTCCTGGTCCCAACCTGTCACAAAAACATTCCACAAACTCATCTTCTGGACGACCCTTGCCAATGTACTTAGTCCAGTCTATAAGATTAAAGTTCCCCGCTTTGCCTTTGTTGCAAGCTCCAATAATTTCTTGTTTACTGTTCTGTGCAACAGTATAACTACCGTTAGGGGCCGATAAACTACTCCCACCAGCGTTTTCTGACTCTTCCTATTCCTAATCTCCACCCATAATGATTCTACTTCATGATCTTCTGAGCCAAGGTCTTTTCTCACTAATGCCCTGATGTCAGTCTTTAATATCAGGGCTACCCTCCTCCTTTGCCATTCTGCCTATCTTTTTGAAATATTTATTTCCCAACCTTGGTCACCTTGTAACAATGTCTTTGTAATAGTGATTAGATCTAAACTAGGGTTGTCCAACGAATGACCTGCCAAAGGTTTCCATGCAGCCCGCGGGTGTATTTCAGAGATGAGAAATTTCCCATCATCTTCGTTCAGATCAGCTTTTTAAATAACATCATTGTCAGTTTCACAGCTGACAGGTGCTGCATGAGAGCACTAACAGCGGTTTTCCAACTTCGGACAGATTCGGGGTTTTCTGACTTTGGCCGCCGGAAAACCCTGAATCTGTCCAAAGTTGGGAAATCGCTGTTCCCAATGTCAACACCTGTCAACTGTGAAACACAGCGCAATTTTTTAAAAAACTGACCAACCACAAAGCTGCTGTACTGAGTGCTCCCGCTCCCTGCAACTGTTAGAGAGAGAGAGAGAGAGAGCAAGTGGCTGGGTAGAGAGAGAGAAGTGGGGGAGAGGGAGGGGGGGTGGGTAACAGAGAGAGAGTGAGAAAGGGGCACAGAGAGAGGGGGTAGAGAGAGGGGCAGAGAAAGAGAGGTGGACATAGAGAGAGAGGGGGACATAGAGAGAGAGGGTGGACAGAGAAAGGGGGTGACAGAGAGCGAGGATGACACAGAAAGAGGGGGACAACACAGAGAGGGGGGGGCAACAATACAGAGAGGGGGAACACAGGAAGAGAGAGAGTTAGAGAGACCAGGAGAGAGAGTGATCAAGATCACTGCTGACAGATGGACATCTATCTGGAATACTCCGCATCGCTACAAGTATGCGGGCAAACATTGACTACTTGTTTAAGCAAAGAAATGTCAGGTATCTCACTAAATTAGTGTCAACATAGTGATAAGAAAGTAAGTCAATAAATTAGTCTTCTCATTTAAAGCTTCTTCACAAAAATGCACATTTGTTTTGATTAATAGTAAGATAAATATTTAATGCCTTTATCTTTCAGAAATTGTCTCACCGGCCCCCCATATAAGACAAAAATTGTAATGTACCCCCCATGTGTAAAGTTTGGACAGCCCTGATCTAAACCATTTATTTCTATTTGTGCCACTAATTCATCTACCTTATTGTGGCTGCTTCTTGCATTCAGATAAAGAGCTTTTAATTTCATTATTTTACTGCTATTCCCTGCATGGACTTTACTTGCTCATGCACAATTACTGTTAAACTCTGTCCCTTCCTGTCTCACTCTGCTTGCCTTTACCCATGTTGCTAAACTGTTCTATTGCCTCAACTTTTTGCGTCGACTTTCTAAATCTCCCTTCACTCGAACTTGCTCCCTCTTTTCCTTCACTATCTTTCCTGAATACCTTGTAGCCTGGAATATTAAGTTCCCAATCCACCCCTTCCTTGAGCAAGGTCTGTTATTACCATTATCTCATAATCTCATGTGGCAATTTGTGCTTGCAGCTCATCAATCTTAAGTACCACACTACATGCTTTTACATACATGCATTCCGAACCCATCTTAGAATACATTGTATTTGCCCTGTTTTATCCTTATTTCCAAATTATTCTTTACTCTAGTACTGTTTGTCTCCCCTAGTTCTATGTACATCTTGTTTCTCCTCTTTAATGTTTCATCCTAGTGCCCATCCCCTTGCCATATTAATTTAAACAATCCTCCACAGCACCAGTTAACCTTCCTGCAAGGACACTGATTCTAGCTCTGTTGGGGTGCAACCCATCCACCCTGAACTGATCCCAAAGCCCCAAGAATGCAAAGTCCTCCCTCCTGCACTATTTCTTCAGCCGCGTGTTAAACGTTCTTATTCCACTATTATTTTACTCATTTGTGCATGGCAGTGGGAGTAAGCCAGAGATTACTACCTTTGAGCTCCTGCTCTTTTAATTTCCTCCTGAGCTCCTGAAACTCAGACTGCAGGACCTCAACTCTTTTTCGTATGTTATTTGTTCCTACATGGACCATAACTTCTGGCTGTTCCACTTCCACACACCCCTGCCCCACTCAATGCCCTCAAAATCTCCTGCATCCTCTCAGCAATGTCTTCAGCAAACCTAACATTAATGTCTGCTTTACCATTTTCAAGCACATCAATATCTTACTCCTCATCCTCTTTCAATCACTCACTATCTCTCTCAAAAACACATTCTGCCTTTGAAACATTGTTATTGAAGTCCATCCAATGAGGGAAATTACAAGCTCTGCCTCAAATCAAGGGCTCCACATAAAAGAAATTGGATACAGTGTTTACAGTGAAATTGGTTCCAACCAACCTATCAATAGATTGACAAAGAAAATTCACTGGTTGATTTAATGCAACCAATAAATGCTGACCCTATTATGTAAATAAACCACCCCCACCCCAGGATTAACAGTCTGCAACTAGGTGCCATTCAACACCCATAAGCAATGAAAGGTACAGAATGGTACTATAAGCGAGCAAGAAAGAGCATATCCCAATCCATCAAGGGTTCTGAATCAGGATTGTCATCACTCTCAACTATACCTAGGAAGGAGTTAACAGGAGCTTCTAAAGGGGATTTTCCTATGGTGAAAATGGCCAGATGGAGATCATCTGTGCTGAAGATAACCTAATGCATCCCTGAGCTGAAGGAAGGCGTAAATTGGTTGCAAAACATTGCTGGAAACTTTTGCACTTTTAAATCCACCAAATAGGCAAATTTGGCAACCAGGTGGACTTAAACAACTTGCACATCCAGCTAAAACAGAAAATGGATCAAATTTCATGTTAAATTCCATCCTATAATCAACAAGGCTAGCCATGTCTCCCTAGCTCAAAGCCTTGCATCAGGAAAAAGCACTCCTTGGAAAGCATTCAGATGGAAGCTGGATCCATCCAGTAGTGTGTCTTGAAATCTTTTATATTGTAATTGGTAATTCTTGGTGCCTGCCATTCCTTATTCTTTTTTAGTTTGACTTCTTTATTTGATCACCCACCTGACAGTCAAGAACATAGAACTTAGAAGATGTTTTCGAAACTTGGGTGGGGGAAGGGATGCAGAATTGGTTTTCAGAGGTTCTGGGCCTTTAAGCTGGGCAGGAGCAGGATGTTACAAAAATGAATGGTCTGGATAAAAATGTGCAATGCCTGAGGACTAATAGAAGACTGGACACAGCTGCTGTATTCTGGGCTTTACTTCATACTTGCTTTGTGTATTATTGGTAAAAGTAAGTAAGTATAAAGAAAGACTACTTTGGCTAATCCCGAGTTATTGCAGGTCAAACATTTCAAATTTTGCACATATGATTGCTAAGGTAAATTATTTATTGTTCAGATGCAGCATTTTCACTGTCCTGGAATTTATGCCAATTTCAATAAATGGGCAACAAATCACATTACATGAGATTTCTTGAGTTACCACAATGCCAAATCATTTGTCCAAATTGTCACCCGTTTCCGACAAAATTCTCCATGATAACAGAAACCCTTATTCTCAAGAGCAACTAGGGATGCGCAACAAATACTGGCCTTCCCAGTGATGCTCACATCCCATGAAAGAATAAATAAAAGATAGTCACCCAGTTATGAATGGTGGTGGACAATTAAACAACTAACCAATGATGGGGTGCCCAGCATGTCAGGGGAAAAGACAAAGCTGAAGCATTTGCAACCATCTTCAGCCAGAATTGCTTGTTCCTGAAGTCCCCACCATCACAGATGCCAGTATTCAGCCAATTCGATTCATTCCACGTGATATCAAGAAATGGCTGAAGGCACTGAAGGATACAGCAAAGGCTGTGGTCCTGACAACATCCCAGCAGAAGCCGCGCCCCTAGCTAAACTGTTCCAGTGCAGCTACAACACTGGCATCTCCCCGACAATGTGGAAAATTGCACAGGTATGTCCTGTCCACAAAAAGCAGGACAAATTCAATCCAGCCAATTACTGCCTCATCAGTCTGCTCTCAATCATCAGCAAAGTGATGGATGGTGTCATTGACTGTGTTATCAAGTGGTACTTACTCAGCAACAACGGGCTCACCAGTGCTCAGTTTGGGTTCTGCCAGGGTCACTCAGCTCCAGACCTCATTACAGCCTCAGTCCAAACATGAACAAAACAGCTGAATTCCAGAGCTGAGGTGAGAGTGACTGCCCTTGACATCAAGGCAGCATTTGACCGAGTATGGCATCAAGCAGCCGAGCAAAACTGAGGTCAATGGGAATCAGGGGGAAAACTCTCCACTGGTTAGAGCCATACCTAGCATAAAAGGTGTAGTTGTTGGAGGCCAATCATTTCAGCTGCTGGTTATTGCTGTAGGAGGTCCTCAGGGACCATCCTTGGCCCAACCATCTTCAGCTGCTTCATCAATGACCTTCCCTCTAGCATAAGGTCAGAAGTGGGAATGTTCAATGATGATTGCACAGTGTTCAGTACCATTCGTAACTCCTCAGATTCTGAATCAGTCCATGCCTATATGCGGCAAGACCTGTACAATATTCATGTTTGGGTTGATAAGTGGCAAGTAACATTCACGCCAAACAAGTGCCAGGCAATGGCCAACTTCATCAAGAGAGAATCTAACCATCTCCCCTTGACATTCAACAGCATTACCATCACTAAATTCCCCACTATCGACATCCTAGGGGTTACCATTGACCAGAAACTTAACTGGACCAGTGATATAAATACCGTGGCTACAAGAGCAGGTCAGAGGCTAGGAATTCTGCAGTGAGTAACTCATCTCCTGACTCCCCAAAGTCTGTCCACAAGGCACAAGTCAGGAGTGTGATGGAATACTCTGCAATGCCTGGATGAATGCAACTCCAACAACACTCAAGTGGCAGGATGCCATCTAAGACAAGGCAGCCTGCTTGATAGGCACCCTAGCCATCACCTTATACATTCACTCCCTCCACCACCGGCGCACAGTATGTATAATATACAAGATGCAGTCAGCAACTCATCAAGACACATTCGACAGTATCTTCCAAACCCACAACCTCTACCATCTAGAAGAACAAGGGCAGCAGACACATGAGGAAACCACCACCTACAAGTTCCCCTCCAAGTCACACTCAATCCTGACATGTAACTGTATCGCTGTTCCTTCACTGTTGCTCGATCAAAAACCTGGAACTCCCTTCCTAAAAGCACTGTGGGCGTCCCTACACCACATAGTTTGTAGTGGTTCAAGAAGGTAGCTCATCACCACTTTCTCAAGGGCAATTAGGGATGGACAATTAATGCTGGCCTTGCCAGTGACGTTTACATCCCAAGAACGAATAAAAAAACAAAGAGAATTCAAAAGAAACTTTACCCAGAGAGTAGTGAGAATGTGGAACTCACTACCAAAGGGAGTAGTTGAGAAGAATAGTGTAGATGCATTTAAGGGGAAGCACACAAGGGAGAAGGGAATAAATGGTTATGCTGATAGGGTTAGATGAGGAGGATAGAGGAGGCTCGAGTGGAGCACAAATGCTGGCTTGTGCTGTTTGGGCTAAATGGTCTGTTTTTGTCCTGTATATTCTATCCAATTCTAGGTAATTTTAGAATTGGACAAATAATTAATAGTTTATATTTGTTGAAGCCCTTTTTATGTGAGGGGATGAAGACTGATTGGTCTACTATCCAGCACCTACAACTTCATTTTATTTATTCAAGGTATAATACGCCATGGGACATCTGTCAAAAATAGGGTTACATAAGGATGTGTGTTGGTAACGTCCTACATTTATAGTCTGCGCAGCTCTCTGCAAGTCCCAAGAAGTGCCTCTTAACAAAGATCACAAGATAAATTCAAATAATGATGGCCATTCAACCCATTTTAGCCCATTCATCTAGAATGAACCAGCAGTTTTTACCTCCTCATCACTGCATCCAGATCTTTCATAAATGAGTCTAGGATTTTGTCTTCATTAACTTTCTTCAAAATCCATTCCGAGTGTTTGTCACACTTAGTGTGAAGAAGAACTTCATATGCAGTTATAAATTTGCTTTTTACTAGTTTGAGCTCCTGGCCTTTTGTCCTACTATAATATGTACAGAGCAAGTAATATAACTGGTATCAGAGTGAGTTTTCGTTATCGTGAGGGCCCTAGATTCTGCAAGCAAGCAAGTTGATAGACAGATGTGTGGTATGGGGTAGGTATCTAGTTTCCCTCTCTCCTTCCTCACTGCCCCCGCCCCAGTCAGTGGTCTGTAAATGTGCAGCTCCTCATCTGGAAGCCAGGCCGGTAGCAAGTCAAAGTGGAAGGTATCCAAACTGAATGGCATTTGTGAAGCCTATGGTAAGAACCAGATAACAGAGTTTTCAACTTCTTCCAGGAAAAATGTCAAATGTAGAAGAGTGTGTTTAATAGGAGCCCATAATTATATTCGAGTCAGCAAATGCAACAGTACCTTCAGGATTTAGCCTTGTGCATCCACCTCCCCATCCCCATCACCAACAACCATCTAACCCTAAGGAGCTACAACCCTGCACAGTTCAGCTACCCCATGGTAAACAGTGATCTCTATCCATTCTCATAACTCCTAAATCAGCAGGTATCCTTGCAGCTGTTGTTTAAACTAGTTACTCAACTCATTAACTGCTTCAGCTGAGAGTCAATTCCACTTCTGTACAAAGCTTTAAGTTGCCATGTTTATGTTCAATATTTTAATTATTTTAAATACTTATTATTAGACATGCAGCAGAGTTAAAAGTGGGTGTAAATTGATGGGTGGCATGTCACAGTTCCAGACATTTCTTTGTAAAAATCTACACAGTAAGTCCAGAAAGACAGCCCTGATAATTTACAGCATCTGCATTTTGATGGCTTGACAATGGGAAATTAGCATTAAGCTACTGTGTACCTTGTCATTTGGTGTCTGTACTTCAGCCAAATTCCAGATATAAAAGGGCCCAGAGACAACCTACTAGAAATATGTCATTGTAATTTGCAGCCCATCTACCCCCTTTAGTAGCTGATCTTGATATGAAAATAACAGGCAGCCACAAGCAAGAAGTTTAATCAAACTGTTTTTTTCTGTCTGTGCGTGTGTTTATGTTTGAAAGCTCTGCTCTGCAACTCCTGTGGTTAAATAAAGCATTCTGCACATTACAGACCTTTGAAGGTACTGTTTCTATTCTTTCATAGGCTAAGAAGAAAAAGCAACGATTAGATGAGAGATCAAAGGAACGAAGTGTTTCAGGAAACAAAGAAAGAAATGAGGAAGAAGCCGGTGAGTTTGAAAACCACAAATAAAACGAATCCTGAAATTGTAAATTTTCAGTTAAGGGAGGAACATTTTCAGCGGCATGGATTCATTTCCTTTCCCTTTACTTGGTCAGGCAATAGATTGTGCTAAATTGTGAAAAAAAATCTCGTAAGGAAGAAACTAGTAAACACAGTTTGGGCAAGAGTACATGATTTTAGTGGTGCATGATGCCATCACCAATGCAAGCTATGTTGAGAGAGTATTTAAAATTAGCTTAGACACTAAGAAGCAAAATAAACAGATGCTCACACATGATATGGGATTATTCTCAGTTATCAAAGACCCAGAAGGGCTTCCTGGTAATAACCATGGAAATGCTGCTATTTTTGGGGAATTGCTTTTATCAACTTGAGGGAAGAAAGTCTATAGAGTGTACGTTGTGTCCAAAATATTCCCCTATTTTATGGAAGAAACTAATAGCCATAGTGGAATTTTGATTGGCGGTTTTCAAAAATTCATCGCTTTCCTTACTTCATGGGCTGCAACTTCAAACTGGCCAAGACACGCTTTGGAACGACTGAACCCAGGAGACCTGCTGTAGACTGCTGATGTAGTTTCTGAAAAGGTTGTCATTCCTCAACCTCATGAAAATCAGCTACTTCTGCCTCATGTAAGATGAGCTCATCCTGTTCATAGCAGAGCCATGAGATCAATCTGTCTTCTTCAGCCAAGCCAATCAAAAGGACTTCAGCCTTGAAAAGTGGCTGAAATCTGGCATGCACTGCTGGCAAGCAAGATGTATCCTCTTTAATACTGGTGCTGGTTCATTTCCCTATATTCATAGTATTATGCTTCTATCTTGTAGTATGATCCCTATAAATGCTGTTGTGAAAGAATTGCAGCATAAATTGTTCCCAGCCACCTTTATTACAGAACTGTTACGATGGTTGTCCAATGGAACTCTGGCCACATCACAAGTAAATTAAGAACGGGATAGCAAAATGAAACTAGTGTGTGATGTTCATTCAAGAAGAAGGTGTTAAGAGACTGAAAATCATCATGCTGGGTAAGATCTGTGAGATTCTGCCTAACTTAAGAGTCCTGAGTCTTGTTGCTTTTCTTAGAAGCTCTCCAGTATAATAATGTCAATTGGTTCTTAAGGGTGGAACCTGTAACAACAAATAATTATTTTTGTCTAATTTGGAATGAGTGATCATCCCATTAAATCCACTCAAAATATATCAGGGCCAAAAAATTCGTTCAGACCTAAAAATGGGTGCGGGGATCAGTTGCTCGATTAACCCACACCCGTTGCTTCCATTGCAGGTAGCACGCAAACTTTGTGCTGTCTGCTCGTTTTTGTTTATTCATTCATGAGATGTGGGTGTCGCTGGCTAGGCCAGCATTTATTGCCCATCCTTAGTTGACTTAGAGAAGGTGGTGGTGAGCTGCCTTCTTGAACCACTGTAGTCCATGTGGGATAGGTACACCACAGTGCTGTTTGGAAGGGAGTTCCAGAATTTTGACCCAATGACAGTAAAGGAACGGCGATATAGTTCCAAGTCAGGATGGTGTGTGGCTTGGAGGGGAACTTGCAGGTAGTGGTGTTCCCATGCATCTGCTGCCCTTGTCCTTCTAGGTGGTAGAAGTTGTGGGTTTGGAAGGTGCTGTCTAAGGAGCGTTGGTGTGCTGCTGCAGTGCATCTTGTATACGGTACACCCTGCTGCCACTGTGCATCTTTGGTGGAAGGAGTGAATGTTTGTGGACGGGGTACCAGTCATGTGGGTTGCTTTGTCCTAGATGGTGTCGAGCTTCTTGAGTGTTGTTGGAGATGCACTCATCCAGGCATTGCAGAGTATTCCATCACACTCCTGACTTGTGTCTTGTAGATGGTGGACTGGCTTTAGGGAGTCAGGAGGTGAGTTACTTGCCGCACACAGAAATGCCTGATGCATTGGCAGGCCTGCCAAAAAGCCTGGTGTCACTATCAAAGAGCATGGAGGAGTCAGGCACCAACCTTGCACCCAGCTTTGTGCAGAGCTTTGAGTTCATCCTTTTCAGCTTGGAATTAGTGACAAACTCCTTTTTCACACTTACAAACCCAACCACAATGCAGCATCTGATGGCTGATGTCTCAGCTTCAATTGTAGCACAAGCAGAAGTCACCCAATGTTTGAGTGCTGCAGTAGAAGCTCAGACTAAAGTTATGCAAGCCCAGCTTGCTGCCACAAATACTCCAACAACTGCTGTCATGGCTGCAGATACCAGTGTTATAGGAGTCTTGCAACATCTCACAGCAGTCCAGCAATTTGTCCTCCAGGAGATTACTAGGATTGCTGAGACATCACCCCAGGGGAGTGGTAGTGGCACTGTGGAGCACATACCAGTCCACTGTCAGGATGACAGCATTTGTTCTCCCCCCAGTACCCTTGCTGCTACCTATCAGCCAGCCAGTGCAGATATTTTCTGTCCATGCTGAGATGGTGCAGTCCAAAAGATGGACCTTCTCGGCCCAGAGCTGCATGAGGTTGTCCTGCAAGGCCATCTGCAGTCTCCCCCACTGAAAGTCAGCAGCCACCCTGCGCCACAGGGATGCCTGCCATCTCTGGAAAGAGAGAATGCAATGTATTCCCCTTTTTTAGCGTACAGAGCATCAGTGACCTCCTTATACAGTAGTGGACAGCAAACTGCAAGATGTTGGAGATCTAGTCTGCTGCAGTTTGGAAGGAGCCCGACATAAAGAAGTTGAGGGTCACGGTCACTCTTACAGTCACTGCAGTGCCATCCTCGGCCTGCTCTGAGGCTGCAGATCTGCCTGCAGCAGGTGGAAAATCTCAGTGAGCACCTCCTTAGTGAAACAAAGATGATACATACAAGATAAGAGAAATACTCCCTGAAAACCCGGGTTGGATATGGCCTCCTGCATAGAGCCCTTCTCCCTCTCCTCTACTCTCTGAGCAGCTTGTCCTCCTCTGCACTGCCTCTCTTCATTCTCCTTGTCATGCTGCAAGCCAAGGGGGAATAGAAAGCACAGCACCCATAGCTGGGTGAAAATATTGTGAGTTGAACTCTTGAAGTGAGAACCAAGCGCTTTGCATGTGCCACATCACTGACTTAAATACCAGAAAGCTTGTTGTGGAAGGATAATGCTGGAGCCTATCTTTACTCAGTTTCACATTGTACAGAGTAGAAGGATTACAAACATGTAACTACTCACTCAAAACTCTCCACCAGTTTCAGTAAGAGTATCCTTATAAGTACTCAAGACCCCAGTTAACGCCCTCCACCTGCATATAATTAAACAACTGATACACAATTAATACACGCTGTATACTGCACCAACTTTAAGCGGCAGTACTATCCGCCAATCAGTTCTAACTCAGCAACAACCAGGAGAAATCAATTAGCAACTAACGTGAAAATGTTTGATGATTCCTTTAAATAGTGTTGTTTGGGGGGGGCAGTCCTTCCTGCTTTTGAATGCCTGTTCATCTGTGCGAAGTTATGAAAGGGCATTTGTTGGAACGTTGGGGTTGAAAGTGGCACTGCTACAGTCAAATCAGTGTTATGCACTGGCTGACGCTGCGATCTGCCTACTCTGCATACTTCTGGCACATGCTCCCAGCTCTTGTGTGAACAGCCCGTCCAAAACAGGACCCAGAAGTGTGGACATGTGGTATGGATGCCATTTTGAACCTGAAATGGCATCAATAGTGCCGAAAATATGGGTGCTGCACAATTGAATTTTGCAGCCAAGAAATTTAAAATCTAGCTGCAGTTAAACTCCATGTCCCCTAGTCTAAATCAATACAATTGTTGCAAGATTTTGTCTGTTACCTCCTAGCTACATAATTTAAACATAAACAATGTTGTATGATTGGTTACTTTATTTGAATCCAAGCAGCCTAGAAAACTGTTTCAGGGGTATTTAAGTAATTTGAGTTAAAATTGGGATGATTCATTTTGGAACTTTCAAAGGTTAGGGTCAGACCAGTGTAACTCCTGCAGTGGTGAGAAATTAAAGGAAAGGATCACTGTGTACACAAAAATGTTAATTCAAATCAATAATAATGTAGCACTGAGTTTAGAAATATTGTTTTTCTTTTGAGAAAATATACATTCTATTGTATATATATATATATATATAACTGTTATTTACTATTTACCTGTAGTAAAATAATTTTGCTTGATAGTCAAAAATCTGAAACAAAATGTCTACAATACTGTTTTTCATAGAAGGGAGGAATATCCTCTGAAGGCATAGAATAATTCCAGTGCATAAAGTAATTCACAGCTTTTGTCGTACAGACACTGCTGAAAACTTACCAGATATCGTGCTAGTCAAGACACTCTCAAGAATACAGAGAATTGTGACTGACCTAGACGAGTATTCTAAAATATGGAAACTGAGAAAGCTAGAATAGGGAGGATAGAAAAGACAGCAAAAATAACAGAGACAGCAGTAAATACATTTTATATTTTGTAATAATTACGAAACTTGCAATTTGGTTGGATTTTCTGCTTTCCTTTTTATTACTGGCAGTGACTGAAACAATGACCTAAATTAGTCATGATCACTTACATATTGTAATCTGCCTATTAGCAGCAGTAGATGAAATTGCTGCCAAGTGTTGGGTAGAATTATCACTAGAGGTAACTGTTACTTGGATCAGATGTCTATTCTCTTGTTGTGGCAACCTTGAATGCCACAAACCTGTCATATCCAAGTTGGTTTATATGTTTGTAATGCAGGCTTTTGGAATGATTTATTTTGCCTACATCACAGCATTCACAGCACATCAGTAGGAATTCATTGTGTGAATCATTGAGCTGTTTCAACATAAATGTAAGTTTTATTCTTTTATTATTTTCTAGGGGACTGGGTTATGAAAATCAGCAATCGAGAAAAACGTCAGTTGAGAAAGGAGCGCCAAAAGAAGAAGTGTGACACGACTAGTTTCTTCGATCTTAGTTTTCCTCTTTATTCTGATGGGAACAGGACTGCTTCAAGATCAGCTAAGGACAACAGGGGCTCAGATGATCAAGAAGGTATCACAAAGTGCTGCCACTGACATTTCCTTGGATATATAGATTGAAGTTTAAACATATGCACAAAAAAATGAGACATATCTTCAAAGAGGATGCCATTCAACTTTTTCTGCCCCAATTATTTTTCAGTTATGGCAATAAAGCATTCATTTAAATATTTTCAGCAGTAAAACTCAGAAGCAGGTGCTGATTAATATCCCAACCCAATTTACATTTGAACAACCAGAAAAGCATTATGCTATTAGTGCTTGTGAAGGAGCATAATGTCCTGAAAACATTCTGAAAATTCCCACTATTTTTCTTTAAAATCAGTTTGATTTTGATTTTTAAATCTACAGATTTGGTTAACATAAGTATACTGATATTTTCAAATGTGTTGGACATTTAGCTGTTAACAAATTGTTTATGGCAAACTTGGTTTTGTAAGACACCTGATTATTAATCTAATTATTGAGTACATGGTGTTGAAATACTGAGGGGATCTCCCAGTCGTCTTTCAGCAGAATGCCGGTTATGCTGTATCTTCGGCGTTTCCACAGATCTTCAGCTGAAGTTATGGTGGATGACTGGAAGAACCCATACAAAAATTCAACCCCTTAATAATTAAGCTCTCAAACTACACCTGTACCTTCCCTTTGTAAATTGTTTAAAATTATTTTACTTCTCCAGTTCCTAAACCGGGAGGGCAACCTACTTATGGACCTCCATAAGTGTCGATCTATTTTTGTTCAATAGGCGCTGTGTAAGAGCTTCCCAGGTTGACTGCACTTCCTTTCCCTTCTGTGGAAACCCATTGATTTCCATTTGATGTATCGCTATTGTGACATACTTGAGATCAGGAGCATAACATCCAAAGAATTACAGACACAAAATGTTATTCTCCAATATATTGTACTACAATGCTCTCAATCTGGCTGCAGAAAAGAGTCTCCAGATTTTTGAAGATTCTTATTTTCACATAACATGGGAGAAAGTGTCTTTGCTGTTGTAGATATATTACAGGTGATTGAGGTAGGTGGCATTGCAGTCTAATGTACAGGCTGACACTCAGATCTTCTGCTTGGATGTTAGGTACTGTCCCACTGGGGGAGGTTTGCTACCTTGTCCTCTTAGGCTGGAAATGCCAAACAGAATGGGTGCAACAGTAGAAAGTAAATGAAAAACAAAAAATAGCATTGGAGATTTGACCTATTGATGAGTGCACTAACATTTGGCAGTCTGAAACTAAAACTGATCCAAATCATTTCTTTGATATATGTTGGTACAGGCATTAATGCAGCAATCTCTGCCTTCCTCCCCCCACATCTTTTAATGATATACAAAATTTATAAGCCATATATGAATGAACTTCAGTTTACTCCAGCTAAACAGCAGAAAGACTGAAGGAATTGTCTTCGTCCCCAACACAAACACTGTACCTTTAAGAATATAAGAATATGTGGATGCTCCATTGTTGAGTTTATTCAAGTCTGGGATAGATAGATTTTTGGTCTCTCAGGGAATCAAGGGATATGGGGAGCAGGTGGGAAAGTGGAGTTGAGGCAGAAGATCAGCCATGACTCTGTTGAATTGCAGAGCAGGCTTGAGGGGCGGTATAGTCGACTCCTGTGCCTATTTGTTATGTTCTGCACCCTTGCCAGTGATTCTGTCCCCCTCCTTAGTCACCATCTCAAGCTTAACCTGTTTGACCCCAAGCTGAGCTTCCAACCCCATGTCCTTTTTATCACAAAGACTGCTTACATCAGCTTCTAACATCATCACCTCCACCCTGACATCAGGTGCACTCAATCACCACCAGTGTCCTTGCTGACCTACATTGGCTGCTAGTCCACCAATGCTTTAAAATTTTAAATTTACGTGCGCGTTTTAAAAATCGCTTCATCGTGTTTCTCCTCCCTATCTCTGTAACCTCCTCCAGCACAATACCCCACAATCCCCATCCACCTGCCAAATTCTTTGCTCTCAGATTCTGTGCTCTTGTGGCTATGTCTTCAGCGGTCCCTGCCGCATGCTCTAGAGATCCCCCAGTAAACTCATCTTTCTCGCCCCCTCCTTCTGCTCCTTTAAGACCCTTCTTAAAACTCATCTCTTTGACCACCAATATAATACATCCTTGCTTGTCTTGGCATCCATCTATTACGACTCTTTGAAGCACTTTAAGGATGTTCTTTTGCATTAAAGGTGTTATATAATTCAAAGTTTTGTAAATAGAGGACACTGGCTTTGCAAAAAGATATTTTCCTGATGGCAAGGCAAGTGTACTAGGAGAACCAGAGTTCAGCCTTGTAGCTTCATAAACATCTGTTTGCTTGAAATAACCTGGTAAGACACAGATACTATAATTAGTACAGTGCTAACCAGAAGCAAAATGGAACATAGCTGTTTCATAACCAAAATATATTTTTTTCATTACCAAATATAACTTCTTGGCAAATAACTGAATGGGATTGTAATGAATATATTTTTCGTAATGAGACTCCCTACTTCGAAATAATGGGTTCGAATTCAATAGGGTGAGCATATATTTTATTGTGAGACTCAATTAAGTTACTAAATATTTAGAAATATTAAAAATGTTTCGAAAATTTTTTGGATTGAAAACAAAGCTATGCCTAAAAAATAAATTGTTTTGGATATTTTGCAGATTTATTCGGATGTTTCAGAGACTGTCTTGTTAAGTTAGACTCGGGTGAAATCCTATAACTGAGGCTGAGTTGGCTGATGATATTGTAACAAATAGCTACGGCTGTCATGTCCTGTATTTTGATCTGGATTGCGACTGATTGAAATAGAATCCTCTAATACATGCAGTGTTTGCACTGTTCCATCTAGAGGTGAACAGTTTGATGTAAACAATAGCAAGCGAAAGTACTAGGGCTGGGAGTGAACATGCTTTCTTCAAGTACTAGAGTAGTACAAAATTGCCACAAAAGAATCTATTAATAGATAGCACAAAGTCAAGCATTACTATCAGGGTAAGGACTTTTTAAAAACTGGATACTGGGAATCTGAAATAATAAAGGAAATATAGGAGAGGCACAGCAGGTCAGTTGGCATCTGAAAAGACAGGTTAACATTTCAGCTGAGATTCTTCATCAGCTATGATGAATACTTAACAATTCAAAATGGATGGGTGGACCCTTGTAATGTGGAATCCCACCCAAAACATTAGTCTGCCTTACTCTTTCATATGCTGCTTATGTGCAGAATTTCCTGTTATTACAATTTTCTATTGTAAGCACTCACAGGTAATATTAGCATCAATGCAAACACTACTATCAGGGTGAATACTTCTGGGTAAAGTATTCCCCTCCCACCACCCTACCCCCATTTAATGGTTAATTTCAGAACCAAATTCATCCCTGCTGAAGCTCTTTCCTGGAAGCGCAGGAGTCATATATTTTACTACAGCATTTTCAGTGAGGTGTGTTCTGTAGGGTTCGAGGATGACTGTGAACACTGTCGGTTGGGCAGCATTGACGTTCATAGTGATACAGTTTATTAAAATAATAAAACTGAATTGGAACAAGTTTCAAATCATGTAGACAGCTTGTGATCCATCTTCTTAAATGGAAATGCTAATGAAGTCCCTGCTGACCGGTGGCATTTTCTGTGTGAATCTGCCTGTGCTGTGTCAGTGGAGCATGTCCATTGCTGCAAGCTTTTTTATCAAGATGTATGACTGCAAGTCTTTACAGAAGAGCCCTTCAGCAGAGGACCACTATAAGGTAAAATAATTGATTTTGACACCAACAGAGCTGGACTGATATAGGATGTGTTATATGTAGGCCCTCACCTTGACACTAATTGTTCTGCTTTCCTTTTGGTCTGTGGTGCCAGCCCATAATTTTAATATTAGCTTAGAGCAACACAAAAGAAAACTGTGAGACTGCCATGTACTCGAGAAATGTGTTGCAGCTTTTCATACTGCCCTATTTTATGTGCTATTTTATCAGCAATAGTAAATTAAAGAGCATTAGTGGCATTATACTCTGGCTACAGCACCTTGTTTGTGGTTATATTTGTGTTGATTATAAACCCTTTCTGTGGTGTAAATAGAATTGTTTATTTGTGACACTTAAAGTGCTGGCCAATGCTGAATCATGTTGTATTTATATACAGTGGCGTTCTGCCACTAACAGCTTAACTTCATCATTGTCCCAACACCGGCTCATACTTGCATTGGTAAGCTGTGCAAACTATGGTAGAATCTGCAGAAAAAAGTAAAATTCTCTTCCACTTGAGGTCCCTTTCGTATAATACACCATTCATGTCTGACAGGGTGAACAGGAGATCCTTGGAACTTCCACTGATGTTGCTGGGAGAGAAATTGGGATCGCTTGTGCCAGTTTTTTGGGTACTACAAGTGCCCTTCGAACTCCAAAATGCCAATTCTGGTGCATATGCACACTTGTGCGGCGAATCACGCCAGATGTCATATTGATGAGGGCGTAACGCACGGACAATGATCGTCTGCCTGTAGTGTGCAGAGCAGGCAGATCATGATGTCAACCAGCCTGCAATGGCTGATTTGACACCAATGTTGCCATTTTGGAGCTCAACTCTCCAGCTAACGCCCTCCCTTATCCTCACACAGCTGAACACATTCAGAGGATGGAAGATATGCATATCAATGCTACCTACAGTACAGGTTAATTGCTGCTGGATTTCTTCTGGCTGTTGTTTCGATTTTATAGTTCTATATTTTATTTCTATATGATATATATTATATTTTTATTATTGACTAAAGTTGCAAAGGATACAGGGCACATGCTGAAGGAATTTTTGCTGACCTCAAGGCTTCTGCACAAACCAGTTGCTCCCAGATAAGGGTGCGCCAGTAGGCATTCCACTTGGAATACAGCGTGACTTAGAGAATGAACAGAGGCCACACAGAGCACACGGTAGCACCACTACTGACTGAGCTGGCCATGTCCTAAAGGACATAGCTGCTAGACTGGGTATGTGGCAGGTGGTGATGGAACCAACAAGAGGGAAAAACATACTTGACCTTGTCCTCACCAATCTGCCTGCCGCAGATGCATTTGTCCATGACAGTATTGGTAGGAGTGACCACCGCACAGTCCTTGTAGAGACAAAATCCTGCCTTCACATTAAGGATACCCTCCATCGTGTTGTGTGGCAATACCACCGTGCTAATTGGGATAGATTTCAAACAGATCTAGCAATACAAAACTGGGCATCCATGAGGCACTGTGGACCATCAGCAGCAGCAGAATTGTACTCAACCACAATCTGTAACCTCATGGACTGGCATATACCCTACTCTACCATTGCCATCAAGCTAGGAGACCAACCCTGGTTAAATGAAGCGTGCAGGAGGGCATGCCAGGAGCAGCACCAGGCATACCTCAAAATGAGGTGTCAACCTGATGAAGCTACAACACAGGACTACTTGCATGCCAAACAGCGTAAGCAGCATGCGATAGACAGAGCTAAGCGATCCCATAACCAATGGATCAGACCTAAGTTCTGCATTCCTGCCACATCCAGACGTGAATGGTGGTGGACAATTAAACAACTAACTGGAGGAGGTGGCTCCACAAATATCCCCATCCTCAATGATGGGGGAGCCCAGCACATCAGTGCGAAAGATAAGGCTGAAGCATTTGCAACAATCTTCAGCCAGAAGTGCCGAGTTGATGATCCATCCTGGCCACCTGAAGTCCCCAGCATCACAGATGCCAGTCTTCAGCCAGTTCAATTCACTCCATGTGATATCAAGAAATGACTGAAGGCACTGGATACTGCAAAGGCTATGGGCCCTGACAATATTCCGGCAATTGTACTGAAGACCTGTGCTCCAGAACTTGCCGCGCCCCTAGCCAAGCTATTCCAGTACAGCTACAACACTGGCATCTACCCAGCAATGTGGAAAATTGCCCAGGTATGTCCTGTACACAAAAAGCAGGACAAGTCCAACCCGGCCAATTACCACCCCATCAGTCTGCTCTCGATCATCAGTAAAGTGATGGAAGGTGTCGTTAACAGTGCCATCAAGCGGCATTTGCTTAGCAATAACCTGCTCAGTGACTCTCAGTTTGGGTTCCGCCAGGGCCACTCAGCTCCTGACCTCATTACAGCCTTGGTCCAAACATGGACAAAAGAGCTGAACTCAATAGGTGAGGTGAGGGTGACTGCCCTTGACATCAAGTCAGCATTTGACTGAGTATGGCATCAAGGAGCCCTAGCAAAACTGGAGTCAATGGGAATCAGGGGGAAAACTCTTCGCTGGTTGGAGTCATACCGAGCGCAAAGGAAGATGGTTGCGGTTGTTGGAGGTCAATCATCAGAGCTCCAGGACATCACTACAGGAGTTCCTTAGGGTAATGTCCTGGGCCCAACCATCTTCAGCTGCTTCATCAATGAGTTTCCTTCAATCATAAGGTCAGAAGTGGGGATGTTCGCTGATGATTGCACAATGTTCAGCACCATTTGCGACTCCTCAGATACTGAAGTAGTCCGTGCAGAAATACAGCAAGACCTGGACAATATCCATGCTTGGGCTGATAAGTGGCAAGTAACATTTGCGCCACACAAGTGCCAGGCAATGGCCATCTCCAACAAGAGAGAATCTAACCATCTCTCCTTGACATTCAATGACATTACCATTGCTGAATCCCCCACTATCAACATCCTAGGGGTTACCATTGACCAGAAACAACTGGAATAACCATATAAATACCGTGGCTACAAGAGCAGATCAGAGGCTAGGAATCCTGCAGTGAGGAACTCACCTCCTGACTCCCCAAAGTCTGTCCACCATCTACAAGGCACAAGTCAGGAGTGTGATGGAATATTCTCCACTTGCCTGGATGGGTGCAGCTCCAACAACACAAGAAACTCGACGCCATCCAGGACAAAGCAGCCCGCTTGATTGGCACCCCATCCACAAACATTCACTCCCTCCACCTCCGATGCACAGTGACAGCAGTGTGTACCATTTACAAGGTGCATTGCTGCAACGCACCAAGGCTCCTTAGACAGCACCTTCCAAACCCGTGATCTCTACCAACTAGAAGGGCAAGGGCAGAAAATGAATGGGAACACCACCACCTGCAAGTTCCCCTCCAGGTCACACACCATCCTCGACAATGACCACAGGCTTTCTGGCAGGCTTCCTAAGGCACCAAGCATTTCATTGTGCACATCCATCAGCCTTCTTCCTCTGGAGAGCTGGCACCACAGCTCTCCTTGTGCTTTGCTACAGACCACTTATGCTATGTGTCTTACCACGTGCAGATCCCGCTTTTGTGCTTTCCTCTAAATTACATGCAGTGTCAGAATCTAAACTGGACTGAGAGCATGAAATCGAGTAACCCTACGGCTTCATCATCACTGTTTTCTTGCTGTTCCTCCGCTGCCTGGGCAGGTGGCACTTCTTGGGTATCTGAAAGGAGAAAACTACAGGATAAGTTTGTTATCTGGGAGGGTAATCAAAAGGTGCATGCTTACACAATCTACGACTTGTAAATCAGAAGAGAGTATAGGATGAGGGGCAAGTGGGATGTGAGACGGAGGATTAGGTAGGAGGATACTAGTACCTTCAATGGTTTCGACCCCACTGGTGGCCAAGACCTCAGAAATGGATGTCCCAATAATGACTAGCACCGTCCCCTCCATGGGGGTAAAGACATGCAGGCACATCCCCCTTCAGTTATCCTGCTGCCTACTGCAGTGCACCACCTTGTTTTGCAAGAGAGAGGGAAGTGTGTCAGTGAGTGTTGAGCAATGTGTTTGGGTGATATGGCTGGCATAGTTGAATATCTGGCCATGTGTGCAAACTGTGAGATGTGGGTGTGAGGCTTGCAGCAAGGTGTGTGAGGGAGAGTCCTGATTGATAGAGATTGTTGGTAGGTGAGTGATGGGGTTTGGTGAATTGAACAGTCTGTGAGGCTTCTGGTGCAGTTGAAGAGATTGGAAGATGCGTTCACTGACCATGGCCACTCATGTGAGGTCATTGAACTTCTTGCAACACTACATCCAGGTCCTCGGGGCATGACACTGGCATTGACCTCCATGGCTGTCTGCTCACACTGTCTTCTAAGGGTGTGTCTGGAGGACCTCCTGGTCCCCTACAGATACATGACACCTCTCCTCCTTCCACCTCATCCAGCAAGGCCTCCGGTGCAATGTCTGTCCCATCTTATGCCATTCTTCATTGTTTCCAAGGTCAGATTCACTTCCTGCATGACTGCCAGCACCTGCTCCAGCCACAATGAACCTCCCTTTTAAGAGGCTTCGGCTAGCTTTAAGCAGTGAGCGTTAGTTTTAAATGATGCTAGCAGCTCACGACATTGGGCCCCGCCTCAGGCATCCAATCAACAGCGTGGTTAGCGCTGGCTGAACGCTGATGTTGAAATGAACCAGCAGGACGAAGTTGGCGTGTTGTTTGCAATGCAGGTTCTTTGCGATCCCTGCACCTGTTTTCGGGGGCTGTCGAAATTCGCCCCGCTGTGTCACTGACTGATAAGTAGTTGCTGGTTTGGCCCCTTCTTATCTGAGGATTGGCTTGCCTCCACACAGCACTTCCCCAATAAACTGAGCTGAGATTGGAATCTAACTTGTGGCAAATCTCAGGCATAAGCACATTTCTTATCACCCAATGTTGGTGCAGCACAGAATCTTGCTTTCTTTCTCTCTAGCCTTTATCAAACTTTAATAAAATTTAACATGCATTTCCAGTAGCAATAAAAACATTGAAAGAGATTTAGAGACCAGACCTGAGTACTTCTTATAAAGCACCATTGTGACAGCTACAAAAATGAATGACGCAATTACAGTACTACAAGGTACAAACCATTATGCACACTGTAACAACTTCACATCTTTTCTCATTTACCATGTTATCAAAAACATAAACTCCTGGAAATAATGTATTTCATGTTTACAAGAATATGTCGTGGCTGTCAGCAAGAGATGATTAATATCTGCACTTATGAAGCTGGCAATGACCCACTTTGACTGCTTTATTTTGGAGTACTCACATCAGTGTAATTTGTGCAAATAGTCATTATAACCCACTGCAGCTCAGGCATGTCCTGTTTATATTTCAGCCTTCCTTGGAATTCTACTTATTGATTATCTGCTAAAATGGTTTGCAACATGAGCAGTCAGTGTGGTCGGTTTGATCAATCTAAATAACCTCTCCAGGCCAGCAGAAGAAAGAAACCCAACCAATAATGAGTACTTCCAACAGGGCACATCATGGCAAGGAAAGCAGCCAACCGACCTTTTTTATAATCTTAATCCCAAATAAATTTTCTCAAATACTCTTCTTATCCAAAGAAAACTAATTGAAATTCCTTATCTTTTCTTAAAGTTTTAATATTTGATTGTCTCTTTTCCTCTGAAGAGCAATAATATTTTCCCTATTATTAGATGATGAGAACTATACCCAGTACCACAGCCTCTTTTGCTTTATACTCTGTTCCCTTCCTCATTCTATCCAGTATCTTCTTCCCTATTTTTTTAACCAGCCAGGATGGCACGGGTGGTGGGGAAGGGCGCAGAGTGCCTTCCAATTTAGTGCGGGACAGGGAAGGCCGAGAACTAAAGGGCCTCTTCCCGCCTCCATCTCAATTTAATGGGAGGCAGAGAGGTCTGCCGCCATGTGGAGAGGCAGCTTCCTAGTGAGGGCGGAAGTAGGAGTCCCTTTTTTGGGGGCATCCAGGGTCACCAGAGGACCCCTCAGCAGCAACGACCACCCTCTCCCCCCAAGGAAGATGTCCCCCACCCTCACCAACCCCACCCCTCACCCTGTCGCTGGGGTCTGCCTAAATGGCCCCGGCAAACCTGACCCCACTCATCTCTCCTGGGATTTTCTCCTCAGTCCTGCAGGCCCTCCTGCAGTACCAGCAGTGGCCACAGTTCCCAGTGGCGCTGCTGGTACTGCAGAGCTCCTGGCCTTCCAATTGGCCTGCTGTGAAATAGCATTGGGAGTCCAACAGAGGGCCGAGGCAGGATTTCCCCCCATCTTCCACCTCTGTCGCTAGAACAAAATTCAGCCCCAAGGTATCAGGTCGATGACCTTTGTGAGTGTTCTTTGGTCACTGTGAGCATTTTACTTACATGATTTACTGTATGGTGATAGATGTTTGTTAAATAAATACAAACGTGTGAAGTACATTTGCCTGTATTGCAGGATGTATGTACAGCATTTTCTACTAAGGTTAGCACATGTGGCTAAAACAGTATGTGGCCATTAGCCACACCTGTGGCTTGTCAGCAATTTCTGTTAGACAGCAGTATTGTGAGGGAAGTAGAGAATAAACCCAATGAAGTATTTAACTCCTTCCCTGCAGGATAACTGGAAAAGAAATAAGAATAGCACCGCAGTAAATGCAATAACGCGTGTGGAGGGTTAACGTATAAGTAAAACATTACTGTTTGAGATAACATCTGGAGATTGACATTATTCCAAAATGACTACTTAGATGTACTGAAATATGACATTTAAGGTCTTTTTCCCAAGACCTGTAATTCCCTTGGGAGGTTGGGTTGGCCAGCCACCATTACTTCATACAGTTTTAATAGAAAATGCATTTCCTGATGTTATCGTGCATGAAGGTCCAGTAACTCATTTTAGGTGGAGGGGGAAGCGAGTTTTTGTTCAACAGCACCTTTCAGAGCTGTTATTAATTTGAAGACCTAGCTGTGAAAAGAATAGTTGCGGGGGAAGATTATGGTTACTGTGATGACAAAATTGATAACAGTCAGAGGCACCATACAAAGTGTTTGAACCTAAATATAGCTTTATGTCACTGAAAGTTTTAACAGATACTTACCTTTTTGCTCTCTCCTAATATTCCAAATTGAGGCAAGTCTTGACTAGTGGCCATTTGCCTCCCAGGAAAGTATTCATTCTCCGCCTTGTTTTCATGCGGACCTCTTTGTCCTCAGCCCACTGTGCTGTTCCACTGAAGCTCAAGCAAGACCTCAGTGTCGCCATAGGAAGCATTGGATAAGGGAAGGGGGTGGGGGGGTGGGGGGGAGCAGAGGCCATTGTCGGCCTGCACTGCTGGGCACTATACATGGGTGGGCTTGGTCCCAGGTGACAGTACTGGGCGGGCTTGGTCCCAGGTGACAGTACCGGGCGGGCTTGGTCTCGGGTGACTATGTCGGGTGGGCTTGGTCCCAGGTGACAGTACCGGGTGGACTTGGTATCGGGTGACTGTGTCGGGTGGGCTTGGTCCCAGGTGACTGTGTCTGGTATGCTTATTCTCGGGTGACTGTGCCAGCTGGGCTTGGGCCCGGGTGACGTTGTGGGGTGGCCATAGTATTGGGTGAGAAGGTCCAGTGGCCATATTATTGGGTGCTGGGCTCTCTGCAAAGTTAGCACTGAGGGCCATTAGTGCATATTCCAAGGGGAGTAGTAAAGGAAAAGGTGCCAAGACATGTCCGTCTCTGCAAGGACAGTGCTCTGGAGGGCTACTGATCAGCTGGCATGGGTCTCATACACCCTGTCTTTGTGGACCCCTGTGGCGCAATGCAGTGGCTCCAATGGAGGGAGGGCCAGGAGGCAGCTGCAACCGCCCGTCAAGTCCCAAGAGGTGAGTGACAGCAGCCAGCCAGGCAAGAAGGGTGCACTTGCGCCAGAGAGTGTACCAGACACACCTCAGCTACCTCCAGATATCCAATCAGCAGTGTTAACGAAGACTACGGCTCTCCAGGGAGGCTGTTAATGACTATGTGCCATGCTGGAGGATGAGTTGCGAACTTTGGGCTTCAGTAGTCATCCTATGCCCGTGGCCCTGAAGATCACCATGGCAGTCAACTTTTACCTGTCTGGCTCTTTCCAGGGATCCACCAAGAACATGTGTGGGGTCCCCCAGGCAACAGCCCACTGCTGCACCAAGGAGGCAACCAGTGCCCTGTTCAAGAGGGCCAATGACTATGTGCTTTACAGGACCGATGATGACAGTCAGACAGAGAGGGTCATCGCTGGATTTCCCCAGTGCAAGGTGTGATAGATTACATGCATGTGGTCATCAAGGCTCTTACAGAGCAGCCAACCTCCTTCATCAACAGGAAGGTCTTCCATTCAATCAATATTCAATTGGTCTGCGACCACAAAAGGTATTTCCTGCAGGGGTGTGCCTGCTTCCTGGGAAGCAGCCATGATGCCTACATACTTAGGCAGTCCCAGGTGCCACAGCTTTTTAGGTCCCCGGCTCACCTTCAGGCTGGACATGGTTAATGGCTACCCATTGAAGACATGGGCTACTCAGGTCTGTGAGGAACCCTCGCAATGCAGCGAAGGAGAGGTACAACACCTGCCATGGGTCCACCCGAGCGACCATCGAGCAGGCCATTGGGCTGCTGAAGATGAGATTACATTACTGAGATTGATCCGGTGGTGCCCTGCATGTGCCCCAGCGAAGGTCTCGCATATCTTGGTGGTCTGCTGTGTTCTGCACAATCTAGCACTGCAGAGGGGGGAGGCCTTACGTGAAGAGGACATGATTGATCGCCACTCCTCCACCGATGGGGAGTACCTAGAGGAGGCTAATGAGCAGATAGCACTGGATGTTGAACCAATTGCACAGGGGTCAACGGCCATTGAGAGATAGGCAAGGAAGGCAAGAGCCAATCACCGACATACCCGCTTCTTGCCAACATGATGGCCTCCTAAAATGAAGTCAACTAAAACTCACCTCACTGTTTTCCATCTACCGCCTCCTTTCTCTCTGGATTCCGTGCCTAGCGCCTAGCTTCACCGTGCGCTCTGGTGTATCGGAGATGCTTACCAAACGCGGCCTGTGCCTACACTGGCGGCCCAGTGAGGCTGCAACGGTGAAAGCAGAAGCTCACAATTCAGGCATGAAAGAATACGCATATCATAGGTTTATTAAGCAATATAAATGAAAAACGCCTGTAAATCCCCAAGTGTGTCTAGGTGCTTTCCTTAATACATTTACAAGTGTGTGAGGAAAACCACATCTGCCAAGGATGATGCATATTAATTTCGTCATACTGAACATTAATTTTAAACTGTTGCTGGACTGAAAAGATGACTTGTTTAAAGAGACCACAGCAGTGGCTGAAAACATACTGCTCATTTGCATTCTGGGAGACAGTTGCCTGGAAAAGACAATGGAACTGCTCCCTGATTCAGTTAACAAAATGGATTTTGATCAAAAGACATTGGATGTGTGAAAGACAGCATTCCAGCCCCCTACTGAGGATGTCTACTAAGATTGAAAGAATCCACAAAACCTCGCCGGGCAGGTTGTTTCAAAAAAGGAACTGGTCACATGACTGGCCTGCTGGTCCAGGTTTGGTTCGAATTGTGCCACACAGGAAAAAACAGACTGCAACTGAACTTGAAGAGAGAGCATCTCACCCTGGCTCTCTCTTTCTCTCTCTCACAAAAAGAAGAGACTGCAACTGGATTTCAAGAAGGCAACATCTCCCTGTCTCTCTGTCTCCCTCTTACGCAAAGACAGGGTCCCACGGAAGAAACTAAGCGTCAAAACAGAAAACCATTGAAACAAGTTTGAAAGTGTGCACTGGGCCCCAACGAGACGGCAAGATTTAACTGCAATCAAAGACTTTACATCAAACTCAAAAGACAGTAAATGAACTCCAGCTATTGCTTCAAACCTTTCCCCTTGATTCTTACACCTTTTACCTCCCTATCTGTGTGTGTGTTTATCGCGTATACTTGCTAGCGTGGTTGCATTGTGTATTTTTAGTAGTTTTAACCGAATTAGAGTTTTAAGGTTAATAAACTTACTCCTTTCTTGTTTAAATCTGAGAAAACCTGTCTGGTTGATTTCTTTGTCATTACAATTGGAGAGCAATGAAAAAATATACACCGGGGGAAGCTAAAACCACTGTGTTTTAAAAATTAAACTCTGTTATGGCTAAACCAGGAAAAGGCTGAGAGGGAACCCCTAGAGCCCTTTCTCACCTGGTTGTAACAGAAATTTGGGGGCTCGTCTGGGATTCGACCCACAGACAAACGAGAAATTGGAAGTGGGAAGTCAAATTGTTCCCAATCAAAAAGAGAAAAGATTTCAATACAGGTTTTCTTGTGGTTGTGTGTGCTAGACTACTAACATGTCTGCAGTTGAAGCCATTAACTCTCCAAGCCAGTGTGAAGTAACTTGGGATAAGTTAAAAGCACTGTCTGTGGAAGAATTGAGAAAAATGGCTGAGCAGTGTGGGCTCTCCGTCCATGCCAAGGCTAGAAAGTCTGAACTCCTAAGACTAGTGGCCAACCATTTTTCCCTTGAATCTGAAGAAGCAGAAACAGGGTTAGAAATCGACTCCAACAGAGTATTGCTAGAAAAGATGCAATTGGAACAGAGGAAACTTGAATTAGAGAGACAGGAGAAAGAGGGCGCACAGCGGCGCAGTGGTTAGCACCGCAGCCTCACAGCTCTAGCGACCCGGGTTCAATTCTGGGTACTGCCTGTGTGGAGTTTGCAAGTTCTCCCTATGTCTGCGTGGGTTTTCTCCGGGTGCTCCGGTTTCCTCCCACAAGCCAAAAGACTTGCAGGTTGGTAGGTAAATTGGCCATTATAAATTGCCCCTAGTATAGGTAGGTGGTAGGGAAATATAGGGACAGGTGGGGATGTGGTAGTAATATGGGATTAGTATAAATGGGTGGTTGATGGTCAGCACAGACTCGGTGGGCCGAAGGGCCTGTTTCAGTGCTGTATCTCTAAACATAAACATAAACAAAAAGAGAGAGAGGAGAGAGAAAGAGAAAAAACTTTCCAGAAGGAACGTGAGGAAAGGGAACTGAGGTCAGTGAGTTAACTAAGGGGTGACAGAGTAACCCCAGTGAAAGCATGGCCAATATGGAAGATCGTAATTCAGGGCTTGGTACTGAATTGTTAAAATTTACCCAATTGATTCCAAAATTCAATGAGGGAGATGTGGAAGCATTTTTTGTATCTTTTGAAAAATTTGCAAGGCAGTTAAAGTGGCCAGCTGAGACTTGGACTCTGCTGCTATATAGCAAACTCACAGGAAAAGCCCATGAGGTTTATTCCCTGTTGCCAGATGGGAGTTCCTCAAATTATGAACTGACAAAAAATGCTATCCTCGGGGCATATGAGCTAGTGCTGGAAGCCTACCGTCGGAAGTTAGAACCCTCAAGAAGCAAGCTGATCAAACTAACCTGGAGTTTGAGAGAAGTAAGCAGCTGGCTTTTGACCAGTGGTTGAGGGCTCTTAAAGTGCAGCCCAGCTATGAAAACCTCAGAGAAGTAATTCTACTAGAGGAATTTAAAAACTCTCTCCCACTCTCCATAAAGACATATGCGGAGGAACTGAAAGCTCATAGAGCCAGGCAAGCGCAATTCTGGCTGATGAGTTTGCTTTAATATACATGTTGGTTCCCCAGTGGAAAACCTTTCCTATTCACCCCCAAATAGCCGAAAAGGACAAAGGATGGGAAGGTGATAGAAGCCCAAGCAGTCCTGGGAGAGAAAGAAAAGCAGGAGACACAGGCGGCCCTCCTCCAGCCAAAAAGGAAGCTGCTGTAAAGTAGGAGTGAGACCCGGAGACCTGTGTGCTTCCATTGTAATAAAACAGGCCATCTAAGAGCTGACTGCTGGAAACTACGGGGAAAGCCTGTAGGATTAATCAGGGCACAACCGCCCAGTGAAGGAGAAAGGACCTTGATGGAAAGCACAGCTGAACAAGCTGTGGCTTTAACTGCAGCAGTAGTAAGGCCCAAAAAACATACTGCTGTAGGTGCAGGAAAATGTAATAGGATTCCTGAAGGTTATCAGGATTTTGTGTCTAAAGGGAGAGTAACCCCATACCCCTCAAGTGAGGCAAGCAAGCCCATAGTAATCCTCAGGGACAAAGGGGCCACTAGATCCCTTTTACTGGGAAAAGGCCTGACCTTTCCCCCAGAGAGTGCAGTAAATACCAGGATGGTACTGTACGCCTGTACCTTTACGCCGGGTGCACCTGGAGTGCGACCTAGTTTCGGGACCGGTGACAGTAGGGATTGTCCCGAGTTTGCCTCTGAATAGGGTTGACCTGCTTCTAGGTAATGATCTGGCGGGGGCGAAGGTGGTAGCTTTCCCAGTAGAGAAAGAGAGACCGCAGGAGGTCAGAGAGACAGGGCAGTGACAGGAGACGGTCCCCTGCAGTTCCCCTGCATGTGTAGTGAATCAGGCCATGATCAAACTAGCTACCCCGGAGGAGACTGAATTAACACTGCAGGCAGATGACCATGAGGACTGTCTGTCCGAGACTTTCTTTGGAAAGTTAGAAGACCCAGGGAATGAATTAAATAAATCTTCCCTAGCTGAGGCTCAGCGAGCTGACCCAGTACTGAGAGAGTTAGCACAGGCTGCCCAATCTGAAATTGAAGCAGAGGGAGTTCCTGACTGCTATTATTTAAGGAATGTGGTACTGATGAGGAAGTGGAGTTCTCCTCGCAGACCTGAGAGCAAGGATTGGACAGTGGTTCACCAGTTAGCGATGTCGCGGAGGTACCGAAGAGAAATCAGTTTGGGGGGAAATAAGAATAGCAAGGGAAAGAAATCATGGGTGGGAGTGGTCTTTAGGCCCCCGAGGAGTTGCCTCTCTGTAGGGCAAAATATTAATCAGGAAATAATGGCGGCATGTAAGAAGGGCACTGCAATTATCATGGGTGATTTTAATCTGCATATAGACTGGACAAATCAAATTGGCAAGGGTAGCATGGAAGACAAATTTGTAGAATGCATCAGAGATTATTTCTTAGAACAGTACGTTGCAGAACCTACCCAGAACAGGCTCTTTTATATTTGGTAATGTGTAATGAGGTAGGATTAGTAAGAGATCTCGTAGTTAAGGATCCTCTAGGAAGCGATCATAACATGGTAGAACATGGTTTGAGGGTGAGCAACTCGGGTCTCAAACAGTGTCTTCAACTTAAACAAGGGCAGTTACAGAGGTATGAAGAAAGAGTTTTCTAAAGCGGGCTGGGAAAATGGACTACAGGGAAAATCAGTAGAGGAGCAATGGCAGATTTTTAAGCAGATATTTCATAACACTCAAAAATCATTTATTATGGTCAGAAGGAAGGACTCGATGAGAACGATGAACCACCCGTGGATAACAAGGAAAGTTAAGGAGGGTATCAAATCAAAAATTTGCTGACAATACAAAAATAGGTGAGAAGGCATGTTGTGTGATGAGGACACAAAGAATCTGCAAAGGGATATAAATAGGTTAAATGAGTGGGCAAAAACTTGGTAGATGGAGTTCGATGTGGGAAAGTGTGAGGTCATCCACTTTGGTAGGAAGATTACAAAGGCAGATTATTATTTAGATGGAGAAATATTATTTAGATGAACAATACTGCAGAACAGAGGGATCTGGGTGTTCTTGTACATGAAATGCAAAAAGTTAGCATGCAGGTGCAGCAAGTAATTAGGAAGGCAAATGGAATTTTGGCCTTTATTGCTAGGGGGTTAGAATTTATAATAGGGAAGTCTTGTTACAACTGTACAGGGTGTTGGTGAGGCCACACCTGGAGTACTGCGTACAGTTTTGGTCCCCGTATTTAAGGAAGGATATACTAGCATTGGAGGCAGTTCAGAAAAGTTTCACTAGGCTGATTCCTGGGATGAAGGGGTTGTCTTATTAAGAATGGCTAAACAGGTTAGGCCTTTATTCATTAGAGTTTAGAAGAATGAGAGGTGATCTTATTGAAACATATAAGATTTTAAGGGGGCTTGACAGGGTAGATGTTGAGAATAGGTTTCCACTGGTGGGGGAATCTCGAACCAGGGGACATAGTTACAGAATAAGGGGACACACATTTAAAACTGAGATGCGAAGGAATTTCTTCTCTCAGAGGGTGGTGAATCTTAGGCATTCTGTACTTCAGAGAGCTGTGGAGGCCAGGTTACTAAATGTATTCAAGGAGGAGGTAAATAGTGTTTTGAAATTTCGGGGAGTCAAGGGGTATGTGGAGTAGGTCCGAAAGAGGATTTGAGGCCTGGGACAGATCAGCCATAATCTTATTGAATGGCGGAGCAGGCTTGAGGAGCTGAATGGCCTACTCCTGCTCCTATTTCTTATGTTCATATTAAGAATGGCCCATGAGATTACAGTGACTGTACATGTCGGTATACGAAAAACCAAAGATCGCATAAGACAGCAGTTTGACTGGCCAAAACTCCACAAAGATGTGCTGGAGTACTGTAAGAGTTGCCACATGTGCCAGGTTGAGGGGAAACCCAACCTACAGTGAAATCTGCACCCCTAAGTCCTGTATCGGTGTTTGGAGGACCCTCCAGCAGAGGGCTGGTGAATTGTAAGGGACTCCCTTACAAGGAGGCTGCTGACCTTCTCTGCGATCTCCATCCAGGCTTGCTTGGTCAGGCAGGAGGATCTCTTCTTCCTATCCCTTGGAAAGGGAACCTCCCACCTTTCCCTTGCAGCCTGGAGGAGAATCTCCGCGGAGGCATCGCTAAACCGTGGGGCGACCTGGTGTTTTGCCTCAGCCATGGTGCCCGGTCACTCCCACTGTGTGCCGACGGTGGTATGTCCTTTTCCAGGGAGCGGGTATGTCCAGGAGTTCCAATGCTTCTTCATCGGGTCCAGCAGCACCAGAAACAGTAATTCACTGAAAGACAGCAATACAAACAGGGCTGGCAGCACTTTAAATATGGCACCAGCATCTGCGTTGGAGTCATCTGACACCGCAATCACCGCCTTGGAGCCCACCCCCATCACATGATTGGACTGGCCCCACGCCTCCTATTTGTTAGGTGGCCGTCTGCCACGCGATCACAGTCGGCTGGCCACACATGTCATAGGCAGCGACTGTACCTGCTGCCGGGTCCGCTGCTGGGACTTGCGACGGGGTCACTAAATTCAGCCCATTAACTCTGTTTCTCTCGCCACAGATAGAGGGTACCCTAGGGGCTAATAAGAGGGAGGAACTTAAGGTAATTAATATCAGCAGAGAAAAAAAATCCGGAGACGCTTCTGGATCGAAAATCAAACAAAATCCCCAGGACCTGATGTCCTACATTCTAGGGTTCTAAAAGAGGTAGCTGCAGAGATAGTGGATGGGCTGGTTATAATTTTCCAAAATTTCCTAGATTCTAGAACAGTCCCAGCAGATTAGAAGTTAGCAAATGTAACACTGCTATTCAAAAAAGGAGGGAGAGAGAAAATAGGGAACTACAGGCCAGTTAGCCTGACATCAGTCATCAGGAAAGTGCTGGAATCTATTATTAAGGAAGTCTTAACAATGCTCTTAGAAAATCATAGTATTATCAGACAAAGTGAACATGGTTTTATGAATGGGAAATCGTGTTTGACAAATATATTAGTTTTCTGAGGATAGATAAAGGGGAACCAGTAGATGTATTATACCTGTATTTCCAAAAGGCATTCAATAAGGTATCACACAAAAGGTTAATTGGCAAGATAAGGCTCATGGAATTGGGGGTAATAGAATAGCATGGATAGAGGATTGGTTAATGGACAAGAAGCAAAGAGTTGGGATAAACAAGACATTTTCAGGTTGGCAGGTTGTAACTCGTGGTGTGTCACATGGGTCAATGCTGGAGCCTCAGCTATTTACAATCTATATTAATGACTTAGATGAAGAGACCGTGAGTAATGTATCTAAGTTTGGTGATGATACAAAGCTGTAAGCTGTGAGGACACAAAGAGGTTGCAAAGAGATATTGACAGGTTAAGTGAGTGGGCAACAAGGTGGAAGATGGAGTACAATGTGGGGAAGTGTGAGGTTATTCACTTTAGTCGTAACAATAGAAAAGCACAATATTTTTTAAAAGACATGAAACTTGTAAATGTTGTTGTTCAGTGGGACTTGGATGTACTTGTACAAGGAACACAGAAAGTTAGCATGCAGGTACTGCAAGCAATTAGGAAGGCAAATGCAAGGGGATTGGAGTACAGGAATAAAGAAGTCTTGCTGCAATTGTACAGGGGTTTTGGTGAGACCACACCTGGAATACTGTGTGCAATTTTGGTTTCCACATTTAAGAAAGGATATACTTGCATTGGAGACGGTACACCAAAGGTTCATTAAATTGGTTCCTGGGATGAGGGGGTTGTCCAAGGATGAGAGGCTGAGTAAATTGGGCCTATATTCTCTGAAGTTTAGAAGAATGAGAGGCAATCTCATTGAAACATACAAGATTCTGAAGGGGCTGGATAGGGTAGACGCTGAAAGATTATTTCCACTGGTCGGGGAATCTAAAACTTAGGGGCACAGTCTCAGGATAAGGGGCCAATCATTTAGGACTGAGATGAGGAGAAATTTCTTCACTCAAAGGGTTGTGAATCTTTGGAATTCTCTACCCTATCCAGTTGTGGATGCTGCATCGTTGAATATATTTAAAGCTGAGATAGATTGATATTTGGTCTCTCAGGGAATCAAGGGATATGGGGAGTAGGCAGGAAAGTGAAGTTGAAGCCAAAGATCAGCCATAATCATATTGAATGGCGGAGCAGGCTCGAGGGCTGTATGGTCTACTCCTGTTGCTATTTCTTATGTTCTTATGTTATGCCCCTCGTTCTGGATTACCCCAGCAAAGGAATGAGCTTCTCTGTACCTACTCTTATTGTATCAATTGGATCACCCCTCAAGCTTCTAACCCAAAGAAATACAAACCAAGTTTATGCAACCTGTCTTTTTAACTTAACCCTTTAAGCCCTGGTATCATTCTGCTGAATCTGTTCTACCTCCTCCAAAGCCAATATCCTTCCTGAGGTGAGATGCCCAAAACTGAACATAGTTGTCCGGGTGGAGTCTGACCAAGGCTTTGTGCTACAAAATCAACACTTGAGGAATCTTGCCTTTGTGTTTAAACTTCATTAAGATAAAGAACAACAGTCCATTTGCCTTTTTGATTACTTTTTGTACCAGTGCACTAGTTTTAGTGATTTGTGTATTTGGACACCTTTGCTCCTCCATGGTTTCTAGTCTCTTACCATTAAAAATGTATTCTGATTTGTTTTTCTTGGATCCAAAGTGGATGACGTCTCAGTTCCCCACATTTAACTCCATCTGCCAAATTCTTGCACACCCATTTAATCTGTCTGTCTTTTTGTAACTTCCGGCTCTTCCTACAAAACATTCTGTGCCTCCTAATTTAATCTGCAGACTTGGACATAATACTTTATTCCTTCATCCAAGGAATTGATTTTTTTTTGAAAAGCTGAGGCCCCAGTACATATCCCTGGAAACATCACTTGTCACATCCCACCAATCACAGTACATTCGCTTTATCCCTACTCTCCTCTCAACCACTTACCAACCCAAGCTAACCAAGGTAACCTCTAATTCTGCATGCTCTTATTTTTGCTAATTACTGTTTTATTTATTTATTTAGAGATACAGCACTGAAACAGGCGCTTCGGCCCACCGCGTCTGTGCCGACTATCAACCACCCATTTATACTAATCCTACACTAATCCCATATTCCTGCCACATCCCCAAATGTCCCTATATTTCCCTAACATCTACCTATACTAGGAGCAATTTATAATGGCCAATTTACCTACCAACCTGCAAGTCTTTGGCTGTGGGAGGAAACCGGAGCACCCGGCGAAAACCCACACAGACACAGGGGGAGCGTGCAAACTCCAAACAGGCAGTACCCAGAATTGAACCCGGGTCGCTGGAGCTGTGAGGTTGCAGTGCTAGCCACTGTGCCGCCCAATCACTGTGTGATTCAGATGCCTACCATATGTCTATTTAGACACTCCCCTGTCTACCATGTTAGCGACATCCTCAAAAAATTCAATTAGGTTAGTCATGTTTTATTGACTTCACAAATCCATGCTGACTCACTTTGATCAGCTCATGTTTGTTCAAGTGCTCAGTCAGTCTGCTCCTGATGAATACTGAGCCCAGTAACTGATGTTAATTTGGCTGTTCTGTAGTGTGCTGCTTTTTCTCTCCCTCCTTTCTCACACACACATAGATCCCTCATTTGTGGCTGGTCAGAGGTTTTTCATTTTCCAAAAGCAGTCGATCATACAATTTTTAAAAACTGGTAAAGATCATAAATCAGCTCAAAAGCTTAAATACTCTTAAATACCCTGCCCTGGCTATTCTATTTTTGAAGGCAAAAAACCATACTTTTTGTTCTCCCATCTCCTCGTGCAGTAAAACTCACTAATCCAAGCCGGTTTTTTTTAATGGCCATGAACCAGAAAGTGCGCAGATCTGTCAACTTGGCAAATCTGAGGCAGGAGATTTTCAGTAGTCAATAAGACAAGGAGTGAAGACACAAGCTTGCAGCAGGTTTGCATCTTTCAAAGCCACAAAGAATTGTTCTGAAAATACCTATTTTACCATTGCTTTCCAGGAAAATGATCCATCATTAACAGCAACAGTGATGACGGAAAATCTATAGCTTTGCAGAATTTCAGGTTAATCTGGAATATTTACATGTTGGCATGATGTTGACTCATTCACACTTTGATATGCACTGCGAAAACTGGATTTGTTTGTAATTATAAACCTGTCCCTTAAACTGAACCATGAATAACTGTGCTTTATAAATAACTGTAAAATGTTGCACAATCTATAGAAGAAGATATTTAACTTGCTATCATTGTTTTATTTTTTCCAGAGACCGTTGCGTGGAATCCTCCACCTGATTCTCTAGGTGATACAGTGTCCAGCTGGAATGAGGCAACTGACAAAGCCAGCGGTTGGCAGTTCACAGGAGGAGGAGATGCTGGTTCTGTGGGCTGGGGTCCCTCGGACAGACCAATGGCTACCTCAGGTTGGGGAGTAACCGCCAAGGACTTGAGCAGCAGTGGAGTCGACTGGGATACTGCAGATTCTGTTGAGCAGGACATCTTCGCCAATATAGGTCAGTATCTTAAAGTTATTTGTAAATGCAGTGAGAGCAAGAGACTGGATGATGCTGTGGATTAAAATAACTGCCCAGACTGATGGGATAAACTGATGTGACAAAAGTCTTCTCTTTGTGCTGAGGATTAGGAGCTCACGTGATCTAAGTATGGGTAGTCTCAGTACAGTTCCTAGTTAGTCTGATTCCAGGCACAAAACTATCCATAATTCAACACAAAATTATTCTTAAGAGGGTTGAAAGTGGAATTCTCACACTGGTGCAGTGAAATCTCTGAGGCTGGGGTTAAAGCACTTTGTTGGAGCACTGAAGAGGAGTTTACCTAACCCACGTTAAACGAGACATGAGGCTGCACCTGGCAAATCCAGCCCAGCTGGTACTTCATAACAGGGAGGAGCAGGTGATGCCACAGTTGTAGCCTGGGTACTCTCAGACACCCCTGTAAGTTATTTATATTAGATTTGATCTTTGCTACTCAAAAGACTAGAGGGAATTTGTACAGTGTATATATGTGTTAATACAGTTATAAAAGAAGCTACAATATACGAAGTAAAGGATTTAAATACAAAGATTATATTTATAGCATAGTATATTAAGGGATATATAACTTGTCTGCATGATTTCGAGGAGGTCGTTCTCGAATGGCCTTGTGGTAACAAATGAGCGTGTCTAGTCTTCCTTCAAAAATATTCTGTACTATGCGTTATGTCTGCCGTATATACATCACTCATTATCTTATTGGAGTTTTGTGCCTTTTTGTCAATAGATCTTGCCAAGTCAAGCAACTTCCTAACTACCCCCGCACATTCCAAGATAGGCAGACACAGTTAACCAATAGTTCCCATGTTGCAATCCCATACCATAGCCACAGTAGACGAAACATCTCTTTACAAGCTGCTGACAATAACAACTTTGAACCTGAAAGGTCAATCCTACTGTAAAGCCTGCGAAATATACTTTTCTCACAAGTCCCATGGCTACCTCAGGATGAAACCGAAATATATTCAGTGCCAAACAGTGATTTCAATAAGGACAAAATTTACCTGACTTGGGACATTTATTATGTCAAAGGTATTATATAAGTTCAAGTTGTTGATTCAGTCTTTCGCTATTGTTAGATAGTGATGTGTCCAAGAATTGTCCCATTAAATACATTTTTTTGACCTGTTAAACTCGATGGTCTATTTGCCTAACAAAAAAAAAAGTGGCAAAAGGATTTTCACTCCAGTTTTTTATTCCTGTGAAACATTCAAGAGGAATTATTGATATCAGTTTCTAATCTTCAGTTGGAATTTTGTGCAGAAGCTGGGGTATGGGAGAAAGAAATGATGAGGAAAAGGAGGCCTAGCTGGACAACCAAAGAAGCCAAAATGTGGAGAAAAAAGGCAAAGAGGGGAGAGCTGGGAGAGAAACACTAAGGGAAGTTGGCAATTTGCATAGTTATAGAGTTGTAGTATACAAATATGCTGCTACCCATACTTTATAAAGTAAGTAAAGTTTTTTTGTTAATATTGCTGCAGAAAACTTGAAAGAGCATGCATAGGTACTGTCAATATTTATAGAATTTGACTGCACATCTTCTTATCTGCATGTTTTAGGGTACAGGAGTCATACAAGTGGATTTGGGTGAGAATGTCATGTAATTTCATGTGGAAGCTTCTACATTAACATTGCAGTGTTAAAAACTTTCCAGATTAATTGTACTTAATGTATATATAGGAGACTTGCACTCTGTTAACATCTTGGAACGAGCTCAGCAAGCAGCTTGTTTGCAAATAAGAATTTGGTTGCAAGCTTGAAACTCTTCAGATCTATGGCTCATTGAAATATAGAATTACCAAATGTTACAGGTGTTAAAGGGCTGTTTTTCCTGATGGGGTGTTCTCGACATCAAGCGACACTCACAGAGAGATCTGGTTGGGAAAATGGGAGAGTGGCACAGCCCTAATTTAATCAGGAGCTTGAAACTTAGATTTCCCAATCAGCACTTCCTGCGAGCAATGTTACATGCTGGAAATGTCTGATTGGGGAATGAGCCCTTTTAAAAGCACTCCTATTCCAATCCCAGTGTAATGAACAAACTCAAAGCTATTGATTTGAGAAGCAACTGTTTTGTTGCTTTGTCACGAATTGATCTTGCTGATTTGTGTTTAGGAACATGGGACAACAAGGCAGGTGTTAGAAACCCTCCTGTGACCTTTGGAACATTTCCTGATCCTCCTGAAGCAAGTAAGTGGCAGAGAATTCTCCTGTCTATACACTATTTTCAGTTCATTTCATTGCCAACAGTGACCTATATTTAACTGCTTTATAAATAGAGGATGCTGAATGGTAGCCAGTAAATCATAGAACAGTAATACAGTTCGGGAGTTTAAATTATGCCATAAGCTGAGAAGATAATGAATTTTTGATATTTTTAATAAATAGCATTAACAACAGCCTTACTGTTTGTTGTCACGGGTTTCTATATAAAATAAGTGCCATGTGATGCAGGACTCCACAAAGGACTTTGCTGATGTAGCACCACACAGAATATCAGTTGTTTTTAATAACCTATCACAACTGAATTTGCTGCCAGGACATATGGCCCCCATTTTCCAAGGCTCCACTTGTAGCATAGAGCCTTGCTGGTGATAAGCTTGGGTTGAAAAATTGGACCCCAACTTTGTGGGCCCAATTTTCCAACATGTAGTTTTGGACAGAGCAAAGAATCAATGCTGCCAAGGAAAACTCACATTTCTATATGCAATGGTTTAAATTGGGTCCTGTGTTAAACTTCACACATCTGTACACCTTGCTCATATGTAATGGGCCCAAGTCAACTGTAGTGTGTATGGATTTTCAGAAGGTGTTCATTAAGGTGTCCAGCAAAAGGCTTGCTAGAATAGTTCAGACTTACACTATAAAAGGAAATGTAGTAGCAACATTGACAGGAAACTAAAATTCAAGTTTGGCACAGAATCAATGGGCTGAATGGCCTCCTACGCTATGATTCTATGTGGCTCGGGGTCATATTTTGTCTGATGACGCTCCTGTGATGTGCCATGGGATGTTTTACTATGTTAACTCCTTTTTGTCCAGTTCCTCAGTGTTACATTTGCCTGTTTGGCTCCAAATGCTGTGCAAGGCACGTATGCACACTTGTGGTGCAAACTGTGCTGGATGCAATTTTGGTGAGGGCGTTAGCGCGTGCAGGGAGCATCCACTGGAAGTATGCAGAGTAGGTAGATTATGACATCAACCAGCACTATTTAAAAGGATCATCAACTACTTTCAGATTAGTTGATTTCTACCGGCTCTTTCTGCAATTGTACACGTGTTTGGTTGTTTCCAGAGTTCTTTAAAGTTGCCAAATTCTGCAGGAAATTGTGTGGCACATGCTGTAGGACTTGTCCTGACTTCAAGGATTCTGCACAAACTACTTGCTTCCAGTTACGGATGCAGTAGTAGGCATTCCCCTTGGACTGCAGCATGACAGTAAAATGAGCAGATGCAACACAGAGTGTCCGCTGCCTTTGAGTTTTGTCAGGGCCAGGGAAAGTCAAGCAAGGCCTTCCTGCCCAGACGCCAATGGAGGCCCTTATTTAATTGCCACTTAAGGGCCTCTTACTGCTGTTAGTATTTTACCAGTGGCTGCTGGGAGCCCCGCCATGTGGGGTGACCGCCTTGTAGAACCAGGCGGCCTCCATGTGGGTTGGCGGGGCGAAGGTGGGGGGGGGCGGCGGTGGTTGCTCCTATTTGGGCAGTCTTTGGCCCCCTGGCAGCAAAGGTCACCCCTGCGCCAGCACCCCGTCTGCCTTCAACAACCATCCCAACCCACCCAACCCGGCTCTGGGACCTACCTGACTGGCCCCAGCGATCCAGCCTCCACTTGCCTGCTTTTAAGGCCAATATCCATGTTGCCTCTTCTAGCTGGGTACAGTCCCCGCAGTGGCCACCACTCCCAGTGGCATTGCTGAGCAGCCGACCCTCTGATTGGCTGGCAGCTGTTGGAGGCAGAATCCCTGTCCTTGAAGGGACAGGAACCCCGGAGCCAGGCAGTTAACTGCCTGAGCACCGTAAAATGCTGCTGGAGATCACCTAACCAGCCAAGGCAGGGTTACCCCATCCTTCTAGCCTGGCATCAGGACCTCTGCCACCTCCATAAAATTTCAGCCCAGTCTTTCTGGCAGTTCTGCCAATTCACAAAACATTTCTGTGTGCCTATCTATCAGCCTTTTCCTGTACACTGACCCATTGAAGTGCTCATGCAAATCCTCTGCAGCAGAACCTATGTGCAGCCTCACCCTCTGGCAGGTTGCACCTGTGCTACTCTTGTCCCCTGCCCTGGCTGCAGGCCATTCATGCTTGGTGTCTCACCACATGCAGATCCGATCTAAAAGCTATCGTCTAGAATGCATGCAGTGTCACTACCTGAGCTGGTGACTGTGAGTATGAGTGCAAGTGATGTTTTTTCTTCTTCATCGTCTTCCTGCATTATTTATAAAATAGGGGCATGGAGTACAATAATAAATAAGTAACGTTGAACTTGTGTGGAACAGTGGTTTGGCCACTGTTAGAGTACTGTGTGCAGTTTTGGGTGATCCATCGCAGAAAGGATAATAAAGCCATAAAGAATATGGAATGTAGGTTCAACAGGATGATATGGAATGCAAAACTACAGTTATGCGGAAATACTGGAACTGTTTCCACTAGAACAGAGAAAGCAAAGAGGAGATTTAATTGATGTTAAAATCATGAAGGAGTTATGATAGAATGAACAGGAAAAGATAACTTCCAGTGATTGGAGAGTCAGCAATGAGGAGGTAGCAATTTAAAGTTGTCTCTAAGAAAACGAGGAGAGAAATTTGGAGAAACTTCTTTACATGGAGGGTTATTAAAACATTGAGGGCTGAATTTTATCAGCATGCCGCACTCTGCGGCGGCGCGCTGTGAAAGCAGCGGCCTTCCGACACAGAGGTTTCGCCCCCGAGCCCCCTCAATATTACACACGGGGGCTCGTGTAAATAGAGGGGGCGGAATGGCCGCCCCCAATGACATAGAGGGGGCAGCCGCCGTGTCCCTGGCAACGGCGTCCTGCGCCACCACGCAGGCGCCAGCATCATTTTTAAAGGGCTTCGATGCCCTTAGATTAAATTTTAATATTTAAAGGGGAATTCAGTTAAAACCCCAGTTTAAAATTTTATTGGAACCTGAAGGCTCTTTCAACCTACCCCGCCCCGCCCCCCCCCCCCCCCCCCCCGCAATGTCTATTTTAGGGCCAGCGATCCTGAATTAACTTTACCGACATCGTGAACTTTCCCCCTCAACCTCGTCACTTTTGCCCTTCAACCCCTTCCCACCATCCCCACAGCAAATAAAAAACGTTTTCCCCACTGTCCCACCTGATAATTTTAGTCCTCCCCGCTTCCCACCAGTTTCTCGCTTCGGAACTCCATACAGAGTTCCGAAAGCATGTAATTTGCGGTCAGCAGCCGTAAAATCGGCATGGGACAGCTGCCGCCAGCAGGTAAAGTCATTTGCATCTTATTAATGTTCATTTGAATATTTAGATGAAGGCCTCGCCGCCGCCGGTAATATCCAGCAGGGCCTTCTCAGCGTCATACGTCATGGCGGGCCGCTCCCGTTAGCATTTTATGGGCCTCCCTGTCATGACCCACAGCGCGAGGGGCTGTTAAAATTTAGCCCTGAATGTTTTGCTACATGAACTGATTGAGGCAGAGATCATTGCATCCTTTAAGGAAAAAATGGGGTAAAAAACAGAGGATGAATCAGATCTATGGGGAGAGTGTGGGATTAGTTTTTGATTGCAACTGTTGTTGACAGGGCCCTCAACCGTGTCCAGCCCATTTCCCGCACCTCTACCCTCACCCCTTCCCCTCCCTCCCAGAACCATGATACGGTTCCCCTTGTCCTCACTTTCCCCCCCATCAGCCTCCATATCCAAAGGATCATCCTCCGCCATTTCCGCCACCTCCAGCGTGATGCCACTACCAAACGCATCTTCCCCTCCCTTCCCCTTTCAGCATTCCAAAGGGATCGTTCCCTCCGCGACACCCTGATCCACTCCTCCGTTACTCCCACCATCTCGTCCCCGTCCCATGGCACCTTCCCCTGCAATTGCAGGAGGTGTAATACCTGCCCATTTACTTCCTCTCGCCTCACTATCCCAGGCCCCAAACACTCCTTTCAGGTGAAGCAGCGATTTATTTGTACTTCTTTCAATGTAGTATACTGTATTCGCTGCTCACAATGTGGTCTCCTCTACATTGGGGATACCAAACGCAGACTGGGTGACCGCTTTGCGGAACACCTCCGCTCAGTCCACAAGAAGGACCCTGAGCTTCCGGTTGCTTGCCATTTCAACACTCCCCCCTGCTCTCATGCTCACATCTCTATCCTGGGATTGCTGCAGTGTTCCAGTGAACGTCAATGCAAGTTCGAGGAACAGCATCTCATTTACCGATTAGGCACACTACAGCCTGCCGGACTGAACATCGAGTTCAATAATTTCAGAGCATGACAGGCTCCCCATTTTACTTTTATTTTTCGTTATTTTTTCTTTTTTACATTTTTTTTTTGTTTATTTCATTTCATCTTAGTTTGTTCAGTTTGCTTGCCCACTGTTTTTTTTCATGTTTGTACTTGCTGTTGTTCAATCTTCAGTCCGTTAACACCCTATCTGTACTAATGCTTTGTCTTTCAACACACCATTAACATATTGTTTGCCTTTGCTCCATGACCTTTTGGTCAGCTATGTGGCCTTATCCAATCTACACCTTCTCCTTTGTTATCTCTTGCCCCACCCCCGCCTCACTTGCTTATAACGTTTGACATTTCTAATATTTGTTAGTTCCGAAGAAGGGTCACTGACCCGAAACGTTAACTTTGCTTCTCTTTCCTCAGATGCTGCCAGACCTGCTGAGTGGTTCCAGCATTTCTTGTTTTTATTTCAGATTTCCAGAATCCGCAGTATTTTGCTTTCATTATAGACAGAAACCAGGTGGGCATAAAGGTTCCACGTGTCTTCCCAAATGCACACATAGTCAGGAAGGGGTACCATCAATTAGGACAGGTTGTTTCAGGACTGTCAAAATGTGATCCTGCACATTAGTGTCCATTATCTCGGGAACAGCTACCATGCTTTTGTTGTACTGCAATCCCTTGTGCTTATATTATTTGACAAGCCTAAACGAATGAATGAAGACTAGAGTTACCCTTTGCAGCCATGGCTGATGACTCAAGTTGGAAGAGCAGCACAGTGTAGAGTGTAATATGTCCAAATTTGCTGATGATACAAAAATAGGTGGAAGGGCATGTTGTGGCGAGGACATAAGGAATCTGCAAGGGGATATAGATAAGTTGAGTGACTGGGCAAAAACCTGGAGATGGAGTTTAATGTAGGAAAGTGTGAGGTCATACACTTTGGTAGGAAGAATCAAAAGGCAGACTGTTATTTAAATGGAGAGACTCCAAATAAGTGCAGCACAGAGGGATCTAGGTGTTCTTGTGCGTGAAACACAAAAAGCTAGCATGCATGTGCAGCAAGTAATTAAGAAGACAATTGGAATTTTGGCCTTTATTGCTAGGGGGTTGGACTTTAAAAATAGGGAAGTCTTGTTACAACTGTACAGGGTGTTGGTGAGGCCGCAACTGGAGTACTGTGTACAGTTTTGGTCCCTGTATTTAAGAAAGGATATACTGGCATTGGAGGCAGTTCAAAAGAGATTCACTAGGCTGATACGTGGGATGAAGGGGTTGACTTATCAAGAACGGCTAAACGTTATTCATTAGAGTTTAGAAGAATGAGGGATGATCTTATTGAAACATACAGGATTCTCAGGGGGCTTTGCAGAGTAGACGTTGAGAATAGGTTTCCACTAGTGGGGGAATCTCGAACTAGGGGACATAGTTACAGAATAAGGGGACACTCATTTAAAACTGAGATGCGAAGGAATTTCTTCTGTCAGAGGGTAGTGAATGTCTGGAATTCTCTACCCCAGAGAGTTGTGGAGGCTAAATCACTGAAAGTATTTAAATAGGAGGTAGATAGATTTTTGAACTATTGGAGTTGAGGGCTATGAGGAGCTGGCACGAAAGAGGAGTTGAGGTCTGGGGCAGATCAGCCATGATTTTATTGAATGGCAGAGCAGGCCTGAGTGGCCGAATGGCCTACTCCTGCTCCTATTTCTTATGTTCTTATGTTCACATAGCAGCAGGGCACAGATACAGTGAGGCCATGCGATCATTTGAGTTACCTTGAAGCACACCACAGGCATGCGTAAGCAACAGTTCTCTTTGTAGATTGCTCATCCAAAGTCTACAAAATTATCTATATTGTCTGCATACTGTGCAGTCTTGCACCTCTGCTCTTGGTGACTTGTGATTTATCCATTGCCCCTGCTTCAAACTCACTACACTCTCCAGGGTGCTGTTGACTGAGCTGGTGCTTGGGACAGATAAAATGCTGGACACAGCATGCTGCAAAGTACCTGGCACTGCTTTGACCTCTGCATCTTGGGAGGAACTCAAATAAAGAGAAAGGAAATGATTTGCAATGCAACCTCCTGACAATGGCTTCCAATACATGTAAGATTGTAAGACTTATGCATGCTTCATGCAGCACTTTTGTAAAAGTAGTCCCTACTGTGAAGATTTAGAAAGGCAGCCAGTGCAGTATCATGTACATTTATCAATGGGGCAGAAAGCCAGCAGTTCTGGTTCACCCCCTCAGCTGATATTATGGGCTGAATTTTATCAGCCCCTCGATGCCGTGGGTCGTGGTGGGGAGGCCCATAAAATGATAGCGGGGGCGGCCCGCCTTGACACACGACGCCGAGAAGGCCCCGCCAGATATTAGCGGCGGCGGCGGCGAGGTCTCGGTGCAGCAAGCGATGGGGCTTTCATTAAAATATTGAAATGAGTTCAATTAAAATGCAAATTAACCTATCTACCACGCCAATTTTAAGGCCAACCTGACGCAACTCGCATGCCTTTGGAGCCATGCTGGAGTTCTGAGGTGAGACACTGGTGGGGAGGGGGGAGAAATAAAATTATCAGGGCGGTGGGGTAGGAAGCGGAGAAAACTATTCCTATTGGTTGTGGGGATGGTGCGAAGGGGTTGAGGGTCAAAGATACTGAAGTTCAGTTGGGGGCGGGGGGGGAGTTCAGAATTTCATAGTGTATTTTTGTGAGGATAGATCAGTTTGTGTGTTTAGGACTCAGTGGTGGGGTGGGAGAGGGGATTCAATGTTAAATTAAAAGTTTATTAATTTTTTTAAACGCACAGGAACCTTTAAATTTTTAAATCGATCCTGAAAGGCTTGAAGCCCTTTAAAAATGGCACCGGCGCCTGCACGGTGGCGCCAGACGCCGTTGCCAGGGACACAGCGGCCGCCCCCTCTCCGTCATCGGGCACTGATAAAATTCAGCCCTGTGCTATAATTGCAATCTTATGATTCCAGCAATTTCTCCCCATGTATATCATTTTACATGGCTCCACATGCTATCATGTTAGGTAAGTAATTAAAATAACAAAAGTTGAAATCAAAATGTTAGTTTTCAGTGGACGTTGTTTCAACAAAATTATGGATGCAGTAATCGTGCAAAATTTATTTTCCCCACATTGCCATTTATTAGTAAACTGTAAATACCGTATCAATGAAATGTGTAAATTAGCACATGGAGATGACATAATTACATGTGCCATACTTAGCGCTTGAGTTTTAAGGACATTGTGGATTGGTTTGACAAAATGTTCTTTTTGCCTTCAGTTACCCAAGACAATACATCATCGCAAGATAGCCCATCGAGGTGTAATTTGAGTGCCTCATTGTCATCGCATACAATTGATGAAGCATGGCTTGGACTAGGTAAGGAATTCTCATTATTTAAACCTTTTTTGCCTTGTAAATTTATTGCAGTTAGAGTCCTAATATCGTCAGTAAAGGAGTTAACAACTTTAACATTGACATATTCGTAAGTACATTAGCTTATCTTTATGATGTGCATTATAAGACAATTGAATAAAGTGCCAGCCTGTTGCTATGGACAGATTTGAAAGCAAATGTTTTAGTTGGTATGAGAATAATATCCAAGTTCACAAATTATTTGTTACAAGGTTCACATACCAACACACACATTTGAATTGAATGCTTTTGTTTTTTAACATTAAATGTTTGCTTTTTTATTTAAAAAAAAGTTGTTCTTAGCAAATCTTGTGATTGGGTTACTGACTTACAAAAGAGGGTGACCTGAAAATGGAAGATGGAGGTGTCTGTCTCAGCGTCATGGACTGTCTGCAAGAAATAGTTTCAATCTACATCTATGTTGAAATCTTGTTTCCATTTTATTGTGGCTTGTGTTCCTCCAAACAGTTGTTACTTGGTCCATGGGAGGCAGTGGCGTAGTGGTATTATCACTGGACTAGTAACCCAGAGACCCAAGATATTTCTCTGGGGACATGGGTTCGAATCCCACCACAGCAGAAGGTGAAATTTGAATTCAATTAATAAAAAATCTGGAATTAAAAACTAGTCTAATGATGGCCATGAAACCATTGTCAATTGTTGTAAAAACCCATCTGGTTCACTAATGTCCTTTAGAGAAGGAAATCTGCCAGCTATACCTGATCTGGCTGCAGACCCACAGCAATGTGGTTGACTCTGAAATGGCCTAGCAAGCCACTCAGTTGTATCTAACCACTACGAAGTCAATAAAACAGAATGAAACCGGGTGGACCACCTGGCATCGACCCAGGCACCGGGAACGACAATGGCAAACCCAGCCCTGCCGACCCTGCAAAGTCCTTCTTACTAACATCTGGAGGCTTGTGCCAAAGTTGGGAGAGCTGTCCCACAGACTAGTCAAGAACAGCCTGACACAGTCATACTCATGGAATCATACCTTACAGACATTGTCCCAGACACTGCCATCACCATCCCACCACCAGCAGAGGTGGCGGCACAGCGGTATACAGTTGGGAGGGAGTTACCCTGGGAGTCCTCAACATCAACTCCAGACTCCATGAAGTCTCATGGCTTCAGGTCAAACATGGGCAAGGAAACCTCCTGCTGATTACCACATGCCGCCCTCCCTCAGCTGATGAATCAGTACTCCTCCATGTTGATCACGACTTGGAGGAAGCACTGAGGGGGGGGGGGGCCAGGGGCATAGAATGTACTTTGGGTGGGGGACTTCAATGTCCATCACCAAGAGTGGCTCGACAGCACCACTGCTTGCCAAGTCTTAATGGACATAGCTGCTAGGCTGGGTAGGCGGCAGGTGATGAGGGAACCCACAAGTGGGAAAAACATACTTGACCTCATCCTCACCAATCTGCCTGCTGCAGATGCATTTGTTACTGACAGTATTGGTAGGAGCGACCACCACACAGTCCTTGTGGAGATGAAGTCCCGCCTTCACATTGAGGATACCCTCCATCGTGTTGTGTGGCACTACCACCGTGCTAAATGGAATAGATTTCGAATAGATCTAGCAATGCAGAACTGGGCATCCATGAGGTACATAGGGCATCCATGAGGCGCATAGACCATCATGTGGCACCAGAATTGTACTCAACCACAATCTGTAACCTCATGGCCCGGCATATACCCCACTCCACAATTACCATCAAGCCAAGACACCAACCTGGTTCAATGAGTGCGAGAGGGCATGCCAAGAGCAGCACCAGGCATTCCTCAAAATGAGGTGTTAACCTGGTGAAGCTACAACACAGGAATACATGTGTGCCACACTACGTAAGCAGCATGGGATAGAGAGAGCTAAGCAATCCCATAACCGATGGATCAGATCTAAACTCTGCAGTCCTGCCACATTCAGCCGTGAATGGTGGTGGACAATTAAACAACTTACTGGAGAAGGTGGCTCCACAAATATCCCCATCCTCAATGATGGGGGAGCCCAGCACATCATTGCGAAAGATAAGACTGAAGCATTTGCAACAATCTTCAGTCAGAAATGCTGAGTGGATGATCCATCTTGGCCTCCTCCTGAAGTCCCCAGCATCACATATACCAGTCTTCAGCCAATTCGATTCACTCCACGTGATATCAAGAAAGGCTTGAAGGCATTGGATACTGCAGAGGCTATTGGCCCTGACAATATTTCGGCAATAGTACTGAAAATCTGTGCTCCAGAACTTGCCGCCCCTAGTCAAGCTATTCCAGCACAGCTACAACACTGGCATCTACCCAGCAATGTGGAAAATAGCCCAGGTATGTCCTTAACAAAAAGCAGGACAAGTCCAACCCGGCCAATTACCATTCCATCAGTCTACTCTCAATCATCAGTAAAGTGATGGAAGGTGTCGTCAACAGTGCTATCAAGTGGCACTTGCTCAGCAATAACCTGCTTACTGACACTCAGTTTGGATTTCACCAGGCCCACAGCTCCAGACCTCATTACAGCCTTGGTCCAAACATGGACAAAAGAGCTGAACTCGAGGTGAGGTGAGAGTGACTGCCCTTGACATCAAGGCAGCATTTGACTGAGTATGGGATCAAGGAGCCCTAGCAAAACGGAAGTCAATGGGAATCACGGGGAAAACGCTCCACTGGATGGAGTCATACCTAGCGCAAAGGAAGATGGTTGTGGTTGTTGGAAGTCAATCATCTCAGCTCCAGGCCATCACTGCAGGTGTTCTTCAGGGTAGTGTCCTAGGCCCAACCATCTTCAGCTGCTTCATCAATGACCTTCCTTCAATCATAAGGTCAGAAGTGGGGATGTTCGCTGATGATTGCACAATGTTCAGCACCATTCACAGCTCCTCAGATGCTGAAGCAGACTATGTAGAAATGCAGCAAGACCTGGACAATATCCAGGCTTGGGCTGATAAGTGGCAGGTAACATTCGCGTCACACAAGTGCCAGACAGTGACCATTTCCAACAAGAATCTAACCATCTCCCCATGACATTCAATGGCACTACAATAGCTGAATCCCCTACTGTCAATATCCTAGGGGTTACCATTGACCAGAAACTGAACTGGAGTAGCCATATAAATACCGTGGCTACAAGAGCAGGTCAGAGGCTCGGAATCCTGCAGCAAGTAACTTACCTCCTGACTCCCCAAAACGTGTCCACAATCTACAAGGCACAAGTCAGGAGTGTGATGGAATACTCTCCACTTGCCTGGATTGGTGCAGCTCCAACAACACTCAAGAAGCTCGACCCCATCCAGGACAAAGCAGCCCGCTTGATTGGCACCCCATCCACAAACATTCACTCCCTCCACCACCGACGCACAGTGGCAGCAGTGTGTACCATCTACAAGATGCACTGCAGCTATGCACCACGGCTCCTTCGACAGCACCTTCCAAATCCGTGACCTCTACCAACTAGAAGGACAAGGGCAGCAAATGCATGGGAACACCACCACATGCAAGTTCCCCTCCAAGTCACACACCATCCTGACTTGGTCAAAATTCTGGAACTCCCTTCCTAACAGCACTGTGGGTATACCTACCTCACATGGACTGCAGCGGTTCAAGAAGGCAGCTCACCATCACCTTCTCAAGGGAATTAGGGATGGGCAATAAATGCTGGCCTCGCCAGCGATGCCCACATCCCATGAATGAATTTAAAAAAAATTGCTGTCACTCCTCACTGCAGCTTCATTTCATTGAAATCAAGACTGATGATACATTTTCCTCCTCTTAATCTTTCCTGAGGACCTCAAAACTAAAATTCCTTACCCCTTCTAGCCTTCCCTTCCTGCTATAATCTTCAGGCTCTTAAGACTTGATATCACCCACCCATCACTTTCTGACATATGATACCTTTTTCAGTAGGTGCTTAATATAAGAGAGATGGACAGCATGTATCCCCAGCAAGCCCGCTGTGAAACTGCAGGGGGAAGTCAGGATCTGGCTCATCCCAATTCCAGGCCAAATATTTGGTCCCTGCACCAGACTGTTTCTGGAGTAATGATGGGAGTATACTGGAAGGACTACAGAATTTTGGCCCTTCATTGTTTAGTTCAATAACATAAGCATGTTTTATTTGTTTTTTTTCTTGGAGCTTGCTAAAGGATTTTCCTCAGGCTTCTGATGCCATTCAATATTAAGTAATATTAAGAAACTACATCAACTGACACTTAAATGTTCATAAACACTGACTGTTAAGTTAGATGATTAAAAATTCTTCTTTAATAAACTCATGAATGTAACCAGATACTGAGCTTTTTCAATAATTGGCTCTGTGGCATTTTGTGACATAATGAAGTTCCCTGCACGGTAAGGTAATAGTTTTGGTCATGAAACATTGCTACGCAGAATCTGGGCGTCAGAGTCCTCGTATTGAGGGAGTTAAGCCAGAAGGAAAGTTATTTCATGCTGTTCTGTACTTTGTAGTGGCTAATTATAAGGCAGCTTTGGCAGACCTCGAGTAGGAGCCCATTTGCCTGTCCACTCAGAATAGTATATGCTGTAATGCAGGTGAAATAAAAGCTGACATTTTTATTTGAAATTAAAATCAGACTATTTTCATTCAGCCACCACCAAAGCAACCTGATGGGTGAGTAGTTCTGTCTACAACCACTATGTGGTGCAACAACTCAGTCACTTGATTCACCCTCCGCTTAACATTCATGTAAACCCTATACTTCTCAATCAAAATGAACCAAACATTCAGCAGGCATGCAAGTAAGTGGAAAGGAAGATAGGACAAGCTGTATAGTGGGTGACCAGTCCATTGCTATCAGTTTTCCAGCTATACCCAAAATGAAAATTACCTCCATACCTTTCCACCCCAGGCTCAAGCCCAGCCCTGGCATTTCTGCCATTAATGATGGTACTTCCAAAATGAGTTTTGAGCAGTTGTTATTGAGTTCCTGTAAAGGATGCAAGTTCACAGCACAGAGCAGCTCACACACAATTTGGCACAAGCTGCCAGACTCATTCAGAGAAATCAACAAGGTTGGGCAGTGGAAAAGTTCATGCTGGTTCTGGAGGGATGTTTAAGCATGGCATGAGATAAGGCACACTGTTAGCAGGACAGAAGAAGCTTAATTGTGCCTATGACTGTGCTGTGCTGAACTCAGTACTCGATGCTTACACCAATTGCAAAAACTTGAAAGGTGATCTATTCCCCAGTAGTGGCACTCCTCATCTGGGGAACAGAATAGACCTGTCACTTTAAGCTAGATTTTCTGATGAAATTGTAACTTCATAATTGCAGGATGCGATGTTGCACTAAACATTTCCTGATGTATAAGTAGACTACAATTCAAAAAATGTAGTGTTGTGCTTTGGTCATTGAACAATATAAATTGGATCATTGATAAGGCAATTGATTTTTGTCTCATTACCATCTCATTATGCTTAAAAATGGAGGGGTCACAGCCTAAAATAGAACAGCTGCTTTAAGAATGAACAGGTCTAAAACATTTACATTTCCAAGTTGACTTCTCTTCCTTTATTTCAACACCTGGCTACTTTAGCAGCATTGTGCTGAAAACTAAGGCCTGAATTTGCACGCCGCATTACTCAGCGGCCTTCCGACACGCAAGTGCCGCTGAGGAGCCCCCAAGATATTACGGGTGGGGACTCATTTAAATAGTGGGGGTGGAGCAGCCACCCCAATGACGTCGAGGGGGAGGCCGCCATGTCCCCGGCAATGGCGTCCAGCGCCACTGCATAGGTGTCAGCGCTATTTTTAAAGGGCTTTAAGCCCTGAGCAGAAATTTTAAGTCTTAAAGGGACAAGGAATTTATTTTTTAACAAAAGCAATAAATTTCACATTAAAGTGCCACTTCCACCCCCACCCCCACCAACGATCACACAATAGATTTATTTCCCTCACCCCCCAAAAACCATTCTTGACAGTCCCAAACTTTAAACCCCAAACTTTGTATTGTTTGCCCTTCAACCCCTTCCCACCATTCCCATAGCCAATGAAAAATGTTTTCCCGCTCCTTCGCCCTCCCGCCCTGAAAATTTTATTCCTCCCCCCTCCCCACTAGGTTCTCGCCTCGGAAATCCGTATGGAGCTCCGAAGGCACATGAGTTGCGTTCAGAGTCGGTAAAATTGGCGTGGGAAGTCCGCTGCCTTGAGCTAAGTTTGTTAGCATCTAATTTAGGTTCATTTGAATATTTAGATGAAGGGCTCGCCACCAGACAGCGGGGGGGAGGCGCCACACCAAGGTCACCCTGCCGCCAGTAATATGTGGCGGGCCCTTCTCAACGTCGCGGGTCAAGGCGGACCTCTCCCTGCAAAATTTTATTGGCCCCCGCGGCGTTGAGGGGCCAGTAAAAGTCAGCCCTAAGGGTCCAGCTAGAATGCCGTCAGTATATTCTGGGGTAATTTCCCAGGTTCTGATCTATTTTTATGCCACATGTTCATTGTTTTAAGTAGCATCACTCCCTTCTGCTTTCTCATGAATTGCTCCAATCATAATACTGAATAACAGAAAAAAGAAAGACTTACGTTTATACAGTTCCTCACAACCTTGGATGTCCCAAAATCTTTTAGTCAGGAGGCCCTGAACAACCCCTTTCCCCCATTGCAGACCAGTGTCGGAGTTTCTGGCCATACCGATCAGGCGGATGCCAGGAATGCCACTTGTAATAATGTTCACGTGTGCCTGCCTCATGCTATTAGGTGCCTTCAGTTCAAACTCCAGTGGGGTCAACGCTGGATGGCACTAGAGGGGTAATCCTGGCATAACTGCCAGGTTCATATCACGAGGCAATTCAGTCCCTTAGTAACATGAAACATATTATATAACATTATCTGACCCTTGCCAGTCGCAACTAAGTCAGACAGGTAATGGGCAGCAAGAAGTTGCCTGTCCCACTGAGGAAAAGCCTTAGCCCTAAGGAAACAATTGCATAAAATTGAGGGTGTGTGATGTTGGTGGAAGAGTTACTTCCGAAAGCTGACATTTATGCTGGGCCTCCAATATTTTCAGATCATTTTTATGTTGAATTATCGAAAAATCACGAATATGTTAAAATGATATACCTTCTTTTTACAGATGACCCCTTTGCCATTGACTTTAACTCAGATTGGAGCCCACCCACAGAGGAATGGGGAAATTGGACAGGAGAGGAAGCCTTAACAGTCCAGGAAGTAGGAAAAGAGAAGCTGAAGGTAATAATGAAAAGGTACCACCGAATCAGAACTGCTAGTGAAGCAATTCAGGCCTCCTTAATGCTTTGCAACAAAACTCAAAAGTTACTTTTGATTTGGGTTCCAATTCAATTTTAACACTAAAAGTTCCAGTTGTGGAATACCTCACATCAACCAGCACACAGCATGTGACCAGGATATGCATATTATAGTATAGATTGATGTTTTGAAAATATTTAACTTGTGTCATTTACTGTAATCTCTCTAAGTTTTTTGAAACCAAATTTAATACTGGCTGTTATGAAAGTGCAGCTCTGGAATTTGCATTGATGACATCAGTGCATTTTTAAAGAAAGAATTTGCTTTTATATGACCACAGAAGTCCCAAAGCTCTTTCAGCTAATCAAGTGTCTGAAGTGTCCTCAATGTTGTCATGTAGGGCAACATGGCAGCCAATTTGTGCACAGCAAGGTCCCACAAATACAAGCAAGGTAAATGACAAGATAATCTCAGTTGAACTTTATCTCCCAAAAATGGGTAGGTTGGGTTGGGTGAGATGTTAAAACTTAAAAAATCTCAAACATGACCCCAACCTGCCCACTTCCAGGTTTAACAGAGGTGAGTCAAGGAGCAAACAGCCAATCTGCTACCAGGAGGCGGGTTGGCCAATTAAATATTTTAATGAGGCTGGAAACCTCTAATTTAACCTGCTTTGCAGGTTTAACTGTGACCGGCAGGGTTTCCCAGGCCTCTGGGAAACACGGCAGCTTAAGGAAGGTGAGAGTAGCTTCGGGGAGAAGTGAAGTTCTTCCCCCGACTTCCAAGCTGTCCCCACCAATCAGACCACACACCCCTATACATCCCCGGCTCGTGGATTATAACCCTGCCCCGCACCACCCCCCAACTCCCCTAACACCCCCACTAGCAGCAGCAGGCAACTTACTTGTGCCTGTGGCTTGCTCCAGAGTGCTCCCTGCCTGAATGAAAGCCAAGCCTGCCAATCAAATCAAAACTACACATGCTGTGGGGTCAAAACTCAAAACTCCACAACATGCAGGGAAACCCAAACTTCCTGGTTTTCTTACAGAAACTCCCCCCACTCCCCCAAACACCCATGCAGCCCACCCTTATCAAGATTCAGCCGTCCATTTTATTAATGTTGGTTGAGGGATAAATATTGGCCAGGACAAAGGCAGAACTCCCTTGCTGTTCTTCAAAATAGTGCCATGTACCTGAGAGGGCAGACAGGGCCCCGGTTTAACATCTCATCTGAAAGACGCACCTCCAGTAGTGCAGCACTCCCTCAGTACTGTGCTGAAGTGCCAGACTAACTTCTGTAACCTTTAATACCTTTAACATAAAAGAATGTCCCAAACGACATGTATCTGATGTGTGAGACACTGGTGATTAAAAAGGAAATCCAGCGACTTTCTTGCGTTGTCATTTTTTTTCATTGTCTAGGTGTCCGAAGAAGAGGAAGAAAAATCTCAGGCGAATCCTGCTGGCAGTGGGAAGTCAAAACGAAAGAAGAAAAAGAAAAAGGGCAAGCAAACAGAGGATTCTGTTGGAAATGAAGAGGTATGTTCAGTTCGTAAACCCCTAAAAAGAATAAGCTTTAGTATGATCAGCCTTCAAGTAAGTAAGAAGTGAAGCAATTTTTCAGCATTTGAGGAACATCCTTTTCTTTGTTATGCTAATAACAATGAACGGCAATTATTTAGCGTCTTTAACAGAGCAAAATGCTTCAAGGCACCATGCGAGGGAGGAGAGGAAACAGACACTGAGTGGGATTTTTACGTTTCTAAGATTTTTGGATGAATTTTCCACTCATTCAGATCGGGAAGAATAGTGCTGAGCAATGTAATAATTTTCCTCTTTTTCTTGAGTCTGTGGGCGTCCGCGGCAACAGCCTCTCCTCCCCCACCAACCACTGCTCCCCACCTCGGCGGGGCCTGCCTTACTGGCCCGGCGACCCCAAACCCACTTACCCTTGCTGAAAGGCCGGCGTCCATCTATGAGTCTTGCAGCTGGGTGCAGTCCCTGCAGTAGCTACCATTCCTGGTGGCGCTGCTGGAACTGAAGAGCTGCCGGCCCTGCATTTGGCAGTTAAAGGGATGGGAGCCCCAGTGGCAGCTCATTAGCTGCTAGATTGGCAAAGAATTGGGCCGGACATCTCCCAAATGGCTGCGGTGAGGTTGCCCCCCAGCTTTCCAGCCCCGACAAAATCCAGCCCTGTTCTCTGTTTGGCAACAGAGAAAGAATAAAATAATTTGCAAAAGCAAATCATATAAATAATTTCTTACGCAATTCTTTTAAGATCTTTCAATGTGATAATGTGTTATGCAAATGTTATTAGATCATTTTAAAAAATCAACACACCAATTAGCTTTCAAATAGATAAAGAGCTGTTAGGGCTTTTAGTATAGTCCAGATTAATAAGCCTTAGCCACCAGAGATAAACTAACTTTAGAGAATTATTGAACATGAAAAAATTATTACAAGCAACTAATGCATCTAGATACTTCGCAGAGAATAAGAGCTGCGCCTCCCCAAAGTGATTCTTGGCCTTGAGTAACAGAGAATGCACAGCTTCATCCCATAACCATATCTTTCACTAAAACGCACCTACTTTGGTCACAAGATCTGATGTATCCCTGCCATTATGTGCTAGCCCTTTGTCTAAACCTGGCTTAAACCAGTTCTGACTAGTACTGCAGTATATCACATGACCTGTTTAGCACAAAACTGCTAGCTGTTGTATCGTGCTCCAGTATTTTGAAGCTTATCTAGTCTCTGCTTTTCCATCATGTGCCCAGTATGCAAACAGTTCAAGTACTCCTTATACCAACCACAGATTAGTTTTAAACCATTCACTGGCAATGTTAACATGCGAGCATAAATATAGAATAGCTACTAACAGAACAAATAAAGAATTTAGGAGGAATTTCTTTACGCTGAGATTGTGAAAATTCTTTGATTCAGGATGGCCATTCCTTTAATAAGAACCAGCCTTAGTTATCTCCAGTCTTTCTTGGGTCTGCAACGGTCAATTCTTCAATGGGGATTTTTTCTCCCATCGTTCTCTGGGTATGTCACTAAAATATTTAAATGAGCTTACCTCAAGGTCAACTCAGTTTTGTAGAAGTGCACGGAAGACCCAGAACTGGGACCACATTATTGGTCCCACAGGGTGGAATTTTATGCTCTCCCCCTCAGTGGATTGGGAGGCGGGGAGAGCATAAAATCGGGTAGGATATTCGTGGGGGGATCCTCACCACCATCCCACCTCCGCCGAAATTTAGTCCGGGGCAGGAAAGCCTATGAACGGCCTTCTTGCCCCACCGCTAATTGAGGCCTTGAACTGGGTAATTAATCCCAATTAAGATTTCCTCCTGCTGCAGCCGCAATTTCCTATGTGATGCACGGGAAGCATGGCACAAAAAACCACGTGGACTGTTTCCTGGCTGCAGGGGGGGGGTCCCCATTAAAAAGGCACAGTGCCTGAATGAGGTACCCAGCATCAGGGTGGGGGGGGGGGCTTGCTGAGGACTACCCCCCGCTTGCCCTTGCCGCCGGAGCCTGCGAAAGCTCGCCTACCCTGATCTCCCTTAAGCCTGGTCCAGCACCGCTTCTTGGTGTCTGGTCACTGCAGTTACAGCAGTAGCCAGTCTCTGATTCACCGGCAGCTCTGCTTCCGGCAAGGGCATTCTAAATCCTAAGGAAGGCCCGCCGCTGTCTACTTACGTGCCTGATTGGCACTAAATTCAGTGGGCCTTCCAGAAAAGAGGCGACGTGGGGATCTCGTCATTGGTTTCCCCAGACATAGAGGGCTGGATTTTATGTTGGGTGGACATGAGTTGGCCACCAACATAAAGGTCGGTGGTGAACCCGCTTCCGCCTAGCATGGGGATCCGTCCCGCATTTTAAGGGTCCGCAGGCTTTTATTGTTCCGAGGTGGAACTTCCATCCGCTTGAGGGAGGAAGTCCCGCCTCATTGAGCTGCTGGCCAATCAGTGGGCTGGCAGCTCTTAGTCCCAGCAGTGCCACCAGGAGCTGTGTCCACTGCTGGGACCGCAGCCCAGCCGAGGACATGGAGCCAGGAGTCCAGATAAGTTTGGGTTGCCTCACCAGGGGTAATCAGTCTGGCTCCGGCGAGGGAAGGGTGGTCATTTGGGGGGAAGTCGGGGGGGGGGGGGTGGGGGCGTCTTGGGTCCTGTGAGTGGTTGGGGAAGCAGGGGCGGCCCTCAATCAGGCACCCTGTACCCGATTGTCAGGTCCCACCCCTGGGGCACGGAGAGACCACCAGCTTTTCCCGGGCGGCCTTTCCCGGCTCCAGGACGCCTGCTTACCAGGCATAAAATCCGCGTGGAGGTGGGCGAGGGCCCTTAAGTGACCCTTGATTGGCCTGGGGCGGGCTGCCCATTTCCCCCGCCCCCCCTCCCCCACCCTATGTAAAGTGAGGCGGAGACAGGACCGGGTCGGGAAGGCCTCCCTGAGCCTCCCGCTCCATTTTATGCCACCGCCCCGCCACCATCTGGCTCGTTGGGGTGGCATAAAATTCCAGCCGGAGACCCACGCAGCCAGCATAAAATTCCCCCTATGGTGTCTTCATATCCGCTTTTCTCTTAGATCCACTGATATCTCAATCCAGCCTCAGCAGCTTTTCACATAAAATCATACAGCTTAGAAGGAGGCTATTTGGCTCATAGCGTCTGTGCTGGCTCTTTGAAAGAGCCATCCAATTAGTCCCAGTCCTTTGCTGTTTCCCTATAACCCTGAAAGTTTTTCAAGTATATATCCAATTCTTTTTTGGAAGTCACTATTGATGCTGTTTCCACCACCCTTTCAAGCATTGCATTCCAGATCGTATCAACTTGCTGGTAAAGGAATTCTCATCTCCCCTCTGATTCACCATTCAACGCTCAGAGTTAAAAGCAGGAGTAAAACTGAACGATTATGATCATATCTTCAAATTATTAGTAAGGTTAATATTGCAATATATTTCACAGAAACAGATCAAAATGACAGCAAAAGAAAAGGAATGCATGATTAAAAAGTACTAAAGGTTGTTGTTAGTTTTGACGAGTGTTAGACTCAATTATTAATAAAATGAAGATTATATGAAAGCAAAAAAAAGTATTGTTTTTTTAAATTCTAGGTGACATTGGAAAAACCCAGTACTAAATCACAAGCTGAATTTGGAAAAACCCATCAGGTTATTACTAGTTCTTCTGAGGTCCATTTCGTTTCACTGGGTTCAGAAATAAATAAGGTATGATATAATTTTTTTGCCTGGTGATCTTTCAGTTGATGAAAACAGAAGTGCAGTGCTTTGTATTGTCTTTGACGTGATAGTTGTTATTTCTGTATTTTGTCCTGTTACTAAGAAGCATTGCAAAGTTTGAAACTTTTGGTTTCAAAAACTCTTGGAACAAGGATACAATTTCAAAGTGGTTTACATAGATGTACAGAAGAGAAGACCCTTACTGTTAAAACTTTGACAAAACCAAATTAGTCTTGGGTAGCAGTGGAGGGTTCTGTAGACTCACAGTGATAGTATTTACGTAATAGTTCCTCGCTAACAATCCTGGGCACTAAATTTATCCATGCAGTCATAGGTCACATTGGACAGTAACTGGGCTGTAACTCCATTCTGTTATCTCCACACCAAGCTCTGCTGGGCCTTACTTTCCTCTGCTGAAGCTGCCCATGAGTCTAGTATCATCCTGGAGAGCAAAGATAACCTCAGACTCCTTTCCATTCCTACCAACGGCTGAATTTTTATTTTGGGGGCAGGAAACAGGAGCCCAGACTGTTTCCCAGTCCTGAACCCACCCCTGGGGGAAAGAGTCACTCATTGTGATTTTGAGGGCACCCCCTTAATTAGCATGGAGACAGGTTCACTGTCCAATTAAGGGCAGCACGCGGGCTTTTGAAGGTAGAGGGCCAATCAGAGGCCTTCCAGCTGCAGAGAAGCAGCAGCCTGCAATGAATGATAAGTAACTGAGAGGGCGCTTCAACGCGAAGGTGCCCTCTCAGCAACCTTTTTTTAAAAATCATTGAAAAAAATAGAAAGAGCAGCAAAGCCACCACTGTGGAGGCAGGTTTGAGGGGCAGGTAATGCCTCTACAGGGTAGCCTTTGGCTGCACTTGCACCCAAATAGGCAGGGAGGGCCTGTGGACCTGCCTGAAGGGCTGGCAGTATGGCCTGCTACTGGGTGCCCGCATCCAGGCAGTTGATCTGCCCCCACCCCACATCGGGAAACTGGAGGCCGACTGGAAAATCCCAGTCAGCCTTCATTACCTACCCGTAACAAGGCTCTTAACGAGCCTAATTGGCTGCCCGTCTCATGGGTAGAGTGCCCTTTCTGGGCTCCAAACCCATCTTGCCCTAAATGGCCATAAATGGAGCTGGGAAACCCCCTCTGTTTCTCACCTCGGCGGGGTTGGAAAATCCTGCCCCAAATGTCTGCTTTAACTCTTCTCACCAGTCATTCCACTTTCACTATCAAGAAATGGCTGAAGGCACTAGATACTGCAAAGGCGCTGGGCCCTGACAATATTCCAGCAATAGTACTGAAGACCTGTGCTCCAGAACTTGCTGCGCCCCGAGCCAAGCTGTTCCAGTACAGCTACAACACTGGCATCTACCCGGCAATGTGAAAAATTGCCCAGGTATGTCCTGTACACAAAAAGTAGGACAAATCCAACCCGGCCAATTACCACCCCATCGTCTTGATCATTGGTATGGTGATGGAAGGTGCTATCAAGTGGCACTTGCTTAGCAATAACCTGCTCAGTGATGCTCAGTTTTCTGTTCCGCCAGGACCACTAGCTCCTGACCTCATTATAGTCTTGGTTCAAACATGGACAAAGCAGCTGAACTCATGAGATGAGGTGAGAGTGACTGCCCTTGACATCAAGGCAGAATTTGACTGAGTGTGGCATCAAGGACCCCGAGCAAAACTGGAGTCAATGGGAATCGGGGGGAAACTCTCTGCTGATTGGAATCGTACCTAGTGCAAAGGAAGATGGTTGTGGTTGTTGGAGGTCAATCATCTCAGCTCTAGGACATCACTGCAAGAGTTCCTCAGGGTAGTGTCCTAGGCCCAACCATCTTCAGCTGCTTCATCAATGACCTTCATTCAATCATAAGGTCAGAAGTGGGGATGTTTGCTGATGATTGCACAATATTCAGCACCATTCACAACTCCTCAGATACTGAAGCAGTCTGTGTAGAAATGCAGCAAGACCTGGACAATATCCAGGCTTGGGCTGATAAGTGGCAAGTAACATTCGCGCCGCACAAGTGGCAGGCAATGACCATCTCCAACAAGAGAGAATCTAACCATCTCCCCATGACATTCAATGGCATTACAATCGCAGAAAACCCCACTATCAACATCCTAGGGGTTACCATTGAACAGAAACTGAACTGGAGTAGCCATATAAATACCGTGCCTACAAGAGCAGGTCAGAGGCTAGGAATCCTGTGACGAGTAACTCACCTCCTGACTCCCCAAAGCCTGTCCACCATCTACAAGGCACAAGTCAGGAGTGTGATGGAATACTGTCCACTTGCCTGGATGGGTGCAGCTCCAACAACACTCAAGAAGCTCGACACCATCCAGGACAAAGCAGCCCTGCTTGATTGGTACCCCATTCACAAACATTCACACCCTCCACCACCAACGCACAGTGGCAGCAGTGTGTCCCATCTACAAGATGCACTGCAGCAATGCACCAAGGCTCCTCAGACAGCACCTTCCAAACCCGCGACCTCTACCAACTAGAAGGACAAGGGCACCACCACCTGCAAGTTCCCCTCCAAGGCACACACCATCCTGACTTGGAACTATATCGCCGTTCCTTCACTGTCGCTGGGTCAAAATCCTGAAATTCCCTTCTTAATAGCACTGTCGATGTACCTACCCCACATGGACTGCAGTGGTTCAAGAAGGCAGCTCACCACCGCCTTCTCATGGTCAATTAGGGATGGACAATAAATGCTGGCCTGGCCAACAACACCTACATCCCATGAAAAGAATAAAAATAAAACTCCTGTTGACAAGTGTGAGGAGCTCATTGCTTTCATCATCATCAGTATAGCGATCTTGGGAGTGATTTTCATCTGTCCAGTTCATTGTTCACACTATGTCTATTCAATTGAGGAAAATTTTTTAAACACTCCTGCCCTCCTGGCCCACAAACACATTTCGGCTCGCTGCTGGTTCTCTATGCTTTCCCACCAGGATTCCCTTCCCCTCACCCATATAAGTGGTAGCTTCTGGCTGCACTTCATAGAGGAGCCGCTGTATTTCCTGCAGTTCACCAATCACATTTAAATGAGGCACAAACATAAAAATGGAGTCAGCGGCACTTTCGGTATAAGTTCGCTGGGAGTGCACATTCTTCTTTGGCCCCCTTGCCTCGAGAGACAGTGGGTAAGCGCCTAGTGGTTTGTGGAGCAGCGCCTGGAGTGGCTATAAAGGCCTATTCTAGAGTGACAGACTCCTCCACAGACGCTGCAGATAAAATTGGTTATCGGGGCTGTTACACAGTTGGTTCTCTCCTTGCACTTCTGCCTTTTTTCCTGCCAACTGCTATGTCTCTTCAACTCACCACTCTTTAGCCCCGCCTTTATGGCTGTCCGCTAGCTCTGGCGATCACTGGCAACTGACTCCCACAACTTGTGGTCAATGTCACAGACTTCATGTTGTGTTTGCAGACATCTTTAAAGTGGAGACACGAATGGCCGGTGGGTCTGATACAAGTGACGAGCTCGCTTTACAATGTGTTCTTGGGGATCCTGCCATCTTCCATGCGGCTCACATAGCCAAGCCATCTCAGGCGCCGCTGGCTCAGTAGGGTGTCAATGCTGGGGATGTTGGCCGCCTTGAGGACTTCTGCGTTGGAGATACGGTCCTGCCACCTGATGCCAAGGGTTCTCCGGAGGCAGCGAAGATGGACTGAGTTGAGATGTCGCTCTTGGCTGACATACGTTGTCCAGGCCTCGCTGCCATAGAGCAAGGTACTGAGGACACAGGCTTGAAACACTCGGACTTTTGTGTTCGTGTCAGCGCACCATTTTCCCACACCCTCTTGGCCATTCTGGACATAGCAGCGGATGCCTTACCCATGCGCTTGTTGATTTCTGCATCGAGAGACAGGTTACTGGTGATAGTTGAGCCTCGGTAGGTGAACTCTTGAACCACTTCCAGAGCGTGGTCACCGATATTGATGGATGAAGTATTCCTGACGTCCTGTTCCATGATCTTCATTTTCTTGAGGCTGATGGTTCGGCCAAATTGTTGCAGGCAGCCGCAATCCTGTCGATGAGTCTCTGCAGACACTCTTCTGTGTGGGATGTTAATGCAGTATCTTCAGCAAAGAGGAGTTCCCTGATGAAGACTTTCTGTACTTTGGTTTTCGCTCTAAGACGGGCAAGGTTGAACAACCTGCCATCTGATCTTGTGTGGAGGAAAATTCCTTCTTCTGAAGACTTGAACGCATGTCAGAGCAGCAGGGAGAAGAAGATCCCAAACAGTGTAGGTGCAAAAACACAGCCCTGTTTCACGCCACTCAGGATAGGAAAGGGGTCTGATGAGGCACCACTATGCTGAATTGTGCCTTTCATATTGTCATGGAATGAGCTGATGATACTTAGTAGCTTTAGTGGACATCCGATCTTTGCTAGTAGTCTGAAGAGACCACGTCTGCTGACTAGGTCAAAGGCTTTGTTGAGATCTATGAAAGCAACGTAGAGGGGCATCTATTGTTCGCGGCATTTCTCCTGTAGATGGTGAAGGGAGAACAGCATATCAATGGTGGATCTCTCTGCTCGAAAGCCGCACTGTGCCTCAGGGTAGACACGCTCAGCCAGCTTCTGGAGTCTGTTTAAAATGACTCGTGCGAAGAATTTCCCCACTGTGCTGAGCAGGGAGATTCCACGGTAGTTGTTGCAGTCACCATGGTCACCCTTGTTCTTATAGAGGGTGATGATATTAGCATCCCAGCACAGGTAAAACAGTTCATGGAGTGCTGAGAGTATAGCAGGCTTGGCACTCTTGATTATTTCAGTGGTAATGCCGTCCTTCCCAGGGGCTTTTCCACTGGCTAGAGAATCAATGGCATCACTGAGTTCCGATTTTGTTGGCCGTTCGTCCAGCTCATCCATGACTGGCATTGAGGGCGGTTTCAGTGACAACATTTACCCTGGAGTACAGTTCTAGGTAGTGCTCCACCCAGCGGTCCATTTGCTTGCGTTGGTCAGTGATCGTTTCCCCTGATTTAGACTTGAGGGGGACGATCTTCTTGATGGTTGGCCCTAAAGCTCTCTTCATGCCATCATACATTCCTCTGATGTTTCTGGTGTCGGAGGCCAGCTGACTAAGACTGCGTAGGTGTTGCCAGTAGTCATTTGCACAGTGCCTGGCTGTTCTTTGTGCAGCATTTCTGGCTACTTTAAGTGCTACGGATGTTAACTGGCTGGGGGCTTTCTCGTAGTTCAGCAGTGCAGTGCGCTTAGCGGCTATGACAGGTTTCAGCTCTTCAAAGTGAGACTGGTTTCAATCTCAGTGCATATGGCTATAGGTAAAACCTGGATATGTCAGACCCCAGGCACGAGGTTTCCATCAGCACCTACTTGGGTTGGCACCTCAGGGTGCCCCAAACAAGGCCCATGATGTCAGAGGGCAAGCAGATGGCATTCTCATGCTGAGATGAACCCAGTTTGTGTCGTGGTGGAAGTGAGGTCTGTAGGATGAAGCCAAAACCTAGGCCTGAACCCTCCTAAAATGCTGACAGAATATTTTTTGCCCCCCTTCTTCGTGGTGGGGGCACATTTTCCAGCCCACCCACCCCAATCCCTCTCAAGTATCAAAAATATCACCACAGTGACGAGAGTGCCTGGCACTTTCACGTAAATCATCAATGTCCATTCTATAGCCATCTGAGGATTTCTGGCCCACATTTATATTCCTTCAAGACAAATCATAATTGCATGATCACAAGAGAGTTATGAGTAAAGATCATCCAGCTTACTTTAGCTATCCATTCAGAATGAAACAACAGTGCCTGTATCAAGTATATTATATTGCAAATTCTGCCATAAGTTTAAAAAATTTAAAATAGGATATTGATTTACAATTATCAGCATAAATAAAATATGAGTGAATTGTGATATATATAATGTTAGTGGAGTACTAGATTTAAGACATGGGAAATGTCAAACTAGCCAAATTTGATACTATCCTTAGTATTTTTAGTTTGGTGTAAACCAAAACTTGCAGTGGTAATAATACCAATAAAATACCCTGATAAGGACTCACCTAGTATGGACCAGGAACAGTTACATTCAAGCCCTTGTCTGCAGAAAATCTAATCACAGCCAGGATGCAGTAAGAGTGTTGCAATTTGGCCTCAGTGTTTCTGGGCTACAAAGTTAGCCAGGGTTCCTTCTCCTGACTAGAAGCTAGTGAGCATTATTGGAAAGTATACGCCTGTCTGTCTAGACCTCAGCTGATAGCATCAGGCTCAGCTGTGATCTCCTTCCATGGTTGAATTGCCTTCCAATCACTGCCTTGACTTGCATGTGAAGAATGGCTAAGCATGGTACCAGAGGGGTGCTCAACCCATGGAAAGTCTCAAGAGATTGGCAGAAAAGGGAGGAAACCTAAAAAAAAAAAACCCTGACTGTTCACCACCACAGGGTGATAGGAGATTTTAATTTTCCCAACATTGACTGGGATTCACTTAGTGTTAGAGGTCCAGATGGAGCAGAATTTGTAAGGAGCATCCAGGAGGGTTTTCTAGAGCAGTATGTAAATAGTCCAACTCTGGAAGGGGCCATACTGGACCTGGTGTTGGGGAATGAGCCCGGCCAGGTGGTTGAAGTTTCAGTAGGGGACTACTTTGGGAATAGTGATCACAATTCCGTAAGTTTTAGAATACTCATGGACAAAGACGAGAGTGGTCCCAAAGGAAGAGTGCTAAATTGGGGGAAGGCCAACTATACCAAAATTCGGCAGGAGCTGGGGAATGTAGATTGGGAGCAGCTGTTTGAAGGTAAATCCACATTTGATATGTGGGAGGCTTTTAAAGAGAGGTTGATTAGCGTGCAGGAGAGACATGTTCCTGTGAAAATGAGGGATAGAAATGGCAAGATTAGGGAACCATGGATGACAGGTGAAATTGTGAGACTAGCTAAGAGGAAAGAGGAAGCATACATAAGGACTAGGCGGCTGAAGAAAGACGAAGCTTTGAAAGAATATCGGGAATGTAGGACCAATCTGAAACGAGGAATTAAGAGGGCTAAAAGGGGTCATGAAATATCTTTAGCAAACAGGGTTAAGGAAAATCCCAAAGCCTTTTATTCATATATAAGGAGCAAGAGGGTAACTAGAGAAAGGATTGGCCCACTTAAGGACAAAGGAGGAAAGTTATGCGTGGAGCCAGAGAAAATGGGTGAGATTCTAAATGAGTACTTTGCATCGGTATTCACCGAGGAGAGGGACATGACGGATGTTGAGGTTAGGGACAGATGTTTGATTACTCTAGGTCAAGTCGGCATAAGGAGGGAGGAAGTGTTGGGTATTCTAAAAGGCATTAAGGTGGACAAGTCCCCAGGTCCGGATGGGATCTATCCCAGGTTACTGAGGGAAGCAAGAGAGGAAATAGCTGGGGCCTTAACAGATATCTTTGCAGCATCCTTAAACACGGGTGAGGTCCCGGAGGACTGGAGAATTGCTAATGTTGTCCCCTTGTTTAAAAAGGGTAGCAGGGAAAATCCAGGTAATTATAGACCGGTGAGCCTGATGTCAGTGGTAGGGAAGCTGCTGGAGAAGATACTGAGGGATAGGATCTATTCCCATTTGGAAGAAAATGGGCTTATCAGTGACAGGCAACATGGTTTTGTGCAGGGAAGGTCATGCCTTACCAACTTAATAGAATTCTTTGAGGAAGTGACAAAGTTGATTGATGAGGGAAGGGCTGTAGATGTCATATACATGGACTTCAGTAAGGCGTTTGATAAGGTTCCCCATGGTAGGCTGATGGAGAAAGTGAAGTCGCATGGGGTCCAGGGTGTACTAGCTAGATGGATAAAGAACTGGCTGGGCAACAGGAGACAGAGAGTAGCAGTGGAAGGGAGATTCTCAAAATGGAGACGTGTGACCAGTGGTGTTCCACAGGGATCCGTGCTGGGACCACTGTTGTTTGTGATATACATCAATGATTTGGTGGAAAGTATAGGTGGTCTGATTAGCAAGTTTGCACACGACACTAAGATTGGTGGAGTAGCATATAGTGAAGGGGACTGTCAGAGAATACAGCAGAATATAAATAGATTGGAGAGTTGGGCAGAAAAATGGCAGATGGAGTTCAATCAGGGCAAATGCGAAGTGATGCATTTTGGAAGATCCAAAATGGTTCACCAGGATGTTGCCTGGTATGGCGGGCGCTAGCTATGAAGAGAGGTTGAGCAGATTAGGATTATTTTCATTAGAAAGACGGAGGTTGAGGGGGGACCTGATTGAGGTGTACAAAATCATGAGAGGTATAGACAGGGTGGATAGCAAGAAGCTTTTTCCCAGAGTGGGGGATTCAATTACTAGGGGTCACGAGTTCAAAGTGAGAGGGGAAAAGTTTAGGGGGGATATGCGTGGAAAGTCCTTTACGCAGAGGGTGGTGGGTGCCTGGAACGCGTTGCCAGCGGATGTGGTAGACGCGGGTACAATAGCGTCTTTTAAGATGTATCTAGACAGATACATGAATGGGCAGGAAGCAAAGAGATACAGACCCTTAGAAAATAGGTGACATGTTTAGATAGAGGATCTGGATCGGCGCAGGCTTGGAGGGCCGAAGGGCCTGTTCCTGTGCTGTAATTTTCTTTGTTCTTTGTTGTTCAAAGTGTAATTTTCTGCTGGCTCGTAATAGAGTGGCAAAATTACCAAGATTCTGAGTTTGAGGTTCATGATCCTGGAAAGTTTTTATTATGTGAAAGATTCAAATGTTACTGTAAGGCCATCAGAGTTTACATGTTCTATTAAAATCATTGCTTCTGATTTGTCATGCTGGATGAGCAGAAATTTCCTTCAGTTAAATATTTGGAAGTCCAAAGCTATTGTCTTCGGTCCCCCCCACAAACTCCGTTCCCTAGTCACCGGTTCCATCTGTTCCCCGGCCATTGTCTGAGGCTGAATCAGACTGTTCTCAACCTTGGTGTCCCATTTAACCCTGAGCTGAGCTTTCAAACCAATATCCTCTCCATCAGCAAGACTGCCTACTTCCACCTCTGTAGTATCACCCATCTGCACCCCTCCCTTAGTCCATTGGCTCTCTTGGCCAGCCTTGTATCTTCCACTCTCCGTAAACTACAACTCATCCAAAACACTGCTGCCCGTAGTCTAACTCTCACCAAGTCCCACTCAACCATCACCCCTGTGCTTGCTGACCTACATTGGCTCCTGGTCCAGCAACGCCTTTAAGACTCTCATCCTTCTGTTCAAATCCATCCATGATCGCCCCTCTCCCTATCTCTGTTCCCTCTTCCAACCTGATAAGCATCCCTACCTCCCCGCACCCCATCACCCCCGCGATCTCTGTGCTTCTCCAATTCTGGTCTCTTGTGCAATACATATTCCATCACCTCATTATTGGCGGCCGTGCTTTCAACTGTCTAGGTCCTAGGTTCTGGAATTTCCTCCCTAAGCCTGTCTGCCTTGCCACCTCTTTCTCCTTTAACACACTTGCTAAAGCATACCTCTTTGACCAAGCTTTTGGTGACTTGTCCTAAACATGCCTTGGTGTCAAATTTTGCTGAATACCAGTCCTGTGAAGTGCTATGGCACCTCTTACAACATTAAAGGTGCTATATAAATGCAATTTGTTGTTGTAAAATGTAACACATTGTTTTGTTTTACATGGAAGCTCAGAGATGATTCGCAAAAGAAGATTCTGACGGATGACGATCCAAAGGGAATGGTGTTAGAAAGATCAGGAATTGGAGTGGAACAGTGTTTGACAGAGATTGCTTTTAGTGAACCATGGAATACAGGGGCCAGGACATCATCCAGTAAAAGTAAGCCGTGTGATTTAAAATAGGAACAAACTTTCTTCTAGGACCAAATCTCTTACTCTTGCAGTTTTTCATAAATGATAATATGAAAAACCAAGATCTGAGTTACATTCCAACAAATGTCCATAAAGTTGCAAGTGGGCTGTTTTTAAAAATATATTTGACATACTTTTATTTTACATACTTGTATCTCATTTAAATTTTATTGCGTTGCCGAATTTGAGGTTTTATTAATTGCAAGTATTTATTTGTTGAAAGTGTTCCAGTTGTTTCAGAGCAGTGCCATACATTAGCATTACATCAACCAATGCCATCATCTGGTAGGACGTGGGTTCATACCCATAGGGGACAAGTGGGAAGTCCGTCACCTTGCCACTGCTACTCTATGTACAGGAGAAATGAGGTGCAAGGAAGGAAGAAAGGAAAGAAAATCAGAGGGCAAGTCACCCTGACAAGATCTCTTGAACCTCTTGACAGATGGTAATGAATTGGCATTGGCAGAGATTTTGGAGCAGGCTGACTGCCTATGCTATTGGATGGCACTTGAGAATCAAAGTGGGGGAGGAGAGCATTTTTAAATTGGGGCAGAGGGTAAATAAATACGCAAATCAGTATCTGTGATTTTGCGAGTCTTTGCTGGTGGTAGACCAGCATCTGTGGCAAAGAAGATCTGCAGGCAGAGGAAGGCTGCATGGTGGCCACTCAAGTCACATTTTAATGTAATTATGGCAGTTATATCCCACACTAAATTTAACCTTGCCCTATAGACTCCACCCCTGGTACTCACCTAACCCATATAAAATGGGTAATGAAGAATTCACTGGCCAGGGCTCCTGAAATTGAATTCTTAGAGATTTGTGTTGGAGAATTTGATGCTAAAGGGCTGGATTTTATTCCGACGGCGGGGGTCCCGACTGTGGACCGGAAGGTGGGGGAGACCCCACCTCGGCTCTCTGTTGGACCCCCCCTGCTATTTAACAGAGGGCAGGCAATTAACTGCCTGCCGTCGGGGATGTTGTCCCTTTAAGGGACGACCTCCTGCCTCCGGAGCTGCCGGCCAATTGGAGGGCCCGCAACTCTGCAAACTGAGAGCATCACCAAGAGCAGTGGCCATCACTGATACTGCAGGAGGCTCTGCAGAGTCGAAGAGTGATAAAGATCCCGGGAGAGGAACATACAAATTAGGAGCAGGAGTAGGCCACTCGGCCCCGAGAGCCTGCTCTGCCATTCAACAAGATCATGGCTGATCTGACTGTAACCTCAGCTCCACATTCCCGCCTACCCTTGATAACCTTTCACCTCCTTGCTTATCAAGAATCTGTCTACCTCTGTCTTAAAAATATTCAAAGATTCTGCTTCCGCCACCTTTTGAGGAAGAGAGTTCTAAAGACTCACAACTCGCTGACAGAAAATATTACTCCTCATCTCTGTCTTAAATGGGCGACCCTTTATTTTTAAACAGTAACACCTAATTCTAGATTCTCCCACAAGGGGAAACATCTTTTCCACATCCACCTTGTCAAGACCCCTCAGGACCTTATTTACTTCATGCAAGTTGCCTCTTACTCTTCTAAAATCCACCGGATACAAGCCTAACCTGTCCAACCTTTCCTCATAAGACAACCCGCCCATTGTAGATATTAGTCTAGTAAACCTTCTCTGAACTGCTTCCAACACATTTACATCTTAAATAAGGAGACTAATATTGTACACAGTACTCCAGATGTGGTCTCACCAATGCCCTGTATAACTGAAGCATAACCTCCCTACTTTTGTATTCAATTCCCCTCGCAATAAACAATGACATTCTATTAGCGTTCCTAATTATGTGCTGTACCTGCATACTAACCTTTTGCGATTCATGCATTAGGACACCCAGATCCCTCTGCATCTCAGAGCTTTGCAATCTCTCACCATTTAGATAATTTGCTTCTTTTTTATTCTTCCTGCCAAAATGGACAATTTCACATTTTCCCACATTATACTCCATTTGCCAAATCTTTGCCCACTCACTTAACCCATTGCAGTCGGCTGATTAAAAGTTAATGCTTCCCATACCAGCAGTGCTGCCCTACTAGTTCCTCAAATAATAATATGGTAGACGTAGAGACGATGTTTCCACTCGTGGGGGAGACCAAAACTAGGGGCCATAAATATAAGATAGTCACTAATAAATCCAATAGGGAATTCAGGAGAAACCTCTTTACCCAGCGAGCAGTGAGAATGTGGAACTCGCTACCAGATGGAGTAGTTGAGACGAATAGCATAGACGTAGTTAAAGGGAAGCTAGATAAACACACAAGGAAGAAAGGAATAGGAGGTTATGTTGATAAGGTGCGATGAAGTAGAGTGGGAGGATGCTCGTGTGGAGCATAAACACTGGCATGGACCAGTTGGGCCAATTGGCCTATTTCTGTGCTGGAAATTGTGTGTAATTTTCTATGTATTTAATTCTGGAAATTAGTAATCAGTTTTACTAACAATTTCAGAGAACCTCTATTAAAATATGGTCCATTCTATAGTTTTGACAATTTATGAAAAAACAATTATTTTCATAAGAACATACATAGAAACAAGGAGTAGGCCATTCGGCCCTTCGAGCCTGCACCGCCATTCAATATGATCATGTCTTCTGCCTCAACCCCATTTTCCTGCCTGCTCGCCATATGCCTTGATTCCCTGAGAGATCAAAAATCTATCTATCTATCTATCCAGCCTTGGATATACTCGATGAGGGAGCATCTACAACGCTTGGGGGTAGAGAATTCCAAAGATTCATAACCCTCTGAGTGAAGAAATCTCTCCTCATTGCAGTCTTAAATAATGGACCTCTTATCCCCTTAACAGCCATGAGGCTGTTCTCCATGTTCTAGATTCCTCAGCCAGGGGAAACAACCTCTCAGTGTCCACCCTGTCAAGCTCTTTCAGAATCTTGAATGTTTCAATGAGATCACCTCTCATCCTTCTAAACGCTAGAGAATATAGGCCCAGTTTACTCAGCCTTTCATCAGAGGACAACCCTCTCATTCCAGAGGAAGCAATCTAGTAAATCTTCACTGTACTGTCTCCAAGGTAAATATATCCATATTTTTGGAGACCAAAACTGGTCTCACCAAAGCCCTATACAATGGTAGCAAGACTTCCTTGTTCTTATACTCCAATCCCCTTGCAGTAAAGGCCAACATCCCATTTGCCTTCCTAATTGCTTGCTGTACTTGTATGCTAACTTTCTGTGTTTCTTGTACGAGTACACCCAAGTCTCTCTGAACAACAACATTTAAAAGTTTCGCACCTTTTAAAAGCTATTCTGCTTTTCTGCTCTTATTACCAAAGTGAATAATCTCACACTTCCTCACATTATATTCCATCTGCCACTTCGTAGCCCTTAACCGGTCTATACCTCTTTGGAGCCTCTTTGTGTCCTCCTCAGAGCTTACATTCCCAACCTAATTTTGTATCATCAGCAAAATTAGATATATTGGGCAGGGTTCTTAATGAGTTTTTTGTCTCTGCCTTTACAGAGGAGAGGGTTGATGCAGACATTGTAGTTAAAGAGAAGGAGTGTGAAATACTAGATAAGATAAACATAACGAGAGAGGAAGTGCTTGAGGGCCTGACATCCCTGAAAGTGGATAAATTGCTAAGACCAGATGTTTTGCATCCCAGGCTATTAAAGGAAGCCAGGGAGGAAATAGCGGATCCGCTAAGGATCATCTTCAAATCATCTTCAGATCCTCACTAGATATAGGCAAGGTACCAGATGATTAGAGGTCTGCGAACATTGTTCCATTGTTTAAAAAGGGTGCGAGGGATAAGCCAGGTAGTTATAGGCCAGTCAGTTGGGCGGCACAGTGGCGCAGTGGTTAGCACCGCAGCCTCACAGCTCCAGCGACCCAGGTTCAATTCTGGGTACTGCCTGTGTGGAGTTTGCAAGTTCTCCCTGTGTCTGCGTGGGTTTCCTCCGGGTGCTCCGGTTTCCTCCCACAAGCCAAAGACTTGCAGGTTGACAGGTAAATTGGCCATTAGCAATTGCCCCTAGTATAGGTAGGTGGTAGGGAAATATAGGGACAGGTGGGGATGTGGTAGGAATATGGAATTAGTGTAGGATTAGTATAAATGGGTGGTTGATGGTCGGCACAGACTCGGTGGGCCGAAGGGCCTGTTTCAGTGCTGTATCTCTAAACATAAACTAAACAGTCTGGCCTCGGTGGTGGGTAAATTGTTAGAATCTATTCTGAGGGACAGGATTAGAAAGACGCGGATTAATCAGGGATAATCAGCATGGATTTGTTAAGGGAAGGTCATGTCTTACTAACATGATTGAGTTTTTTGAGAAAGTAACAAGGAAGATTGATGAGGGTTGTGCAGTGGATGTGGTTTACATGGATTTTAGTAAGGCATTTGACAAGGTCCCACATGGCAGACTGGTCAGTAAAATGAAAGCCCATGGGATACAGGAGAAGGTGGCAGGTTGGATCCAGAATTGGCTCAGGGACAGGAAACGAAAAGTAGTAGTCGACGGATGTTTTTGTGAATTGAAAGCTGTTTCCAGTGGCGTTCCACAGAGCTCAGTGTTGGCTCCCTTGCTGTTTGTGGTATATATTAATGCTTTGGACAAATGTGGGAGGCATGATTGGGAAGTTTGCTGATGACACAAAAATTGGCCGTGTAGTTAATAGTGGGGAGGAGAGTCGTATATTCCAGAATGATATCAATGGTTTGATTGAGTGGGCAGAAAAGTGGCAAATGGAATTCAATCCAGAGAAGTGTGAGGTGATGCATTTGGGTAGGGCAAATAAAGCAAGGGAATATACAATAAACAGGAGGATATTGAGAGGGCTAGAAGAAGTGAGAGACCTTGGAGTGCATGTCCACAGGTCCCTGAAGGTGGAAGGACAGATAGACAGAGTGGTGAAGAAGGCATATGGATTGCTTTCCTTTACTGGCCGAGGTATAGAGTACAAAAGCAAGGGTGATGCTGGAGCTGTATAGAGCGTTGCTTACGCCACAGCTGGAGTATTGTGTGCAGTTCTGGTCACCACATTACAGGACGGACATAATTGCTCTGGAGAGAGTGCAGAGGAGATTTACAAGAATGTTGCCAGGACTTGGAAGTTGCAGCTATGAGGAAAGATTGGATAGGCTAGGGTTGTTTTCCCTGGAATTGAGGAGGCTGTGGGGTGACTTAATAGAGGTGTACAAAATTATGAGGGGTCTAGATAGAGTAGACAGGAAGAACCTGTTTCCCCTGGCGGGGAGATCGGTTACCAGGGGACACAGATTTAAGGTGATTGGTAGAAAGATTAGAGGGGACACGAGGAAAATCTTTTTCACCCAGAGGGTGGTGGGTGTCTGGAATTCATTGCCAGGATTAGTGGTGGAGGCAGAGACCCCCAAGGTGCTGTAACCTACAGGGCTGTGGACCAGGTGCTGCAAGGTGGGATTAGTTTGGGTGGATAGCTTACTCGGCTGGCGCAGACACGACCGGCTGAATGGCCTCCTTCTGTGCTGTATTTGGTTCTTTGTTATTTAGAGATACAGCACTGAAACAGGCTTTTCTGCCCACTGAGTCTGTGCCGACCAAGAACCACCCATTTATACTAACCCTGCAGTAATCCCATATTCCCTACCACCTACCTACACTAGGGGCAATTTACAATGGCCAATTTACCTATCACCTGCAAGTCTTTGGCTGTGGGAGGAAACCGGAGCACCTGGCGAAACCCACGCGGTCACAGGGAGAACTTGCAAACTCCACACAGGCAGTACCCAGAATTGAACCCGGGTCCCTGGAGCTGTGAGGCTGCGGTGCTAACCACTGTGCTGCCACTGTTCTATTACTCACGGTCTCTTCATCCAGTTTATCAATATAGATTGTAAATAGCTGAGGCCCTAGCACCGATCCTTGCAGCATTCCACTAGTTACAGCCTGCCAACGTGAAAAACGCTCCATTCTGCTTCCTGTCTCCTTCCATGCTAATATATTACCACCAACTCCAGGAGCCATTTTCTTTCATATTAACCTTTTATGTGGGACCTTATTGAATGCCTTTTGGAAATCCAAGTATATTACACCTACTGGTGCCCCTTTATCTACATCCTCAAAAAACTCTTAATAAATTTGTCAAACTTGATTTCCTTTTCGTAAAACCATGTTGACTTTGTCTGATCATACCACGGGCTGAATTTTATCAGCGGGCCATGCTGTGCGGCGGCGCACTGTGAAAGCAGCGGCCTTCCGACACAGAAGCGCCGCCCAAACCCCCGCGATATTACGTGCAGGGGCTCATATAAATAGAGGGGGGGCGGAGCAGCCGCCCCTGCTGACGCATCCCCGGCAATGGCATCCGGCGCCACTGCGCAGGTGCCGGCGCCATTTTTAAAGGGCTTCAAGCCCTTAGAGGATATTTAAATGATTAAAGGGACCGGATCTTTAATAATTTAAATAAAGCTTTGTCCACACCTGCAATCCTCTCTCCCACCGCGTCTCCCCCCCCCACCCCTACCCCCAATGCATCTGCAGTTATTTTTTTGGCCTATCCCATCCAAAAAAAATTAATTAGCAATAACGACCTTTCCCCACCAAACTTTATTCCCTTTGACCCTAAACCCCTTCCCACCATCCCCACACCCAATGAAAAAGGTTTTCCAGGCTTCCCCCCGCCACCTCCTGCCCTGATAATTTTAGTCCTCCACCCTCCCCACCAGTGCCTCGCTTCAGAATTCCATACGGAGTTCCGAAGGCATGCGAGATGTGATCAGTGGCGGTAAAATCGGCGAGGGACGGCCACCGGTGGCAGGTAAGTTCATTTGCATTTAATTACCGCTTTTTAAAGTATCTAGATGAAGGCCCCGCCGCCAAGCGGCAGGGGTAGCCGCACCAAGGTCCCCCCACCGACGGTAATATGCGGCGGGCCCTTCTTGACATCGGGGTTGAGGCAGGCCTCTCCCCGCAGAATTTTACCGCCCCCCCACCCCCCCCAATAACCCAGGGAATCGAGGGTTTGGTAAAATTCAGCCCATTGATTGTCCAAGTGCATTCTTAAGACTTCCTAAATAATAAGTATCAGCATCGTCCTGACTACTGATGTCAGTCTAACTGGCCTGTAGTTTCCTGTTTTCTCTCTCTCTCCTATTTTGAATAGCAGTGTTACATTTGCTTACTTCCAATCCACTGGGACTGTTTGAGAATCCAGGGAACTGTGAAACATCATAACCATTATCTCTGCAGCTACCTCTTTTAGAACCCTAGAATGTAGGCCACCAGGTCCTGGGGATTTGTCAGCTACCAGTCACTTAAGTTTCTCCAATACTTTTCTGTGCTGATATTAATTACCTTAAGTTCCTCTCTCTTATTAGCTGCTTGGTTATCCTCTGTTTCTGGTAAATAATTTCGGTCTTCTACTGTGAAGATAGACAGAAAGGGCTGGGTTTTAAGAACGCACTGCCAATCTTGGCGTTGAGCTCAAGAATGGACTGCACACCAAAGGGCCACCACAGTCTCCCGTGCAGTGGCTCATTAAGTGGCCGGGGCGACCCACCCCTCCCCAATCATGTGGAGGGTGCAGGCTGTTAGTTGCCGACAATGGCGTCAGCTGCCTGTGCGCAGGCGCCGGCGCCCTTTTTAAAGAGCAGTCAGCGCTGCTGGCACATTTAAATTTTTAAAGACGTAACCCCCCAAAATTAAATTAAATTAATTAATAATGTCCTTTTCCCACCCACCCACCCCCCCCACCCATAGCAATTACAGTAACTATTTGCCCTTCTCCCCCCACAAAACACTTAACTTTTACATCTGACCTTTCCCCCACCCTCCCCCGCTCCAAAACTGCTTAAAGTTTAAAGGTCAATCCTTCCCATCATCCCCTATACCCATTACATTTATTTGACTCCCCTCCTCCCCCCGCACTGAAAATCTTACCTCCTAACCCCCTCCCCACCAGTGTGGCGCCGAGTTTCCCCGGACGGAGATTTGAAGGCGCAGGAGTGCTGGCCATCGCGGCGTGTCTTCAAGATCGCTGGTAAGTCTATTTAAATGTATTCATTTTATTGATTTGGATATTTTAATTGAGGTCCAGTCGCCCAATGACGGGGGGGCCGCACGGAGCCTCGCCGCCGCTTGGAGGATCGGGCCAGGCCCTCACAGCGTCGAGGTCTGTGGCGGGCCTCATCTGGAGCCATCTTCAGCACCGCCCCCCCCCTGCCAAGGAACCCGACACCTAGGGGAGAATAAAATCCAGCCTAAAATATTTGTTCAATGTCTCTGCCATTTCCTCATTCACCATGATAACTTTTCTTGTCTCTGCCTCTAAGGGACCAAAGTTTATTGTAGCTACTCTCCTTTTTATATACTTGCAAAAGCTCTTACAGTTCGTTTCTTTACGCCAAGCTAGTTTGCTCTCATTCTAGTTTTTTCCCTTTCTATCAATTTTTTAGTCGCCCCTTGCTGATTTTTAAAACTCCCTCATTCCTCAGGCTTACTACTATTCTTTGCAATATTATAAACCTCTTCTTTTAATCTAATACTATCCTTAACTTCCCAAATAAGCCACAGATGGATTTTTCTCGCTGTGTTTTTTTTAATGGAACCTATTTTGGTTGAATATTTTGAATAATTTCTATAAATATTTCCTACTGTTAATTTACCACCATACCTTACTAATTAATCTAGCCTCATTACATAATACTAGATCTACTAGATCAGATTACTGTCAGAATTGTATTAATACAATTGGTATTAAACCGCTTTCTCGTCCAGATTTCAGGCTATAAGAATTCGTTTAATCTCTTCCAATATGCACACAACACAGGATTTGATTACAGTCATTTTATTTAAAAGACACAGAATATTGGACACAGCACATGATTGGTGATGTAGTCACAAACTCCTCAGATATCCCTGCGCCTGTTGTTTAGAGAGTTTGGGCAAGTGGAAAGAAAAGATTCCATCTTAAATATAAACTAAGTTCTCTAAACCAAGTGCAGTTGCAGCTTTTTTGGAGCACCATTGTTTGGGAAGGGATAAATGTATTCTAAAGGAAGATCTAAAAGATGAGATAGTACAAATTAGTGTATTAGAATGGGAATTTTTTTTTCAGGTGTTCATTTATGTGTTGTAACTGTTTGCTATATCCCTCTTATTGGAATGCCCTAAATTGCTGTGGGGTTTTCCCAACTCCTGCCATAACGTCAGCACAAGATTGGCAGAAACAGCAACAACTTCACAGAATCACAGAATTGTTACAGTGCAGAAGGGGTCCATTTGGCCCATCATGCCCGCACTGGCTCTCTGAATGAGCAAGTCATCTACTGCCATTCCCCCGCTTTCTCCCCGTAACCCTGCACATTCTTCCTTTTCATATAACAGTCTAATTCTCTTTTGAATGCCTCAATTGAACCTGCCTCCACCACACTCTCAGGCAGTGCATCCCAGACCTTAACCACTCACTGCATGAAAAAGATTTTCCTCATGCTGCTTTTGCTTCTTTTGACAATTACTTTAAATCTGTGCCCTCTCATTCTTGATCCTTTCATTTGTGGGAACAGTTTCTCTCTATCTACTCTGTTCAGACCCCTCATGATTCTGAATGCCTCGATCAAATCTCCTCTCAGCCTTCCCTTTTCCAAGAAAAACAGTTCCAACTTCTCCAATCTATCTTCATAACTGAAGTTCCTCATCCCTGGCAGCATTCTCGTGAATCTTTTCTGCACTTTGTCCAATGCCTTCCCACCTTCCCATCTTTCCTAAAGTGTGACGTACAGAACTGGAAGCAGTACTCCAGCTGAGGCGGAAATAACATCTTATACAAGTTCAACATAACTTCCTTGCTCTTGTATTCTATGCCCTATTAATAAAGCCCAGGATACTGTATGCTTTATTAACCACGCTCTCAACTTGTCCTGCCATCTTCAATGACTTATACACATATATTCCCAAGACCCTCTGCTCCTGCACCCTCTTTAAAATTGTACCTTTTATTTTATATTTTCTGTCCATTTTCATCCTACCAAAATGAATCACTTCACATTTCTCTGCATTGACCTTCGTCTGCCACTTCTCCGCCCGTTCCACCAACTTGTCCTTTTGAAATTCTGCACTATCCTCACAGTTCACAATGTTTCCAAGTTTTGTATCAGCTGCATATTTTGAAATTGTGCCCTGTACACCAAGGTCTAGGTAATTAATATATATCAGGAAGAGCAAAGATCCCAACACTGACCCCTGGGGAACACCACTACAAACCTTCCTCCAGCTCGAAAAACATCCAATAACCACTACTCTCTGTTTACATCCATTAACCACGACTCTCTGTTTTATCATTAACCACTACTCTCTGTTTCAACTCACATTTAAACGTTGGAAAATGTTTCAAGGCACTTCACAGGAACATAATCAGACAAAAGTTGAAATCCTGAAGAAGCAGCATTATCAGCAATTTTCTGCCATTAGCACTTTTTCTTTGCTCTCCTGCCCGACAGCCTCTGTGCAAGTTCCAAGTGCAGATGTGTAGTGGAGTGTATACGTGAGAACATGGTTTAGTTCCACTTTTAGTTAATTTTTTTTTACCCTGAACTCATGACTCTTAATAGATTCTGTCCCATCTACTGTCTTGCTCTCTCTGAGCTCACATTGTCCATGCTTCATTCTATTCTTCTGAGCTCACATTGTCCATGCTTCATCCTACTCTGACCAAATTTGACCACCCAATTTCCCTTCCGAGGCCCCATGTTAGCATATATTGTTAACGGTTCCCTCTCCTCAGGCAGTGTCACCCTCTCGTTCAAATGTGCCATCACAACGCCTCTCTTCAAAAAACCCACCCTTGACCCATCTGTCCTTGTAAACTAATGCCCCATCTCCAACCTCCCTTTCCTCTCCATAGTGACAAATAACATTCTTTTTGACTGTGACCAGCATAAACTATCCCTCCTCATCCTTCTCGACCTATCTGCAGCCTTCAACATAATTGACCATATCATCCACCAATGCCAGTCTACTGTCATTCAGCTGAGTGGAACTGCACTCACCTGGCTCCATTCTTATCTATCCAGTCATAGCCAGGGAATCACCTGCAAATTGCTTCTCTTTCGGCCTCCGCCTCATTACCTCTGGTGTTCCCCAAGGATCTGTCTTTGGCCCCCTCCTATTTCTTATCTTCATGCTGGACTTTGATCTGAAAATATAGTGTCAGTTTCCACATGTACACTGATCACACACAGCTCTACCTCATCACCACCTCGCTCAACTCCTCCACTGTCTCTAAATTGTCGACTCCTTGTCCAACTTCCATTACTGGATGAGCAGAAAATTCCTCCAACTAAATATTGGGAAGCCTAAAGCCATTGTCTTCGGTCCCTGCCACAAACTCTATTCCCGAGCTACTGATTCCATCCCTCTCCCTGTCTGAGACTGAAACAGACTGTTTGCAACCTTGGTGTCACATTTGACTCCGAGATGAGCTACTGACCACCTATCCATCGCATCACTAAGACCCTCTATTTCCACCTTCGTAACATCACCCAACTTGGCCCCTGCCTCAGCTCACCTGTTGCTGAAACACTTATTCATGCCTTTGTTACCTCTGGACCTGACTGTTCCAGCGCACTCCTGGCTGGCCCGCATGTTCTACCCTCTGTAAACTTGAATCATCCAAACCTTTGCAGCCAAGTCCCACTCACCCCTGTGACCACTTACCTACATTGGCTCCCAGTTAAGCCGTGCCTCAATTTTAAAATTCTCATCCTTGTTTTCAAGTTCCTCCATGGCCTTTCCCCTGCCTATCTCTGTAATCTCCTCCAGCCCTACAACCCTCCGAGATATCTGCGTCCAACCAATTCTGGCCTCTTGAGCATCCCCGATTTTAATTGGTGCACCATTGGTGGCTGTGCCTTCAGCTGCCAAGACCCTAATCTCTGAAATTCCCTCTCTAAGCCTGTCTACCTCTCTATCTTTCTCTCTTCCTTTAAGATGATGTTACCTAGGCTGGAGCATTTCAGGCACGAAGAGAGACTGAAAAGGCTAGGGTTGTTTTCCTTAGAACAGAGAAGGATGAGGGGGGACATGATTAAGGTATACAAAATTATGAGGGGCATGGATAGGTTAGATAGGAAGAGACTTTTTCCCTTAGCGGAGGGGTCAGTATCCAGGGGGCATAGATTTAAGGTAAAGGGCAGGAGGTTTAGAGGGGATTTGAGGAAAACATTTTTCACCCAGAGGGTGGTTGGAATCTGGGACACACTGCCTGAAGGGGTGGTAGAGGCAGGAACCCTCACAACATTTAAGAAGTATTTAGATGAGCACTTGAAACGCCATAGCATGCAAGGCTACGGGCCAAGTGCTGGAAAATGGGACTAGAATAGTTAGGTGCTTGATGGCCGGCACAGACACGATGGGCCGAAGGGCCTGTTTCTGTGCTGTATGACTCTAAGATACTTGTTAAAACCTACTTCTTTGACTAAGCTTTTGGTCATTTGCCCTGATATCTCTATATGTGGCTTCGTGTCAAATTTTGTTTGAGAACGCTCCTATGAAGCAGCTTGGGACATTTTACTACATTAAAGGCTCTGTGTAAATGCATGTTGTTGTTAGTTTTGTTTGCCCAAAATATACTCACTTCTCAACTGCTAAAATGGTAACATATGCCTATCGCGCAATTGAAGATTTTGAAATTGACAGTAGAGGGTGGGGCAGCGATTGGGTCAGAGGTAAGGGGGGGACCATATTTATTTTCTCCTGGCACCAGTAGCCTGTATTTGAAATAGCTCTTGTGGCCATTTCAGTTGATGATATATCTGTGCAGTGTAGTCTATACGATTACAACAATCCTGTAGGCTGTTCTGATTATTGGAAATCCATGGGCTGAATGTTTTCAGCACTCCGCGGCGGCACGCTGTGAAGACATGCCACCAAGCCCCTGCAATATTAGGCACGGGGGCTCATTTAAATGGAGGGGGTGGAGCGTCTGCCCCCGATGACGTAGAGGGGGCAGCCTCTTGTCCCTGGTAACGGTGTCCGGCGCCACCGTGCAGGCGCTGGCGCCATTTTTAAAGGGCTTCAAGTCCTTCTGTGACATTTAAATTTTTAAAGGTCCGGGTCTCCGGGAAATAAAAACAAAATTTTAATACAACATTAAATCCCGTCTCCCACCCCCGATGCATAATCTATATATAAATTGTCCTCTGCCCCCAAAAAAAACTTATTTATATCCCGAACTTCCCCCCCGAACTTTATTCCCTTTGACCCTTTCCCATCATTCCCACACCCATTGAAAAAGGTTTACCATGCTTTCCCCTGCCACCCCCCTCACCACCCTGATAATTTTATTCCTCCCCCTTCCCCACCAGTGTCTCGCCTCGGAACTCCATACGGAATTCCGAAGGCACGCAAGTTGCAATCGGCAGCCATAAAATCGGCATGGGAGGTCCGCCGCTGGCAGGTATGTTCATTAGAATTTGGATTATCCTCATTTTAATATTGTAATGAAGGCCCTGACGCTTGGCGGAGGGGAGGGGGCCACACTGAGACCTTGCCGCCACCGCTAATATCCGGCGGGGCCTTCTCGGCGTCGTGGGTTGTGGCAGGCCGCTCCCGCTATCATTTTACGGGCCTCCCCGTCACAACCCACGGCGTCCAGGGGCTGGTAAAATTCAGCCCCATGTCTTTAACCCCAGTCTTCCACCTTGTCATTCTGCGTCACTATAATAATTTCATCAGTTAATTTTTTTGTCTTTCCTTCAATTTCTTCTGCAGTTTCTGGTCCTAAAATTTCCTGAGTTCCAAGTCCCAATTTCTTCTCCTGTTGAACACTTGCTCTAGATCTTAACCTTTCTCCTCTGGTTTCTAACTCCAACTCCCAAATTTGATTCTCACAACCTGCAGCTCCAAGTCCTGACCTTTCCCACATGCCACCTCCTCAGGGTCCTGAGCTCTTCCCATTCTTGGCCTATTCTTTTGTTTGGACAACATTGTGTTAGTGGAGGAAATTACGAATTAACAAATGAAGATTCCAGAATACCTGGAAAATATCATCTCATCATTAGTGTGGTAAACTAGAGGCTGAATTTTACAGACCACCCGACGTCGGGGGTCGTGGCAGGAAGGCCCGGCCCGATATTGCCAGCGGCGGCGAGGCCTCGTGGCGGCTCCGCCCCCCCACCACTCGGCGGCAGGAGCCAAATTTAAATATTTAAATTAATTTAAATTAACAAATAAATGACATACCCACTTCTGCTGTCCGTTCCCGAGTGATATTGGTGCCAGTGGCCGACACTCCTGCGCCTTCGGGTCCCCATCCAGGGATCCGAGGCGGAACACTGGTTGGGAGGGGGGAGCAGGTAAGTTTTTCAGTGCGGGAGTGGGGGAACGGGGTAAAACTAATATCATTGGTGCTGGGGATGGTGGGAAGGGGTAAAGATAAAAGTTTATGAACTTTAGGGGGGGAAGGTCAGGTGGGCAGGGGAAGTGTTTTGAGGGGGAGAAGAGGGCAAGTAGTTAATTACATGGTTATTGGGGTATGGGAGAGGGGCAAATTGAATGTTTTAAAAAAAAATTTCCAACATCTCTCTATAAAAATTTAAATTATATGGAAGGGCTCGAAGCCCTTTAAAAATGGCGTCAGCACCTGCGCAAAGGCTGCTGACGCCTTTGACAGAAACGGACTGTCCGCCCCCTCCATGCCATCGGGAGGGCGGTCCACCCTGGCCATTTAAATGAGCTGCCACATTTAATATGGTGCCGGCTCCGCGAAGTGCAGGTTGCCGTTGTTTACGTCCGCCGCCGAATGTGACAGCCGCAACATGAATTTCAGCCCTAGAAGTGTAACTGCTAATTAAATAATAGTAGAACTATTGATTGTGATCAAGATTCATTCAATTTCGGTGGACACTAGTGAGTTCAATTTTATATACCTTGAAATAGAAATTGTTTTAATAATCTAATTTACATCACAGCTAAACTGAGGAATTGAATTTGATTCTATACCATTTATACTCATGTTTGCTTGAACCACATTGTGTGCCAAATATTATCAAATCAGTTTGAAGCAAACAAACAGAATTCCATCTATTAATATCGGTGTCATTTAAATGCATTTGCTTCAAGACCTGTTTTAAAGCACTCTTAGGAGGGGAGCTCCATTTTATTCAACCTCCAAGTAAATTCAATTTTTAGCCCATTCAGTGTCGGGTGGCGTCAAACAAACAATAATATATACATCATAAATAGGGCTATGCAAACCATCCCCCACCACCACCTGCCTCACCGAGGGCTGCTCCCAGCAAGACAGGCGATCTGAAATAGTTACCATATTGGACGTACTGCCTGTGGAGACACAACCAGCTCTGGTAGCTCACCCCACTTATTCGGATGAAATCTGAAGACTAATATCCATTGATCCTCAGGTTTCTTGCTTCGAATACATGTTGCTTTCATAGCGCTGAGTCTGGGCAGGGAAATAGGCCCAGACTGATTACTATCCTAAACTCTCCCAGATCTCACACTCACCCAGATGGTTTGCTGCCTGCCACAACCCTGCCTGCCTGACTCCAACCAGGTATTAAAATCTTGTGAATTCAATGGTGTCACATCTGTTTCACAGTCATGAAATGGGTGCCTGATCATCTAAAATGGCAGGCCGGGTGAGCTCAATAGAAGCTGGAAGTGTACTGCCAGCCATATTGTATCAGGCTGCGATGTAGGCATCCAGGATGCATGCCAGCCTATTGAGAACAATGGAATAAGATATTCAAATTAAGCTCCTAAACCTGTTTTAGGATTCTTTTCTCAATATTGATCTATTTCAGCACCTGACCCACCATGTGATAAATTCATTCAGCAACTCATGGGACTTCAGGCAGGAAGGGCCCTTCAGCAGTGTTATTTAAAAGGCTCATCCATTACTTGTATGTCGTTGCTGGTTTGTCATTTGACGCTGCTGGTTAATGTCAGGGCAACTATTTGGTCTTTTTCTGACTCTGAAAACTTAATTCTGACTGCTGTGAAAATTTTGCTAGTGCTGCACTGTTTTTGCTGCCTTCACAACAGTTGTATCACAGTCATGGGTGATCTGCTAGGACTGCCTTTGGGGCAATGTAATTTCTAGTCTATAATCTTTTAATCTTAATGCTGTGAAGTAGATCCATGAAATCTTGGAGTGAAGATTTTTTAACTTTTTTTGCGGTGGGAGTGGTTATAAAGTAATTTTGCAGCATTGAGTATTGTTCAAAAACACAGGCCAAACCACTGTCCTGATCTTCAAAAAACTTTCTGCTTTTGTCTTTAGTCAGCAGAGTCCTTTAAAGGAGTTTAATTAGGGTTTCCTGTTTTCAATGCTTACATTTTTCCTCTTTTTGGTTGTTATTTTTACCTTTTCATTTGCAGCAAATTCAATCCTTAATCAGCACTTTCATTTTGTATTGTTATCAAAAGTCACCATAACATTGGGTAAAAGCCAAAAACCTTATAGGTTAGCCTCATATTAGGGAAAGCAGGGGTTTGCAATCTGAGAGAGTCATTTGGGCATGGTGGAGCAGAGAACTGGGATTTCGTCCTTGAGTTGAGTGTGCAAATTTTATTCTGCTGCATCAGTTTTTATTCTACTGATCTACCATACCACAATTTAATTTTATAATAAGAATACATCCATAATATCGCAAAATCGTAATTTTCTTCAGCAATCAAAAACTTTTAGTAGAAGGGATAATTTTATTGGGTTTCATCAGATTGTCCTCAAAACTGGGAAACATAAACATGCTGCATGACAAATTATTCTGTGGACAATAGTTAATCTCAAATACTTTCTTTTGGATTTATCACAGATAATGGATTCACTTTAGATTGTGCCAAAACAGAGAAGAAGAAAATGAAAGCCAGAAGAGAAACTTGATGCTGCCTTTTTATTTGTGCAAATGGTTCGGGTTTTTAACTCTGATATCGTCACCAGTTACTGCTAAATTAGCTACAAGCGTTCCACTGCAGGAAGCATTGCACTAAGTCCATAAAATGAACAAAGGGACAAAACAGTAGGAAACTCTGGTCTAGTGATGGAAGCCACAGAGAAAAATAAAAGGAGTTGTTGAAGCCAAGTGCTTATTGTTACTGAGAGGTGAAATTCTGCCACAAAAGGGATGTATTTCCTACATTCTTTGTAGATTTTTCTATTTTAGCACAACATGGAATGCAAAGTTGCTTCGCCAGTTCCAAGCAGCCTCGATTTATGGCAGTATAGAAACAGGCTAGACATCATTGTTTTTTATTTAAATGTTGCACATTTAATTGCAATCCATTTAAAACTGTCCGTGTTCACTTCATATACACAGGAAAATGATTTGTGTCTATTTGTGAAACTGTACTTTAAAATTAACCATGGCTGCCTGTCTGTGTCTTAAATCATACTACCAGTTTCTTGCAGGTCGGATCGTACAGATTAAGAGGTAGTTTCTCTCGACAGTGTTGAGGTGTACATACGGAGTTGCCTGTCATTTGTCCACTGTCAGCTCATAGCAATATTATATCACTTCAGGTATTACTCAGTAACCTTGCTTGTCCAGATTTAGTATTTAAATACTATAATTTTGCATCTTTTGAGATGAAAATGCCTAATTCTTTTTTGCAAAATGTGCAGGAGAGCCATAGAACCCCAACCTACCCAACATGTTTTGTACCTTTTCTTTAGTGGTGCCAATGCTTTCAGACTTTGTTTTTTGACACAATCCTTACTTTCATCTTTAAAAGTGCTCAGTATCAGTCAGACTGATTTATTTGTAAACCCTGCATCGAACGAAAAGTAAATAATCCCCAAAATTAAAATTGATATTAAAGACTAAGATTATCTGATCAGTTGATAAATTCAATTGAATGCTACTAATAGGAAACCTTCCACTGCAACAGAAGAGAATCCTTGGATTGGCATTATAGTTATTGACCTAAATAGCATTAAAGACAGATATTTCCAAGAAATGTGCTCATTTTAAAACATTTTTGCTGTAAACCCAATCAGGGTTGCTGTACAAATGTAGCAGTGTAAGAATTAGCTGAATTAGGGCCTTTGAAAAGATCAATTTTTTTGCATAATTTTGTTGCTCTGAATTGTTACATTTCAAGATGCAACATGAGAATTTTCACAAACTATGAGCATGTCATAGGCACTAAGCCTTACAATATAATTGCCTTCTGAAATCTAAAGTCTGTTTAAGTGAAGTTTTTAAATTAATAGTTTGCATTATTTTCTAGTTTCATCTAATGTGTTTACACTGAATGAACCATTGCACAGTAATATACAAATAGTGTGATCACCTGTGAGATGTGACAAGCTAAAAAAAAATTATTGTTTAAACTAAAGGGATTTACAGTTTACCTGCTGTGACAGAATCTGATATCAAAACCTGAGTCGGTGTTATCAAAGCATGAAAAAGTCAACAAGTAATCCAACAGAATTGACTATATGGAGGCAAGAGCACACACAACAAATTATCTTACAGAAAGTAAATCAGCACTTGTGACTTCCCTAGGTGTACACCTTGTGTATTATTTGCTAGAGTATTCAATATTAGACATAATCCTGTGTAAGATAGGGGTGAATTTCCAGTTTTATTTGGAAGAAAAATTAGTTAAAGGGCAATTTGAAATAAAGGCAACATAGTATTTTATGTACATAGCTTACTGATTAACAGACAACCGATACCTCCTAAACCAGTATCCTTAAATATAGCATTTACTATTTGCAAAGAGCTAAACTATCCGGATTTATGAAGGTGTTTGCTGCAGTTGCTCACCCGTTACATTTTTTTTAACTATCAGTGATAAACCCATGCAAGGTTCTGAATGTTCCAGCTGCATGAAAGATTTTTTTTTTCCAGCTATACAAAAATACAACTTTTTAACTGGTCATGTGGTGGCCACATTAGCCTTAATGATGACATAACAGTTTTATAGAAGAAGATTTAACAGTTTTCACTAGTGTTCTTGTAAGACAGTATTTCTTTCCTTTTTATAAGTCTTGGAGTGCTTTATTTCCTACCCCTCCCCAACAGCAACAGTTTAGATAGAATTATGATGTACTTCTGTGATACTTTTCTTTCAAAATATCATCTAACTTCAAGTCTGCTGTGAAGTTTTATGCCTGTTTTACATTTAGCTGAGTAATTGGCTTTTTTTAATAAACATATTGAGCTGCAAAGATAATTTGCTACATCAATTAATATTAAATTAAATTTGAAATGCTATTGTAGCAAATAATGAAAACAGTTTAGTTAGGACTGTCAAAAAGTGTTTTACTCAAACCTATATGTAACCGTAAAATCCAGTGTATGTGTTGTTTCTCTGTTCTAGTTACTGGTTTAGTAACAGAACGGTTGCAAAATGAACCAATAAATAAGTCATTCCCTTATAGCTTGGGAAACTTTAAAACTTGCAGGAATTTGCAACACATCTGATTTTACGGTAGGTTTATGCTGGACAGAATTGTTTAACAAGGGAATTACATTTTTACGATAGTTAAATTACTTTTGACTTTAATATTTGAATTCTGGATTTCTGAAGCTTACTGATTTCCTACTTGTAAAATGCTGAACAGTCATTTGGTTAAAGGTAGTCTAGAAATAAGTTGCTGGTCTTTTGATAATATGGACAATTTTTTCAGTACAAGTCTGCATTACTGTATATTATGTTTGCACTTTATTGTAGAGTTTGTGCGATACTTTTAGTTTGTGTTATATAATGAATGTTCTATGTTTCAACAATCAATGTAACAAAACCATTTGTTAAAAAAAAGTATTTATCATGAGGTCAATACGTTACACAATGGGGAATAGTGGAACACACATTTTATCCTTTCCGTAAGATAGACCTGCATTTCATGAAGGTCTTTAAAAGGATAATAAAAAAAACTTCATGATAGTAAACCACGTGTGTGGTGTTATCATTGTGTTATGTTAATTTATGTAAAATAATTGTTTTAACAAACCTTTTACAATACTTTTGGAAGTATTTCTCAAATTTGCATTACATATATAGCTGTGAAAGCGGTATTTGTACAGTGGCTTTGTGATTTGTGATACAGTGAATATGGTGAAGGTGTTCTCAGCATATACTGGTAAATATTTGATAATTTTTTAATGTTTGATCATTTTTTAATATGTAAAGAGGGTGATATTTTACCTGACAGCTGATATTAAAAGTCTCATCTATTTCACTATTTTGTTAGAGCTACATAAACTGCTTTTCAGAACTACATTTGAAACAATTTTCACCAGACATCAGTTGGCCTACTCAGGCTATGTTTAACAACCATCTGAGCTATGTAGTGTGCCTTTCAAATATATTCCTCAGACCAGTGATGACCCCCAGATTCAATCCTTGATCTGTGCTAAGTTAACTGATCTCAACCAAGATGATGGTAGGGGCACTACAGTTAACCTTTCAGCCAGGGTTACCACACTTCATCGTTGCTGGAAATATATCTTGTGGAAGTCTGGTGATGAAAGAATCAGGCTCAACTGTGATGCCTCCTGTGGTCAAATCACCTTCCTACACTCTAAGCTGACATTTGAAAAATGGCCACTTAGGCAAAGTGCAGAGGGCTGCTGATGCCCTTGGAACTGTATTTCCGAGTGAGAAGAGGAAAACAAATTGACAGCAAGAATTTACTCTTGCACGTTTTCATCAATGAACTACACGAAAATTTTATCAACTGTTTTAACAGTGCCCCTCATACTTTCATCACTATCACAAACATCATCAGAAGGTACAGATGTAGGAAATAATGTGATGTAGGTCAACAAAAGCCATACAGTTTTATAAAAGTATCTTTGCTTTCTCAAACAGTATGGATTTTCTTTGAAACTTCAGTTTAAATATTTTAAAACCAAAACATAAACTTGGAAGATCTTGTTATTTTTAGCTTTGTTTTAACTGATGGGAAGTATGTAGAAACATGTTGGATCATGCAACGTTGGTTTGACTCTCAGAGTCTATGAATTATAACTGAGGACCTGCCCTATTAATATGCATAAATACATATAATTATGGGCTATCATGCCATTCATTATAGTACTTGAGGCTATCAGTTTGTGCATCTCAGTCTGTGCATCTTCCATTTTAAATAAATGACAAATCATGTTATCAACAAAAAAGTGAAGTGTTTTGTTCTTTGTTAGGTAGACTTCTTATTTGACATCCAGTACTGGGTGAGCAGAAATTTCCTCCAACTAAACTTTGGGTGACTGAAACCATTTCTTTGGTCCCCACTACAAACTCTGTTCCCTACCTACTGACTCCATCCCTCTCCCTGGCAATTGTCTGAGGCTGAACCAGACTGTTCGCAACCATGGTGTCATATTTGGTCCCAAAATAAACCTCCGACCACATATCTGCACCATCACTAAGACCGCTTATTTCCACCTCCATAACATTGCCCGACTTCACCCCTGCCTCAGCTTATCTGCCGCTGAAACCCTCATTCGTGCCTTTGTTACTTCTAGACTTGACTATTCCAAGTCTGTCACTCACATTCTACCCTCATAAACTTGAGGTCATCCAAACCTCTGCTGCCCATGTAAAGTCCCAGTCACCTATCACATCTGCGCTTGCTGACCTACATTGGTTCTCAGTCATGCAAGATCTCAATTTAAAAATTCTCAAGATTGTTTTCAAGTCCCTCTATAGCCTCATTCCATCCCTCCCTATCTCTGTAATCTTCTCCAGCCCTACATCCCAAGATATCTGTACTCATCTACTTCTGGCCTCTTGAGCATCCCCAATTTTAGTTGCTCCACCATTGGTGGCTGTGTCTTCAGCTGCCTAGGTCCTAAGTTCTGGAATGCCCTCCCTAAATTTCTCCACCTTTCTACCTCTTTTTTGTCCTTTAAAATGTTCCTTAAAACCTAGCTCTTTGACAAAACTTTTGGCCATCTGCCTTAATATCGCCTTATGTGTCTCAGTGTCTAATTTTGCATTACAACGCTCCTGTGAAGAGCCTAGGGATTTTTTTTATGTTAAAGGTGCTGTATAAATACATTGTTTTTTGTTGACAACTAACTGGACCTAAAATTCAGCATGTAGCATGAAGTTATTTTTCAAGGATCTATTTAGCAATAAGATATAGCCATTACTGAATGTCTGAGTAATATTTTAGTTCTGTGTCAGGGGGAGATTTGACACTGTTTTGCCCAATTTTTGGATGTAAAATGACAGCAAAAATGACTAATTGCACAGCACCACAACCTGTGCCCAAATGGCACCGTAGGTAGGCCATATTGATTTGGGCGCTGCATAGACCTTCCTGGAAGCTATCTGAAACAAATTCTGGCCTAATTAATACTAATTAATATATAGTAATAAGGGTCCTGCACCTGAATCAGGAGCCTTTTTTGAACTTGGGTCAGGGAGCACCCAATTTATCAGTTCCTAACGCATCCAGCATTAATGGTCGGGAAGGTGACTGCAACAGTGATATTCCAAGGGATGCTCACCTCCTTTTGTTAAGTCTCTGGTTATGCTTTATAGGCTACTGGAGGGCTTTGGGTTAATATTATAGGCATCTTGGCTGATTTCAGTGTCCTATAGTTTTGAAGAGTAAGTTCTGGGTGGTGCTACAATCCTTTTCAGGATTGGCTGCAGCACAGTGATGGAAAGCGGGGATGCTGCTTGGGTTAACTTTGAGGCAGCCAAATGAGGAGGAAGAGCAGCAGCAAGAAAGACAGCACAGAACTGGGGAGGCTGCAAGAAGACAACAAAAGAGGGAAAGATGCAGGAGACATTGCAGCATGTGGGTCTTCAGGAGCAGACGATCATATCTGAATTTGACAGTGGAGCAGTGTGTCAAGCAACTCTGCTTCAACAATGAGACAGTTACTGAGCTATGCCACCTGTTGCAGCTAGAATGGGATCCCAGAAGCAGGGGCATGCATAGCACTGTCTGTGGCAGCAAGGGTGACTAGCTCTAAATTTTTATGCCACTGGATAATTCCAGACTCCATCAGGGAATATTACCATTATGTCAGTTTTGTTGTGCACAGTTCTATCAGACAGGTAACATATGTATTACTTGCAAAGTGGCAAGAATTCATTTCTTCCCAATGGAGGCTGGCAACAGGAAAGAGCTTTGGGATGTGGCAAAATTGGCTTTACTTTCCACATATGCACTCATGTAGCCCAGCATGTTCCCTGTCACTAACCCAGAATTTTCTGCAGCAGGAAGGGCTTCTGTTTGTTGAATGTTAAACACATCTGCGACTACAGGCCGGGAATAATGCAGGTCTGTGCCGAGTTTCCTGGCAGTGGTCATTATGCTTTCATTCTGCGACAACCCTCCCAATTAGACCATCGGGTCAGAAACTGGCTGCTTGGGGTCAAGTGGTACCCCCTCAATATCTCACACAAGACTCCTGTCAGAAAGCCATACACAGACATTATTATGCTTCAACTCAAGAGTTACAGAGCAACCCTGTTCTGATGGAGCAAACTATAGGGGTCTTAAATGTTTTGGGCTGGACAGCTCTGGAGGCACATCCTTCAATACGGCCCTAGTGAGTGTCATGATTCACTGTCGTCCATTCCATGGTGCACAACTTCACAAAACAAAGTTAGGAAGTCTTGGAGTTGCCAGAGAAGGATGGTTTGGAGCAGAAATGGCAAGAAGTAATCAGGAGACAGAGGTTCCAGAGGAAGAGCAGTGCATCCATTTTTCCGAACTCTCAGGCCATAAATTATTGAAGGTAGGTTCTCTTGAAGAAACACTGCACTCTCCAGTGCACCAACAGTCCCTTTGTCAACTCACCCTCTCCATATATCCACTATGGAGAAGTTCCCAGAGAAGTGTACTTATAATAGATAAACACAAAAGATAAACATTTGCTCTTCATTCAAAGGATCTATTTTTATCCTGCACCCTCAGGGCAAGAGTATACAGAGAACATTCTCCCTTTTCACTTCTGCATGCAACAGAAAGTGGAGGGCATAATTGTAGTGAAATACAGTAAAACCTTATAGAAATTGCAAGTTCTGCTTGCCTTGAGTACTGCAACTAGAAATAGCATTCTAGGTAATTTGCAAAATCTTGGCATCGAAAGGGAAATTCTCTATTCACTAAAGTGCTGTTTGCAATGCACGGTGAGTTCCCATTTTATCTTTACTGTGTTCAGTCGGTTCATGGCAACATACAATCACGGTGAAGATTAGGATAGGAAGGAGACCAACAATTCTGAATTAGCTGACCCTACATGAGGGAATAATCTTGCCTTTGTATAATATTGATTCAGCACCATTGAAGTCAATCAAAATGAAATTTGGTAGAGATGCAATTCAGGCAGCTGAATTGATAGCACCTGTTTTCCACTATTACCCAAAGTCAAGATTACACCATAATCAGATCTCCTTGCCTTTTTTGGTAGATTGAGGAGCTACAGATGGTATTGGCAATTGAGATCTGGTGCTGTCACCCAACAAGCATGCTCCATTTATTATGAAAATTCATATCATAACTCCATTCTTCATTTTCAAGGAAGGGTTGTACTAATTAAGCAACTGCAGCATGTAGTAAATAACTTATGATCTTACCTTTCTTTGACAGCATTGTCTTGGGGATTCATTCTAAATCAGTTTCCTTTTCTCTTCCTGTAGGTTCTTCCCAAGGTCAGGTGGCAGTACTAAAGGTCAGCACAGTCTCTCACATATCACAGCACATTGTGTAATGGTCCCACCCTGAACCTTGCATGAGCGTAGATACCAGCACCCAGTAGAATGTAGTTAGTGAGTGTGAGGTATGCATACAGGGTGTTTTACAATTCCCAAGTAAGGAGGAGCAAGTGGAGGTTGGAGAAAAGGAAGATCTGGCCAGACTATGAGTCTTTCACCACATGGACGTACATGGGAAAGGAGTTTGTATTCTGCTGTGTCTCCAGAAAGATAAGGTATTTGCTGCATCCTTTAATCCTTTTTTTTAACTCATTCATGGGATGTGGGCATCGCTGGTTAGGCCAGCATTTATTGTCCATCCCTAATTGCCCTTGAGAAGGTAGTGGTGAGCTGCCTTCTTTAACCACTGCAGTCTTTGGGGTGTAGGTACACCAACAATGCTGTTAGGAAGGGAGTTCCAGGATTTTGACCCAGCAACAGTGAAGGAATGGCGATATAGTTCCAAGTCAAGATGGTGTGTGGCTTGGAGGGGAGCTTGCAGGTGATGGTGTTCTCATGCATCTGCTGCCCTTGTCCTTCTAGGTGGTAGAGGTCATGGGTTTGGAAGGTGCTGTCGAAGGATCCTTGGTGAGTTGCTGCTGTGCATCTTGTAGATGGTACACACTGCTGCCACTGTGCTTCCTTGGTGAAGGGAGTGAATGTTGAAGGTGGTGGATGGGGTGCCAGTCAAGCGTGCTGCTTTGTCCTGGATGGTGTCGAGCTTATTGAGTGTTGTTGGAGCTGCATCCATCCAGGCAAGTGGAGAGTATTCCATCGCATTCCTGACTTCTGCCTTGTTGATGGTGGATAGGCACTGGGGAGACAAGAGGTGAGTTACTTGCCACAGAATTCCCAGCCTCTGACCTACTCTTTTAGCCACAGTATTTATGTGGCTGGTCCAGTTCAGTTTCTGGTCAATGGTAACCCCCAGGATGTTGATAGTGGGGGATTCAGCAATGGTAATGCCATTGAACATCAAGGGGAGATGGTTAGATTCTTTCTTGTTGGAGATGGTCATTGCCTGGCACTTGTGTGACATGAATGTTACTTGCCAGTTATCAGCCCAAACCTGGATGTTGTCCAGGTCTTGCTGCATTTGGACACAGGCTGCTCCAGTATCTGAGGAGTCGCCAATGGTACTGAACATTGTGCAATCGTCTGCGAACATCCCCACTTCTGACCTTATATTGGAGGGAAGCTCATTGATAAAGCAGCTGAAGATGGTTGGGCCTAGGATATTACCCTGAGGAAGTCCTGCAATGATACCCTGGGGCAGAGATGATTGACCTCCAACAATGGAGAAGGAGAGCTGTAAATCAAGACCGGGGCTTGGGGCCCACACTTACCTGGGAGAGCAGAGAGGCAGGCTGTGGCTGTGGCTGGAGGTCAGCGTGCTGAGTTTGAAGAAAGAGTTGAAAAAAAAATCTAACAGGGACGTCACAGGAAAGCCGTAAAATGATTGGTTGGTGAGTAACTGCTATTAGAGAGTGCCTGCAAATAGCTGGAAAATCAGAAAAAAAGTTTTTTTTTAACCCTCAAATAGCTACCTTATAAGTGGTTAGATTAGTATAACTAAGGATTTAGTTAGTGTAATTTATTACTAATTACTAATTAGAAAGTGCTTCTTGGATAGAGTGTGAAGTTGTGCGTTTGGTGTGAAGTAGTTCAGTGAAGAGGGGAAGGAGGTGCTCTTTTGTCTCCTTTTCTTTTTCTGCCTTTTCAGCCTCCAGTTCTTACTTCAATACAGGGGAAGAAGCTGATTGGTGAGTAACTGGTAAGTTATTCAACTTATTGGACTAACAATAACTAGTTTGCAAAGGTAAGATGTGGCAGGGCAGCTCGGCCAAGTGGAATGTGCCTCCTGTGGTGTGTGGAAAGTCGTGAACGCAACATGTGTGCATGACAAACACATCTGCAGGAAATGTCATCAGCTGTAGAAGCTTGAGCTCCGTGTTTCGGAACTCAAGCGGCGGCTGAATCACTGTGGTTCATCTGCGAGACAGAGAACTATGTGGTTGGACGTTTAGGGAGATGGTCACACCACAGGTTAAGATTGTGCAGGCAGAGAGGGACTAGGTGACCGCCAGGCAGTCTAAGAGAACCAGGCAGGTATTGCAGGAGTCCCCTGATTTGTTCTTACTTGCGAGCCGGTTTTCCATTTTGGAATCTGGTGAGGGTGATGGTTGCTCAGAGGAGTGCAGCAAGAGCCAAGTCCGTGGCACCACAGATGGCTCAACTGCACAGGAGGGGAGAAAGAAGAGTGGAAGGGCATTAATGCTAGGGGATTCGTTAGAGGAACAGACAGGCATTGCTGCAGCCGCAGACACGACACCAGGATGGTTTGTTGCCTCCCTGCTGCCAAGTCAAGGATGTCATGGAACAGCTGCAGGACATTCTTCAGAGGGAGGGTGAACAACCAGACGTCGTGGTCCACATTGGTACCAGCGACATAGGTAAGAAGAGAAATGAGGTCCTGAAAGCAAAGTTTAGGGAGTTAGAAAAGAAATTTATAAGCAGGACCTCAAAGGCAGTAATCTCAGAATAACTCTCAGTGCCACATGCAGGTGAGCATAGGAATAGGAAGATTAGGTGATTGAACGCTGGAGAATTGGTGTAAGCGGGAGGGCATCAGATTTCTGAGGCATTGGGCAGGTGGGACCTGTACAGGATGGACTGGTTGCACCTTAGCAGATGGGACTAACATCCTTGCAGGTAACATAGAAACATAGAAAATAGAGGCAGGAGTAGGCCATTCGGCCCTCCGATAGGTAGATTTGCTCGTACTATTGGGGAGGGTTTAAACTAAATTGGCATGGGGTTGGAAAACTAAGAGGGAGCTCAGATTAGAGGGAAGCAATACTGGTAACAGGAAGTAGAAAAGTAGTAAGTGAAATTAGAAGGCAGAAGAGATGAAGGCAAACATCCAACAGGATCAGAATGAGGAATAATATTAAGACAAAGTTAAGGGCACTCTATCTGAATGCATGCAGCATTCGCAACAAGGTAAATGATTTGAAGGCACAAATAGAGGTAAATGGGTATGATTTAATTGCCATTACGGAGATGTAGTTACAGGATGACCAGGCCAGGACTGGGAACTGAATATTCAGGTATATTTGTCATTTAGGAGGGATAGGCGGAGGGGAAAAGGAGGTTGGGTAGCACTGTTAATAAGGGACGAGATCAGTACATTAGTGAGAGGGGATCTTAGATCGAAGGAACAAAATGTAGAATCAGTTTGGGTAGAGCTAAGAAACAGAAAGGGACAGCAATCATTGGTGGGAGTTGGTTATAGGCCACCAAACTGTCGTGGTAATGTTGGGCATAGTATAAATCAGGAAATTAGAGCTGCATGTAGTATGGGCAATACAGTAATAATGGGCGAGTTCAATTTACATATAGATTGGGTAAATCTAATTAGCACTAATGCTGTGGAGGATGAATTCCTGGAGTGTGTACGAGATGGTTTTTTGTTGAAGAGCCAACTAGGAATCGGGCTATTTTAGATTTAGTATCATGAAATGAGAAAGGGCTAATTAATAACCTTGCTGTAAAGGAGCCATTAGGAAATAGTGACCATAATATGATAGAATTTTACATGAAGTTTGAAAGAGATGTAGTTCATTCTGAAACTAGGGTCTTAAATCTGAACAAAGCAAACTATGAAGATATGAGGGGCAAGTTGGTTATGGTGGATTAGGAAAATCATTAAAAGGTTTGATGGTAGGCAGGCTATGGCTAGTATTTAAAGTATTACATGGTTTACAGCAAATATACTTTACTCTAAGACACAAAAATACAACAGGAAAAGTGAATTAACCATGGCTAACAAAAGTTAAAGATTGCATTAGGTCAAAGGAAGTGGCTTATAAGGTCACCAGAAAAAGTGGTAAGCCCAAGGATTGGGAGCAATTTAGAACCCAACAAAGGAGGACCAAGAAACTCATAAAGAAAGGAAAAAGGGATTATGAATCCAAGCTAACAAGAAACATAAAAGTAGACTATAAAAGCTTCTTTCGGTATGTGAGACGGAAATCCCACATGCCAAATGGAAAATATTAATTTTGTTGTATGGAAAGTTGCCTGAGACTTTTTTTTACTGGACTTTACAAATAACTTTTAAAAATCAGAACAGAACAACTAAAGATGGCCATGCACAGTTTGCATATGGGAAGCCAAAGACCAGCTGGGAGACAGAGATAATTACCCTGTCTAGCTAGAAAAATAGTGGTGCGTTCTGATTCAATTACCTAGAATTGTTTTTGTCAATAGTGTTCGGCAAAAGCCCCGACACTCATTGACTTTGAAAGAGCCAACCACCGCCCCGCCACCCCCAACCCCAAAGAATATGTTTGCATTGCTTGAGAGACGAACTTTGAATTTCAAACAACCTTCCAGAAACTTCTGTTTTCAAACAAAGATGTGGTCACATAATATACCTGCCTATGTAACTCTGAGTTTATGAATTGTGCCTCAGAAGGGAAAAAAACAGTAACTGAACCCCAAGAAAGGAATATCTCTCTCTCCCTCTCTCTCTCTCCTGCTCCAGCAAAGTTCGAGGAAAGCTTTGGTGGCAGCTACTAAGCCACAAGATTACAGAACCTTACAGGCTACAATCAAGAAGATGAATAAAGCCTCTCTTTGGCCTTCCAGAATCAGAGAAGCAAGTGGCCCAGCGAGGACTTCATAACTTTAACTTCAACTAAGGACATTGAAACTCAGTATTTGAATTCCATTTATTACGGACTTTACTTCAACCTCCCAACTCTACTTTTCCCCTCTGTATCTATTTGTATATGTGTGCCTCTTGTGTGAATGTGAGCATGGATGCATGAATATTTTAGTAATTTTAAACGGTTTAGAGTGATAAGGTTAATGAACTTACATCTTTCTTGTTTAAACTCAAGAAAACCTGTCTGATTGGTTCATTTGCAATTCTAATTAGAGTAACAGGAGCAGGTGCTCACTGAGTTGATAAGTTAAATCACTGTGTTTAAACGATAAACCCTGTTGTGGCCAAACCAGAGAAGAGACAAAAGCAGAGCCTGAGACCCGTTCCTCAACTGGTCGTAACATATGTGAAAAGGAAAAGATTAGCAAGGCCGAATATGGGTCCATTGCAGGCAGAGACAGGAAAGTTTGTGGTGGAGAATGAGGAAATGGTGGAGGGAGTAAACAATTACTTGGTGTTTGTCTTCATGGAGGAAGACACAGAAAATCTCCTAGAAATGCTAGGGAACCAAGCGACTTGTAAGAATGAGGAACTGAAAGAAATTAGTATCAATAAAGAGGTAGTACTTGAAAATTAATTGGATTGAAAGTTGATAAATCCCCTTGACCAGAGATAGTGGATGCAATGGTGGTTATCTTTCAAAATTCTATAAATTCTGGAAGGGTTCCTGCAGACTGGAAAGTAGGAAATGTAACCCCACTGTTTAAGAAGGGAGCGAGAGAGAAAATGGAGAACTATAGATCTGTTAGTTTGAAGTCAGTTTTGGGAAAATGTTAAAATCTGTTATAAAGGATGGGATAATTGGACACTTGGAAAATAATGATATGATTGGGCAGAGCCGACATGGATTTATGAAAGGGAAATCATGTTTGACAAACCTGTTGGAGTTTTTTGAGGATGTTATTGGAGCATAGATAAAGGGGAACCAGTGGATGTGTATTTGGATTTTTAGAAGGCTTTTGATAAGGTCCCACACAGGAGCTTAGTAAACAAAATTAGAGCACATGGGATTGGGGGTAATATACTGCTATGGATTGAGAATTGATTAACAGACAGAAAGCAGAGAGTAGGAATAAACAGGACATTCTCAGGATGGCAGGCTGTTACTCGTGGGGTACCGCAAGGATCAGTGCTTGGGCCACAGCTGTTCATAATCTATATACATGAGTTGAATGTGGGGACCAATGTAATATTTCCAAATTTGCTGATGACACAAAACTAGGTGGGAATGTGAGTTGTGAGGAGGATGCAAGGAGGCTTCAAGGGGATTTGGACAGGTTAAGTGAATGGGCAAGAACATGGCAGATCAAATATAATGTGAATAAGTGTGAAGTGATCCACTTTGGTAGAAAAAACAGAAAGACAGAGTATTTCTTAAACGGTGAGCAGTTGGGAAGTGTTGATGTCCAAAATTACTTGGGTGTCCTTGCGCATGAGTCACTAAAAGCTAGTATGCAGGTGCAGTAAGCAATTAGGAAGCAATTGGTATGTTGGCCTTCACTGCAAGGGGAATTGTGTACAGGAGTAAAGATGTCTTACTGAAATTGTATAAAACCTTGGTGAGACCGCAGCTGGAGTATTGTGTACAGGTTTGGTCTCCTTATCTAAGGAAGGATATACTTGCCATAGAGGGAGTGCAACGGAGGTTTACCAGACTAATCCCTGGGATGGCGGGATTGTCTTATGAGGAGAGATTGCGGAAACTGGACCTGTATTCTCTAGAGTTTTGAAGAATGAGAGATGATCTCATTGAAACTTTAAAAATTCCTACAGGGCATGATGGTAGGTGTGGATAGGATGTTTCCCCTGGCTGGTGAGTCTAGAACCAGGGTACAGAGTTGCAGAATCAGGGGCAGGCCATTTAAGACTGAGATACCGAGGAATTTCTTTACTCAGTAGATGGTGGATCTGTTGAATTGTCTACCCCAGAGGGCTGTGGAAGCTCAATCATTCAGCATGTTCAAGACAGAATTCGATAGATTTCTGGATACTAAGGACATCAAGGGATATGGGGATAGTGGGGAAAAATGGCATAGGGGTAGATGATCAGCCATGATCTGTTTGAATGGCGGAGCAGGGTTGATGGGCCGAATGGCTTACTCCTGCTCCTATTTCCTATGATCCTATGAACACAACCATCTTCCTTTGCGCTAGGTACGACTCCAACCAGCAGATAGTTTTCCCCCTGATTCCCATTGACCTCAGTTTTGCTAGGGCTCCTTGATGCCATACTCAGTCAAATGCTGCCTTGATGTCAAGGGCAGTCACTCTCACCTCACTTCTGGAGTTCAGCTCTTTTGTCCATGTTTGGACCAAGGCTGGAATGAGGCCAAGAGCTGAGTGGCCCTGGCAGAACCAACTGAGCATCAGTGAGCAGGTTACTGCTGAGCAAGTGCCGCTTGATAGTGCTGTAGACAACCCCTTTCATCACTTTCCTGATGATCGAGAGTAGACTGATAGGGTGGTAATTGGCCAGCTTGGATTTGTCCTACTTTTTTGTGTGCAGGACGTACTTGGGCAATTTTCCTCATTGCTGGGTAGATGCCAGTGTTGTAGGTGTAGTGGAACAGCTTGGCTAGGGGCGTGCCTAGTTCTGGAGCTCAAGTCTTCAGTACCATTGCTGGAATGTTGTCAAGGCCCGTAGCCTTTGCGGTATACAGTGCCTTCAGCCATTTCTTGATATCACGTGGAGTGAATCAGATTGGCTGAAGACCGGCATCTGTGATGCTGAGGATCTCAGGAGGAGGCCGAGATGGATCATCCACTCGGCACTTCTGGCTGAAGCTGGATGCAAATACTTCAGCCTTGTCTTTTGCACTGATATGCTGGGCTCCCCCCATCACTGAGAATGGTAATATTTGTGGAGCCTCTTCATCTGTTTGTTGTTTAATTATCCACCACCATTCACGAGCGGATGTGGCAGGACTGCAGAGCTTAGATCTGATCCATTGGTTGGGGGGTTGCTTAACCATGTCTGTCACATGCTGCTTCTGCTGTTTGGCATAAAAGTAGTCCTGTGTTGTAGCTTCACCAGGGTGACACTTCATTTTTAGGTATGCCTGGTGCTGCTCTTGGCATGCCCTCCTGCACTCTTCATTGAACCAGGGTTGGTTCCCTGGCTTAATGATAATGGTAGAGTGGGGGATATGCCGGGTCATGAGGTTACAGATTGTGGTTGAATACAGTTCTGCTGCTGCCCCACAGCACCTCATGGATAAGCAGTTTTGTGTTGCCATATCTGTTCGAGGTCTATCCCGTTTAGCACAGTGGTTGTGCCACACAACACGATGGTGGCTATCCTCAGTGTGAAGACGGGACTTCGTCTCCATAAGAACTTGTGCTGTGGTCACTCCTACCAATACTGTCATGGACAGATGCATCTGCGACAGGTAGATTTGTGAGGATGAGGTCAAGTAGGTTTTTCCCTCTTGTTGATTCCCTCACCATCTGCCACAGACCCAGTCTAGCAGCTATGTCCTTTAGGACTCAGCCAGTAGTGGTACTACCGAGCCACTCTTGGTGATGGACATTGAAGTCCCCAGAGTACAGTCTGTGCCCTGGCTACCCTTAGTGCTTCTTCCAATTGTTGTTCAACATGGAGAAGCACTGATTCACCAGCCATGGGGGTGGGGTGGCAGTAGATGGTAATCAGCAGGAGGTTTCCTTGCCCATATTTGACCTGATGCCATGAGACTTCATGGGGTCCAGAGTCAATGTTGAGGACTCCCAAGGCAACTCCTTCTCGGCTGTATACCACAATACCACCACCTCTGGTGGGTCTGTCCAGCCAGTGGACAGGACATACACTAGAATGGAGATGATGGTGTCTGGGACATTGTCTGTAAGGTATGATTCCATGAGTATGACTGTCAGGCTGGTGCTTGGCTAGTCTGTGGGACACCTCTCCCAAGATATTAGTAAGGATGATTTTGCAGGGTCGACAGGGCTGGGTTTGCCGTTGTCATTTCCAGCGCCTAGGTCGATGCCGGGTGGTCTGTTCTGTTTCATTCCTTTTCTTAGGCTTTGTAGCAGTTTGATACTGCTGAGTGGCTTTCTCGGCCATTTCAGAGGGCATTTCAGAGTCAACCACACTGCTGTGCGTTCTGGATTCACATGTAGGCCAAACCAGGTAAGGACAGCAGATTTCCTTCCCTAAAGGACATTAGTGAACCAGGTGGTCTTTTACAACAATCAACCATTAGACTAGCTTTTTAATTTCAGATTTATTAACTGAATTCAAATTTCACCATCTGCCATGGTGGGTTTCAAACCCACATCCCTAGATCTAGGCTTCTAGATTACTGGTCCAGTAACATTATCGCTACGCCACTGCCTCCCCGATTCTAGCAACAGCAAGTTGCTGCAGCACTCCCAAGAGTGCTTGCCAGTAAAATTCAACTGAGATCCACAGCTATATGGTCCACGGAATAATAGTCATTATATTTCAAAGTATTTCATTGTCTATGCAGTACCTCGACTTTCTGAAAGTCAAATATATTTTTAATAAATCACGAAATGCTGGAAATACTCAGCAGGTCTGGCAGCATCTGTGGAGAGAGAAGCTGAGTTAGCATTTCAGGTTAGTGACCCTTCATCTGAACTGACCTGAAACGTTTACTCTGCTTCTCTCTCCACAGATGTTGCCAGACCTGCTGAGTATTTCCAGCATTTCTTGTTTTAAATACAGATTTCCAACATCTGCAATATTTTGCTTTTATTTTAATAAATCACTGTTGTTTTAAAACAGAGTATCCCTAAGTGCATCATGAGTTTCCAACGTTTGTTTAAAAGCTCAGTTAAAATACTTTAATACTCATTTTCAAAAGAATTACTTCAGACTGTCACATTTCATTATTGTATCAAATGACCTGTGAGGTAGGTATTTCACAAGTTCTCTTATTTTCAGCATCTTGTTACCTTGCCAATCTTGCAGATTGTAACAAATGCTCTAATTGCTTCAGCTTGACTGTTTATAGGAGATGTCTTATTCCTCAGCCTATCTGCATGTGTCAGGCACTTCTGAGAGTAGAACCACTTCCCATTCCTATCTGTCAAACTGTTATGCGCAGGGGCTTAAATGCCTGTCTGTGTGCAAATAATCACCCCTTGTCCTCGTAGAAAGCCAACTATACGATGGATTGCATTACCCGCTCGTATTGTTGCTGTGGCTCTGATAAAAATAACAAAGCGTTTGGTTTTCCTAAATAAAACATTGGTCACATCTTAATTTCAAAAATCGTTATTTTACATAACGTGCCACTACCTTACCCACTCTTGACTATAGAGGACAGGGTGTTGATGCAAATTGTTAGAGAATTAGATTTAGAATGAAAACATACATAGAATGAAAGTAACCATAAGAGAAGCTTATTTTATTTTATGTTTGCATGCTTAGAAAAGAGGCTAGTAGATTCTGAATGAAAACACATAGTCAAGAAACTCTCGAATAGTAACTGTCCTCATAGCACAGGCAATTTAATTGTTACTATAAACAATGCTCTAACTAAAATACAAAGATCTTGAAATTACTCAGAGCCTCAGTGTGAGATAGCATTGGGGCCCCTGACCTATTTATCTATTCAGCTTTACAGGGAAGAGGAGATGTAACATCCTTCTGATGGCTAGTTGTCATTACAGACTGATGAAGCAACAGTTTGATATTGTAAATCTGATCTTCTAACAATTTGTGTCACAGCAATAACCTCCATAGTCAAGAGTCAATCTACCCACTTTACAGCCACAACTTGTTAGGTGAAAACTTTACTTCACAATGATAATATTGTATATTACAAAAAGTATTCCTTTGTAAAATCTTATAGAATGAATACTTTGTGCTCATTTAGTTGTATTATTGTGGAAACTACGAATTAAAAATAAAACCAAAAGTGCTGGAAATACTCAGCAGGTCTGGCAGCATCTGTGGCGAGAGAAGCAAAGTTAATGTTTCAGGTCAGGTTTGAAAGGTCACTGACCTGAAACGTTAACTTTGCTTCTCTCTCCAAAAGATGCTGCCAGACCTGCTGAGTATTTCCAGCACTTTTTGGTTTTATTTCAGATTTCCAGCATCTGCAGTATTTTGCTTTTATTTTGAATTAAAAATAAAACTTGATCTCAGGAAATAAGGCACATGAAGTGTTTTATTGAAGTTCTGGAACAAAGCTAGAAATAAGCATAAAACTTAACAAAATGCCAATGGGTTGAGACATCTATGGCTGATTTCTTCCACTGGTGAGTTAGCAACAGAGCAGGAGGGCCTACATTTGTTATGCAGAGCAGGTTTAGAGTAAAAAAACACTCCAGATAGACTACCATTGCTGGGTGCAAGAGGGATATTCTGTTCTAGCACAGCCTTGAAGAGGTTGCAGCCAATTAAAGCGACGGCATGACTTTCTGAGCAGCAGGGCCTAAAAGAACAGCAACAATGTAAGCACTGGGTAATCAGCTGCTCCCTCCATTCTGTGGCTGCTGGCACACCTGTCCCACGTCCTCTCCTTCCTGTGCACCCTCCTCATGCTTAGGGCCCTACCAAATTCACAGTCAAATTCTACAATTTCACGATCACAGCATTTTAAGAATTGTGATTTTCAGAATTTCACATATTTAAATCATAAATTTCATGGTGTCACAACAAACCATGAAAATGATCTATTTAAGACAAAAAAGACAAGGGTGGTTTCTGGTTTCAAATGGCAGTTATTGTATACTCAAAAACTATTGTAAAAAGCTGACTGTAAACAGGTCACATTCTTTACACACTGAAGTCAATGGTTGATTGTGAGCATAGAGCAACCTGCAACTGTCTCTTCCTTCGTTCCCTGTCTCTGCTCTGTGAACGCCTGTCCATGTTTATACACAGCTCTCTCCGTGTCCTCAGAGTTTGTTGGAATTGTCAGACAGTGCCTTGCTAGCCTTGCAAGGTGGGGGATTCTGCATTCCACAGAGTTCCAAAACTGCAGCACAGGCAAAGTACAATCTGCTTCCTTTGCAATGCTTTTATAAGCAGGAATCTCCAGCCTACAGTTCTTGTCAAAACCAGGAATTGCATCAAATGGGTTTAAATCCACCATCAACAGGTGTATTTGTGCAGGGTCAAAGATACGCACAGTTTTCAGGAACACCGCAGAAGTTTGTTGAAACCTCTGAGCTGCTTTTTAAAAATTCATTCATGGGATGTGGGCATCGCAGGCTAGGCCAGCATTTATTGCCCATCCCTAATTGCCCTTGAATAGCTGGTGGTGAGCTGAATACCCACAGCTTTGGGTGATCAAGGTTTTCCAATGGCATGTTGACATTTGCAAAAGCATCCTCAAGTTCCATTGTAACCAAATCATTGCTTTTTTTTGTGTTTTTGTTTTCTAACAGTGCAGTGTCGGATGCTCTCTTTCTGCTGCGATGGCTTTCGGACTGAATCATTGCCCACTATGTGTGATCCAACAAAACATTGCAGCTTATACAAAACAGTACTCCACCATTGGCAAACAGAATTTGGCTTCCAAATTCTTTGACTCAATGTGCTGCAGTAATGGCTGTAGCCGTTTTTGACTTGCTCATTCTGTTATTCTCACTTGTCTGCTAATACTTGAGACTACTTCTCTCAAAACTGCACTTGAAGCCCTCCTTCATCTACCAATCTGCAAGGTGAGCCTTGTATCAATCACTAAAACGCACGATGTTCGCAACATGACTAATTTCACGGCGAGTCCGAGAGTTCACAGTCCATGACACATTTTTCAAGGCCGTGAATTTGGTAGGGACTTATTCATGCTGTATGGAGAGAGGTCCTTTCACCTGCCCTCCTCTTCATGATTGTCACAGCTTCCGAAGTAGCAAGTTTATCTTCATTGCATTATTATGCAGAACACAGCAAACTAAAATGATCCTTGAGATTCTTGCTGGGCTGTATTGCAGGGCGCCACCAGATCACGGCATGTAAAACAGGACTAGCTGATTTCTGTGGTCTGCTCTATGTAGTGAATGGGCCTCAGTGTATCCATTATCTCCCTCTGTAAGCAGAAACCTAACAACAATAACAAGAAATTGTATTTAGATAGCAATCTTAATGTAGCAAAATGTACCAAGGCTCTTCCCAGGAGCATTATCAAACAAAATTTGACATCATGTCGCATAAGGAGCTAATAGGGCTTTTGACCAAAGTGATAGGCTTCAACAAGTATTTTAAAGGTGGAAAGAGAGGCAGAGGGTTTAGAGAGGGAATTCCAGAGCGTAGGGCCTGAGCAGCTAAAGGCATGCCCACCAATAGTGGAGCAATTAAAATTGGCGAGGCTCAAAAGGCCAGAATTGGAGGAGTATGGCTATCTCGGAGGGTTATAGGGATGGAGGAAATTAGGAAATTAGAGGTAGGAAGGGGCAAGGCTATTGTTAGATTTGAAATAAGGATGAGAATTTTAAAATCGAGGCATTGCTTAACCAGGAGCCAGTGTTGGTCAGCGATCACAGAGGTGATGGATGAACAGAACTGGGTGTAAGTTTGGACATGCACAGCAGAGTTTTGGATGACCTCAAGTTTACAGAGAGTAGAACGTAAAAGGCTGGCCACAAGTGCATTGGAATAGTCAAGTCTGGAGGTAACAGAGCAGATGAAGTCAGGTGAAGTCACCGAAGTGGAAATAGGCAGTCTTAGTGATGGCGTGGATAAGTGATCAACAGCTTATTTCAGGGTCAAATATGACACCAAGGTTGCAAATAGACTGGTTCAGCCTCACTATAAATATATTAGAATTTTGAAATCTTGGTCTCTCCACAGACAGAAGTAAATAAATGAAATAAAAACAAGAAATCCTGGAAATACTCCCAGGTCTGGCAGCATCTTTGGAGAGAGAAGCAGAGTTACCATTTCAGGTCAGTGACCCTTCAGAATTCTGAAGAAGGGTCACTGACCTGAAACGTTAACTCTGCTCTCTCCACAGATGCTGCCAGACCTGCTGAGTATTTCCAGCATTTCTTGTTTTTATTTCAGATTTCCAGCATCCGCAGTATTTTGCATTTATTTTAGTAAAAAAAATGAAACCTTGATGTTACAACCAGATTTATTCTCATATATTCCCTGAAAAGATTATCATTTTGTTTGTTCTTGGGTTATGTGCAATACTTGCTGTGATTTTGCTTGGGCCTATTACGTAACATTTGGCCTGAACTCAATTCCATCAGAAAAAATATTACAAGTGCCCCATCCCCGCCACCCTAGTAGGCAGACTATTCTTCTAAGGTGTGTCAGAGCGGAGGTTAGGAGTTAGGAAGTCAAGACAGTGGTTTAGCATTGAACAGAGGAAATCCAGCTATGCAGGATAGAATGGCATGGTGAAAACTTGCAAGAGTGGGCTCACGTTGTGTAAGGGAGGATCCAGAGGACGATTTCATCACATTTCCAACCAGATGGGCCAGAACTGATATGGGTGAGAGGTTCCATCACCTAAAGGACATGTGTTGAACCAGTTGGATTTCTCTTTACAGCTTACAGAATACCGATTTTACTGAATTCAATTTCACAACATGCCATAGTGCGATTTGAACATGCAACTTATGAAGTGGTAGCCCTCAGCAGGTCAGGGCAGCATCTGTGGAGAGAAACAGAGTTAACGTTTCAGGTCGACGGCCTTTCATCAGAATTGGGAAAAGTTAGACATGTACAAAGAACAAAGAAAATTACAGCACAGGAACAGGCCCTTCGACCCTCCAAGCCTGTGCCGATCCAGATCCTCTATCTAAACAAAAGAACAAAGAAAATAGGTTTTAAGCAAGCAGGATCACAAACTTTAACTTTTCCATTTCAGATGAAAGTTCATCAACCTGAATTATTGGGCCTGATTTTAACTCAGCCTAAGTGAATGGGTTTTGAGTGAGTTAAAATCAGGCTCATTAACTCTGTTATTATATTATCAGGCTCATTAACTCTGTTATAAAAACAAGAAATGCTGGAACCACTCAGCAGGTCTGGCAGCATCTGTGAAAAGAGAAGCAGAGTTAACGTTTCGGGTCAATGACCCTTCATCGGAACCCTGTTTCTCTCCGCAGAGATGCTGCCAGACTTGCTGAGTATTCTCCAGTGTCTGTTTTTATGTCAGTTTTCCAGTATCTGCAGCATGTTTTGCTTTTGAACAGGTTGCCCTCCAACAGTAATCAAACAACTGCAACATTTTGCAAAGGAAAACTATAAATAGAGCTGACAAATCAAGCCATTGCCACAGGGTGACTTCAGCAAACCCCACCCCCCTGTTCCACCCACTGCTATCTCACAGCCTGCGCTGTGACGGAATGGGAGAAATGATGAAGCGAAAGCGGAACTGTGACGTCATTGCTCTAGTCCCGCCCCACCACCTTCTCCCTATTGGCCGCCACTGCCCTTCCCTGAGCTGCGATTGGAGGAGGGAGGCTGTCAATCAGGTGATGCCAGCAGGCAGATGGGCGGGGTTACCAGGTCAGGTGAGGACGGTGCCAGTTAGCCGGAGAGGGTCAGTGAGCGTGGAGCTGAGTTTGCGTGTGTCAACTTAGCCATGACTTTTAAATCGGTGGGCAGCCGTTTGTACAGCACTCGGTGCTGTGTCTTCTGTCATGTCCGCACCGGCACCATTATCCTCGGGACCTGGTACATGGTGAGTAAGCCCGGATTAAAATGTTCGCAGCCGGAAGCGGGCAGGCGATAAACAAACAAACAGACGCCTGAGGCCCGGATCCGGCCCACGTCCTGTGGATGGATCCGGGGAAGAGGGAGGGGGTGGCGGGGAGAGAGAGAGAGAGCTGTGTGAGGAGTCCCTCGCTCTCTCTTTCTCTGGGGCCGAGGGACAAGTAGAGTCTATTCCCGGCTCTGGGACCACGATCCACTCGACCGTGTCTGTCCATAGCGCCGACCTGGAGCATTCTGCACCCTCGGAGAATGAGAGCCGCAGCTCTGGGTAACGCTCCTCCCTCGGTCCCTCCTTGGGCCGAGTTTCACTCCCTCCCTTCCCCACCCCGTGGCCGAGTTTGACCCGCTCCTTTCCTCGAGGCCGAGTTTGACCCGCTCTCTTCCCCCGAGCCGAGCCGAACTTGGCCAACTTTCTGCTTCATGGCCCAGTTCGGTGACGTTCGTTGATGTCATTATTGGGAAGTGGAGTCTTCAAAAATCAACAATTTTACACGGTGTCCATCTGATAAAGTTTCCGTTCGTGGTGACATTTTTAAATAAAAACAAGTATTTTGCAAATCAAAATATCTATAGGTTTGGATATATTTAAGGCCAGATAATTTGATAACGCCATATCTACTGTGAACTCGTGTTAATGTTTGTATGTATGTGTGTGTGTGTGTGTGTGTGTGTGTGTATATATATATCTTTTGAAAAGAATCATTGCAAATTAACTGTAGTTTGCTTGCTGCTTCTTTTATAGTGAATTGCTTGGTGTAACTGAATTCAGTTTGCTAACCCGTCTGAAAATATCAGTCTCAATAGAAATATGGTGTCTTTTAAGAGATTCATGTGTTATGTTTGTTTCTGTTGAGTCCCACTTTCCTTAGCCCATGTCCACTGCCTCCCTAAGTTTGGTGGAATTGCAGAAAATTTACCTCGTTTGTTGCTGCCCCGTCCTCCCGCTGTCAGTCTTTCAATTCTATTCCTACTTTACCAGTACAACCTTTTCATGCCTTTGTCATCTTTGCTCTTTTCTAAGTGGGTGCTCACCTGCAATATTAACTGTCTGCCTTAGGTACAGATGCTGATTGACGTGCTGTGTCTCCAGTTTTTCTGTTTTTTACTATTTTGTTGCTAGTACCTAGGACAGTGCTCTACAACACAAAACAACACAACAGCAACTGCACTTGAAAAGTACTCCTTCGGCTCTAAAGTGTGTTGGGATGTCCTGACCTTATAAAGATGCTTTGCAAATAAAAAGTCTTAACTGTATGCTAACTTTAACTTGTTCAAAACTCCAGCTATGTGTCATCCCATGGTAAATCCTGCTTATCTATAACATATTGCATTGATTTCAGACAATTTCTTCTTGCAGTTAATCACTCCATGCTCTTTTATGTCTGCAACCTCCACCAGGGCTACATTCCAGCTCACTTCCTGCTCTTCAGACACTGGTCAACTGTATTATCTCCACGTAACATCTGTGGTGTCCCTGCTTGCTTGAATTTTTTTCCTCAACCTGTTGTCTTGCTACAGCTGATCTTCATAAGCCGCCTCTGAAATTGCTTTTAACTATCTTTTGTCACCTCTCCTAACTCGTGCTTGGTGTGTTATATTTCCACTCTCTAGTGGATAATATGTACCAGGTAATGGTGCAGGAGTAGTAACCCAACTTGAATTCAAATGATATAAAGTCATGTTTCTTATAATTTGTGGAGTGACACCAGAAAAGTGACCAAGAAAGCTTTTGGGTTGTTGCACATACATGGCATCTAAGTAAGAAACTTACCTGTTGTGGCATACATGCAACTCCAGCTCCACACTGAATTTTGGTAAAGTACATTTATTGATGCGTCATGGATAACCATGATATTTTAAAACTTGATTTCTTTAAGGGGTTGTGAAGATATGCCCCAAGGACATTACTTAAATTGGCTGAGGTTGTCTTGCCCCTCTTTGCCTCCTCTGGAATTAACAATACATGGTGACTTGTGAAGAGTGGTATTTGATGCACTGTTTAACTGGCCAGTGGACCTCATGATTGCAGGGGGTTGGGGAGGGGCTGTATAGCCTCGCAAGAACTTTAGGTTTTAAATTCAATACACGTCATTTCTAAGCATTATTTTCTCTGCTTTTATATTTCTGTTGGCAGTTTTGTTACTGACTTCCTTGATGCCCTGCCTTCCTTTTTAGGGTCACACTTCATAGTTCGAATTACAACTTGCTCTTGTGGTTCTGTCCCTACTGTGTTCTGTGTCTTTTGCTTTCCTGGTTCCAATTTATGAAGTTTTTTTCTTCAATGTGTTCAACTGGAAAACAATACGCTAAGACTTTTTGAGCAATTTATTGGTTTCTGGCTCACAGTTTATTTTGCATCACAAATCTGTATTAAACTCTAGGAATATGTGGGCCACTTCTGGAAGTGATCATTGTCTCATTAGACATGGTTCGTAAAATCTCACGCAGAACTGATCAAGTTGGCTGTATTTTCCAAACTAGTCTGTTTGAAGAAACCAAGGTTTTCTGTTCCTCAGTTATGTAGGTATAGGCTATGGCCGGCTTTAAATTAACATTCCCTAGTCTATCTAATGTCAAGATTTACCACAGCAGTGTGATTAAACCATTTTTAAATTTGCTACCAGATGCCTGAAATTGCTTTTATAGCCTTTTGGAGCAGTTTTTATTAAGGATTAATTGTGCAGAACGTGTCAGGACATGTCTACTTTGCAACATTTCTGCATGTCCATCCTACTTGCTTGATGCCACTGGATTCAGTATTCCACCCCCTTTGCCACTCTGTACAATGCATTCTATATGTATCATCTACAGGAAGTACTACAGCAAGCTTGTTTTGACAGTAACTTGCAACTCTGGCCCCTACGACAAAGCAGCAGGAGCATGAATGCCAACGCCTCCAAGCCCTGCTCCGACTCATGCACTGTAAAGTATTTACAGCACAGAATTGGGCCATTCACCCCAACAGGTCCATACTAGTATTTATGCTCCACAGGAGCTGCCTCCCATTCTCCTTCATCTAACCCCATTAACATATCCTTCTATTCCTTTTTCCCTCGTGCATCATACCCTCTAACTTTTTTGTGGTATATGGGTGATTTGTCAAAGTGCACGGGCTCTTCAAATTTTTTGCATGAGATTTCACAGTGTACCTGTGGTCCCACATTGTGTAACAATAGATCAGAAACAAGACAGAGACTGCCACTGGATTATTGGGACCTGATTTTACATCTTTGTAGATATTGGGCTGAATTTTACCAGCCCTCCATCAGGGGTCATGGCAGGGGGCCCAGAAAATTCTTCCGGGAGACGCCTGTCTCAACCCCTGACAGAGAAGGCCCCACTGCATTTTACCAGTGACGCAAGGCCTCATTGTGGAGCCTTCATTTGCATAATAAATTCAATGCAAATAAATGTTAATGAACTTATCTGGACCAGACGGCTGACCCACACCGATATTCTGGCCGTTGGCCGTTCGGGGATCCAAGGCAAGACACTGGTGGGGAGGGGGGGGAGGCGTATAATATTCAGGTCGGGATGGTTTTGGCGGGGGGGTGGGGGGAGCAGCGAAAACTGATTCCATTGGCTGAGGGAATGGAGGGGGTGGTTGAAGGGCTAAGATCATAAAGTTTGGGGGTGTAAGATTGGCACTGGCAAAAATGGTTTTTCGGGTGGGGGGGGTGGGGAAGAGAGAGAGGGAAACATGTATTCGATGATTAGGGGGGTGGAAGATGGTCTTTGTGAACTTTACTGTTATTTAAATTAAAGATAATGTTCCCTTTAAGCATTCAAATGATCTGTCAGGGCTTGAAGCCCTTTAAAAATGATGTTGGCACCTGCACAGCGGCACTAGGTGCTGTCAGAGGGTGGCTGCTCCACCCCCAGCCATCGGGGCTGGCCGTCCCGCCCCCTCTATTTAAATGGGCCCCGTGCGTAATATAGCAGGGCCTCCGTGACGGCGATCCGCACGGGTAGACCGCCAACTTCAAAGCGCTGATATGTGTTGCGCTGACATAAAATTCAGGCCAATAAGTGAAAAAATTTGCCTTAAAAGTGTGTTTAATCTTTGAATATTGAGCATACCCGTTGATGACATTACCATCAGCTTTGATTTGAATTAAACATCAAGCCTCAGTGATTTCTGACTTGCTAAGTGCACAAATTCCAAATCATACTTAGCTGGTGTAGGTGAAATATTTAAATTTCACTCTGGCTAGTAGGCATAAATTTATCTCTACCTGCCATTTTGCTTTGTTATGCACTCCATATTTGTGCATCATTCGGTTGTAGATGTCTACCACGAGCTGGAGCTTTACAAGCTGCAGATCCTCATCCCTACAGCATCACTGATGCACTTGGGGAAATTTGAATTGTCCTAACTTTCCATGGGCATTCACCTAGGGAATAAATGTAAAACCCAATTTAGAAAGCTTTTCTTTGTGCAGTGGGTGAGGAATGTATGAAATGAGCTAACAGTTACCCAATAGTCAGATGAGGGCATTCAAAATGCAGTTATTTGGTGGTCTGGATAAGTAGGAGTACCAGATGAATATTGATGGGCAATATAGTCTGCAAAGCTTATTTTCATGCGAATTTCAGCATCTGCAGGTTTTCTGTTAATCCTGTTGCTGATCTCTTCAGTACCAGAACCCTGAAGCATCTTCAGAGATATTCTTGAAATACACAGTGAATAATCTGGCTTGATTTGAAAAAGCAGATGTGACATTGCTAAAATCTTAAGCATTGAGTTTTCTTTAAGAAGCCTAAAACAGTGCTAGAATGTGGGAATTGTGCCAGGCTGACACCTAAATGTGTTTTATAATTGATTTCTCATCAATACAGTGCCTCTGCAGATTTGAGAGATGAGGTTAATAGGGACAGCAGTAGGCCATTTGATCCATCAAGCTTTTTTCCGTCATTCATTGAGATCGTGGCTGGTCCATGATCTAATTCCGTATATCTGTCTTTCTCCAAATTTCATGCCTTTTGTTAAACTTAAATTTAAAACTTGATAAATTTCTTAACATTACCTTGCTAACTTCATATAACAGTGTTCATTACATCACTAACCCATTACTATTCTACCCTTTTTATGAAAAACTCTAATAGTCTCCAACTTGTTGAAAACCGATGAGATGGTCATTTAAGAATTCTGTGCATTATATAGTTAGTTTATTTTGCACTCTATGTGGGAATTGCATAATGGAAATATTGCATTAACTTAACTTGTGTTGGTTATTTTCTACTTTATAACATAAAGTCCATATCTTCTAAGATTAAATTGGTGTTCTGAAGTCCAGTAAATTTATTTTATTTTATAAATTTTATTTATTGTCTATAAAATCTTTTTTAAATAGGTGGTGAATTTACTGATGGGCATTTTGCTGACTGTGGCAGTAACTCACCCTGAAACAGTACCTCCACTGGATATACAATATGAAGTTATTGGAAACTACTATTCCTCAGACAGAGTAACAGGTATGCAAAATATTGGATATGCTTAGATTTTATTCAGTACTTAAGCAACATCTCATCTCACATTGTGAGCACTAGTGGTAATTTTTGCAGAAATACTTTTTTTAGAAAAAAGTATAATGCATCCTTCTAAATGTTCTTGTGTTATAAATTTACATAATTAAAAGTAGTGATTGTTCCTTCCGATGGAAAGTGATGATGGACTTTTTGCAGGTCAATTGCAGTAAAGTTATAAAAGATTGACTTATTTCCCAATGTGTTCCTTGTTCCAGGAGCTCACGCTTATCTCCTATGTGGGCACTGCCTAAGAACAATGAGTCAGCATCACTGCCTTTTTGGGGGAGAGAGTTCCACATTTCCTTGGGTGGGGGAAAAAATCCTCCCTGTTTTCATTCCTGAATGACCTAGCTCAAATTTTAAGGTTATACCCTTTTTTGTTCTAGATTCTTTCACCAGAGGAAATAGCTTTGCTTTATCTACTCTCAGAATCATTTATTTTTAAACACCCTTCTAAACTCCAGGCAATAAAGCCCAAGTTTATGCAACCTGTCATCAACATTTAATTTTTTAAGCCCTAGTATCACTTTAATAAACCTGTGCCATCTCCACTCCAAGGCCAATATATCCTTCCTGAGGCACAGTGCTTAGAACGGATTGCAGTGCACAAGATGATCAAGGCTCCATTCAACTGAAGCATAACTTGCTCCTCTTTGTATTTCAACATTAAGATAAAGGGCAGCATTCCATTAGACTTGTTGTACGCCTGTATGTAGGACTTGATACAATCCTTCTCATCTTTACAACCTCAAGATGTCCCATAGTGCTTTAGAGCCAATGAAGTACTTTTGAAATAAAAACAAGAAATGCTGGAAATACTCAACAGGTCTGGCAGCATCTGAGGAGAGAGAAGCAGAGTTAATGTTTCAGAACTAGCAGATATTAGAAATGTGAAAGGTTTTAAGCAAGCAAAGCGGGGGTGGGGCAAGAGATAACAAAGGAGAAGGTGTAGTTAGGACAAGGTCACAGAGAATAACCGACCAAAGGTCATGGAGAAAAGGCAAATTATATGTTAATGGTGTGTTGAAAGACAAAGCATTAGTACAGATATGGTGTGAATGGACTGACAACTGAACAGCCATAAGCACAAACATGAAAAAAGTGGGTCGGCAAACTGAACAAACTAATTTAAAATAGAATAAACACAAAAAAAATAACTAAAAACAAAAGTAAAAGGGGGGCCCGTCATGCTCTGAAATTATTGAACTCAATGTTCAGTCCGGCAGGCTGAAGTGTGCCTAATCGGTAAATGAGATGCTTGCGTTGATGTTCACTGGAACACTGCAGCAATCCCAGGACAGAGATGTGAGCAGGGGGGAGTGTTGAAATGGCAAGCACCCGGAAGCTCGGGGTCATGCTTTCAGACTGAGTGGAGGCGTTCTGCAAAGCGGTCACCCAGTCTGCGTTTGGTCTCCCCAATGTAGAGGAGACCACATTGTGAGCAGCGAATACAGTGTACTACATTGAAAGAAGTACAAGTAAATCACTGCTTCACCTGAAAGGAGTATTTGGGGGGCCTGGGATGGTGAGGAGAGAGGAGGTAAATGGGCAGGTATTACACTTCCTGCAATTGCAGGGGAAGGTGCTGTGGGAAAGGGACGAGCTGGTGGGGTAATGGCGGAGTGGACCAGGGTGTCGCGGAGGGATCGATCCCTTCGGAATGCTTACAGGGGAAGGGAGGGGTAGATGCTTTTGGTAGTGGCATCATGTTGGAGGTGGTGGAAATGGCAGAGGGTGATCCTTTGGATGTGGAGGCTGATGGGGTGGAAAGTGAGGACAAGGGAACCCTGTCGTGGTTCTGGGAGGGAGGGCAAGGGGGGAGGGTAGAGGTGCGGGAAATAGGCAGGACACGGTTGAGGGCCCTGTCAACCACAGTGGGGAGGAATCCTCAGTTGAGGAAAAAGGAAAACATATCAGAAGCGCTGTCATGGAAGGTAGCATCATCAGAGCAGATGAGTCAGAGATGGAGAAACTGGGAGAATGGAATGGAGTCCTTATAGGAGGCAGGGTGTGAAGGTGTAGTTGATGTAGATGTGGGAGTCGGTGGACTTATAATGGGTATTAGTAGACAGCCTATCGCCAGAGATGGAGACAGAGAAGTCAGGGAGGGGAAGTGTCAGAGATGGACCATGTAAAGGTGAGAGAAAAGCGTGGAAATTGGAAGCAAAGTCGATAAAGTTTTCTAGTTCAGGGCAGGAGCAGGAAATGGCACCGAAGCAGTCATCAATGTACTGGAAAAAGGGTTGGGAGAGGGGGTCTGAGTAGGACTGGAACAAGGAGTGTTCAACATATCCCACAAAAAGACAGGCATAACTAGGACCCATGCGGGTACCCATAGCAACACCTTTTACTTGAAGGAAGTGAGTGGAGTTGAAGGAGTAGTTGTTCAATGTGAGAACAAGTTCAGCATTCAGCAACAAGTACTTTTCTGAAGTTTTTTTTTTTAAACACAGCGAGTGGTAATGACCTGGGACTTGCTGCCTTTGAGGGTGGTGGAAGTGGAGACAAACAATGATTTCAAAAGAAAATTGGATGGGCACTTAAGCGAAATAAATTGCAGGGCTACAGAGATAGAGCAGGGGAATGGGACTGATTGGATTGCTCTGCAGAGAGTTGTCATGGACTTGATCATTGGTCACGTCCTGTGCTGTTGAGAGGGATGGGCAGATGTTCTGTTTTATTGATGTCGGTTAAGGGATAAAGGGCACCAGGGTGAATTTCCCTGCTTAATGCACAAATTCAAAATAGGATGTGATCTTTTACGCCCACCTGAGAGGGCAGATACAAGCCTCGGCTTAACATCTTATCTGAAAGACAGCATCTCCAGCAGTGAAGTACACTCTAGTGTCAGTCTAGATTTTGTGCTCCAAGCTCTCGAATGGGACTTGAACCCTCAGCCTTTGGATTCTAAAGTGAGCCAAAGCTGGTATCTGTTTCATAAGTAATGGATCCCAAGACTAGTGTTTTTAAACTTTGTTTTTCACCTATTTGACAGACATCAAGGCAACAAAAGAGTTGCCCAGTTGTTTTCTTGCCATCAACATGTTGCAATCCAGTGGGAAGGGCTGTACAATTCACTTAATACAATATGAACAACTTGATCGACATTCTAGCTGGGGGCAGGCAAGGAGGGTGGGTGTTGTGGCCTTCTATATGTCTAGCCATTTCCATGATGCTGTAATGAATACCTGGATTACGCAGATGAAATATAAAAAAAAAATCTGACTGCAAATTATTAAAATTACTTTACAAATGACTGAGTCGTCTACCTTCTGTGCACTATAATCAAAGTACCTGCCACAGATTTTATTCTGGAGTCATATCTTTCCTTTTCTCATGAAAGGTCATCAACCTACAGCTCTTGTTTCTCTCTCTGCAGATACTGCATTACTTGCTGAGTATTTGGAGCATTTTCTGTTTTTATATCTTTCCTTTTAAACCTAATTCTCCAGCAAACCGCACCCCCCCCCCCCCCCCCCACTCCCCGCCCAAGCATATTAGCTTCTCATAGCATGCTCCTGTCGGCCAAAGAATCTCTGTGCGCAGCAGCAGTGCTAGATTAATCCATCAACTATGTGTATTTATATAGTCAGTTTAATGTACAAAAAAAGCCCCATAATGCTTCAAAGACATAATCAAAAAGTAAATTCCACAGCAGCAGAAACAATTGGTTTATTCCTGTAACTACTTAATGATATGGCACACTTGTTGCAGAATAAATTTACATGAGAATTTTGGCAAATTGTATTGATCTTGGCCCCACAAACTGGCTAAATGGAGCTTAGGCTCTGCTTTCTTGCATAACTTGGATTGAGACCAAATCCAAACTAGGAGACGTAGTTCCACAGTCCGATTGGGCACTGTTCATCTTGGAAGATATGCATTGGAGCAATTTGGGGTTATTCAAGAATTGACAAAGTAACGAATGTTGGGATTTCTTGCCCAGTCAGTATTGGGAGAGCCATAGTCATTTACGGTCTAGAAGGAGGCCATTCAGCCCATCGGGTCCATGTCAGTTGTCTGTGGAGCAATCCAGTTGGTCCTACTCCCCCGCTCAATCCCCATAGCCCTGCAAGTTTATTTCCTTTTGAAATCATTGTCTCCTTTGAAGTAACTCGTATGCTGCGGACATAAAAATACTCATTGACACATTGCATTCTTTGCTTATTGCTTCCCCAGTTGAAGAATAAACTTGTTTTAAATGGAGGAAGGGAAAGGGGAAGTGCAAATAATTACCATAGAATGCATAGCCCTAGAGATACAACTTTTAAATATAGGGAATGGATTCCAACCTGCCCTCACGTTCATGCAGAAATTTCAGGCAAAGCTTGCGAAGTGTGCATCAATAGTTTCTCATTGAAGAGGAAGATTCAGTTATGTATTCTCTTCTAGTTATGAAGTGCTTTTGATCTTCTCCAAGAAGAAATTGACAACATAGCCTTGATATTCAATTGTTGAAACCATTTAGCAGCTGTATCTGAGAGTTCTTTAACTTTTCCTCCATTTTGAAATTCTATTAGGGCTTCTAGCAATCTAATGAAGCCTGAAACATAAATGTCTGAAGTTTGAATGGTAAACCAAAAGATTTTTCAAAATATTTGTTGCAGAACAGATGTATTTAACCCATTGACTAAACTCCCTGTAACTAGTATAATTTCATGAATTTGTTTCATTTTCTTTTTTTCCTTTTCCTTCTGTTAGAGAATGCTTGTGTTGGGTTTACCATCTCACTTTTGATGTTTACTATCAGTGCCATGTTGGTGTATGGTGCTGTCACTGTAAGTATTTTCATACTGAGCACATCGTCTGAAAAATTTGCTTGTTCTTGGCTTATAACTGCTAGATGCACAACTTTTTCTAACTTTTTGTTTTTCCCTTACATACAGCATCGTGGAGGATGGTTGATTCCATTCTTCTGCTACCTGTTGTTTAATTTTGCCCTTTCATGCCTTGTTGCTATCAGCTCTCTCACCTATGTGCCCAGGATCAAGGACTATCTGGACCAGCTGGTAAGCTGCAGTTAAAAGTGCATTTTTGTAACAATTGTCAAGTATCAACTTGGGGGTACACCTTAATGCTAATAATCCCAACCACTGATACCTGTTTCCAATAGTCCTGTGTTTACCTCCTTTTTATATTGAATTGAGTTTACAGTCACAAATGTGTGGTGTTATGAACAGGTGGGAAAGGTTGTCTAGGGGTCCCTTTCAGCCTTCACCTGGTCTTATTGTAATAGGGTTTAATTTTAAACAGTGTTTTGAGTTCACCCTTTGGTGAATCTTTGTTCACCACTTTCCAATTATAAGACAAAGAAATGAGCACAAACAGGCCGCCTTAGATTTAAAGAAAAGTGACATTTATTAAAACTTAAACTCTAATTCGGTTAATGCCTACGGATACACATCGTGCCCCATGCTAGCAAGCATATGCGATACGCACAATCAAATAGAGACAGAAAAAAGCAGAAGAAATAAATAAAGCAGAGAGGCTTGAGGCAATATCAGAAGAGTTTCTTGTTACTGTGCTTCAAGCTCACTAATCGTTTTGTAGGTTGTCTTGATTTTCATTGGGGCCCAGTATTCTTTTAAACCTTGTTCACTGTAGGAGGCTTTTCTCTCTGGGGTTCATGTGTCTTCACTTCAGAGAGAAAGAGATGAGAGCAGATAGGAGAGAGATGTTCAGTCCAGGAGCAAAGAGCTTTGAGTTCAAATTCTGTGGCAAGCTCAAATTTAAAGCCAGTTAGACATGTGACTAAACTGGGTCTGACCGTGTCTGTTTGTGTATTCGGCCATCTTAGCAGTTAACCTGGAATACTAGCCTCTCCACCTTCAACGTCTAGTAATCAAAAGGCTATTGTGGATTAAATTGGAGCAGGGGAGTGGCCCCTTTGTCCTTTCCCAGCACTGTTGCTATGCAAATATCTTTCCAGTTAGGGGCTTGGCAACCCCTTGTAATAGGCTGCCTTTCCAGCAACAATTTTAAAGTTTAATGTCCATGTGGTGAAATATCTGTGCTCCATTCTTGGCAGGTGGAGGCCTGCCTGACAATAGTATAGCTTAAGTTTAGTTTTTTAAAGTGCAAATCTAATTGCAAATGAATAACTGACTCTAAATATTAATGTAGGAAAATTTATTTCATGGTTTTATTTTCCATTGCAGTGTACTGCTAACTTATTTCATGACTGTTTGTATTCTTTAGAAGTTTTACATCTGTTTCTCACCTAATATCTAGCTTTCATGGGATAACTGGTATCAAGTCGCAAAGCCTCTTATGATCACTTTATTTGTTGCTCTGGAGCTTGGCTAAAGCCTGGTTATACCTTTAGTGTTTCTTAGAGAAACTTTAATGATTGGGTTGAGTTATAAAAGCTTCTTTAATAAATCTAATGAATCTTACTTTCAGAAGGGTAACTTTATGATCTTTTCTAGTGAAGGCAACTGCAAAATTAATTGTCAAATGTGTATTGAGTCCTCTTAACTACTGTTTGGTTTTGAGTTGGTTCTTAAATCTATATTCCTACAGTACATCATGAAAGATCCCAGAGTAGAAGCTAGATATGAGTGCACTGGTATTAACACTTTTGTATCCGACTTTAATTCCTTCCTAGACAGAGGAGGAATCTTTTGTGATAGACACATGTGCCCTTTTCTCTTTGGATATTTATCCATCTACTCCTAATAGGCCTACTTTAGTGTCGCATTGAAGTCTATAGTTTTAAGAATAAATATGCAGTATGAAGTTTGGGTAGATCTTCAGATGCTGTAGAAACAAAGCCACCAATCCTCAGTACACATTTACATTTAAGAGGCCTGACTCTCTTCCCTTGTCTGTTTCTACTGAAGGGGCATATTTTACAATTTTTCAGAACATACATTTTCAACAGTACCTGGCATTAAACCATCTGATGAGTACTATAAGTTGGATTGAGACCTTGAACCCTGTTTCCGGTGAAAGCTCTGGGTTGTAGATTCAAACTTCTCAATTAGCACCTCAATAGTATAAAAAGTGTCAGTAAGACACTCATCTGAATTAGAAAGTTGAGTTCAAGTCCCACTCCAGGACTTGTGCACATAACGTGGATTGACACGTCATTGCGTTCGAAGTAAGTGCTCCATTGTTGGAGCTGGTGTCCTTTGAATAAAATATCAAACCAGTTCAGTTTGAAATGAATGGTCCCACGATACCATTTGAGTAAGAGCGGAGTTCTCCTTGGTGTCCTAGCCAACAACCAGTAACCCCCCCCCAAATGGAGTAATTAGTCAGTCATGTTTGCTTCACTTCAAAAAAAAAAATAATAATTTACCTGAACGTAGAATATAAATTCAAATTATTTCAATGATTGAATCAAATTGTTCAACATTGACATCAACTGGCTGATATTCCAGCAATACTATTTCATGTTTTGGAACTATCTTTTAAAAGTTTTTATCCATTGTTCAAATAGTGATGCTGTAACTATATTTTTAGTGTCAAATAGAAGTGCTAAAAGTATAAACTGCTGTGCTTAATATTTCACATGCACAACATAAATTCTGTCTTACAGCCTGATTTCCCTTACAAGGATGACCTTCTTGCTTTGGACTCGAGCTGCCTTCTGCTGATAGTTCTGCTTTCCTTCACCATTATTATAACTGTTAAGGTAAGGCAGTAGAAACAAAGCCTTAGTAAAGTTTTTAACTGTAACGTGTATATGAAGAAGAAACACTGCAGTGTGACTCATGGTACAATATCACCAATTAAGTATGGCATACCTTTTTCAAGGTGAGCATTTTTAATTAGACTTGCTCTTGGTGCAAATTTTGTTCACACTTGAAACATTTAAGTCTGACTCGTCAATCAATTTTCTTCCTCATTTTTTTTCTCAGCCAGTTAGAAATATTTTACTCTTTCATATTGCATATTTTCCCCTCCAGTTTATTGCTTCCCAGTCATGTTTGGCTATGTGATTATTTCTCGCCCATCTCACTTTTTTGAGATTTTTTTAAAATTACATAACGTACACAAAAGAAATGTAAAATTACCCATAAACTTGGATCCACAACTTTTTTGTTCATCCTCTTTCTCAGAAAAAACCTCAACCTGCTAGACCAAGTATAATTTCTCATTTTCTCTGATCTTTCTCTTTCCTTTATGCAGACTAGTATCTTTAGCTAGAGGAACCTCAGAGTCTGTGAATCTTTTTATGGGCCCAAAATTCAAGAATCCCCAAAATGTTTAACATTTAAAAGTCCAGCTCTCAACATACTCCTGATTTTTATTTCAACAGTGCTGTGACCCAGGGCAAGAGGTGCTGTTGAAAAAAATTGTGGACCACCATGTTTATGGGGAGGGGAAAAGATGAAAGTAGGAGAAAAACCTGTGGTGTGGAGCAAGTACTTATCTTTGCCCCTGCTCAGCATGGGAGTGATGGTTGCTGTTGTGAGTTAGTGGATCCACATCATAGTGCATACTCTGAGAAATTCCAAGATCCTATAGTATAGGAAAACATGACTGGTTTTGATATCCTTCTCCTTTTCTTCTCTTCCCCCTCTTTCCACCCCCCCCCCCCCCCCCACACACCATTCTTATGTTTGCAGTTTGCCATCCAAAGTCTTTGTTAATCTCTTAAAACAGATTGTTACAATGTTCTAATTGCAATAGCTTTGACCCTTTTTATAGCCTGGCCAACCGCAATACACTAACTTTATTAAAACCAGGTATGCTACTTTATAAAAGAAAACAAAGTCCATTTAACTATGGTCTTATTTAGTATTTAGGTCATAAGTTTTTACATGATTTTGTAAATCTGTCTGTTTTGCTGCATGAAATAAAACTATAGCTAATGATCAAATACATACAATTGCTGTTCTGTTTTGCAGGCTTACTTCATCAACTGTGTTTGGAACTGCTACAAGTACATCAACAATAGGAATGCACCTGAGATAGCTGTGTACCCAGCCTTTGAAACACCTATACAGGTATGCAAAGTACTGTAAATTACACAGAAATCCAATATAGATGGGGATGTGGGAGTAATATCTATTTTCCTTTTTTGCTATTTTCCAATTTTACACTCTCCCGTTCTCCCCTTGTTGTGACTGACTTGCTTCTTGCTAATGTGTGGTATTCAGGAGGCAAGGAGGCAGGCAACCTTGTGCATCGCCCACGTGTCAATTATTCACAAGTCTTGAACATGGCAAGCTGTTTGACTACAGGATATACTCGAGCCTTTTGCCAACCAGTGTTCACATGCATTTCCAGCAGAGGCTTTTGGATAGCAATCGAAAGCTACTTTTCCTCCCTCCTTTCATGAGCAGCATTGAAGATCATTGCAGTAACACTAAAGATATTTGCTGTGCAACACTGAGCCTCATGGGTGAAAAGCCTCAAATTCAATCCCTGAGTTATTGCTGAAAATAGAGACATGTTTAGTTTAGAGACACAGCGCTGAAACAGACCCTTCGGCCCACCGAGTCTGTGCTGACCATCAACCACCCATTTATACTAATCCTATACTAATTCCATATTCCTACCACATTCCCACCTGTTCCTATATTTCCCTACCACCTACCTATACTAGGGGCAATTTATAATGGCCAATTTACCTATCAACCTGCAAGTCTTTGGCATGTGGGAGGAAACCCACGCAGACACAGGGAGAACTTGTAAACTCCACACAGGCAGTACCCAGAATTGAACCCGGGTCGCTGGAGCTGTGAGGCTGCAGTGCTAGCCACTGTGTCGCCCCATGTTGTCGAAGCTTTTTGTCTTGCACTTAACAGGACAATCTGCAAGAATACCAATGTAAGGGAAAACAAATTTATACTGTATGAGAAGAGTGCTGATTGGTTGGAAAGTGAACTCTGGTAGAGGTGTTGCCATGGAGAATGCACCAGTTAACAGTGACTGGTTAACTGCCAAGCTTTGTTTGAAATTTAAACCAGGCAGCTTAACTCTGGTCAAGGCATTGCCCTGAAGAATGAACCAGTGAATGGCTGTCACTTGTTTTGTTTAGCTGGAACAGGCGCAATGTTTGTACATATTTTTTCTGGCTGCAAAGAACAGGGCCCTGTGTATTAATATATGTAGCTTCCAGTATGTGCAAATGTGCCAGACTGCAAGCCCGACTGACAAATTAGTTGTCAGCATAATTCTTAGCACAGACGATTATTTAGCAAATGTTGTCCGATTGTGGAATCACGTCTAATGTTGGACCACTGTTTTGTAAGCATGGGCAGGTTGGGTACGGCCTGTACCTTTCCTGTTATGAACAGCAAAAGGGACATGGTTGATACGGTCCACCAGTCTTTGAGACGTATGGCCTATATACCTAGCATCACACTGGCATTGAAATTCACATATCACATTACTCATTTATGTGATAGGCAGGCTGTCTTTTTGGCTGGACGGCAGTATCTCAATAATGAACATCACGTGCTGCTACTGCATAGTAGCAGTGTGAAACTGCTAGCTTCACCTGTTGCTCAAATTTTTGGGATAAATTACCCTTCTAGGGTAATTTGAGGTTGAGGTAGACTGGGCACTTTTCAGAACTGACTGATGGCCCTAGGCCTGTTCATAAGTTTGCGCGATATACAGCAAGAAATTATCTGATCAGGGAAGCCATTGCCACGCAGGATGTCTTTGATTTGCCCTATTTTAGCATCAAGCTTGCATGGTGAGTTAATGGCCGGGGTCCTATTTACGAGGTTGCAAATGAGGCCAATCATACAGCGTGTGGAACTGTAAGAATCCCAATGCGTGTATTGACCAGTGAAGGTAGGTTTGTGGTAGACAGTGATAGAGAACCCCTTAGCAGATTTCTCAACTAGTACATCAAGGAAAGAACTCATTCGACTGCTCCATTTCAGAGGTAAATTTGAGCTCAGGATGGAGCCCATTAAGACGTGTAAGGAAATTTATTGCATGCAGCTGTGGATTCAAATATAGCAAATGTGTCATCTACATATTGGAAATATGCAACAGGTGGGAGGTTGGGTGTCATTCCCTCAAAGATAAATAACCCTGGGTTATACTGGTTCTGAACATCATCCCAGCTGAGGTGCAGTGCAGATGACACAATTGGCCTGGGTGTTTGGGAACAGGAAATATCAGTGTTTTCACTTCTGATCACCATTCAAGTACCTTTTGCCTTGAAGTGTATACCTGTGGATTCTGGGCTAGCTGTTTATTGGATTCATCTTTAATAGTTCTTGTGCTTGATTGAGGCTAGATTTTGACATGATTGACCTGGAGGGATGCTACTACCTCAAACTGTACCTTCGCTTGAGACACTGTCTTCATGATTAAAGAGTAAATGAAAAGAGCAGCACTTTTCTTACTACTTGCTTATTTTCAGGTTACAAGGCAAACTACAAAAATACTCCGATTGGGTGACTGCTTTGCGGAACACCTTTGCTCCGTCCGAGAACATGACCCTGAGCTTCCTGTTGCTTGCCATTTCAACACACCCCTTGCTCTCAGGCCCATATTTCTGTCCTGGGCCTGCTGCAGTGTTCCAGTGAACATCAACACAAGTTCAAGGAACAGCATCTCAATTACCGATTAGGCACACTACATCCTACTAGACTGTACATTGAGTCCAATAATTTCAGAGCCCCACTTTTTTAGTTTTAATTTAATTTTTAATTTTAGTTTGTTTCATTTTTTTTAACCATGTGCCTGCCCACTTTTTTTTTTCATGTTTGTGTTTTTGGCCAGGGCTGTTCATTATTCCATCATTTAACACCCTCTGCACTAACGCTTTGTCTTTCACCACACCATTAACACACCCTTTGCCTTTGCTCCATGACCACTGGTCAGTTATTCTGTGACCCTCTGTCTTATCAACACCTTCCCTTGTATTATCTTTTGCCCCACCCCCGCTTTAGTTGCTTAAAACCTATTACATTTTTAACCTTTGCCAGTCCTGATGAAAGGTCACTGACCTGAAGCATTAACTCTACTTCTCTCTCCACAGATGCTGCCAGACCTCCTGAGTATTTCCAGTATTTTTTGTTTTTATTTGATTTCCAGCATCTGTAGATTTGCTTTTACAAAAATACTCAACTACTTCATTTGGTTTTATTCTTGGAATGTGTGCATCATGGGCATGGCCAACATCTGTTACTCATTCCTAACTGCCATTGAGAAGGTGGTTATCTGCCTTCTCGAACCATTGCTGGATGTGTGGTAAAGGTACTCTGACAATGCTGTTGGGTAGGGAGTATCAAGACTTTGACTTAGTGACGATGACTGACTGCTGGAACCATATAAAGATTGACATTGATCCTTTAAAACACATCAGTACAACAGAGACATGTTAATGCAGGGTAGGATAACTGGTTCGCAGTGGAGGACATTTTTTTTGGAAGGGTATTTAAAAATTATTTGAAGAAACCGGGGGGAAAAATTTGTCATGCTGTATAATTTTTGTAACATATTTGAGTAGGTTTGTTTGTGGATATGAACCCCTGATCATCGATGTGCTGTTTGTCTCTGGCATCAAGTCGTGAATAAGTCTATTTCTCTAGCTTAACAGTAGTAAAAGCTATCCTCTTCAGCTCTGGGTCAACCTCCACCAAAAACTGCACGCTATAGATGTTGATTCTATCTCTCGACAATTTGCATATGCAAGATCTGATGGTGTGCCTCCTCCAGTGTCCTGCTTGATCCTGAGCTCTGCTTCAATCCCATTTCTAATCATCCTTTTAACATGGCATATTTCCAGACAACCCTCACCCACCCCTTCATGTTCTTCAATATTCTGCTTACCAGTCTGAAATGTCACCTTGCATGAACTGCAGCATGTTCAGAACTCTTAGTGCTTGAAACCTGACCCCCACTCTTTATTAACTGACCTACATTGCTCCCTCGTCGCAGGATTTTAAATCCTCATCCTAGTTTTCAAATCTTCCAACGTCTCCTTCTCCCTAACTCTACATCTCTTCCAGCTCTGGGTCTGCTGAGAGTCTTGCTAATCTCTCCTCATATACATCGATTGATATCTTTCAGCCAAGATACTCAACTCTAGAATTTTTGCTTCCTAAATCTTTTTTTTTAAACCTTTCTCTTCACAAGTTCCTCAAACTCTAGTTCATTGTGTTCTTTTGGGACCTAGAGTAACGGTAACAATTTTTCTGCTTGGTTCATGTTTTTCATTCCCATCCAATAATGTGTCTTGGGAAGTTTTATATTAAAAATGCAAGCTGTTGCAGAAACTAAAATTTTATTTGTGCATAAATAGACATAATTGTAATGAGAGCAGATTTTCTCAAACTTCATCTAATAATTAGATTACTAATTGAGTTCCCATAGCATGAAGCACCATGTTCAAACAGTGAGTTAGCAAATAATTCAGTTTCACTTTTTAAGGGATATAGCAGGCAACGTCTTTAAGGCTCATAGGCAGCTGCTGTTCAGCTCTGCTGGTATTTTGAGTAGATTATTTGGATGGATGCCGAATGTTGGAGTGCTGCTCTTGATAGAATGTGGTGGTCATGAACTTGAACAGGACTGGTCTCCTGGCAATAGATGTGCTCAGGCTTGGAAGTAGTCAAATTAACTAGTCTAGACTCCAGGTAAAGGAAGAGTTTTATTGCCTCCAAACAGGATTGCAAAATGTCTTCATTTGGGTGGATATACAATTTGCAGAGCACTGATAGTGAATGAGTATTGCATGATTTCTACAAGATTCCCTCTTCCAGGTTTTGCTCTCATCACTCATTTGACCCAACACTGATCAAATGTGATTACCAAGTCAAAGAATGGAATGTTTAAAGTGTTACGACTCCTTTAAATGGAAGTAGCTAGCTGACACAATGACTAATCTTTGTTGACTGAGTTAATGCAATCTGCTCAATAGTGAAGATGCTTCACTTCGATATAGCAGCAATGATTGGGTACCACTTGACTTTCAAGTGATGTGTTGACCCTACACTAAGTTCTATCAATATGATTTTAACGAGTGCCTCCTGAAGCATGCTTTTTGGATTGTGATTTGTTTTCAACCATAACACTGAAAATATACCTATATAGTAGCCTTATCTCAAAATAGATATTTTATCTGTCAAATCTCTTGCCATTCATTAGCTATAATTTTTGTAACTTTGCATTGCTTTCCTCCCTCTGGTGGCTTTTTAAGTAAAAGTCAAGCACCTTCGACTAGTTCATTGGATTTTGTGGCAATTCTAGACCAGGTTCAATAGCTAGTGTGGTATTTAATCTGTTGTACATTTCATATGTTGAAGTATTCCCGGTCCTTCCAAATTGTTGTATGTTTAAAAATAAAAATTTCAGCTGATTTTAAGGTAAAACTTTACTGCCCTGATATTTTGGGAAGTGTTCAGTCTGCTGAGAGTATTTGGTTTAACTGTGGAACATGCACCATTCATATTTAGCATATAGATTGACTCCCTATTGCTCCCCTCCTGTTCTTTTCCTCTTGCATTCTACCCATGGTTCAACAAACTTAATTGTATTCCTTCAGTGGGTTACAAAAGGCTGATGGCTTGTGTCCTGTTGAACACCTGCTATTCCTGTAACAAGAAGTGTTGCCTGCAACACTCAGTTTGCTCACCAGCACAGATGTGTATTAATAGGCAGGGCATGACTGCCTCAAAAAATGCTGCTTTTGAAATTGAGCACAGGGCTAACTGCAGCAGAAGGTACCTTTTCAGTTAAATAAATGTCTGTTGAAAACACTACAACAGTATTTTTGATGGTTTGAATTAGTTGATAAGTCTCCTGGTTTGAGCAGAGCTGGCTTTAGTTGCCTGCCTTCCTCCTTGTAACCAACTCAAACATGAATGGAACAAATTCCAAAAAAATTGTCAGCTTTAACAGGCTATTTTTCAAGCCAACTGAAAATCCCAAGTCAAACAAGTGAAATGAATACTCCAGGAAAGGCTCTGCTGAATCAAAATACTGATTGACAACTCCAAGGAGTACCACACTTGGACAAGTCCTTTGTGACATTATACGGGTTATATTTTCTACCTGCTTCTGGTGCTGTTAATGTTTTCTAGGGCAGTGGCATGATGAGTGGTAGCTTTATTAAACTGTTCTGAAACAAATAAAAGATAGTTTGAATACCTATTTACAATTCTTTAATTGGCACTGGAGGTGGGCTTGGATTATCGTACTTGTTACATCACACCTTGTTTTGTCAAGTCTCCCATCTGGCTAATTAACTAGAGTAAAACCTATGAACATACATAATCTACCTGTACTAGCTTCCAAGATGAGATGACTAAATTGTATCTGTATTTTTGTATTTTTTTTGAGATGGCACAGCTCTACTATTCAGTTATGCTTTGACATTTATTTTTGTTTTTTAGTATGTGCTGCCAACTTATGAAATGGCAGTGAAGATGCCGGAGAAGGAGCCCCCACCTCCTTACATGCCTGCTTGAACTCAATGTAAATCAGTAACAAATGAGCATTTTTCTCGATAAATTCAAGCCTGGGTACCTTGTATTTAAGCTTTGAGACTTTGTAAGAGGTATTCTGTATTTGTGTAAACTTTTGAGTATCTAGAAAATTATATTTTGTATGTAAACATATGATTGAAACTAAAAGCTTTGAATATGGCAATTTCTTTTTTATTTCTCTCATTAACTGGGTGAGTATCTTTGATCCTTCTGTACCCGGTTGAGACTTTTTGATTTGTCTTTCATTCAAAATTAGCTGGGTGCATTTGTATTTTTATATTTTCCTCAACATTAAATGGAGAGTGGAATGGGTCTTGGAATAAAGACAGGATGGAACTGGTCACTAATTGATATTTGACCATTTGAAGTAGTTGAGCAGTTAAAGCACGTGTTGGAATACGGTGCAGAACTTGGAAGTTGAAATAAACAATACTTAGTTTCTACCACTAGAGGTTCCAAGTGATCATTAAATATTAATGCAATCTCTCGAGGCAGAAATCATGTACAACACAGTAGTTTTCCACTGGTCCATCCAACTTTGCACTAATTTTTGTTTGCAAGACGTAAACCTCAAACCGTTGGAACTTTCAATCCAGACCAGTGAATTATGTACCCATTGGCGATATGGAAATGTACTGTTGGATATATGAATCAAATATATTTGTGTACTTTTCCTTCTGTCAATTTGTTTTAAGGTTCCTTTCAGTATGATATGGTATCTTGGGTGAGGGAGAGGAAATTGTAAAACTTAAACAAAATGTTGCTGTCTTCTGCTTTGTATAACTGATACAAGTGTAAACAGTCATAAGGATTGTATGATTGCTTTATTTGTCACTTTAATCTAAAAAAAAATTATTAAACGTTTCAATTATAATGCAGTTAAGTTTCTCTTTTAATCAAGCAAGTTATCATTTTAAAGAACTGATGTTCCCTTTCCATATACCTAGGTGTCGATTGTGGAATAAACTGATCTGTGGTTAGTTTTTATTAAAAGATATAAAAAGCAATTAGCTTAAACTGATCTATTCCCGTAGAAAGTCTTTAGGCCTTGAAGTAGGTATTCCCAAAAATGTATTTACAAAACTGGCAAGTTTATCTCCAGTTTTTCTTCAAACCAATTCTGATATTTTGTTAAATGGTTTGCATGACGTTACACAAATATTTTACTGAATGATTTTCTTAGGTCCACAGGCTGGAGATCTAAATTTGTATTTTTTAAAAGATATTTAAAACATGATGACTGCTAGTAGCTTAAGATCATCTAGTTTGCTACACTGTACCCAACATTGCAAAGGACTATGAGGAAAGAGACAACATGTTTGCTCAGTCCCCAGCAAGAACAAAGACCCAGGAAGTTTAAAGGAACTGCCTGTTCTCTCAGCAAGAAATACTGCTAACTGCTATATTTGAATCAGAGTGACTGTCCTGTGACAAGCCCCTCCCCATCTGTGGGTTGTAAGCTGTTTCTTTTCTCTGCAGCAGAGGAGAAGCAACTACACTCTGACATTTGCAGAACCTAAGTGCGCTCGCTCTCTTCCCCCTCTCCATTCCAGCTTGAAAGCTTTCAAATCCTGCCTGTTGACTGACCACCTTTACATACTCCAGCTACAATCTGAAACCCTGTCGGAAGAAATCTTCCGCATCGCTATCTCCAAGAGACTCACTGAACCAGTCATCTACCTCTTCAAAAGCCTCAGGACTACTGAGTTCAGCTAGAAGCCAGCTGAATCACCAAACTTTGGACTGTATACCTTTTTTATGGACTCTAACTCAACCAATCCACATTTCCTCACTCTAACCTATTTGTGTGTGTGTGTGTATGTGTAAACCTCTAGTGAGAGGGTTGGCACATTGTTTTATTAGTTCGGTTTAGGTACGCTAAAGTTAACCTCTTTATTAACTCAAGAAAACCTGTCCAATTGGTTCTTGTTATGATAGCAAGTAAGTAAGCAAATACCTACTGAATTGGCCAGTATATCCACTTTAAGAAAGAATTAAATCTGTTGTGGTCGAACAAGGAGAGGGAAAAGAAGGAACCCCCTTCGACTCCTCACTTGACTGCATCACATTTGGGGGCTCACATCTGTGTTCAAACCCAAAGACAAATGGAAAATTGGAAGTGGGAAACCAAATTGATTCCTAGCAATTTAAAACTTCGATACAGGTTTTGTGGTTTTCAGTACTACAGTACTAAAATGTCCACATTCGAGACCAATACCTTCCTGGAACAGTGAAGTAACTTGGGCCAGGTTAGAAGCCCTGTCTGTTGGAGAAAAGAGGAATGTAGCTGGGCAGTTGGGCTTGTTAGCTTTTGGACAGATAGTAATCTCTAAATACAGAAACTTGTGGCCAATCATTTTAAAACTGACACTGAAGAACCAGACAGACATAAAATCTGAAACAGACAAAGTAACAGTAGCTAAGATGCAGCTAGAACAGAGGCTACCAGAATTACAATTCCAGGAAAGGAAGAAAGAGAATTCCAGAAGAAGGAGCAAAGGGAGTTAAGGCGGCTCAAACTAACTAGGGGAAGGCCCAATACCAAAGTGAAGTCACCACTATTGAGAGTTACCCCTAGCTCAGGACCAGGATTTGAGCTCTTCTCCCAGTTGATATCAAAGTTGAACAAGGGGGATGTAGAAGCATTTTTCATCTGCTTTGAAAAGCTTGCAAAACAGTTGAAGTGATCAGTAGACAGCTGGACATTGTTACTGCAAAGCAAACTAACAGGAAAAGCCCATGAGGTTTATTCACTTGCCTGATGAGTGTTCATCGATTATAAGATGACTGAAAATGCTATCCTGAATGCATGTAAGCTAGTCCCAGAGGCATACCGCCACAAGCTCCAATCCCTCTGAAAGGAGTCTGAACAAACTTTCCTTGAGTTTGAAAGAGTTAAGCACTTCCGATAGTCCACCTATGAAAACCTTAAGAGAGGTGATCCTCCTGGAGTTCAATAACTCGCTTACCTTTTCCATTGGTGGGACCCCAGGCACCTTTCTTGCTGGGTCGTAACACTGTTGTATAGTGTTATGACTGAGAAAGAAGTCTAAGGTTCCCTCTCAGCCTTCACCTGGTCTTAACGTAACAGGGTTTAATTTTTAAAACACCATGTTTTTAGCTCCCCCTTAGTGAATCCTTGTTCATTGATTTCCAATTGTAAAGCAAAGAAACCAGCCAAACAAGTTTTCTTAGGTTTAAAGGAGAAAGGTTGAACTTTATTAAACTTAAACTGTAATTCGGATAATGCCTACGGATACGCGATGCACCCACGTTAGCATGCATATACAATATGCACATGCAGATAGACAGAAAAGAGGGGAAATTAGATTTAATTAGCCCCAAATTGGAATTTTTTTCTGGGGGAGTCAGTGAAGGGCGGGTCTATCATGAACTCTTTCAGTGCTTTGCGAAGTCATGCAAAGGCTTTTGACTTTAGGGGATGGGTGATTCTCTTGTTTTTTATGACTGCGTGGGAGGATTCTTTGCTGATCTCCCCTTTGTCCTCTGGGACACCTGCCTGCAGGTATTTGTGCAGACTCTACTGCACTCCCCTGTGGCACTTTGACTAGGTGAGGCATCACCCTCGATTTCTGTGCCCCCCTTGAGGTCTTTGTTTCTGTAGGTTCCTGTAAATGCTGTTAGCAACTCTGGTGGAGTGCTTCTAGAGTCTGCATTTACATATGAGGATGTGGGCTCCAACTTTTCAAATATTGTGGGGTTGGCAGACCAGACAGTGGTTTTCATCTGGGATTCCTCCCAGACTTCCTTTAACCTGCCCCCTTGGTCCCTTTTTTTCCCCTTCCTCTTCTAACCTGTTGCCAGCCTTGTGCCTGTCTGTCCCCTTTTATTCTCAGTGGAGGTTCTTTACAGTTCACTGGTCCTCCTAACACCCGTACAGGACTTAGGGGTGCAGGTTTCACTGTAGGTTGGATTTCCTCTCAACCTGGCACATGTGGCAACTCCTGCAATACTCTTCCACATCTTTGTGGAATTTTGGCCAGTCAAACTGCTGTCTTATGCGGCCTTTTGTATACCAGCATGTAGTCTTGTGGGCCCTTAATATTTCTCTCCGGTACCTCTGCTGCATCACTAACTGGTGAACTGCTGTCCACTCCTTGCTCCCAGGTCTGGGAAGAGCACTCCATTTCCTCATCACTACCTCATTCTTTAAATTGTAGCAACCTGGAACTCCCTTTGCTTCACTTTCAGGCTGGGCAGCCTTTGCTAATTCTCCCAATGTTGGATCAGCTCGCTGAGCCTCAGCTAGGGAAAATTTATTTAATTCCTTGGGTCTTCTATCTTTCTGAAGAAAGTCTTGGACAGACAGATCTCATGGTTATCTGCCCGCAGTGCCAATGCAGTCTTCTCTGGGGGAGCTGGTTTGATAATGGCCTCATTCATCACATATTCAGGGAAACTGCAGGGGACCGTCTCTTGCCACTGTCTTGTTTCTCTGACCTCCTGTGATCTTTCATTACGGTGTGTGGGGGGGGGGGGGGGTGGTATGGTGCGGTGCTACCACCTTCACCCCCACCAGCTCATTACCATTAAGCAGGTCAAGCCTGGCCACACTAGATCACACTCCAGGTGCACCCGGTGTACAGGTATACACTGCCCTCCAATACCATTCACCACCATTCTGGTGTTCACTGCACTCTTGGGGTGGGGGGGGGGGTGGTGATGGTGGTGAAGGTCAGGCCTTTGCCAAGTAAAACGGATTGAGTGGCCCCTATGTCCCTGAGAATTACTATGGGCTTGCTTGCCCCACTCAAGGGATGTGGGATTATTTTCCCTTCAAACACAAATCCCTGATAGCCTTCAGGGATCCTATTAACTTTTCCTGCATTTGCAGTAGTAAACTTCCAGGGTTGCACTCTTACTGCAGTTAAAGCTACAGCTTGCTCTGTTGTGCTGTCTTCCAGGATTTCTTCTTCACTGAGCGGGTGTGCCCTGATTAATCCTACAGGTTTTCTCTTTAGTTTCCAGCAGTCAGCTTTTAGATGACCTGCCCTTGTTACAATGGAAGCACACAGGTCTCTGGGTCTCACTCCTGCTCAGCACCTTTTTTGGCTGGAGGAGGGTCCCCTGTGTTTCCTGCTTTCCTTTGTCTGCCAGGACTGCTTGGGTTCCTATCACCTTCCCACCCTTTGTCCTTTTTGGATTTGTGGGGGTGACTAGGAAAGGTTCTCCCCTGGGAAACCATTTATAAATGAAAGCAAATTCATCAGCCAGCATAGCTGCTTGCCGGGCTCTCTGATCCTGCTGCTCCTCTACATGGGTCTTTATGGAGAGTGGGAGAGAGTGTTTAAATTCCTCTAACAGGATTACTTCTCTGAGAATCTCATAGCCAGCTGCTTCTTTCAAAATCCAGATAACTTTGATTAGCTTGCTTCTTGAGGGTTCTAAATTTTTGGCGATAGGCTTCAGGTACTAAATCATATGCCCAATGATAGCATTTTTTTGTCAGTTAATAATTTGAAGAACTCTCATCTGGCAACAGAATAAACCGCATGGGCTTTTCAGGTTAGCTTGCTTTGTAATAAGAGGTCAGGTCTCAGCTCGTCATTTTAGCTGCCTTGCCAACTTCTCAAAGGGCACAAAATATTTCCACATCTTCTTCACAAATTTTGGGATTAGTTGATAGTTTTAACAGTTCTGTACCCAGCCTTGAATTGCAGTCCTCCACACTGGCCTTGCTTTCACTGGGCTTACTCTGTCGCCCCCGAGTTAATTGAAGATGCCTCCGCGCGCTCTCCACATTCCTTCCAGAATGTTCTTCCTCTCTCCCTCTCTTGCCTTTCGTTTTCTTCACGTTCCTTCTGGAAGGCTCTCTCCCTCTCATGTCTTTCTTTCTTTCTCTCTTCTCTAATTCAAGTTTCCTCTGTTCTAGTTGTAGCTTTGCTTGTAATACCCTGTCTGGGTCTACTTCTAACCCTGTTTCTGCTTCAGATTCAAGGGAAAAATGGTTGGCTACTAGTCTTCAGAGTTCAGACTTTCGAGCATTGGCACGGACAGTGATCCAACACTGCTTTTAACTTATCCCAAGGTACTTCACCTGGCTTGGGGAGCTACTAGCTTCAGTCGCAGAAATGTTAGTATTCAATCGCACACAACCACAAGAAAACTTGTATTGAAATCTTTTCTCTTTTTTGATCGGGAACAATTTGGCTTTCCACTTCCAATTTCTCTCATTTGTCTGTGGGTAATATCCTGGACGAGCTCCCAAATTTCAGTTAACATCTGTAGATATGCGATGCGCCCAAGCTAGCATGCATACATGCATGATGCACACATGAAGATAGAGACAGAAAAGAGCAGAAGAAATACAGTGGAAGAGTTTGAGGCAATATCTGAAGATGGCTTGGTTACTGTTCGAGCTTGCTGTAAAGGCATTGATTGTAGGTAGGTCTTGCTTTTTGTTGTGGCCCAGTATTCTTCTTGAACCTTGCTCAGTGTAGGAGACTTTTCTCTCTTTGAGGTTCACGTCCCTTCAGTGGGTCCAGAGGCTGGTGAGAAAGAGATGGGAGCAGACAGGAGAGGTCTCAGTCCAGGAGCAAATAGTCTTTTTGAGTTCAAACTTTCTGTGGCTAGTTCAAAATAAAAACCCTGGACCAGCCAGTTAGTCATGTGACCAGCTGGTTTAACTACTCCTGGCTTTTGTGGATTGTGTCACCTTAGCAGTCTCTGGAATGCTCTTCCTTACACCTTCAATGTCTGGTGATCAAAATCCATTGTTGGTTTAGTGGACCAGGGAATAGCCCTTTGTCTCCACAAGCACTGTCCATTAGTATACAAATGTCCTTCCAGCCAAATGTCTGGTGATTTTTTAACAAGTCCTTTCTTCACTCCTGCAACAGTTTAACATCAATGTTCATATGACAAAATTAATATGCCTCATTCTTGGCAGGTGGGGGCTTGCATGACAATAGGATATTCTGAAATGATAGGACAGAAGAGGAGGGACATGCTGGAAGGTGAGTTGTGGGGTCATCAGCTGCAAGGACTCGGGGAAGATCAGATGAAGCACTGCTAAATCAGTGTGGCCCTTGCTGCCATGCCAGCCTGTAGTTCACTCAGGTCTAGGACAGCATAACTGGGGGTCCTCCACTGCCTGGATGCCAGCCACCTCTGGAGCTAACCTTTCTTCCTCCTCTTCCTCCTCCCAGTACTCCTCCAAGATGGTGTGGCATTCCAGTTCCTCCTCCTCATCCGTCGCCAGGCCTCTTTGCAATGTCATGTTGTGCAGAGCACAGCAGATGACCATGATGTGGGATTTTCTGGCTGGCTTGTATTGGAAAGCACCACCCGATCAGTCAAAGCGACGGAAGCGCATCTTCAAGGGTCCTTGTTAGGAGGTGGCTCTGGCTGTAGCGCCTCTCCCCATCCATGTCTAGGTTTTCAACAGGCATCAGGAACCACCTCCTTAGCGAATAACCCTTCTCCCACAGCAGTCACTCACGGAGTTTCAATGTGGACCTGAAGAGGTTCGGTACCTGGGATGCCCACAAGATGAAGGACTCATGAAGCTGCCCAGGAACCGGGAGCAGATCTGCAAGATTTGCTTTCTGTGATCATAGACCAGCTGGACATTAAATGAGTGGTAGTCCTTTCTGTTCAGGAATCTGACCAGCTGGTCTGTTGGTGCCTTGATGGCTACAAGGGTGCAATTGATGACCGCCTAGACCTGAGGGAATTCACTGATGGCAGCAAAGCTAAAGCCCTCTGCCTGCACAGGCCCATCTGTGTCAAAGTGGATATGGTCACCCGCCCTCCTGAATAAGGCATCCGTGACCTGTCTGATATCTTGATGAGCTGCTGATTGGAAATGTCACCTAGGTCCTCAGCAGATCCCTGGAACGAGCAGGTTGCATAGAAATACAGGGCGACGGTGACCTTGACAGCTGCAGGTAAGGGACATTGTGGATCAGAGCACACAGGTCTGAGACCATGTGCCTGGATAGGCGTAGCTTCCTATCGCACTGGCACTGAGTCATTTGCAGGTAGCTGCCTCGGGCGGTAGAACCGATGTCTTGCCTTCTTACCCCTGCAGTCCCCTGCTCCTCTGGCATCCTGCTGTTGAGCAGGTTGCATCTCCAATGTCAGAATAGCCTGTTCCCATCTGAACTCCCACAGCTGGGCTTTTTGCATTCACCAGGCCTTCCCCTGCCAACCCAGGTGCCTGTGATGCCAGCGGCCTCACATCCCTCTCCATATTTGTGCCACTCACCACTAAGAAAAGTAAGTCTTACAGCTGCAGCAATAGCCACTCTGTGGCACTTTTGGAGCAGATGAGCTTCACTTTGTGCCTCTGCATTATTTAAATCAGCCATTCCCAAAGCCCTCATGGCCCACCCGCTGTGTTCCAGACATGGTGTTCGCCCCATGGCCTTCCTTTGAAAATCAAAAACTGCTGACAAACCTGGTTAATGAGCTTCACAGTAAGCTCAAGAGGCGATTAATTGGAGGCATGCGGGGCTACCACTCCCTCCTTCCGTGTGTCCCTTTAAAAATGGCTTCAGGTTCCAGAGACAGTGGAACCCATTGCCAACCACTGAGAATGTGATTTTCACACCTTTTGCCGCCCCCAGCAGGCTTTAAAAGTCTGGCCCATAGAGTCATGACGACACAGAAGGAGGCCATTTGGCCCATCGAGGTCATGCCAGTTCTCTGTAGAGCAATCCAGTTAGCCCCATTACCCTGCTCTACTCCCGTAGCCCTGCAAGTTTATTTCCTTCAAGTGCCTATCCAATTTCCTTTTGAAATCATGAATGTCTTTGCTCCCACCACCCTCATAGGCAGCAAGTTCCAGGTCATTGTCACTCACTACGTAAAAAAGTTCTTCCTCACATCCCCCTGCATCTCTTGTCAAAACCTTAAATCTGTGTCCCTTAGTCCTTGTACCATCAGTTAATGGAGACAACTTTTCTTTGTCTGATTTAAACCTTTCACAATCTTATAGACTGCTATCAGATCTCCCCTTAACCTTCTTTGCTCCCAGGAGAACAACCCCAGCTTCTCCAATCTAACCTTGTAGTGAAATTCCCTCATCCCCGGAACCATTCTGGTAAATCTCCTCTGCACCCTTTCAAGGACCCCGTTACGACCAGGTGAGAAGGGATCCAGAGGTTCCCTCTCAGCCTTTGCCTGGTTTAATCATAACAGGGTTTAATTTTTGGAAACATTGTATTTTTAGCTCCCCTTTCAGTGAATCCTTGTTCACTGCTCCAATTGTAAGGCAAAGAAATCAGACAGGCTTCCTTAGATTTAAACAAGAAAGGTAGAAGTTTATTAATCTTAAACTCTAATCCAGTTAACGACTACAAATATACGACGCGACCATGCTAGCATGCATGTATGATAAACACACATGCAGATAGAGACAGAAAAAGTAGAAAAGAATAAAGGGGAAAAGTTTGAGGCAAGATCTGTAAATTATTTACTGTCCTTTGAGTTCAATGTGGAGTCTTTGGTTGCCAGTAGGTCCTGATATTCATTGGGGCCCAGTTCACGCTTCAACTTGTTTCGATGTCGGAGTCTTTTCTCTCTTGAGGTGTACGTGTCTTCCGTGGGTCCGGTGGCTTGGGAGAAGGCAAGGGAGAGACAGCCAGGAGAGCGGGTTTCTTGTTCCAGCTTCAGTTGCAAAACTGCCTTCTGTTCCTTTCTGTGTGGCACAATTCAAAAAACCCCCGGTTGCCCAGCAGGTTAGTCATGTGACTAGCTCCTTATTTGGAACAGTCTTTCCTGCGTTGTTTGTGGATTGTATTACCTTAGCAGTCCCTGGAATGTGCTTCCTTATACCTTCAATGTCTGGTGATCAAAATCCATTTGGGTTAATTGGAGCATGGAATAGTCCTTTGTCTCCACAAGCAGCGTCTTAGTATGCAAATATCCTTCCAGCCCAGTGTCTGATGATCTTCAAACAAGCCATTTCTTCACTCCAGCAACAGGTTAAAATCAATGTTCATATGACAAAATTAATATGTCTCATTCTTTGCAGGTGGGGGTCTGCATGGCACCTCCAAACCCAGTGGAATGAAATACGAATTTTAAAAAGAGCATTTCATTAAAAGGGACTAGAGAGAAGATAAGGCAAGGAAAACACATTCATCTCTCTCATTCTTTCAGAACCCGAACAGTTGTTACAACCTGTCTTTTCTTGGTAGCAGTGCTACTTTAAACGGCCCTTTTTGGCATCCCAATCAGATGTGGTTTTTGGGGAAGTTTTTGCAGTTTGCACATTTCCATGACTGCCCAAGATGTCTTTGTTCTTGTTGAAGTCTTGCGGAGGGGGTCGGCGGCGGAGGGTGTTCGGTTTAATTAACCCGAGGTCGGAGTTTTGCTCAGGGGCGGTGGCAGTGGGCGGTTCCACTCTGAACTCTCTTTCAGTGCTTTGATGAGTCATACAAGGCCTTTTCACCTCAGGGGATGGCTGGCTCCCTTTTTCCTGACTGTGGGGGAGGATTCTTTGCTAATCTTCTCTTTGTCCTCTGGAACACTCCTGCTTGCAAGTATTTGTCCAGATTCTGCTGCACTCCCCTGTGGCACTTCGACTAGGTGAGGCATCACCCTCATGGTTTCTCTGCCCTTTTGAGGATTTTCTTTGTCTCTGCAGGTTCCTGTAAATGCTGTTAGCAACTCTGGTGGGGTGCTTCTACTGTCTGCATTTTCATAGGAGGATATGGGGGTCTAACATTTCAAGTATCTCAGGGTCGGTTGACCTGACAGTAGGGGTTTTCATCCAGGATTCTTCCCGGACTTCCTTTAACCTGCTCTCTTGGTCCCATTTTCCCCGTTCCTTTCGAACCTGTTGGCTGCCCTTTTGTTCTCGGCAGGGGTCCCTTACAGTTCACCAGCCCTCTGCTGGAGGGTCCTCCAAACACCGATAGAGGACTTAGGGGTGCAGATTTCACTGTAGATTAGGGTTTCCCCTCAACCTGGCACATGTGGCAACTCCTACAGTACTCCACCACATCTTTGTGGAGTTTTGGCCAGTCAAACTGCTGTCTTATGTGGGCTTTGGTCTTTCGTATACTGAGATGTACAGCCACTGCAATCCCAATGGCCATTCTTACTGTTTCTCTCTGGTACCTCTGTGGTACCACTAAGTGGTGATCTACTGTCCATTCCTTGCTCTCAGATCTGTGAGGAGAACTCCATTTCCTCATCAATACCTCATTCTTTAAATAGTAGCAATCAGGGACTCCCTCTGCTTCAATTTCAGACTATGCAGCCTGTGCTTACTCTCGCAATACTGGATCAGCTCGCTGAGCCACAGCTAGGGAAAATCCATTTAACTCAATCCCTGGGTCTTCTAACTTTCCAAAGAAAGTCTCGGACTGACAGACCTCATGGCCATCTGCCTGCAGTGCCAATTCAGTCTCCTCTGGAGGAGCTGGTTTGATCATGGCCTGATTCATTACACATTCAGGGAAACTGCAGGGGACCGTCTCCTGCCACTTCCCTGTCTTTCTGACCTCCTGTGGTCTCTCTTTCACTACTGGGGAAGCTGCCACCTTCATCCCGCCAGATCATTACCTAGGAGAAGGTCAAGCCCGTCCACAGGCAAATTAGGAACAATCCCTACGGTCACCAGTCCCGAAACTAGGTCACACTCCAAGTGCACCTGGTGTAAAGGTACAGGCACACACTGCCCTCCAATACCATTCACCACCATTCTGGTGTTCACTGTATTCTCTGGGGGAAAGATCAGGCCTTTTCCCAGTAAAAGGGATCTTGTGGCCCCTGTGTCCCTGAGAATTACTATGGGCTTGCTTGCCCCACTTGAGGGATATGGGGTTACTCTCCATTCAGACACAAAACCCTGATAGTCTTCAGGAATCCTATTAAATTTCCCTGCACTTGCAGTAGTAAGCTTCCTGGGTCTCACTCTTACTGCAGTTAAAGCCACAGCTTGTTCTGCTGTGCTGTCCATCAGGTTCACTTCTTCACTGAGCGAGTGAGCCCTGATTAACCCTACAGGTTTTCCCTTTAATTTCCAGCAGTCAGCTCTTAAATGCCCTGCTTTATTACAATGGAAGCACACAGGTCTCTGGGTCTCACTCCTGCTTACAGCACCTTCCTTTTTGGCTGGAGGAGGGCCCCCTGTGTCTCCTGCTTTTCCTTCCCTCTTAGGACTGCTTGTCCTTTTTGGATTTGTGGGGGCGATTAGGAAAGGTTTTCCCCTGGAAACCGACTTATAAATGAGAGCAAACTCATCAGCCAGAACTGCTGCCTGCTGGGCTCTATGAGCCCTTTGTTCCTCCACATGGCTCTTTACGGAGAGTGGGAGAGAGTTTTTAAATTCCTCTAGCAAAATTACTTCACTGAGATTTTCATAGCTGAGCTGTCCTTTAAGAGCCCTCAGCTACTGGTCAAAAGCCAGCTGCTTATTTCTCTCAACCTCCAGGTAAGTTTGATCAGCTTGCTTCTTGAGGTTTCTAAACTTTTGGAGATAGGCTTCCGGTACTAACTCATATGTCCCGAGGATAGCATTTTTAGTCAGTTCATAATCTGATGAATTCTCATCTGGCAACATGGAATAAACCTCATGGGCTTCATAAGATCATAAGAACTAGCAGCAGGAGTCGGCCGTCTGGCCCCTCGAGCCTGCTCCGCCATTCAATAAGATCATGGCTGATCTTTTCATGCACTCAGATCCACTTACCCGCGCTCTCACCATATCCCTTAATTCCTTTATTGTTCAAAAAGATATCTACCTTAGCTTTAAAAACATTTACTGAAGAAGCGTCAACTACTTCACTGGGCAAGGAATTCCATAGATTAACAACCCTCTGGGTGAAGAAGTTCCTTCTTAATTCAGTCCTAAATCTGCTCCCTCTAATCTTGAGGCTATGCCCTCTTGTCCTAGCTTCACCTGCCAGTGGAAATATCCTCTCTATTTGTATCTTATCTATTCCCTTCATAATTTTATATGTTTCTATAAGATCCCCCCTCATTCTTCTGAATTCCAATGAATATAATCCCAATCTACTCAGTCTCTCCTCATAAGCCAACCCCCTCAACTCTGGAATCAACCTAGTGAACCTCCTCTGCACCCTCTCCAGTGCCAGTACATCCTTTCTCAAGTAAGGAGACCAAAACTGCACACAGTACTCCAGGTGCGGCCTCACCAGTACCTTATACAGCTGCAACATAACCTCTCTGCTTTTAAACTCAATCCCTTTAGCAATGAAGGACAAAATTCCATTTGCCTTCCTAATTACTTGCTGTACCTGCAGACCAACCTTTTGCAATTCATGCACAAGGACACCCAGGTCCCTCTGCATAGCAGCATGCTGCAACTTTTTACCATTCAAGTAATAATCCTTTTTACTGTTACTCCTACCGAAATGAATGACTTCACATTTATTAACATTGTATTCCATCTGCCAGACCTTTGCCCACTCACTCAATGTATCTATGTTCCTCTGCAAAGTTTCACAGTCATCTGCACGCTTTGCTCTGCCACTCATCTTAGTGTCATCTGCAAACTTTGACACCCTACACGTGGTCCCCAACTCCAAATCATCTATATAAATTGTAAATAATTGCGGTCCCCACACCGATCCCTGAGGCACACCACTAGTGACTGATTGCCAGCCAGAATAGCACTCATTTATCCCCACTCTCTGCTTCCTGTTAGTCAACCAATCCTCTATCCATGCTAATACTTTACCCCTAACGCCATGCATCCTTATCTTTATGCAGCAGTCTCTTGTGCGGCACCTTGTTGAAGGCCTTTTGGAAATCTCGGTACACCACATCCACTGGGTCCCCATTGTCCACCTTGCTCGTAATGTCATCATAGAATTCCAAAAGATTTGTCAAGCATGACCTGCCCTTCATGAACCCATGCTGCGTCTGCCCAACGGGACAATTTCTATCGAGATGCCCTGCTATTTCTTCCTTGATAATAGACTCAAGCATCTTCCCCACTACAGAGGTTAAGCTAACCGGTCTATAATTCCCCATCTTTTGTCTACCTCCCTTTTTAAACAGTGGCGTCACATCTGCTCTTTTCCAATCTGCTGGGACTACCCCAGAGTCCAGTGAATTTTGGAAAATTACCGCCAGTGCACCTGCTATTTCTCCCGCTATCTCTTTTAGTACCCTGGGATGCATTCCATCAGGGCCAGGAGACTTATCAATCCTTAGCTCCATTAGTTTAGTTTTAGTTTAGTTTAGTTTAGAGATACAGCACTGAAACAGGCCCTTCAGCCCACCGAGTCTGTGCCGACCATCAACCACCCATTTATACTAACCCTACACTAATTCCATATTCCAACCACATCCCCAACTGTCCCTATATTTCCCTACCACCTACCTATACTAGGGGCAATTTATAATGACCAATTAACCTATCAACCTGCAAGTCTTTGGAATATGGGAGGAAACCGGAGCACCCGGAGGAAACCCACGCAGACACAGGGAGAACTTGCAAACTCCACACAGGCAGTACCCAGAATTGAACCCGGGTCGCTGGAGCTGTGAGGCTGCGATGCTAACCATTGCGCCACTGTGCCGCCCATAAACATTAGCTTGCCCAACACTACCTCTTCCGTAATAATGATTGTTTCCAGGTCCTCACCTACGTTCGTCTCCTTGTCAATTACTGGCATGTTATTAATGTCCTCCACTGTGAAGACCGATACAAAATACCTGTTCAATGCCTCGGCCATTTCATCATATCCCATAACTAAATTCCCCTTCTCATCCTCTAAAAGACCAACGTTTACTTTAGCCACTCTTTTTCATTTTATATATTTATAGAAACTTTTGCTATCTGTCTTTATATTCTTTTTTTTTTAGAGATACAGCACTGAAACAGGCCCTTCGGCCCACCGAGTCTGTGCCGACCATTAACCACCCATTTATACTAATCCTACACTAATCCCATATTCCTACCACATCCTCACCTGTCCCTATATTCCCCTACCACCTACCTATACTAGTGACAATTTATAATGCCCAATTCACCTATCAACCTGCAAGTCTTTTGGCTGTGGGAGGAAACCGGAGCACCCGGAGGAAACCCACGCAGACACAGGGAGAACTTGCAAACTCCACACAGGCAGTACCCAGAATTGAACCCGGGTCGCTGAAGCTGTGAGGCTGCGGTGCTAACCACTGCGCCACTGTGCTAGTTTTTTCTCATGTTCTATCTTACTTTTCTTTATAGCTCTTTTTGTGGCTTTCTGTTGACCTTTAAAGTTTTCCCAATCTTCTAGTTTCATGCTGTTTTTGGCCATCTGTATTCTAAATTCAACCATACTGTGATCACTCCTTCCAAGAGGATCCCTAACTATGAGGTTAGCTTACTTTTGTAGCAGCAGAGTCCAAGTCTCAGCTGGCCACTTTAACTGCCTTGCCAGTTTTTCAAAAGACACAAAAAAAAAATGCTTCCACATCTCCCTCATTGAATTTTGGGATCAGTTGGGCGGTTTTAACAATTCTGTACCCAGCCCTGAATTACGCTCCTCCATATTGGCCATGCTTTCACTGGGGTTACTCTGTCGCCCCCTGGTTAACTCAGTTCGTCTCAGCTCTCTTTCTTCACATTCTTTCTGGAAGGTTCTATCTCTTTCTCTCTCCTGTCTCTCTCGTTCTTTCTCCTCTCTTTCTTTCTCTCTCTCCTGTCTCTTTCTATTTCCATGTCTTCTAATTCAAGTTTCCTCTGTTCCAATTGTATCTTTGCTCGCAATACCCTGTCAGAGTCTATTTCTAATGCTGTTTCTGCTTCTTCAGATTCAAGGGAAAAATGGTTGGCCACTACTCTTAGAAGTTCAGACTTCCTAGCCTTGCCACGTACAGTGATCCCACACTGCTCAACCATTTTCCTCAACTCCTCCGTAGACAGTGCTTTTAACTTATCCCAAGTTACTTCACCCTGGCTTGGGGAGCTACTAGCTTCAGTCGCAGACATGTTAGTATTCTAGCACACACAACCACAAGAAAACCTGTATTAAAATCTTTTCTCTTTTTTGATTGGGAACAATTTGGCTTCCCACTTCCAATTTCTCATTTGTCTGTGAGTCAAATCCAGGATGCTAGCCCCCAAATTTCTGTTACGACCAGCTGAGAAGGGGTCTAAGGGTTCCCTCTCAGCCTTCACCTGGTCTAACCATAACAGGGTTTAATTTTAGAAACACCATGTTTTTAGCTCCCCCTTCAGTGAATCCTTGTTCATTGCTCCAATTGTAAGGCAAAGAAATCAAACAGGTTTCCTTAGATTTAAACAAGAAAGGTAGGTTATTAATCTTAAACCCTAACGCAGGTAATTACTACGAATATGCGATGTGACCACGCTAGCATGCATACACGATAAACACACATGCAGACAGAGACAGAAAAAGTAGAAAGAATAAAGGGGAAAAGTTGGAGGCAATATCTGTTAATTATTTACTGTCCTTTGAGTTCAATATGGAGTTTTTGGTTGTCGGTAAGTCCTGCTATTCGTTGGGGCCCAGTTCATGCTTCAACTTGTTTCCATGTCAGAGTCTCATCTCCTTTGAGGTGTACCTTAAAGGTCTGCTTGGGTCTGCAAATGAGACCCGACCCAAGCCTGACAGAACCCCATCTGACCCCAAGCCCGGTCTGACCCCAGTCCTTCCATTTTTTCCCGTGCCCGACCCAGCCATCAGTTAACTTACCATCCGTTTTTCACTTTGTTCCTTACCTGCACAGCTTAAAATAAATGTAGCAAAACCATCTTTAAAGTCCAAAAAGTAAATTAACATTAAAGTCACTTACCTGAGGTGGTGATAGAGCGTGTCCGATCTGGCCCGACCCGACCCGAGCCAAAATGCCGGACCCGGAAGTGCGACCCGACCGGGCCCAAACCTGACACATGTCGTCGGGTCCTGTCAGGTCCGGATCAGGTAGCAGACCTTTAGTGTACGTGTCTTCCGTGGGTCCGGTGGCTTCGGCGAAGGTGAGAGAGAGACAGCCAGGAAAATGGCTTTCTTGTTCCAGCTTTAGTTGCAAAACTGCCTTCTGTTCCTTTCTGTGTGGCACAATTCAAAGATCCCAGGTTGACCAGCAGGATAGTCATGTGACTAGCTCCTTATTTGGAACAGTCTCTCCTGTGAGGTTTGTGAATTGTATTACCTTAGCAGTCCCTGGAATGCACTTCCTTACACCTTCAATGTCTGGTGATCAAAATCCATTTGGGTTAATTGGAGCATGGAATAGTCCTTTGTTTCCACAAGCAGCATCTCTAAGTATGCAAACGTCCTTCCAGCCCAGTGTCTGGTGATCGTCAAACAAGTCATTTCTTTACTCCAGCAACAGTTTAAAATCAATGTTCATATGACAAAATTAATATGCCTCATTCTTGGCAGGTGGGGGTCTGCATGACAGACCCTCACATCCTTCCTAAAGTTTGGTGACTGGATGCAGTACTCTAGTTGCGATCTAAACAGAGCATAGTAAAGATTCAGCATAACATCCCTGCTTTTGTCCTCAATACATCTATTATGAAGACCAAGACCAAGGCACTTACCTTCAGTAGCAGAGAGCAGTCGGATCTGTGTGGAAATGCCAAGAACCAAGAGCGGATAAATCCAGCGCGAGGCATGGGGCCTTCATTTACCTTCAGGAGCGGAGAGCAGTCGAACCTCTTCAGACGCACAGGAGGTTTGAAAAAAAAGAAGGAAAAAGCCAACAGTGACGTCACAGGAAAACTGCAAGGTGATTGGTTGGTGAGTCACTGCTGTTGGGGAATAACTCTAAATAGCTGGGTAAGTAACTAAAGTAAAGGGAACGGTCTACAGTTTTTTTTAATATAATGGGTAGTGTCCCTAGTGTCCCCAGTATATATAATCTAATTGTTGGGTAATTTAAGGGGATAAATTAAGTGTAAGTCATGGCAGGGCAGCTCGGCAATGTGAAGTGCTCCTCCTGTGCAATGTGGGACACTTCCAGTGTCCAGGGTGAACACGTGAGCAGGAAATGTCTCCAGCTGCAGCCACTCAAAATCCACGTTTTGGATCTGCAGCGACGACTGGAGACACAGTAGAGCATCCGTGAGGCTGAGATCATCGTGGATAGCACGTACAGGGACTTGGTCAAACCGCAGGTAAAGACTGCTCAGGCAGAAAGGGAATGGGTGACCACCAGGCAGAGTAGAACAACTAGGCAGGTAGTGCAGGAGTCCCCTGGCTTCATCTCCCTTTTGAACAGATTTTCCACTTTGGATACTGTTGGGGGAGATGGGTCTTGCTGCATTCCCCTGAGAACAAAGAACAGTACAGCACAGGAACAGGCCATTCGGCCCTCCAAGCCTGCGCCGATCTTGATGCCTGCCTAAACGAACACCTTCTGCACTTCCGGGGCCCATATCCCTCTATTCCCTTCCTATTCATGTATTTGTCAAGATGTCTCTTAAACATCGCTATCGTATCTGCTTCCACCACCTCCCCTGGCAGCAAGTTCCAGGCACTCACCACCCTCTGTGTAAAGAACTTGCCTCGCCCATCCCCTCTAAACTTTGCCCCTCGCACCTTAAACCTATGTCCCCTAGTAACTGACTCTTTCACCCTGGGAAAAAGCTTCTGACTATCCACTCTGTCCATGCTGCTCATAACTTTGTAAACCTCTATCATGTCGCCCCTCCACCTCCGTCGTTCCAGTGAAAACAATCCGAGTTTATCCAACCTCTCCTCATAGCTAATGCCCTCCAGACCAGGCAACATCCTGGTAAACCTCCTCTGTACCCTCTCCAAAGCCTCCACGTCCTTCTGGTAGTGTGGCGACTAGAATTGCACGCAATATTCTAAGTGTGGCCTAACTAAGGTTCTGTACAGCTGCAACATGACTTGCCAATTTTTATACTCTATGTCCCGACCGATGAAGGCAAGCATGCCGTATACCTTCTTGACTACCTTATCCACCTGCGTTGCCACTTTCAGTGACCTGTGGACCTGTACGCCCAGATCTCTCTGCCTGTCAATAATCCTAAGGGTTCTTCCATTTACTGTATACTTCCCACCTGCATTAGACCTTCCAAAATGCATTACCTCACATTTGTCCGGATTAAACTCCATCTGCCATTTCTCTGCCCAAGTCTCCAACCGATCTATATCCTGCTGTATCCTCTGACAATCCTCATCATTATCCACAACTCCACCAACCTTTTTGTCGTCTGCAAACTTACTAATCAGACCAGCTACATTTTCCTCCAAATCATTTATGTATACTACAAACAGCAAAGGTTCCAGCACTGATCCCTGCGTAACACCACTAGTCACATTCCTCCATTCAGAAAAACACCCATCCACTGATACCCTCTGTCTTCTATGACCGAGCCAGTTCTGTATCCATCTTGCCAGCTCACCTCTGATCCCGTGTGACTTCACCTTTTGTACCAGTCTGCCATGCGGGACCTTGTCAAAGGCTTTACTAAAGTCCAGAAAGATAACATCCACTGCCCTTCCTTCATCAATTATCTAAGCTAAGTCTGTGGCACCACAGGTGGTTTTCCTTGGAGCAGAGAAGGCTGAGGGGGGGACATGATTGAGGTATACAAAATTATGAGGGGCATTGATAGGATAGATAGGAAGAAACTTTTTCCCTTAGCGGAGGGGTCAATAACCAGGGGGCATAGATTTAAGGTAAGGGGCAGGAGGTTTAGAGGGGATTTGATGAAAAATGTTTTCACCCAGGGGGTGGTTGGAATCTTGGAACACACTGCCTGAAGAGGTGGTAGAGGCAGGAACCATCACAACATTTAAGAAGTATTTAGATGAGCACTTGAAATGCCATATTTTTCAAGGCTACGGGCCAAGTGCTGGAAAATGGGATTATAATAGTTAGGTGCTTGATGGCCAGCACAAACACAATGGGCCGAAGGACCTGTTTCTGTGCTGTATGACTTTATGACTCTAAGATCCCATATGCTTTGCCAATTACTCAATATGTCCTGTCACCTTCAAAGATCTATGCACATGCACTCCCAGGTCCCTCTGTCCCTGCCCACTCTTTAGAACTGTGCCATTAAATTTGAATTGCCTCTCCCTAACCCTTCTGCCAAATGCATCACCTCACACTTCCCTATTAAATTCCACCTGCCACTTGTCTGCTCATTCTCCTAGCCCATCTATGTCCTGTGCAGTCAATTGATATCATTCTCACTGTTTGCCACTCCTCCAAGTTTTATTTCATCAGCAAATTTTTAAATTTTACTCTGTATTCCAATATCCAAGTCATTTATGTATATATATTTATATATCAAAAAAGCAGTAGTCCTAGCACTGTTCCTTGGGGAACACCGCTGTCCACTGTCCTCTGGTCTGAAAAAAGCCATTTATCACAACTCCTTCTTTTCTGTCCTTAAGCCAATTTTTTTATCCAATTGGACACTGACCGTCCTATTCCATGAGCCTCAATTTTGTTAACCAGCCTTTTATGTGGTACTTTGTCAAAAGTTTTCCTGTAGTTAATAGGAATGTCCTTGCACAATTTCTTGAACAGGGGTGTCACATTTGCCAATTTCCAATCCTCTGGCACCTCCCCTGTATCTAGGGAAGATTGGAAGATTATGGCAAGCCCTTCTGCTATTTCCACCCCCACTTCTTATAGCAACCTGGGATGCAAGCCGTCTGGTCCAGGCAACTTATCCACTCTAAACATAGTCAGCTTTTTCACTATATGCTACCTATTAATTTTCACCCCATCCATTAGCTCTACTATCTTCGCTTCCACCAATATTTTGTCAGCATTCTCTTCCTTAGTAAACACTGATACAAAGTACTCATTAATTTTTCTAGCCTTGCCCTGTGCCTGTAAGCATATATCACCTTCTTTGTTCCTAATAAGCCCCACCTCACCTCTTACTACCTGCTTACTATTTACATGTCGGTAGAATATTTTTGGGTTACCTTTTGTGTTAACTGTCTCATGTTAACTATTCTCATTCTCTCTTTGCCAGTCTTATTTCCCATCTCAAATTATTGTATTTGGCTTTGTTCTCCCTTGAAGAATTTACCTGACATCCATCATACACCCTCTTTTTCTGTTTCATCGTATCCTCTTTCGCATTTGTCATCCAAAGAATTCTGGCTTTGGTTCCCCTGCCTTTCCCACTTGGAATGTATCTAGCCTATACCTGAAACATCTTCTCCTTAAAGATAACCCATTGTTCCATTACAGTTTGTCCTGTCTAACTTCTAAGTCCTTCTTGCGATTGTTTTTTGCTTTTCCCCATTACTAATCTAAAGCCTATGATATGATGATCACTGTTACCCAATCTAGAACTTTAATAGCTTGTTTCTCTCTTTCAGACACTACATTGAACTTCATCATATTATGATTGCTGTTAGATAAATATTCACACAACCTTAACTTGTTAACTAAATCTAACACATTACACATTACTAAATTTAATATGGCATGCCACCTTGTCAGTTCCAGGACATATTGGGGAAAGTTTTACCAAGCAGGGAGAAGCAGGTTTTGGTGCATGAGGGGAGTTAAATCCCCTAAAAGTGACGTCGGGTTGGGATCCCGATATCATCCTGCCCTCTTCCAGTTTTCACCCTGGTGGATTCCAAGGTGAGCAGGGAACCCCCGTCTAGCATTAAAAAATGCAAATAGGAAATTTAGTCCTTCTTTAAGCCTGCATTCTAGCTTTCACCACCAATGCATAGGTTCCATGATGTCTCTACATTTCACCAGGTTGGAGGAGGTGGGTGCAGAGCGAGAAGGCATTGTTGAATGAAATTGACCTGCTAGCAACATTATGTATAAAGGCTAAAAATGGCAAGCCTGTGGCTAGCTACAGTGAAAGGCTGGCTCTGACAGGAGTAGTTTATTCAGCCTGAATTCACTACTTTCTTTGGAAATTGCAATTTTGTGCACTAACTTTCAAGTGCCTTGGAATCTACTTCTTGCCTGTGAGATTTCCCAGCGACATGGGAACTACCTATGTTGCAGTTGCTTGCAGCTCTGAGGAGGAGCAGCAGCTTGATCCAGCAACAGGGGCAGCAACTCCAGCAGCAGGATTTGCCACAGCCACATGGAGCTCCATGGGATAGAGGGGATGCACACAGAGCTGCACCTCGAAGGTGACGATAACCCCAGCAGACCCAGGGTCTGTAGGCCAAGGGTGAGCTTCCTCAACATGTCCGAACAACAATGCCTCACAAAGCTCGGGCTCTCATGGCAGGTAGTCATGGTTCCGAAGAAGGGTCACTGACCCGAAACGTTAACTCTGCTTCTCTTTCCACAGATGCTGCCAGACCTGCTGAGTGAATCCAGCATTTCTTGTTTTTGTTTCAGATTTCCAGCATCCGCAGTATTTTGCTTTTATTATAGTCATGGATATCTGCTGTCTTCTGGAAGCAGACCTCCACCCAAGAGAACCAGGTGGTCATGCATTGCCTGTGGCTGTCAAGGTCACCACAGACATCAATTTTTCTCATCCAGCTCCTTCCAGGGATAAGCTGGTTACATCTGCAGGATTTCACAATCTTCAGCCTACAGCTGCATAAGCCAGGTCACCGATGTCTCATCCACTTTGACATGGATGAGGCAAAGCAAACCCAGAAGGCTGTCGGTTTCACATCACCCGCAGGATTTCCACAAGTCAGGGAGCTGATTGATTGCACTTATGTGCCATTAAAGGCGTGTCAGATCATCCTGGCATCTTTATTAATTGAGGGATTCTATTCTCTTAATTTGCAGCCAGTCTGTGACTAGCACAAGATCATCATGCAAGTCTGTGCCAGGTATCCAGGGACCTGTCGCAACTCCTTCATGCTTTGACAGTCTCATATACCGCAGGTGCTCTCTCCACCAAACAGCATCAGCAGTTGACTCCTGGGAGACAAAGGCTACCACTGAAGACCTGGCCGCTGATCCCAGAGACAAATCCCACTACAGAAGCACAGGAGAGCCATGCCATCGCCAGGGCAACAATAGAGCAAGCCATTGGCTTGCTCAAGATGAGGTTCCAGTGTCTTAGCCGATCTGGGGGTGCCCTTCAATATGCCCCAGCAAGGGTCCCAGGGTTGTCTGCTATGCCCTTCACAACATGGAGCTGCAGAGAGAACTGGAGCTGGCACGAGAGAAAGGTGAAGAACTCCCGGCATCCTTGGAGAAGGAGCCTGATATGTCGTTGGTGCCTGCAGCTGCGCACCTAGCTGCCAGAGAAGCCTGCAACAGCCTCATCCAGGCATGTTTCACTTGAAAAGTGTACTTGCAGCAATCTACACTTTCTATCAAGACCCCTGTGCAAGGCTTCCGCCCTCATTGCACCTTCCTACAGTCATCCAAGCAACCATCACAGTTACACCCTTTCCTCCTCATCAAGGTTGATCATTCCATTCACTGGAAGGAAACTGAGCAGGGTGACTGGGAGATGCAACAAAGGAGAGGCCATGAGGAGTTCACATAAACTCATGCTTTCATTGAAATAAAGAGCATTAATGAAACATTAACACTATTCATAGCAAGCAAGTGAATCCCTTTGTGCAACTAAGACTCTTACACTATCTATTACTTTTATGTAGTGCTGCCCCTGTGGCTAAAGCAGAACCAGTGGCAGGCTGCCTGTTACCCTGCTTTGAGACATGAGATGCCCATGGCGGTCGCCCTCTGGGTTTTGGAGTCTGTGAGGGCCCCACCTGCACCTGTGTAGGGGCAGACTCAGTCATCAAGGCAGGAGGCAGCTTGTGTGGCTCTGTGTGCTGGGGATTAGGGGAGTGGTGGAGGAGAGCATGGATTGAGAAGTGGGGCACCTTGAGAAGAGTCCCCATTGCCCTGTGGCCTTTCTCCATCTTCCTCCTCATGGCCCACCTGCACTTCCCTGCTAGCCAAGAGCAGGAGAGCACTTGGCTGCATGTCAGTGTGGCATTGAACCACCAAGGTGAGATGTTGCTCCATCGTCTGTAAAGTGGCAGCTAGAGTTTGCAGGCCATTTGTGTGGTGGCTTGCCGCATCTGATTTTCTGTGAGTTTGGCCACTCTTTCATTGTGGCGGCTATCAATGCAAATGCCTGAGTCGTTCTTTTCCAAGGGTGGGCACTGTTTCTGGAAAAGCTGACAGAAGCACACACATTGCCTGTTGCTGCTCCACAAGTTCCCTTTTCATTGATGACCCCACCCCACCCCCACCCCCGCCACCCCAAAGTTCAGCATCTGTGTCCAACTGAGCAGAGCTTGGAGTGTTCTGCGCCCTCCAACCGGGAACTCGTCACTGTAGTCCCTGTCTCCAGCACCTGCTCCTGCTCACATGTGATGTGTTCGTCACCATGTGCCACTTTGATCCATCTGTGATGCAGGACCCACTGAAGTGCGTGTATCTGTGCAGGTGGAGTGTGCGCAGGCGTCATGTGACAATACATCCTCAGAGTGCTGGTCCTCCTCTGAAGACTCCTTGGGCTCCTCCCTCATCTCTGTTGGGACCCACAATCAACCTGTGAGAGATGAATGACTTTTGAGTTAGTGTTGAAAATAGGTGAAATAGGGTACAAACTTAGCATTGTGCATATCATGATATCTCATGTATATTGGTGTCATCAATTCAACATGAGTGACAGTTAAGTTCCAAGCAAGGACTTCATTGAATCTTGTCAACAGGTCTCTGGGCTACCCCCATCTCTCCATCACCAATGGTTAGTACTTGTGCCACCCTGCCAATCTCAAGGGCATCCTCCTCTATTGAGGTCAGGGTGGCAATGGCTGCAGTTCTCTGTCTCTCCCTGGAGTTTTGGGCTGCCTTCTCCTGCAATGTGAAAAGGCAGAGAGTTATGAGTGTGAGAAGTGAAATAAGTGTTGAGAATGGAATGAGAACATTTGAGGAGGATGATTATGACAGATGAGTGCAAGATGGCAATAGGATGAGGGTGAGTGTGAGTGTTGTCTGATGAGATGAAGATTTGAGGGGGAGGCTAGAGAGAAAGGAATATGTGTATGTCGGGTAGAGGGGTGCAGTGCAGGAGAATGCTAGGGAGGTGAGAGAGTGATGGCTGCCAGCTGCGAGTTGTATGACACTAACCTTGCTGAGCCTCCTGAAGTTATTAAACCTTTTGCAGCACTGGATCCAGGTCCTGGGCACGACAGTCCTGCTACACATCTCTGCCTGCTTGGTCAGGTTGACAGGCCTCCACCTCCCATCCTCAGGGAAGGAACATAGGAATAGGCCATTCAGCCCATCGAGCATACTCCACCATTCAATATGATCATCCACTTCAATTCAATATCTTTTCCCAAACCATCTCCATATCCCTTTATAACATTGCTATTTAGAAATCTGTGAATCTCTGCTTTAAACATACTCAATGACTGACCTTCCACAGCCCTCTGGGGTAGAGAATTCCAAAGATTCACATCCCTCTGAGTAAAGAAATTTTTCCTCATCCCAATGCTAAATGGCTTCCCCCTTATTTTGAAATTGTGTCCCCTGGTTCTAGACTCCCCAACCAGGGGAAACATCTTACCTGCATCTAACCTGTCTATCCCTTTAAGGTCAGACAACTTCTATTCTTCCCCTGATTACATCCATCATTACTTCCAGGGATGAGTCTAAGAACTGGGGGTAGGTGCAGCCTTTCCACATCTTACTTCCATCCTTTCTACTGGTACTGTCATTGCTGCAACCACTTCTGCCATTGTGATCCCCTTACTGGAGTCGCTTTAAATAGAGATCCTTCATTAAATGGTTAGGCATGTCATCCCGCCCACACTCCCTGATTAGTCGGGCAACCCAGAGATGGGATGCTAATGCCATGGTTCAGTGAAAGAGCCTCAACAAAGCCTGCTAATTAAGCAAATGGGTTCCTGACCCACTAATGGTCCCATCGGTTCAGCAGGGACTAAGTCTGGAAAACTCATGGTTGCAGAAAATTATCCCGGACACACTCAAGAAATTCATACTTATTCCAATCTATATGAAAGTTAAAATCCCCACTAAAACCACTCTGCCTTTGCTACATGCTTGTCTAATCACTCCACTTATACAATCTTCCACTTCACAGCTTCTACAGGGGGGCTATACAAAATTCCTATACAGTCTTAAATCCTTTTCTATTTCTTAGTTCTCCCTATAAAGTTTCCACTACCTGCTTACCTCTCGCTGTATCCTTTTTTGTCATTGTAGTGATTTCATCCTTAATCCCTAAGGCTACTCCTCCCACTCTACCATTTTCACTATCTGTCCTGTAGATTTGGTATATTTAGTTCCCAGTCCTGGCCATCTTGCAGCCATGTCTCAGTAATGGCTACCAATGGATACCTTCCAAGTTAAATTTGTGCCTGCAATTCATTCAATTTGTTCATTATACTCTGTGTGTTTGTAGAAAGAATGCTTATTTGGGCCACACATCCTAACTTGCTCTTCTGCTCTAATGTTTTACTCACATGTTCCTTATTTATCTCTCCTGGCTTAATTACTTTTCATCGTTTAGTTTTCCCTTTACTTGTGGTACCTAAAGCACAATTTCTGACTGTTGCTCTACTGTCTTCCTTTCATTTGTTTTTGAGCTATTATTTATACTACATTTTCCACCTGAGCCCTCTACCCTTTAAAGTTCTTGTAACCACCATATTTATCCTTTCAGCTAGGACCCTGGTCCCAGCCTGGTTCAGATGAAGCCTATCCCAACAGTACTGTTCCTTCCTGTCCCTGTACTGGTGCCAGTGTCTTATGAAATGGGACGCTGTTTCCCATTGGATGCATAGGTTAATAAAAATGGGAATTAAAAATAGTAAAGACACCTTTGGGTAGGGTGGGTGGTAGGAGTATTTGAATTACCTAAAATTACCAAGTTAGAGTATAAAAATGTGAAAAAACACCATAAATAAATGTGGTTGGAATATGTTGATCACAGTATTAAATTTCCACTATAATTGTAAGAGTAGAAAGGAATTAAGACTTTAAAAGTGCAAGTGAAATTAAAGGCAAAATAGTTGAAATCACTCATAAAAGTATTCATTTGAGAGGATATAACCACAGTCTATTTTTCATAGTACCTCTTGTATCCTAAGAGTATTTTGAAATCTGTAGTATATATCTTGTGGGACAGATATATACTGTACTATATACTATAGATAGGGTTAGATATATAGACATGAATAAAATTCATGGAGCACAATGGTTCTTCTTCTGTAAGGTGTGTGGAGGACACAATGGGGGTGAATGTCCTCTGTTTTGCTTGTCCGTCTGCTGTAACTTTGGTGGAAGAGCCACAGAAAACATCATTTTTCTGGGATTTATGCACTTCTTCTGCCAAAGTTACAGCAGATGATTGGGAGATCACCTCCACCCTTGTGGAAAATCACTTCCAACACTCTCTGTGGATGGGAGTGGACCAGAGTTGAATAATTAAGTTAAGAGTTTGGATGATGATCTGGAGTTTTAGCTGATTACCATTGGATATCATGAAATATTTATTTTCCAGTTTTCTCTGCTGAAGGCATTGACTTCTGCTGGGTATGGTTCCATGGGAAAAGCAGTCTTGGTGTCTTGCGCAAACAGCAGTTCTTTATATGTGATCTCAGTCAGTAAGCATTGATGGGCTAGTAAACATTGAGGGGCATCATAACTGAGCCCACCCAATCTCTACTTTTATGTACTTTCCAGCAGATGTCACGAGATAGCGATCAGGAGCACAAGCCCTGGGCTAATTTCCTCCTCTCCAGCTCAAGGGCACAATGTCCAATGGTAGAATCCCAATTCTCACCCTGCTGAAAGCAACCAATGGAGCACAGATTGGGAATCAAACCTGGAAGCTCCCGGTCTGTATGTCTCAGTCACGCGTTACTATAATCAACTGGGCCAACTGGGATATCTGAATGACATATAAATTTCATTTTAGGAGACTAAATGGGATGAGATACAGCTCATGATAAAGTAAATTGTACATGGTTTTAGAGGGAGCAGGCTTGGTGGGTCAAACAGCCTTTTGGTGTTCTGTATTTTATATGAACTGTTTTTGGAATTTGTCAGGACAATATTAAGATGGTACACTTCTTACTGTGATTTGCTAGCCACCATTTTGAATTTTTCATTCCCTGTTGAAAGCAATTATTGCTTTGTTACAATAAATCTCAAAATTACCATCTATTAAACACTCTTCTCATTTCACAGGAAAACAAAGCCCATTCTTGTTCCCATGGGGCCAATGTGTGGTGGAATCTCCTGAGCAGTTTATATATGTCCATTGGACGTTGAGGTGGTCTTGGATTTAGATCTTCAGAGTCCTACCTCCAGTCTCTTTGATGTAACATTTGTTCCAGGTGATTGAAGAGGAAGAATACATTAAATGCCCATTGTTTTCCTCACTTGATTTGTCAGTTTCTCTTCTCTTAAATCATTTCACCCCACAAATCTGTTTTTCCAATACCTGCAGAGAGAGCTAAATCTTTCTTCATGGTTGAGCTATTTAAAATCCGGAACCATCTTTATTTTTTGATGACTTGCCATAGTTTTTCTTCTCAATTTGGTTTTCTCCTCTGCATTTCTGAGTTTCTAGTTCCATGGGGGAGGGCGGGGTGGAGGGGGTGCGCACGGGTGGGGGGCGCAAGGGGTGGGGGGGTGCGGGTGGCAGGGAGATAAATGAACTGCTTCTGGCTGTCTGCCAGTGCTGCTCTGTTGCTAGTTACAGATGATCTGCAAGAGTAGCTTGGTGTGGTGACCTCTCATTATTTTCTTTTCTCTTCTAATGAGGAAATGGTTGACCTCTGCTCATCAACCCGCCTTAACATCAGAGATTCACAGTGTGAGGAATCTAGGCTGCAAACTAGCCTGTTGTTGTTCGAATATACACTGTCCCGTTTCCCCTTTGTTTGGTTTGTTTTTCTAAGTACAATGACCAGTTGCTTTTCAGCAATGTTTTAGAAAGCATCACCATTACATTATTGGGTCTCTTTTCTCTCAGAAAGAGCAGGCTAATGGATGACCTAATAAGGTCTTTAAAATTATAAAAGGATTTGATAGGGTAGAGAAAATGTTTCCACTTGTGGGGAAAGCCAAAACTAGGGGCCATAAATATAAACTTGCCACAAATAAATCCAATAAGGAATTCGGGAGAAACTTCTTTACCTGGAGAATGGTTAGAATGTGGAATTTTCGACCAAAGAAGTAGTTGAGGCAAATAGTGTAGGTGCATTAAAAGGAAGCTAGGTAAGTACACAAAGGAGAAAGGAATAGAAGGATGTGCAGATATGATTAGATAAAGTAGGGTGGAAGGAGGCTCATGTGGAGCATAAACCAATTGCCTTGAATAGCCTTTCTGTGTGCTGTAAATTGTATTCAATTGGACTAATATTCTATGGATCTGTTTATACAAATAACTTAGTATTTCCCCTTGCAACTACTGTCCTATACAGTGACAAGATTTCCTATGCCTTGTCATACATTTCTGTCCCACCTTATTTAACAAAATATATTTTATATATCATGTATGCTACTTCTGCACCAATATAATGTGTCCTAATGTCAAGGGAGTAGATTTTCTGTCTTCTGTGATGGCAGATTTTAGGGGGCAGGAAATTACACAGGGAGCCTTTGATTTGGATGAATAGTGTTCCTGCACAAATCATGAAAGAGCTGCATTTTCGTATGTAATTTGATGCAAGTGAACTCAGGAATAATTTCACAATGCTGAGGCTTGATTTGTGCAGTGAGATTATCCTGCTCATACATGGATGTCAAATGCCAGTCCTGTTGCTTTTTCAAGTAACAATTTCTTAAAAGTAAACTATTCAAATTGATTTCTAAAAAAAAATGATTGCCTAAATGATGTTAGGTTCTCCTCTATCCCTGAGTTTTGTTCTAAAAGGAAAGAATCTAGGATGCCAAGGAAGTTCATCTCTGTGGGAATGGGTCACTTGCCCTTGCCATTATTCACTGATGTTTGCAGGCACCATTCTTTTCCTTTAATGTAATCCTCTGTGCCGGAAGGAGAAGGCAGATTTTAAGGATGATTCCTAGGAAATGAAAGGATTTTAAGGATGGCCACTCTGCAGCCAGGATAATTTAGAAATAGCACCACTCCCCTGCATCCAGTCAAAGGATCATAGAGGAGATTATTGACTTCTTGATACTTTCCTTCAGACGCCTGGGCTGGTCAGATGTTACCTTGTAGTAAAGCCATGTCAGGGTCTCAAGTGCCTGTTGTGTGCTGCACAATATCACCATCAAGAGAGACCCAAATGTGGAGGAGGTAGAGCAGAAAGCCAACTTGAAGTCAGTGGAAGATTAAATCGGGTTGGATGTATAATGGGTAACCATTTCAATATCGCCTGTTCACACCATCATCCAAAGTTAAAACTAAATCCCACGCACACCCACCTCCATGCACTGGCTTGTCCTACAAGTAGAGAAGTACCATTGAGATGTTGGAAATTCCATGAGTACGTACCAAGACTCCTGAGACAGCACCTTCCAAACCCGCGACCTCTACCACCTAGAAGGACAAGGGCAGCAGATGCATGGGAACACCAGCACCTGCAAGCTCCCCTCCAAGCCACACACCATCCTGACTTGGAACTATATCACCGTTCTTCATTGTTGCTTGGTCAAAATCCTGGAACTCCCTTCCTAACAACACTGTTCGTGTACCTACCCCACATGGACTGCAGCGATTCAAGAAGGCAGCTCACCACCACCTTCTCAAGAGCAATTAGGAATGGGCAATAAATGCTGGCCTAGCCAACGATGTCCACATCCCATGAACGAATGTTTTAAAAAATGATGACATTAGGGTTTGTCAGAAGAATTTTTGTACTGTAGTCTTTTAAAATATCCATGTGTCAACAGTTTCACTAATATTCTGAGGATTATATGCCAGTGTTTGTAGATGGTGCAAACTGCACTGAGGAATTCTGCCACTTCCTGCCAAACAATGTTGACCATACTCCTGTATTTTCTAAGCAGGAGCCATTTATTACATCAGCTGCTCTAATTCTGCATGTGAAAATCTGGGGGGCCCTGGCTTACTAGTGCACCATTTTCAGTCTGCAGTCTTTCAGCAAAAGTAGTTGACTGAATATTTGCCATAAAAATTGGACCTGTGTTTTAAAAGGATGTTGCAACCTTAGAACCATAGAAACACTATGGCACAGAAGGAGACCATTTAGCCCATCGTGTCTGTGCCGGCTGAAAAAACAAGCCGCCCAATCTAATCCCAGCTTCCTGCACCTCATCCATAGCCTTGCAGGTTACAGCACTTCAGGTGCATGTCCAGGTACCTTTTCAATCAGTTGAGGGTTTTTGCCTCCACCACCATTCCTGGCAGTGAATTCCAGACACCCACCACCCTCTGGGTGCACACGTTTTTCCTCATGTCCCCTCTAATCCTTCTACCAATCACCTTAAACCTGTGTCCCCTGGCAATTGACCTCTCCGCTAGGGGAAACAGGTCCTTCCTGTCTACATTATCTAGGCCCCTCATAATTTTGTACACCTCAATTAAGTCACCCTTCAGGAGTGGAAAGCAGTCAGACCTGTGTGGAAACAACCAGAACCGGGAGCGGATAAATCCAGTGCGAGGCTTGGGGCCTTCACTTACCTTCAGGAGCGGAGAGTGCGCTGGAATTTTGAAAAAAAAAGCCAACAGTGATGTCACAGGAAAGCTGCAAAGTGATTGGTTGGTGAGTCACTGCTGTTAGGGAATAGCTCTAAATAGCTGGCTAAGTAACTAAGGTAAGAAAGGTCTACAGTTTATTTTCATATATAGTAAGTAGTGTTTTTTAGGGAGTTCTGTAGTAACGAACACCAGGGAAGAAGGGCTCTAGAGTAATTGATATCATTTGATATTAAGATCTTGCAAAAGGTTTAATTTAAAGAACTAAGTCATGGCAGGAGAGCTCAAAGCCGTGGTGTGCTCCTCGTGCTCCATGTGGGAAGCCGAGAACAATTCCAGTGCCCGGGATCAGCACGTGTGCAGGAAGTGTTTCCAGCTGCAGCTCCTGGAAGCCCAGGTTTTGGAGCTGGAGCGACAGCTGAGGACACTGTGGAGCATCCACAAGGTGGACAGTATCATGGATAGCACGTATAGAGAGGTGGTCACATCATAGGCTCAGACTCCACAGGCAGGAAGGAATGGGTGACCACCAGGCAGAGCAAGAGGACTAGGCAGGCAGTTCAGGAATCTCCTGTGGCTCTACCCCTGCAAAACAGATATACTGCTTTGGATACACTTGGGGGGAATGGCCTCTCAGGGGAAAGCAGCAACAGCCCAATTCGTTGCACCACGGTTGGCTCTGCTGCACAGGGTAGGAGTAAAAAGTGTGGAAATGCAATAGTTATAGGGGTTTCAATTGTCAGGGGAATAGATAGGCATTTCTGTAGCCGCAAGGGACATAGGGGGAGTATTTGCCAGAGTGGTTGGGGAGGGTTTAAACTAAAATGGTAGGGGGATGGGAACCTTTGCAAGGAGTCAGAGGAGGGGGGATCAAAGACAAGAACAAAAGACAGTAAGGGAAATAAGAAAAGTGATAGGCAGAGAAATCAAGGGCCAGAATCAAACAGGGCCACAGTGAAAAATAGTGGGAAGGGGCCAAGCAATGTTAAAAAGACAAGCCTTCAGGCTTTGTGCATTAACGCGCAGAGCATTCGCAATAAAGTGGATGAATTAATCATGCAAATAGATGTAAAAGGGTGTGATATAGTCCAGATTACAGAGACATGGCTGCAGGGTGACCAGGGATGGGAAATGAACACCCAGGGGTATTCAGTATTTAGGAAGGACAGACAAAAAGCAAAAGGCGGTGGAGTTGCATTGCTGGTTAAAGACGAAATTAACGCAATAGTGAGGAAAGATATTAGCTCTGACGATGTGGAATCTGTATGGGTAGAGCTGAGAAGCCCTAAGGGGCAAAAAATGTCAGTGGGGGTTGTATATAGACCCCCAAACTGTAGTGGTGATGTTGGGAATGGCATTAAACAGGAAATTAGAGACGCATGCAATAAAGGAACATCTGTAATTATGGGTGAATTTATTCTGCATATGGATTGGGCAAATCAAATTAGTCACAATACGGTAGAGGAGGAATTCTTGGAGTGTATACAGGATGGTTTTCTGGACCAATACATTGAGGAACCAACTGGAGAACTGGCCATCCTAGACTGGGTATTGTGTAATGAGAGAGGAATAATTGACAATCTAGTGGTGCAAAACCCCTTGGGGATGAGCGACCATAATATGATAGAATTCTTCATCAAGATGGAGAGTGACTTAGTTGTTTCTGAGACTAGGGTCCTGAATTTTAGTTCACGAAACTACGAAGGTATGAGGCGCAAGTTGGCTATGACGGATTGGGAAACGTTACTTTAAGGGATGACGGTGGAAAGGCAATGGCAAACAAAAGAGCGCATGGATGAAGTGCAACAATTGTTTATTCCTGTCTGGCGCAAAAGTAAAATGGGAAAGGTAGCCAAACCTTGGCTTACAAGGGAAATGAGAGATAGCATTAGATCCCAGAAGGAGGCATATAAATTCGCCAGAAAAAACAACAGATCTGTGGATTGGGAGCAGCTTAGAATTCAGCAAAGGAGGACTAAGGGATTGATTAAGAAGGGGAAAATAGAGTACGAGAGCAAGCTTGCGGGGAACATAAAAACTGACTGTAAAAGTTTCGATAGGTATGTGAAGAGAAAAAGATTGGTGAAGACAAATGTAGGACCCTCACAGTCAGAAACAGGGGAATTTATTATGGGGAACAAAGAAATGGCTGACCCACTAAATGCATACTTTGGTTCTGTCTTCACAAAGGACAACACAAATATCATACCAGAAATGTTGGGGAGCACAGGATTTCGTGAGAGAGAGGAACTGAAGGAAATCAGTATGAGTAGAGAAATGGTGCTGGGGAAATTGATGGGTTTGAAGGCCTATAAATCCCCAGGGCCTGATGGTCTGCCTCCCAGAGTACTTAAGGAAGTGGCCCTAGAAATAGTGGATGCATTGGTGGTTATCTTCCAAGATTCTATGGACGCTGGAACAGTTCCTACAGATTGGAGGATAGCTAAATGTAACCCCACTATTTAAAAAGGGAGGTAGAGAGAAAGCAGGGAATTATAGACCAGTCAGCCTGATGTCAGTAGTGGGGAAAATTCTAGAGACCATTATCAAAGATTTTATAGCAGAGTACTTGGAGAACAGTGGTAGAATTGGACAGAGTCAGCATGGATTTACGAAAGGGAAATCATGCTTGACAAATCTACTGGAATTCTTCGAGGATGTAACTAGTAGAGTTGATGAGGGGGAGCCAGTGGATGTGATTTATTTGGACTTTCAGAAGGCTTTCAACAAAGTCCCACATAAGAGATTACAGTGGAAAATTAAAGCACATGGGATTGGGGGTAGTGTATTGTAATGGATAGAAAATTGGTTGGCAGACAGGAGACAAAGTGTAGGAATAAATGGGTCTTTTTCCGAATGGCAGGCAGTGACTAGTGGGGTACCGCAGGGATCAGTGCTAGGACCCCAGCTATTTACAATATATATTAATGATTTAGATGAGGGAACTAAATGTAATATCTCCAAATTTGCAGATGACACAAAACTGGGTGGGGTGGGTGTGAGGAGGATGCAGAGAGGCTTCAGGGTGATTTGGACAGGTTGAGTGAGTGGGCAAATGCATGGCAGATGCAGTATAAAGTGGATAAATGTGAGGTTATCCACTTTGGTAGCAAAAACAGGAAGGCAGATTATTATCTGAATGGCTATAAACTGAGAGAGGGGAATATGCAACGAGACCTGGGTGTTCTCGTAAACCAGTCGCTGAAGGTAAGCATGCCGATGCAACAGGCTGTAAAAAAGGCAAATGGTATGTTGGCCTTCATAGCGAGAGGATTCGACTACAGGAGCAGGGATGTCTTGCTACAATTATACAGGGCCTTGGTGAGGCCACACCTGGAATATTGTGTGCAGTTTTGGTCTCCTTATCTGAGGAAGGATGTTCTTGCTGTAGAGGGAGTGCAGCGAAGGTTTACCAGACTGATTCATGGGATGGCGGGACTGACGTATGAGGAGAGATTGAGTCGGTTAGGATTATATTTGCTGGAGTTCAGAAGAGTAGGGGGGATCTCATAGAAACCTATAAAATTCTACAGGACTTGACAGGGTAGATGCAGGAAGATATTCCCGATGGTGGGGGAGTCCAGAACCAGGGGTCATAGTCTAAGGATACGGAGTAAACCATTCAGGACTCAGATGAGGAGAAATTTCTTCACCCAGGGATTGGTGAGCCTATGGAATTTGTTACCACAGAAAGCAGTTGAGGCCAAAACATTGTATGTTTTCAAGAAGGAGTTAGATATAGCTCTTGAGTTTAAAGGGATCAAAGGATATGGAGTGAAAGCGGGAACAGGTTACTGAGTTGGATGATTAGCCATGATCATAATGAATGGCGGAGCAGACTCGAATGGCCTACTCCTATTTTCCATGTTTCTATGTTTCACCCCTCAGCCTCCTCTGTTCTACGGAAAATAACCCGAGCCAATGCAATCTTTCCTCATTGCTGCAACTTTCAAGTCCTGGCAACATTCTTGTAAATCTCCTCTGTATTCTCTCCAGAGCAATTATGTCCTTCCTGTACTGTGGTGACCAGAACTGTGCACAATACTCCAGCTGTGGCCTTACCAGCATTTTATACAGTTGTGTTCTACACCTCGGCCAATAAAGGAAAGCATTCCATATGCCTTCTACACCACTCTATTTACCTGTCCTGCCACCTTCAGGGGCCTGTGGACATGCACTCCAAAGTCTCTCACTTCTTCTACCTTTCTCAATATCCTCCCATTTATTGTGTATTCCCTACCTTCATTTGCCCTCCCCAAATGCATTACCTCACACTTCTCTGGATCGAATTCCATTTGCCACTTTTCCGCCCACTCAACCAAACCATTGATAACACTCTGGAGTCTACAGCTATCCTCTTCACTATCAACTACACGCCCAATTTTTGTGTCATCTGCAAATTTTCCAATCATGCCTCCCACATTTATGTCCAAATCATTAATATATACCACAAACAGCCGGATGGATTGCATCCCAGATTGTTAAAGAAAGCCAGGGAGGAAATAGCGGATGCACTGAGGATCATCTTCAAATCCTCACTGGATACAGGTGAGATGCCAGAGGATTGGAGGTCTGCGAACGTTATACCATTGTTTAAAAAGGGTGTGAAGGATAGGCCAAATAATTATAGGTCAGTCAGTCTGACCTCGGTGGTGGGTAAATTATTAGAATCAATTCTGACAGACAGGATAAACTGCCACTTAGAAAGACACGGATTAATCAGGAATAGTCAGCATGGTTTTGTTGAGGGAAGGTCATGTCGCTTTAAACAGGTTCCAGAAGCTGGCCGAGCGTGTCTACCCTAAGGCACAGAGTGGATTTCGAGCAGAGACATCCACCATTGACATGCTGTTCTCCCTTCACCAGCTACAGGAGAAATGCCGCGAACAACAGATGCCCCTCTACGTTGCTTTCATTGATCCCACAAAAGCCTTTAAAAGACCTTGTGAGCAGACGTGGTCTCTTCAGACGACTAGAAAAGATTGGATGTCCACCAAAGTTACTAAGTATCATCACCTCATTCCATGACAATATGAAAGGCACAATTTAGCCTCATCAGACCCCTTTCCTATCCTGAGTGGCGTGAAACAGGGCTGTGTTCTCACACCTACACTGTTTGGAATCTTCTTCTCCCTGCTGCTCTCACATGCGTTTAAGTCTTCAGAAGAAGGAATTTTCCTCCATACAAGATCAGGTGGCAGGTTGTTCAACCTTGCCCGTCTTAGAGTGAAGATCAAAGTACGGAAAGTCCTCATCAGGGAACTCCTCTTTGCTGATGATGCTGCTTTAACATCTCACACTGAAGAGTGCCTGCAGAGTCTCATCGACAGGTTTGCGTCTGCCTGCAATGAATTTGGCCTAACCATCAGCCTCAAGAAAATGAACATCATGGGGCAGGACGTCAGAAATGCTCCATCCATCAATATTGGCGACCACGCTCTGGAAGTGGTTCAAGAGTTCACCTACCTAGGCTCAACTATCACCAGTAACCTGATTCTAGATGCAGAAATCAACAAGCGCATGGGAAAGGCTTCCACTGCTATGTCCAGACTGGCCAAGAGAGTGTGGGAAAATGGCGCACTGACACCGAACACAAAAGTCCGAGTGTATCAAGCCTGTGTCCTCAGTATCTTGCTCTATGGCAGCGAGGCCTGGACAACGTACGTCAGCCAACAGCGATGTCTCAATTCATTCCATCTTCGCTGCCTCCGGAGAATACTTGTCATCAGGTGGCAGGACCGTATCTCCAATACAGAAGTCCTCGAGGCGGCCAACATCCCTAGCTTATACACACTACTGAGTCAGCGGCGCTTGAGATGGCTTGGCCATGTGAGCCGCATGGAAGATGGCAGGATCCCCAAAGACACATTGTACAGCGAGCTCGCCACTGGTATCAGACCCACCGGCCGTCCATGTCTCCACTTTAAAGATATCTGCAAACGCAACATGAAGTCCTGTGACATTGATCACAAGTCGTGGGAGTCAGTTGCCAGTGGTCGCCAGAGCTGGCGGGCAGCCATAAAGGCGGGGCTAAAGAGTGGCGAGTCGAAGTGACTTAGCAGTTGGCAGGAAAAATGAAAGAAGCGCAAGGGGAGAGCCAACTGTGTAACAGCCCCGACAAACAATTTTATCTGCAGCACCTGTGGAAGAGTCTGTCACTCTAGTATTGGCCTTAATAGCCACTCCAGGCACTGCTTCACAAACCATTGACCACCTCCAGGCGCTTACCCATTGTCTCCTGAGACAAGGAGGCCAAAGAAGAAGAAGAAGAAGAAGTCAGCATGGTTTTGTTAAGGGAAGGTCATGTCTTACTAACTTGATTGAGTTTTTTGAGGAAGTAACAAGGAGGATTGATGAGGGTAGTGCAGTGGATGTGGTCTACATGGATTTTAGTAAGGCATTTGTCACTGGAACGCCACTGGAAACTGCTTTCCATTCTCAAAAACATCTGTCGATTACTACCCTTTGTTTCGTGTCACTGAGCCAATTTTGGATCCAACCTGCCACATTCCCCTGTATCCCATGGGCTTTCATTTTACTGACCAGTCTGCCATGTGGGACCTTGTCAAATGCCTTACTAACAGCTGTTATTGATTCCTTAACCAATAATATTATACCCCCTCCTTTTCTATCCCCCTCTCTATCCCGTCTGAATATTCTCTATCCAGGGATGTCGAGCTGCCATTCTTGCCCCTTTTAAGCCAAGATTCCATTACCACAATGAAAATGTGTTGCCATGTGTCTATCTGTGCCCTCAGCTCATCAGCTTCATTTACTCTACTCCTTGCATTTAAATAAATACCTTTTAACACTGCCAAATTCCTGTGCTGCACATTCTTTAACCTTTGCTTCTTCTGTCTTTCAGAGCCACTCACTAATTTACTGCCTCCCATTCCCTGCCCTGAAAGTATCCTATCTAATACTGTGCTCAGGTTCCCATCCCCCTTCCAATCTGACTTAAACCATCCCCAACAACACTAGCAAACCTTCCTGCAAGGATATTCATTCCAGTCCTGTTCGGGTATATACTGTCCGGCTTGTACAGATTCCATCTTCCCTAGAACTGGTCCCAATTCCCCAGAAATCTGAAGCCCTCCCTGCTGCACCATCTCTCCAGCCACAAATTCATCTGGTGTATTCTCCTATTTCTATACTTACCAGCACGTGACCTTGGGAGTAATTCGGAGATTACTATCTTGAGGTCCTGTTTGCTAATCTCTTTCCTAACTCCCTAAACTCAGCCTGCAGGACCTCATCCGTCTTTCTTCCCATATTGTTGGTGCCAATGTGGACCATGACCTCTGACTGTGCACCCTTGCCCTCTAGATTGCTCTCAAGCCACTTGGTGATATCCATGACCCTTGCACCAGGGAGGCAACATACCATCCTGGAATCACATCTGCAACCACAGAAACGCCTGTCTGTTCCCCTAACTAGAGAATCCCCTATCACTATTGCTCTCTTGTCCTTTCTCCTCCCTCCCTGCACGGCTGAGCCACGCATGGTGCTCTGGTCATGACTCTCGCTGTACTCTCCAGAGGAACCCTCTCTCCATTGGTACTCAGAACTGAATACCAGTTTGAAAATGGGATGCCCTCAGGGGACTCCTGCACTACCTGCTTTGACCTTCTTGTCTGTCTGGCAGCCACCCAGTCCCTCTCTGCCTGTGCTGCCTTAAGCTCTGTGGTGACTACCTCCTGAAACGTGCTATCCACGCAGTTCTCTTCCTCGCGGATGCGCCACAGTGACTCCAGCCACCGCTCAAGTTCCGAAACCCGGATCTTAAGCTTCTGCAGCTGGTGACACTTCCTGCAGATGTGTTTGTCAAGGGCACATAGTGCGTCCACGACTTCCCACATGCCACAGGAGGCACATTCCGCTTGACCGAGCTTCCCTGCCATTACTTAGCTTTACAAACTAATTATTGCTAGTGCAATAAGTGGAATAATGTACCACTCACCTGCCAATCAGCTTCTTCTCCTGTACTGTGGAGGCTGAAAAGACAGAAAAAAAAAGAAAGACAGCAAAGAGCACCTCCTTCTCCTTGTCAGTGAAATCCCTCACACACATCTCACAGCCTTACTCTCTGTCCAAACAGCACTATTCTAATTAGTAACTATTGATAAATTACACGAGCTAGTACGAACCTTACCACGTACAAGGTAGTTATTTGAGGGTTTTAAAAAAAATAACTTTTTTTCTCTGATTTTTTGAAGCTATTTACAGGCAATAACAGTTGTTACTTACCAACCAATCAGCTTACAGATTTCCTGTGATGTCACTGTTAGTTTTTTTCCACTTTTCAAACCAGCGCGCGGGGACACAGACACCGACACCGACTGCCTCTCCGTGACGACCTCGAGCCCCACTCTCGATTTATAGCTCACTCTCCAGTCTTGGTTCCTCCTAAGTCCGCCAACTGCCGCTCTGGTCCTCCAGGAGCGTTTTAATAAAAATTCTGCTTCCAAATCATCCAGTGGTGATTAACATAAAAGCAAAATATTGCAGATGCTGGAAATCTGAAATAAAAACAGAAAGCGCTGGAAAAACTCAGCAGGTCTGGCAGCATCTGTGGAGAGAGATGCAGAGTTAACATTTCAGGTCTGTGACCCTTCTTCAGAACTGGCAGATATAAGAAATGTAAATGATTTTAAGCAAGTAAAGTGGGGGCGGGGCAAGAGATAACAAAAGAGAAGGTATTGATAGGACAAGGTCACAGAATAGCTGACCAGAAGGTCATGGAGCAAAGGCAAACAGTATGTTAATGGTGTGCTGAAAGACAAAGCATTGGTACAGATAGGACTGAAAACTGAACAGCCACAAGCACAAACATGAAAAAAACAGTGGGTAGGCACCGTAGAAACAAACTGAACAAACTAAAATAAAATAAACACAAAAAAAAAAGAAAAATAACTAAAGATAAAAGTAAAATGGGGGGCCCGTCATGCTCTGAAATTATTGAACTCAATGTTCAGTCCGGCAGGCTGTAGTCTGCATAATCGGTAAATGAGATGCTGTTCCTTGAGCTTGCGTTGATGTTCACTGGAACACTGCAGCAATCCCAGGACAGAGATGTGAGCATGAGAGCAGGGGGGTGTGTTGAAATGGCCGGCAACCGGAAGCTCGGGGTCATGCTTTTGGACTGAACGGAGGTGTTCCGCAAAGCTGTCACCCAGTCTCCTTTTGATCTCCCCAATATAGAGGAGACCACATTGTGAGCAGCAAATACAGTATACTACATTGAAAGAAGTACAAGTAAGTCGCTACTTCACATGAAAAGAGTGTTTGGGGCCTTGGATAGTGAGGAGAGAGGAGGTAAATGGGCAGGTATTACACCTCCTGAGCTTGCAGGGGAAGGTGCCGTGGGAAGAGGACGAGGTGGTGGGGGTAATGGAGGAGTGAACCAGGGTGTCGTGGAGGGAGCAATCCCATCGGAATGCCGACAGTGGAAGGGAGGGGAAGATGCCTCTGGTAGTGGCATCACGCTGGAGGTGGCGGAAATGACGGAGGATGATCCTTTGGAACTGGAGGTTGATGGAGTAGAAAGTGAGGACAAGAGGAACCCTGTCGCGGTTCTGGGAGGGAGGGGAAGGGGTAAGGGTAGAGGTGTGGGAAATGGTTGAGGGCCCTGTCAACCACAGTGGGGGGAATCCTCGGTTGAGGAAAAAGGAAGACATATCAGAAGCGCTGTCATGGAAGGTAGCATCATCAGAGCAGATGCGTCGGAGATGGAGAAACTGGGAGAATGGAATGGAGTCCTTACAGGAGGCAATGTATGAAGAAATGTAGTCGAGGTAGCTGTGATTAACATGTTTGGAGCTTGTTTGGAATATGTAATTGGGTTCAACCCAGAAGATTTTCCTGGGTCACATATGCATTGCTCAGGTAGTTGCGAGACCCACAATGTAATTTTCTCCCACCAATTATGGTGGAAAATTAACCCTCGGATGTTTTTGAATTTCATTCTCGGTTTTGCTTTTTTTTTTTTGCCTCTCTTAGAAACTTTGGTTGCTGTATTTTTAGATTACCCTGTTAGGTGAATCTTAGCTGCCTAACATCTGGAAGATATCTCACACTGATATCAGGTAAGTTTCAGATAGCATGCCCAGGACATTTAAAAGTAAACCTTTCTATTCACTAATTTAGTTACAGGATCAATCTTGTGCCTCCACAGGAATTTGCTTCTGCCTTTGAAAAGCTGTACAGCATCAGTATATCACATTTTATTTTAGGATTTAAACCATCAAGCAAATGTATTGAACAAAAAGTGAAAAAGCAAATATAGAATCATGTACTTACAGTAGATATACTAGCCCAGGGGGTCCATGATGCCCTAGGGGATCGCAAGAAGGTTTCAAGGGCACCGCCATAAATAACCTCCAGGATTTAAAAAGAAATCAGATTTTAAAAGACAGAAAAATACACCTTTGATCAAGCTGTGCAAACTAACCCCTCCAGCCCTGACTCGGACCTCTGCTTCCCCCCCATCCTAAACATCTTTGTGATGATAGCAGCAGCTGCTGCTGAGGCCAGGCCCCTGCTCATTGAGCAGGGACAGATGCAATTGTCACTGGTTGCTGTGTGCATATCCTCTGGCTCGAGCTCTCCGTCCTCTGCTCTCCTCTTGCCAGGTCCCCCTGGATATTTCACCGCTCCCCCCCAAATTTGTCCAAATGTCATGCTGGGCGGGTTGTTGTTGCCTCCTCCCCAGGCCTAATTGGGGCAATTACTCTTCTACTTTCACCCCTTGCTTCCTGAATCCTCCCACCGCCTTAAGCCAGCAATTGGAGCAATTAAGCTCAAGTATGCCACGACTATTGAAATCAGCCAATATGCTCTGTGTGTGCATGCACTGGTTCCCCTTTCAGATTTGATTTTTTTGTCCTATTTTTGTTATCCGCGTGCTTACGATTGTCAATCAAATGAAGAAGAGACAAGGAAATAAGTGTCAGCTGCAAGGAGGAAATGAACTACTGGGGTCAAACAGTAAGTCGCTGTCTTCATGGAGGAAGAACATAAGAAATAGGAGCAGGGATAGGCAATTTGGCCCTTCGAACCTGCTCGGCCATTCAACAAGCTCATGGCTGATCTGCCATAACTCAGCCTTCCGATACTATTCCCGTATCCCTTAATTCCCTTCGTATCCAAAAGTCCGTCGATTTCTGTCATGAATAAACTCAATAACTGAGCATCCACAGCTCTCTGGGGTAAAGAATTCCAAAGATTTGCAACAGTTTGAGTGAAGACATTTCTCCTCATCTCAGTCCTAAATGGTCCCTTATTCTGTGACTGACTCCGTGTTCTACATTCTCCAGCCAGGGAAACATTTTTTCAGTATCTACCCTGCCAAGCTCCTTAAGAATTTTATATGTTTCAATGAGGTCACCTCTCATTCTCCTAAACACCACGGAATATAGGCCTGGTCTACTCAATCTCTCCTCAAAGGACAATCCCCTCATCCTAGGAACCAGTTTAGCGAACCTTCATGGCACTCCCTCTAGGGCAATTATGTCCTTCCTTAGATAAGAAGACCAAAACTGCACACAGTACTCCATCCTCATCAATGCCTTGTACAACATGGGCGGCACAGTGGCGCAGTGGTTAGCATCGCAGCCTCACAACTCCAGTGACCCGGGTTCAATTCTGGGTACTGCCTGTGTGGAGTTTGCAAGTTCTCCCTGTGTCTGCGTGGGTTTTCTCCGGGTGCTCCGGTTTCCTCCCACAAGCCAAAAGACTTGCAGGTTGGTAGGTAAATTGGCTGTTATAAATTGCCCCTAGTATAGGTAGGTGATAGGGACAGGTGGGAATGTGGTAGGAATATGGGATTAGTGTAGGATTAGTATAAATGGGTGGTTGATGGTTAGCACAGACTCGGTGGGCCAAAGGGCCTGTTTCAGTGCTGTATCACTAAACTACACTGTAGTAAGCCCTCAATTCATGTTAATATATTACCCGCAATCGCATAAATCTGAATTTTGTGTAATAACCTTTTGTGTGGCATCTTATCAAATGCTTTTTGAAAATCCAAATACACTACATCCACTGGTTCCCCCTTATCCATCCTACTAGTTATATCCTCAAGCGATTTCGCTTTCACAAATCCTTGTTGACTCTGCTTAATCATATTATGATTTTCTAAGTGCTCTGTTACTACATGCATAATAATAAATTCTAACATTTTGCTTACTACTGATGTTAGGCTAATTGGCGTATTTTTCTCTCTTCCTCCACTCTTAAATAGCACCGTTATGTTTGCTACCTTCCAATCCTTGGGAACTGTTCCAGAATCTAAGGAATTTTGGAAGATCAAAATCAATACATTCACTACCTCTGAAGCTACCTCTTTTAAAAACCTGAGAATCTGTGGGCATCATTTGAGGACAAGGATCAGGCTCAGGTCATGGTTGAGTAACCAGTTGGCACTCACTGTCTAGCTGAGACATGATAATTTGTGGCTGATAAAGTACCAGATGGATACTAACAAACTTAACCTTCCGGGAGAGCATCGGAGAGGAGCGGACCTGCGGGAAGAACATGGAGCGAGGAGCGGATAAATATAGCCCGAAGATCGCAGCCTAGAGCAGTTACCTTATGGGAGAGTAGCATAGAGAGTGTAGCATAGAGAGATGGTGTGTTGCCTCCCTGGAGCCAGGGTCAAGGATGTCACTGAGCGGCTGCACAGCATCCTGAAGGGGAGGGTGAACAGCCAGCAGTCATGGTCCACATCGGAATGAACGACATATGTAGAAAGAGGGATGAGGTCTTGCAGTCAGAATTTAGGAAGCTAGGTAAGAAATTAGCAAGCAGGACCTCAAAAGTAGTCGTCTCCAGATTACTCCCAGTGCCATGCACAAGTGAGTATAGAAATAGAAGAATAAGACAGATGAATGAGTGGGTGGAAAGATGGTGCAGGAGGGTGGGCTTCAGATTCCTGGGACATTGGGACCAGCTCTGGGGGAGATGGAACCTGTACAGGCCGGACGGGATGCACCTGAACAGAGCCGGGACTGAGTTCCTTGCGGGATGTTTTGCTAGTGCTGTTGGGTTTAAACTAGTTTGGCAGGGGGATGGGGACCTGAGGGTTGACTCAGCTGGAACAAAACCAGAAAGTAAATGGAAGGCGGAAAATTAATAGATGAGTCTGGAAGAGAGAGGATAACAAAGGTTAGAAAATAAAACGAAGGAGTTTGGCAGTGCTCAAGGGTGTCTATTTCAATGCAAGGAGTATAACAAATAATGCAGATGAGTTGAGGGCACAGATAGAAACATGGCAGTATGATATCATAGTTATTACAGAAACATGGCTTAAAGAGGGACAGGAATGGCAGCTCAACATTCCTGGTTATAGGGTTTTCAGACACGATAGGGAGGGGGATATGAAAGGAGGGGGAGTGGCAATTTTGGTCAAGGAACTATTACAGCTGTGAGGAGGAATGATATGTCAGAAGGTTCATCAAATGAGGCCATATGGATTGAGCTAAGGGGCAATCACACTGCTGGGAGTGTAATATAGACCCCCAAACAGTCAGAGAGAGATAGAAGAACAGACATGTAGGCAGATCTATGAGAAGTGCAAAAACAATAGGGCAGTAATACTAGGGGATTTTAATGACCCCAATATTAACTGGGATAGTTTTAGTATGAAAGGAATTGAGGGAGCAGAATTCTTGAGGTGCATTGAGGAAAATAAGAGAGGACGCAGTTTTAGACTTAGTTTTAGGAAATGAAGATGAGCAGGTGGAAGGAGTGGCAGTGGGAGAGCATTTTGGTGGTAGTGATCATAATTCAGTTAGTTTTAACATAATTATGGAAAAGGACAGAGATAGAACAGGAGTGAGAGTTCTCAATTGGGGCAAGGCAAATTTTACTAAACTGAGGAGTAATTTAGCAAAAGTGGACTGGAAACAGCTACTTAAAGGTAAATCAGCGTCAGAACAGTGGGAGGCATTCAAAGGGGAGATTCAAGGTGTTCAGGGTAAACATGTTCCCACAAAGAAAAAGGGTAAGGCGGCCAACTCTAGAGCCCGATGGATGTCAAGGAGCCTACAGGGTAAGATAAGGCAGAAAAGGAAAGCTTGTGTCCGACACCAAGAACTCAATACTACAGAAAGCTGAGAGGAGTATAGAAAGTGGAGGGGTGAAATCAAAAAGGAAATTAGGAAAGCAAAGAGAGGGCATGAAAGAATATTGGCAAGTAAAATCAAGGTGAACCCAAAGATGTTTTATCAATACATTAAGAGTAAGACCGATAACTAAGGAGAGAGTAGGGCCCATAAAAGACCAAAAAGGTAACCTATATGTAGGAGCGGAAGATATTGATATGGTTCTTAATGAATACTTTGCGTCTGTCTTCACAAAACAGGGGGACAATGCAGATATTGTAGTTAAGGAGGAAGAGTGTGAAGTATTCGATGTGATAAACATAGGGAGAGAGAAAGTATTAATGGGATTAGCATCCTTGAAAGTTGATAAATCACCAGGGCCAGATGAAAAGTATCCTAGGCTGTTAAAAGAAGCAAGAGAGGAAATAGCAGAGGGTCTGACCATTATTTTCCAGTCCTCACTGGATACAGGTGTGGTGCCGGAGGATTAGAGAATTGCTAACGTTGTACCTCTGTTTAAATAGAGAGCGAAGGATAGACCAAATAATTACAGGTCAGTCAGTCTAACCTCAGTAGTGGGCAAATTATTAGAATCTATTCTGAGAGACAGGATAAACTGTCACTTAGAAAGGCACAGGTTAATCAAGGATAGTCAGCATGGATTTGTTAAGGGAAGATCTTGTTTTACCAACTTGGTTGAATTTTTTGAAGAAGTAACAAGGAAGATAGATGAGGGTCGTGCAGTTGATGTGGTCTACATGGATTTTAGCAAGGCTTCTGACAAGGTCCCACATGGCAGACTGATTAAAAAAATAAAATACCATGGGATCCAGGGAAATGCAGCAAGGTGGATACAAAATTGGCTCAGTGGCAGGAAACAATGGGTAATTTTTGACGGCTGTTTTAGCGACTGGAGGGCTGTTTCCAGTGGTGTTCTGCAGGGCTCAGAACTAGGTCCCCTACTTCTTGTGGTGTATATTAACGATTTGGATGTAAATGTAGGGGGCATGATCAAGAAGTTTGCGGATGACACAAAGATTGGCTGTGTGGTAGATAGCGAGGAGGATAGCTGTTGGCTGCAGGAAGATATTGATGGTCTGGTCAGATGGGCAAAAAAATGGCAACTGTAATTCAACCCAGAGAAGTGTGAGATGATGCATTTGGGGAGGTCAAACAAGGCAAAGAAATACACGATTAATGGGAAAATATTGAGAAGTGTAGAGGAAGTAAGGGCCCTTGGAATGAATGTCCACAGATCCCTGAAGGTAGCAGGACTGGTCGATAAGGTGGTTAAGAAGGCATATGGAATCCTTTCTTTTATTAGCCGAGGTATACAATACAATAGCAGGGAGGTTATGCTGTAACTGTATAACTCATTCGTTAGGCCACAACTTGAGTACCTAGTGCAGTTCTGATCACCTCATTACAGAAAGGATGTAATTGCACTAGAGAGGGTACAGGGAGATTCACGAGGATGCTGCCAGGACTGGAAAAATGCAGCTATGTGGAAAGGTTGGATAGGCTCGGGTTGTTCTCCTTGGAACAGAGAAGGCTGAGGGGAGATCTGATTGAAATGTACAACATTTTGAGGGGCCTGGATAGAGTGGAGGTGAAGGGTCTATTCACCTTAGCAGAGAGGTCAGTGATGAGGGGGCATAGAAAAATTAGAGGGGAGATGAGGAAATACTTTTTCACCCAGAGGGTGGTGATGCTCTGGAACTCTCTGCCTGAAAGGGTAGTTGAGGCAGAGACCCTCAACTCATTCAAAAGGAGTCTAAATATGCACCTCAAGTGCCGTAAGCTGCAGGTCTACGGACCAAATGCTGGAAGGTGGGATTAGAATAGGTAGATCGTTTTTCGGTTGGCACAGACACGATGGGCCAAGTGGCCTTTTTCTATACCGTAAACTTTCTATGATTCTATAATTCAAGGAGCTTTACCAAGTGGTGAACAGTTGACTGGAGGGAGGTATATATTGGTGTTTCCCAGAGTTCAGTATTTGAACCGCTGCTGTTTCTGATATACAGTAATGACTTGCACTTGGGATACAGGGCACAATTTTGAAATTTACAGATGACATGGACTTGGAAGCATAGTAAACAGTAAGGAAGATAGTAATAGACTTCAGGAGGACATAGACAGGTTGGTGGAATGGGCAAACACTTGGCAGATGGAATTCAATGCAGAAAAGTAGCAGGAAGGTTAAGGAGAGACAATACAAATGAAATACAAGTTAAGCTTAAAGGCGGTTCAAGAACAAAGAGTCCTGGGAGTGCTAATGCCCAAATCTGTGAAGATGGCACGACAGGCTAACAAAGCAGTTAATAAAGCCTATGGTTTTATAAATAAAGGTATAGAATACAAAAGCCAAGAAGTTATGCTAAACCTATATAAAACACTAGTTTCGCCCGAGTTGGAATATTATGTCCAATTCTGAGCACCACAGTTTAGGAAGGGTATGAAAGCATTGGAGGGCGTACACAAGAGATTTACTAGCATTGTTTCAGACATGAAGAATTACAAGTACATGGTTAGACTGGAGAAGCTGGAGTTATTCTCTTTAGAGTAGAGGAGGCTAACAAGAAATTTGATAGTGTTGTTTAAAATCATGAAGCGTTTAGATGGAGTAAATAAGGAGAAATTGTTTCCAATAGCCAAAGAGCCAATAACCAGAGGACAGATTTAAGATGATTGGCAAAAGAACCAGAGGCAACATGAGGAAAAAGCTTTTTTTCTGCAATGAGTGTTTAGGATTTGGAATGCATATCTGATAGGGTGGTGAAACAGATCCAATAGTAACTTTCAAAAGGGAATTGGATAAATAACTGAAAGGAATGAAATTTCATCTAACATCCTCGCAGAGAGATTTGATAGTGCTGTTGGGGAGGATTTAAACTAGCTTGTCAAGGGGATGGGAACCTGAGGCGTAGCTCAAATTGGAAGGAAGTAAAGTTGGTAACAGGAGGTAGAAATGTAGGAAGTGACATTAGAAGGCAGGCAAAACAAAGGTGAGCATCAACTAGGCTTAGAAGACAGAATGTCAAGAAGATAAGGTTAAGGACACGCTACTTGAATGCATACAGCATTTGCAACAAGGTAGATGATTTAAAGGCCCAAATAGAGGTAAACATAGAAACATAGAAAATAGGAGCAGGAGTAGGCCATTTGGCCCTTCAGGCCTGCTCCACCATTCAAAAAAGAACTTGGCTGATCGTCTAATTCAGTACCTTGTTCCCGCTTTTTCCCAATATCCCTTGATCCCTTTGGCATTAAGAAATATATCTATCTCCTTCTTGAATATATTTAACGACTTGGCCTCCACTGCCTTCTGCGGTAGAGAATTCCACAGGTTCACTACCCTCTGAGTGAAGAAATTTCTCCTCATCTCGGTTCTAAATGGCATACCCCGTATCCTGAGACTGTGACCCCTGATTCTGGACTCCCCAGCCATTGGGAACATCCTCCCTGCATCTAGCCTGTCTAGTCCTGTTAGAATTTTATAGGTTTCTATGAGACCCCCTCTCATTCTTCTAAACTGTAGTGAATATTGGCCTAGTCGATCCAATCTCTCCTCATACATCAATCCTGCCATCCCAGAAATCAGCCTAGTAAATCTTCTTTGCACTCTCTCCATGGCAAGAATATCCCTCCTCAGATAAGGAGACCAAAACTGCACACAATACTCCAGATGCGGTCTTACCAAGGCCCTATATAACTGCAGTAAGACATCCTTGCTCCTGCACTCAAATACTCTTGCAATGAAGGCCAACATACCATTCACCTAGTGGCGATACGCCACTAATCACTCCCTGTCACCTGGAAAAAGACCTGTTTATTCCTACTCTCTGTTTCCTGTCTGTCAACCAATTCTCAATCCATGCCAATATATTACCCCCAATCCCATGTGCTTTAATTTTGCACACTAACTTCTTATGTGGGACCTTATCGAAAGCCTCCTGAAAATCCAAATACACCACATCCACTGGGTCTCCCTTATCTATTCTACTCGTTACATCCTCAAAAAACTCCAGCAGACTGGTTAAGCATGATTTCCCTTTCGTAAACCCATGCTGACTTTGTCCAATCCCATTTATGTTTTCTAGGTGTTCTGCTATCACATCCTTTATAATAGACTCTAGCATTTTCCCCACTACTGATGTAAGGATAACTGGTCTGTAATTCCCTGTTTTTTCTCTCCTTCCTTTTTAAATAGTGGGGTTACATTTGCCACCCTCCAATCTGTAGGAACTGCTCCAGAGTCCATAGAAGTTTGGAAGATTACCACCAATGCATCTACTATTTCCAGGGCCACTTCCTTTAGTACTCTGGGATGTAGATTATCAGGCCCTGGAATTTGTCAGCTTTTAACCCCATTAATTTCCCTAGCACTATTTTTTTTACTAATACTGATTTCCTTCAGTTCCTCCCTCTCATTAGACCCTTGGTTGCCTAACATTTCTGGGAGGTTATTTGTGTCCTCCTTTGTGAAGACAGAACCAAAATATGTGTTTAATTGTTCTGCTATTTCTTTGTTCCCCATTATAATTTCCCCCGTTTCTGACTGTAAGGGACCTACATTTGTCTTCACTAATCCTTTTCTCTTCACATATTTATAGAAACTTTTACAGTCAGTTTTTATGTTCCCTGCAAGTTTACTCTCGTACTCTATTTTCCCCCGCTTAATCAACCTCTTTGTCTTCCTTTGCTGAATTCTAAACTGCTCCCATTCCTCAGACTTGCTGCTTTTTCTGGCAATTTTATATGCCTCCTCTTTGGATCTAATACTATCCCTAATTTCTTTTGTAAGCCACGGTTGAGCCACCTTTCTGGTTTTATTTTTGAGCCAGACAGGAATGAATAATTGTTGTAATTCATGCACACGTTCTTTAAATATATTCCATTGCCTATCCACCGTCAACCCTTTTAGTCAAGTTACCATAGCCAACTCGTGCCTCATACCTTTGTTGTTTCCTTTATTTATATTCAGGATCCTAGTTTCAGATTCAACTACTTCACTCTCCATCTTAATGAAGAATTCTATCATGTTATGGTCGCTCCTCCCCAAGGGACCCTACACAACAAGATTATTAATTAATCCTTTCTCATCGCACAATACCCAGTCTAGGATAGCCTGTTCTCTAGTTGGTTTCTCAACGTATTAGTTTAAAAAACTGTCACGTACACACTCCAAGAAATCCTCCACCACAGTATTATTGCGTTCAATTCAACCTGCCTCCACCATGTTGTCAGGCAGTGCATTCCAGACTTTAACCACTCGCTATGTGAAAAAGTTTTTCTTCATGTCACTTTTGCTTCTCTTACCAAATACTTTAAATGTGTGCCCTCTTGTTCTTGATCCTTTCACGAGTGGGAACAGTTTCTCTCTATCTACTCTGTCCAGACCACTCATGATTTTGAATATCTCCATCAAATCACCTCTCAGTCTTCTCTTCTCCAAAGAAAACAGCCTAACTTCTCCCTTCTATCTTCATAACTAAAGTTCCTCATCCTGAAACCATTCTCATGAATCTTTTCTGTACTCTCTCCAATACCCTCACGTCTTTCCTAAAGTTCGGCGCCCAGAACTGGACACAATACTCCAGCTGAGGCCGAACACGTGTCTTATACAAGTTCAACATAACTTCCTTGCTCTTGTACTCTATGCCCCTATTAATAAAGCCCAGGATACTGTATGCTTTATTAACCACTCTCTCAACCAGTCCTGCCACCTTCAATGACTTATGCACATATACACCTAAGTCCCTCTGCTCCTTTTAGAATTGTACCCTTTATTCTATATTGTCTCTCTATGTTCTTCCTACCAAAATGAATCACTTCACATTTCTCTGCATTGAACTTTATCTGCCACCTGTCTGCCCATTTCACCAACTTATCTATGTCCTTTTGAAGTTCTACACTATCATCCTCACAGTTCACAATGCTTACAAGTTTCATATCATCTGCAAACTTTGAAATTGTGCCCTGTACAAATGGGTATGATCTAATTGCCATAACGGAAATGGCTACAGGGTGACCAAGACTGGGAACTGAATATTCAAGGATATTCGACATTTAGGAAGGATAGGCAAAAAGGAAAAGGAGGTGGCGTTGCACTGATAATAAGGGATGCAATCATTACATTAGTAAGGGAAGATCTCAGATCGGAAGAACAAAATGTGGAATCTGTTTGGGTGGAGCTAAGAAACAGCAAGGGGCTGCAAACATTGGTCAGAGTTCCTTAGCCCACCAAACAGTAGTGATAGTGTGCGGCATGGCATTAATCAGGAGATTAGAGAAGCATATAGCATGAGTAATACAGGACTCATGGTGACATCAATCTGCATATAGACTGGGTAAACTAATGAGCACTAATGCTATGGAGGACGAGTTTCTGGAATGTGTTAGTGATGGTTTTCTAGAGCAGTATGTTGAGAAACTGAACAGAGAACATGCTATTTTAGATCTAGTATTATGTAATGAAAAAGGGCTAATTAATAATCTTGTTGTAAACGAACCTTTAGGGATGAGTGACCATAATATGATAGAATTTTACATTATATTTGAAAGTGAGTTAGTTCAATCTGAAGTCAGGGTGTTAAATTTGAACAAAGGAAATTATGAAGGTATGAGGGGCAAATTGGCTGAGGTGGATTGGGAAAATACATTAAGAGGTATGACAGTGCACATGAAATGAATAGTCTTTAAAGGAATATCACATAGTTTACAGCAACTATACATTCCTTCAAGACACAAAAACCCCAAAAATGTAGGCAGTCAACCAGAGATAATAAAGGAAGTGAAGGATTGTATAAGATTAAAAGAAAAGGCCTATAAAGTTGCCAGAAATTGTAGTAAACCTGAGGATTGGGAGGATTTTAGAATAAAGCAAAGGAGGACAATGAACTGATAATGAAAGGGAGAATAGAATATAAATGTAATGCAAAAGATATAAAAATGGACTGCAGAAGCTTCTATAGGTATGTAAAAAGGTAACGTTTGGCTAAGACAAATGTGGGTCCATCCCAGGCAGAGTCAGGAGAATTAATAATGGGGAATAGAGAAATGGTAGATCAGCTTATTGATTACTTTGTTAATAAAAGCAAAATACTGCGGATGCTGGAAATCTGAAATAAAAACAAGAAATGCTGGAACCACTCAGCAGGTCTGGCAGCATCTGTGAAAAGAGAAGCAGAGTTAACGTTTCGGGTCAGTGACCCTTCTTCGGAACTGACAAATATTAGAAAAGTCACAGGTTATAAGCAAGTGAGGTGGGGGTGGGGCAAGAGATAACAAAGGAGGTCTAGATTGGACCAGGCCACATAGCTGACCAAAAGGTCACGGAGCAAAGGCAAACAATATGTTAATGGTGTGTTGAAAGATAAAGCATTAGTACAGATTAGGTGTTAATACACTGAATATTGAACAGCAGCAAGTGCAAACCTGAAAAAAAACAGTGGGTAAGCAAACTGAACAAACTAAGATGAAATGAAATAAATGCAAAAAAAAAGATGGTAAAAAATGATTACTTTGATTACTTTGTGTCTGTCTTCATTAAGGAAGATACAAGAAATATCCCAGAATTAGAGATCCAAGGGATAAGGAGAAATGAGAAATTGAAGGAAATTAGTAATAGTAAGAAGGTTGTATTGGAGAGATTACTGGGGCTGAAGGTTGATAAGTCCCCAGGACTTGAAATTCTACATCCTAGAGTGTTGAAAGAGGTAGCTATGGAGATAGTGGATGCATTGGTGATCATCTTTCAAAATTCTATAGATTCTGAAGCAGTTCCTGTAGATTGAAAGGTTGCAAATGTCACCCCACTATTCAAGAATGGAGGGAGAGAGAAAACAGGGAATTACAGACCTGTTAGCCTCACATCAGTCATTGGGAAAATGCTAGAATCTAATCTAAAGGATGTGATAAATGGACACTTGGATAATAATAATCTGTTTGATGAACCTGTTGGAGTTTTTTGTGGATGTTACTCACAGAATTGATAAAGAGGAGTCAGTGGACGTGGTATACTTGGATTTTCAGAAGGCTTTTGCTAAAGTCCCCACAGGAGGTTGGTTAGCAAAATTAAAGCACATGGTATAGGAGGTATGGATACTGGCATGGATTAAGGATTGGTAAACAGGCAGAAAGCAAAGAGTAGGAATAAACGTGTCATTCTCACATTGGCAGCCTGTGACTAGTGGGGTACCGCAGGGATCAGTGTTTGGGTCACAGCTGTTCAGAATATATATCAATGATTTAAAAATGTCGTATTTCCAAGTTTGCGGATGACACAAAACTAGGTGGGAATGTGTGTTGTGAGGAAGATGTAAAGCGGCTTCAAGGGGATTTGGACAGACTTAGTGAGTGGGCAAGAATGAGGCAGATGGAATCTAATGTGGAAAAATGTGAGGTTATCCACTTTGGTAGGAGGAATAGATGCGCAGTGTATTTCTTAAATGGTAAGAGATTAGAAAGCATAGATGTACAGAGGGACCTGGGTGTCCTTGTCAATAAGTCACTGAAAGCTAACATGCAGGTGCAGCATGCAATTAAGAAGGCTAATGGTATGTTAACCTTTATCGCAAGAGGATTTGAGTACAGGAGTAGCAAAGTCTTGCTTAAATTGTACAGAACCTTTGTTAGACCGCACCTGAAGTATTGTGTGCAGTTTTGTTCCCCTTACCTTAGGAAGGCTATAATTGTATCATGCAAGCCCCCACCTGCCATGAATGAGGCATATTAATTTCATCACATGGACATTAAATTTCAAATTGTTGCTCGGAAGAAGAGAAGGCCTGATACAAGGGGTTGTCAGGCCCCTGGCTGGAGAAATTTTTGCATATTAACAGACAGTATTTGTAGACAAAGGACCATTCCCTGACCCACCCAATACACAAAGCCAGAAGTGGTTATACCAGTCACGTGACTACACTGCTGGCCAACTTGGGGAGTTTTAATTTGTAGAGACAGTGTTTGAACTGGCAGAAAGCAGAAAGCTCTTTGCTTCTGGGTTGAAAAGACCTCTTGTGGCTGGCTCACCACAGCCTATTCTGTCTGCTCCCATCTCTTTCTCACGGAACTCCAAAACCAGACTGAAGACACATGAACCCCAAGAGAGATATGTTTCCTCCCGTGAACAAGGTTTAAGAAGAATACTGGGCCCCAACGAAAAGCAAGACCTACCTACAATCAAGGACTACAGTGAGCTTGAAGAACTGTAACAACAACTCTTCAGATATTGCCTCAAACCTTTCCATTTTATTTTTTCTTCTGCTTTTTTCTGTCCCTATCTGCATGTGTGTATCACATATGCATGCGAGCATGGGCGTGGCATGTATCCTTAGGAATCAACTGAGTTAGAGTTTAAGTAAGTTTAACAAAATTTCACCTTTCTTCTATAAACCTAAGAAGGCCTGTTTGAACTCATTTCTTTGCCTTATAATTGGAAAGCAGTGAACAAGGATTCACCAAAGGGGGAGCTAAAAACACAGTGTGTTTAAAAATAAAACCCTCTTACAGTGAGACCAGGTGAAGGCTGAAAGGGCCCCCTAGACCTCTTTCTCACCTGGTTGTAACAATTGCCATCGAGGGAGTGCAACAAAGGTTCACCAGACATGTTCCTGGGATGGTGGGACTGTCCTATGAAGTGAGATTGGGGAAACTGGGCCTGTATTCTCTCAAGTTTTGAAAGGATAGACAGGGTAGATGCAGTTAAGATGTTCCCCTGGTTGGGAAGTCTAGACCCAGGGGACATAATTTCAAAATAAGGGGAAAGCCACTTAGGACAGAGATGAGGAGAAATTTCTTTACTCAGAGGGTTGTGAATCTTTGGAGTTCTCTACCCCAGAGGGCTGTGGAAGCTCAGTCATTGAGTATGTTTAAAGCAGAGATTGACAGATTTCTAAATAAATAAAGGGATATGAGGATAGTGTGAGAAATAGGCATTGAAGTGGAAGATCAGCCATGATCATATTGAATGGCAGGGCAGGCGCGATGGGCTGAATGGCCTACTCCTGCTCCTATGTTCAGGGATATGGGCAAAGATTGTTACTATGTAAAGGATGAGGTGCTGATGAGGAAGTGGAGCTCTCCTCACAGACCTGAGGACAAAGAGTGGATAGTGGTTCACCAGTTAGTGGTTCCGCCGGGGTACAGTAAAGGAATATTAAGAATGGCTCCTGAGCTTACAATGGCTGGCCATGTCAGTGTACGAAAAACCAAAGCTCGCATAAGACAGCAGTTTGATTGGCCGAAACTCCATAAGGACGTTGTGGAGTACTGTAAAACATGCCAAAGCCAGAACATTTCAGCCTGGAGACCATGTATTAGTCTTCCTTTTTTTCTTCTTTGGCCTCCTTGTCTTGAGAGACAATGGGTAAGCGCTCAGAGGTGGTCAGTGGTTTGCGCCTGGAGTGGCTATAAAGGCCAATTCTAGATGACAGACTCTTCCACAGGCGCTGCAGATAAAATTGGTTGTTGGGGCTGTTACACAGTTGGCTCTCTCCTTGCACTTCTGTCTTTTTTCCTGCCAACTGCTAAGTGTATTCGACTCGCCACTCTTTAGCCCTGCCTTTATGGCTGTCCGCCAGCTCTGGCGATCACTGGCAACTGACTCCCACGACTTGTGGTCAATGTCACAGGACTTAATGTTGTGTTTGCAGACATCTTTAAAGTGGAGATATGGACGGCCGATAGGTCTGATACCAGTGACGAGCTCGTTGTACAATTCGTCCTTGGGGATCCTGCCATCTTCCATGCGGCTCACATGGCCAAGCCATCTCAAGCGCCCCTAGCTCAGTAGGGTGTATATGCTGGGGATGTTGACTGCCTCATTCTGCATTGGAGATACGGTCCTGCCACCTGATGCCAAGGATTCTCCAGAGGTATCGAAGATGGAATGAGTTGAGACGTCACTCTTGGCTGACATACGTTGTCCAGGCCTCGCTGCTGTCGAGCAAGGTACTGAGGACACAGGCTTGAAACACTCAGACTTTTGTGTTCCGTGTCAGTGCGCCATTTTCCCACCCTCTCTTGGCCAGTCTGGACATAGCAGTGGACATCTTTCCCATGCGCTTCTTGATTTCTGCATCGAGAGACAGGTTACTGGTGATAGTTGAGCCTAGGTAGGTGAACTCTTGAACCACTTCCAAAGCGCGGTTGCCGATATTGATGGATGGAGCATTTCTGATGTCCTGTCCCATGATGCTCGTTTTCTTGAGGCTGATGGTTAGGCCAAATTCATTGCAGGCAGCCGCAATCCTGTCGATGAGTCTCTGTAGACACTCTTCTGTGTGGGATGTTAATACAGCATCGTCTGCAAAGAGGAGTTCCCTGATGAAGACTTTCTGTACTTTGGTCTTCGCTCAAGGTTGAACAACCTGTCATCTGATCTTGTGTGGAGGAAAATTCCTTCTTCTGAAGACTTGAACGCATGTGAGAGCAGCAGTGAGAAGAAGATCCCAAATAGTGTGGGTACGAGAATACAGCCCTGTTTCACACCACTCAGGGTAGGAAAGGGGTCTGATGAGGTACCGCTGTGCTGAATTGTGCCTTTTGTGTATTATTATTGCTCCTGATTCAGGGTGAAGCCCTGAAAGCCCAGTTCAGTGGCCCATACCGAGTGGCAAAATGATTTAGCCAGGTAAATTATTTTATTGACACCCCAGACCGAATGAAAAAACAAAGGCTGTGCCACATTAACATGTTAAAGCAATATCACAGAAACTGAACTGGAGTAGCCATATAAATACCATGGCTACCAAAGCAGGTCAGAGGCTTGGAATCCTGTGGCGAGTAACTCACCTCCTGACTCCCCAAAGCCTGTCCACCATCTACAAGGCATAAGTCAGGAGTGTGATGGAATACTCTCCACTTGCCTGGATGGGTGCAGCTTCACCTTCACTCAAGAAGCTCGACACCATCCAGGACAAAGCCTCCCACTTGATTGACACACCATCCATAAACATTCACTCCCTCCACCACTGACGCACAGTGACAACAATGTGTACCATCTACAAGATACACTTCAGCAACGCACCAAGGCTCGTTAGACAGCACCTTACAAACCCGCAATCTCTACCACCTAGAAGGACAAGGGCGGCAAATGGTTGGGAACACCACCACCTGCAAGCTCCCCTCCAAGCCACACACCATCCTGACTTGGAACTATATCACTGTTCCTTCATTGTCGCTGGGCCAAAATCCTGGAACTCCCTTCCTAACAACACTGTGGGTGTCCCTACCCCACATGGACTACAGTGGTTCCTTCTCAAGGGCAATTAGGGATGGGCAATAAATGCTGGTATAGCCAGCGACGCCCACATCCCATGAATGAATTTTTAAAAAATCACAGCTGGGAAAGGGACAGACAGGCACAGGTCTGTCAGACAGTCCGGGAGGAAGGGGGTGAACAGGACAATGGGGATGAGCTAGAGGAAGGCTTGGGGGAGCCCCAAATTGAACCCCCTCCTGCCTGGTTAGCCAACAAAGTGTTAAATAACCTAGACACCACGCTCTCTTATTTAAAGGTGGAACAAAAAGAAGCCCTGGCAAGGCTGCTCATTGCCTACAAAGAAGTCTGCAAGGCCACACAAGGGTGTACAACCTTAACCCTACATGATGTGGAGGTGGGAGAGACCCCTCCCATTAAACAAAACCCTTATCTTATGGGTCCCCAGAAACTGGCCCAGGTTCGTGAGGAAATCCAGTACATGCTAGACAACAATCTGATTGAGCCCAGCCAGAGCAGCTGGAGTTCCCCAGTGGTGCTAGTGCCCAAGCCCGATGATTCTACCTGGCTCTGCGTTGATTACAGGAAGGTCAATAACATCCCAAGCCAAGGACGGCTGTCACCCCAGACGGCCTATTCCAGTGCCGAGTGATGCCCTTTGGGTTAAAAGGCTGATGAACCAGGTGGTGATTGGCCTACCCAACTGTGTGGTATACCTAGATGATTTGCTGGTATACAGTGAGACCTGGCGGGACGACGTAGCCCAATTAGATGCCCTTTTTCAACAATTACAGGCAGCCCACTCAGTAGTAAACCTTGCAAAAAGCGAGTTTGCTAAGACCCAAGTGCCCTACCTCGGGCACATTGTAGGTCGGGGCAAATGCTACCCAGGGCAGCAACAGTGCAAGCACTGGTGGGTTTTCCCATCCCTACCTCAAAACGGGAAATCATGTGTTTTCTGGGGTTGTGTGGGTTTTTCCGAAAACTTACTGCAGAAAAGGGCTAAGGTGGTATAATCAGAAAAGTGCCAAACTGCTTTCGAAAGGCTAAAGGTCATATTGACGAACGAACAGCTCCTGGCAGCTCCCAACTATAATAAACCCTTTAAAGTGGCAGTTGATGCCAGTGACCTAGGGGAAGGTGTTGTCCTGGTCCAAGCTAATGAGACCAGCATTGAGAGACCGATAGGGTACTTCTCCAAAAAGTTAAATCGTAACCAAAAAAGGTACTCAACCATTAAAAAGAAAAGGTTTGGAATGTTGTTAGCTCTCCAGCACTTCAACATCTATGTACAAAATGGATATAGAAAGACGGTGGTTTACTGACCATAAGCCCCTACCTTTTGTGAAGAATTTCAAGACTCAAAATGCCAGGCTGTTTCGATGGAGCCTGCTCTTACAACCCTACCATTTAAAAATTTACCGACATCGCAGGGAAAAGCAATATAATCGCTGATGCCTTGTCCAGGGTCTCACCCAACACATAACCCTCCTAGACAAACTGCAAGGGAAAAGGACAGTTTATATCAGCACAGCTGCTGCAGAGAAAAGGACAAACTGTAACAATTTTAAGGTTCCTGAGTGGATGAGAGTGAATGAGAAAATGCTGTGTTTTCTCTTTTTAACTCTTATAATGAAATGCTCTCCCATTGTTGCAGTTCATTTGGCGTAGTATGGAGGTGTAACGGAAACCTCACTGGAAATATTAATTTCACCGTTTGGAACTTTGCCTGAGACTTTTTACTGGACATTGTTACAAATAACTTTTAAAAGAAAACAGAACTACTAGCAGCCAAGATGGCCAAGAATTTGCCTGTGAAAAACTAAGGAATCAGTCTGGAGACAGACACAGTCTAGCCAGATAATGGGGGTGCTCTCTAATTAAAGTACCTAGAATGGTTTTGCCAATGTTGATCATCAAAAGCCATCGACACCCATCGACTTTGAAACAGCCAAACCCCCTTACCAAGTGTGTTTGAACAGCTTGAGAGGAGAACTTTGAATTTTAAAAAAAACCCTTCCGGAAACTTCTATTTCAAACACAAAGATGTGGTCACATCACATGACTATTTGGGCCACACTGGAGATTTGTGAGTGATGACTCAGAAGTCAGTGAGTAACTGAGACTCAGGAAGAAAACAGCACCTCTCTCTCTCTGTTTCCCTCTCCAGCAAAGTCCCAGGAAGCCTCAGCTGCAGCTAAACCCCAAATCTACAGATCCTCACAGTCAGCAACAAAGAGCACACAGATAAAGCATCTCTTCAGCCTTCCAGAACCAGAGAAGCAAGCCAAAATTGTGCACGTGGCCCAGCGAGGACTTCAAGACTTTAATTTCAACTAAAGACACTGAGACTCGGTATTTAAATTCCATTTTTATTAAGGACTTTACTCGACCTCCCAACTCTGTTTTTCTCCTCTGTAATCTATTTGCATGTATGTGTGCCTCTCATGTGAATGTGACCGTGGATGCATCATGCATTTTACTAATTTTGACCAGTTTAGAGTGATAAGGGTAATAAATTTACATCTTTTTTGTTTAAACTCAAGAAAACCTGTCTGGTTCATTTGCATGTATATATTAGAATAATAGGAGAAAGTGCTCACTGAGTTGGTAAGTTAAATCATTGTGTTAAAAGAATAAACCCTGTTGCAGTCAAACCAGAGAAGGGGCAAAAGTGGGGCCAGAGACCCCTTCCTCACTTAGTTGTAACAACACACTAGCACAACACAGCACATTCAGGAGAGGAGAGGAACTGGAAAAATAGAACAATTCAATGGTTTTATGTTCCAGTCAGAAATGCAACTTAATCATATTGTTTTAAACTAATAAGTTCATAAAGCTTGGCAAATTATTTTGATTTTAGTTGTCATTCTGCCCAATTAAACAGTCCATACCTGGGAGGCAACTTGCAATTTGCAGAGGTGGAAAATCATTTTTTAAAAACAAATAACTAGAATCATTGACTCATAGAATGGTTACAGCACTGAAGGAGGCCATTCAGCCCATCATGTCCATGCCAGCTCTCTACAAGAGCAAATCAACTCGTCCTCCTCCCCCACCTTTTCCCTGTAGCCCTGCAATTTTTTTCTCTTCAGGTCCTTATCTAATCCCTATTTGAAAGCCGTGATTGTTTCTTAACCACCACACTCTCAGGTAGTGCTTTCCAGATCTGAACCACTCGCTGTGTTAAAAGGTTTTTTCTCATATTTCCCTTGTTTCTTTTGCCAATCACCTGAAATCAATGTCCCCTGGTTTTTTACCTTTCTGCCAATGGGAACAGTTCTATTTACTCTGTCTAGACCCCTCAACATTTCGAACAATTCTATCAAACCTCCTCTCAATGTTCTCTAAGGAGAACAATCCCAGCTTCTTCAATCTATCACTTAGCTGAAGTCCCTCATCCCTGGAACTATACTCATGAATAATTGATATATTAATCTCAATATATGTCAAGAAAAGCAGTTTGGAAGTCTATGTACACCACATCAACCGCACTACCCTCATCAACCATTTCTGTCATCTCATCAAAACTCAATCAAGTTAGTTGAACATAGTTTGCCTTTAACAAAATCTGTGCTTGGTTTTCCTAACGAACCCCACACTTGTTCGAGTGACAATTAATTTTGTCCCAGATTATCATCTCTAAAATCTTTCCCACCACCAAGCTTAAACTGACCAGCCTGTAATTTTTTTTAATTTTATTTAGTGATACAGCACTGAAACAGGCCCTTTGGCCTACCAAGTCTGTGCCAACCAACAACCATCCATTTATACTAATCCTACAGTAATCCCATATTCCCTACCACCTACCTACACTAGGGGCAATTTACAATGGTCAATTTACCTATCAACCTGCAAGTCTTTGGCTGAGGGAGGAAACCGGAGCACCCAGCAGAAACCCACGCGGTCACAGGGAGAACTTGCAAACTCTGCACAGGCAGTCCCCAGAACTGAACCCAGGTCACTGGAGCTGTGAGGCTGCAGTGCTAGTTGCTGGGTTTATTCTTACACCCTTTTTTGAACAAGGGTGTAACATTTGCAATTCATAATTGCTTAATGATGGATTCTTGTTCAGTATTCTAGGCATGCTTACATTGTAGTGAATTTATATTGTGTTCCATGTCTTATTAGAAAAATGTATAAATGAAATTACTTGCAATAAATACTTGCAATCAAAACTGCAAAAGCTTTCTGAATTTTTGTGTCAAAATTTGAGCGTCGTCAATGATTTATGATTTTGATCATCCTTTAAATCAGAGATTCTCAATCTTTTGTCTTCCTGAGCCACATTGGTGGTTGCATATAGATAGAGCAATTTTCCAAGTGTGTGTTACTGGTAAGAAGCCTCACCCATTGACTATGCTTTTTAGAAATCCTGGTAGGCATCAGGTAGGTAAGGCTCCTTGCCAACAACATAAACTCAGAAAATTGATCCTAAAGGTTATTATTTCTATTAATCTGCATATATCTCAAGTTGTTATTACTGATCTTAAGATTTCTAGGGCTGCAAGTTAGTCATTTCTGCTCTAAATCTTTTAGTCTTTCTCTTTGTCCTGTTCCATACTTTATATTACTCCCACTTTCCCCTAGATACTTCCCTTATACTGTTGATTCTAGTGTTCTGTCATAAATAGGGAGTTTACATGCATCTTTGCGTAAATATGGATAGAATAGTGGTGGAGTTCTATGCAGGTACAGAATGTGAATTACAGGCTTCTTATATTGTGGATGTGTTTCCTGCCCATTGAAAAAAAGCTGATGGGACACAAATGCAGCATCATACTTCACTTTTCACACTAGTATATTGAAAACTCTGACTGATATTGGCCCTAAAAGTGCGGCATAACAACATAATTTGTGGCACTATCTTCAAGAGAAAGGCTTGAGCAAACCACTTTTGTTTGCAAACCCAAAATGCAATGAGGTAATTTCTGTAGAAATGCATGGCTATCACTTAAATGATGTGTCACCGTGATGAAATTGTCATTTGTCTGTTTCCCTTCTCAAGCAAAAACTATTGTAAGTTTTTTGTGAAGATGGAGTCTCCTCCTCCCCGCCCCCCCCCCGCCCCATACTTTTTCAGAATCTCTTCAATTCAGTCAGCTTCCCAAACTCCACGCCCGTGCTATCCAGTATTGATTGCATAAGGAAAGCTAGAAAGAAAAACATTCCAGACATCAGAATTCCAGGATTTATGAACTGTATATAAACTGACGCACTTGTTTTAAACAAATTTCGAAGTGTGAAGATGTCAACTAAGCACAATTGGTTGGTATATTTCATCACCAGATAATTATGATCTAGCTGCAACTATTTTAATAAAACAGGACATAAGGATGTTACTTGTTTTTATATATATTTATATAGTTTCAATGACGCAGTTTTTAAAAAAAGCTGGTCAGATCATTCAGTTGAACACATCGTTCGAAAAAGCGGCTCCTCGGTTGAAGAGTCGAGTTTGACTTCCATTCGTATCCGCAAGAATAGTACGAAGCCAATTGTAAGAACACTTCAACCCAAATAACAACACTCTTCTGTATTTCCACCTAGCAATTCAGTATATTTTGCGCTGAATCACAATTTTGAATCTGGTTTTAAACACAGATGCATAATCACACAAACACTCAAAAAGCTGCACACACCCACAGTCACACACGGACACATTCACAGGAGCAGTCACTGACACTATAAACTCCATATCAGTCTTGTCATAACTTTCAAAGTCGACAAGCGTTACATTGATATGGAATGGTGATATTTGTATTAGTTCTACCAATGTATTGAAAGTTATCTTTATTTTGGCTCTTTGTATTGAAATAATGAAGAGAACTCACAGCGTTAAACGAAATGTACACTGTTACAAGTCCAGACCCTCACCCACCGCCCCCCTTACGGACACATAGCGACCCTCACTCACTGTCACCCTCACTGAGACACAGCGACCCCAATCCACCGTCTCCCTCACACACGCACCAAGACCCCACCCACCATCTCCCTCAACATGCACAGCGACCTCCACCCATCGTCTCCCCCTCCCACACACAGAGAGCGACCCCCCCCCCCCCACCATCTCCCTCACTGAGGTAAAGACCCCCGATCCACCATCTCCTCACCCATACAGAGTGACCCCCACCCACAGTACCTCTCGCTGAGACACAGCAAGACCCTCACCCACGTCTCTCTCACCCACACACAGTACCCCTATCTACCATCTCCCTCGGAGACACATAACAAGACCCTCACTCACCATCTCCCTGAGACACAGCAAGACCTCCACCCAACCTCCCTCACTGACATTCACAGCAAGACCCTTATCCACCATCTCCCTCACTCAGTCAGCGAGACTCTCATCCACCATTTCCCTCACTCACTCAGCGAGACCCTTATCCACCATCTCCCTCCCTCACTCAGCGAGACCCTCATCCACCATCTCCATCACTCACTCAACAAGACTCCCACCCACCGTCTCTCTCACTGAGACACAAGAAGCCCATAGTTCTGGTCGGGTGCTTGCCAATGGTTCCAGGGGGTGGGTCCACCAGCTCACTTTCAACAACCGTAGACTCGATCGTGCTCAGAATTCATACCTTTCGTCTTTGCAAGATTTATTGGTGATTGGTTCAGTATTTCACACGTGGCCCAGACTGGGAGCTTTAAGTTTATTCAGAGGCTGCAATCTCCAAGTGAACTGCAAAACTCACGGATACTCGTGAGAAAGAGAAGGACGGTGAGAAAAAGAGGAGACATACATCATGAAGCTGTTGTGGTGCGGCGTTCTCTACTGTGTCCTTGTGCTCATCGTCCAAGTTCGTGGACTTAATTACCGTTATTACAGGGTCCCGACCCAGAGAATTCGGCTCCCACCGACGGTCAGATATACCAAACCAGCTCTTCCACAGCGCAGTAACATTGCACAAGGTACATTGGAAAATAATAGAAAGCTTCGCTCTTTCACCTGTACGCTAGAAACAATAGCAAAATCGTACTAGCCATTCCCTTGATTGAAAAAAAGTCATCGATGATTTTATACAAATGGTTTCTTATTTCAATTCTTATTGTTTGAACATGATTAGTTTGAACTGTTTTAATTTGACCCTTGTAAAATATTTTTCGAGATTTATTTCCAGAGAACCTTGGAAAAAACTGACATTACAAGGGAATATATTCGAGAACTACATCTAAATAAATAACTGTTTAATTCTATCAAATAGACGTAACTTGCTTAGTTTTCCGTATTTGGCCATAAACAGAACATTTATCGATTCTAAATATCTTTGCTGAGAAATAAATATGATTTCAATTCGACACTGAAACAAATTTATAACAATTCTGAATTTCACTTTTTCCCATCTATAGTTCTGATTGGGCAATTTCATAACTAGCTGTATCACATTTGGCGTCCATTGCATTTTTAAATAACTTTATTGTCCATCAGATTTACAGCTGTGCATCTATCAGGTCAAATAATATGATTTATTTAATATGCATATCTATTTACTTGGTGTCTAACGACACGCCACAACACAGCAGAATACAAAGAATCAGACGGTAAAGTGTAAGACTGCAATGGATTTGTTGGGAATTTAGGTTGTAATTCGGAGCTAAACATGTCTAAGCAGACCACTATGCTTCACATCATTATTGTATTGTATCCTCTCTTCTCCATCACTTCTTGTTCATTTGCATTTCCACTTGAGAGGTCATACTGTCCAAAACTGAATTTTGGATCCTGTAATTATTGGTTTCCATCACTGTGTTTCCGTAAGTAAACGATAATTATTCGTTCAAATAAAAGAGGCTACGCCACTTCTGGGCGACGTGATAGTTCTCGAGATTCTGCACATTCTTTATAGTTTAAACTTAACATTTCCTTCATCAGATTGATTAAAACAGAGCCCATAGTTTTGAAGGTTTAATTTAAAACAAATATTATTTATACTCAATTATTTCCCACATTGCTAGATGTTGTCATCGAAAAGTTGGAGTAATCCTCGCAACACTTTGTTGTGAAGTTGATATTTTTCTGCGTCACTTCGGAAATTCATTTCTGATGTCAATCTGGATTAAGAGCAGCATTCTTCTTAAAATTCACAGCTCCCAGCCACAGCCTCAGGATACAGCGTGTGTGAGCTGCAGAAGAGCTGTTTTTCTCATAACCTATGTACTCATGCCGAGTTATAGTACATGTTTTGGTATCCTATGCACCTTGCCAGTGCCAATGTATGGTATACTGCTTCCAACTTCACGGAAACCTGGAACCCTTTGTCTGGAAGAGGTAGTTGTCATACTGTCAGCTAGTGCACGTTGGTGGCGGTGTAACTCCAGCTGCTACACTATCACACTCTTACATTTTAAGAAAGATTTAGAAAGAATGAACTTTAAACGGCAGTCAGTGGCCAGGAAACAGAAGCAAAATACTGCGGATGCTGGAAATCAGAAATAAAAACAGAAAATGCTGGAAATACTCAGCAGGTCTGGCAGCATCTGTGGAGAGAGAAGCAGCAGGCCGATGACCTTTCATCAGAACTTCTGATGAAGAGTCATCGACCTGAAACATTAACTGTGTTTTTCTCTCTCCACAGATGCTGCCAGACCTGCCAGAAAACAGAATTTCGTTTGTATGTTCCAGTGGACCTGCTGTCACTGGTTCCAGAGTTTGACTGCCCCGTTTAATAATTGCCCATTGTGTACAACTCTCAGAAATGCCACCAATACTACTCGGCTTGGTTCTGATAAGACAAGACTTCATAAATAACCCGTAGGTTAAATGGGTCTATACAAAGAAAAAGCATTTTTAAACAGTGTGCTCTGCTAGATCATGAGAATTCTGCCAACGGGGCAAATACAATTTTCGCGTACAAAATTGATAATTCCTTTCAGATTAATTACATAGTCGCTTGTTGTAATTATATACTGAACAGGATTGGGCCATTCGGCCCAAATTGTCCATCCTATTGTTTATGCTCAACAGGAGCCTCCTCCCGCCCCTCTTCATCTAACCTTATCAGAATATCTTTCTATTCCTTTCTCCTTCATGTACTTATTGAGTTTTCCGTTAAATATATCTATGCTATATTGTCCAAAGTATTCCGGGAGCGTGTTTCACATTCTTACCGCTCTTTGAGAAACGTTTCTCCTGAATGTCTATTGGATTTATTAGACTCTTTTATATTTAAGACTCCCTACAGTGGAAACCTTGTTCTCTATATCTACCCAATTAAACCCTTTCAGTATCTTAGATACATCAATCAGGTTGACCTTCAGCCTTCTCTTTTCTAGATTAATGAGCCTATTAAATCTTTCTTGATAAATATATCCTCTCGGTTCTGATATCATCCTTGTGAATCTGTTTTGCACATTCTCCAGTGTTTCTATTTTTTTTTATAATATGGAGACCAGACCGGTGCATAATACTTCAACTGAGGTCTAATGGTGGTTCTATCCAAGTTTAACATAACGTCTCAGCTTTTCAATTCCATATCTCAGGAAATGAACAGTGCTTGGTTTGCCTTTTTAAGGCTTTCTTTAACCTGCTTCTTTACTTTTGGTGATCTGTATCTGCATCCCCCAAATCCCTCTACTCCTCTGCCCCATTTAGACTCCTATTATCCAAACACTGAGGGGTCTCCTTATTCATGAAGTTTATATTGTTTTAATTACCATTTTTGCCCTGCTCATAATAGTGTAGCACTCTTCTTGTGACTTGATGCAAATTCAGGCAGCAAAACTGGGTATTAATACCAGAAGAAAGCCAAAATGCAACCTGGATTTAAGCTTGAATAGCAGGAAAAAAAAACTGGTGCACCTCAACACTCACATACTTTCCAACAGACGAAATATTTCCTTTGTGTTTTCCTGTATTTCATTTGGGTTTTCTCTCTATATATGCGAGAACGCCGAGGAAATATGGAAATAAAGTGCCCGTTGTCATTTTTGATTCAAGTTCTGTGAGCACATGAATGCCAACAAGGAACTGCAGGAATTGCATCAGCACATTGTGAAAATTCGATTTTTGTTTATTTGCTCATCTCTCGGTTTTGATTTCCACAGTTGCTTGCAGTTTTTCTTTATTTAACTGCCAATCGCTCCCTTTCTCTTTATTAGAGCGTTCTTCTAACTCCTTTCTACCAGACACTCGGCTACTTTTTTTTAAAACTATCTTTTCTGTTATTTCTCACTCTCTCGCTACCTTTCTGATCGGCTTTTATTTCTCCGACTGATTCTCCGTGCTATCCCTCGTCCCCCTCCCAAACCACACTAGGATTACATTAAACTGCGATTACTCTGCTAAAGACGAAATTATTTTGTATTTTTCGCGTAAGCTTTAAAAGTATAAGGAAAATGCAGCGTCAACTATTTAAGATAGCAGGAGTTTGCGATCATCGTGAAACTGGGGCACAGCAACAACACTTCTGTTAAAGAAAGAAACCTTTGTAACTGTGGTCACCTTGCGTAGAATTGGTCAAACTCAGCAGTGGTAAAGGAAGACGGACAAACTCTATCTTGCTAAGAGAAACTAACGTATGTTGGCAAATTCATAAATGAGAGATTTTTCACCATTTACTACTAAATGCACTAGACTTTCTGACTTTTAGCCCAAACTCTGATTTCCGTTTGATATAAGCAGCAACTTCCCTTTGCGAATCTCCAGCTTCTCTGCTGTAACTTCACGCGACGCATGAGCCCAGTAAAACGACATAGACATTTCTGCTGGTCCGGATTTTCTTGTTCGCAGCGAAGGAATGGCACACGTCGTTCACCTCACTGACAGATGTCCATAAGTTCCGCCAGGATGTAGAGTGGAGACTGCCTGTCATGGTACTTCCGTTTCAGCACCGTGTCATCTCCAGGGGATCTGCGGCGTCTGTGGACAGGGCATGAAACAGCATGGCTCTTTAACCTACCAAATTGAAGAATTCTCACTGAGCTATGCAGAGTCCAAACTAGGAAGTATTAAGCAGTATAAATTAGTGTTCAAGTTATGTACAGAAAGCGAAATAAAGATTGTGGAGGATCAGGGTATCTCTGGTAGCAACTTCTGAATTTCCACTCAGATGAGACACCAGAAGTTGCTGTCAGATTTCCCTATAATAACAGTGAGCGCTGATCGTCTATTATTACAGCTAAATCCAGGCCATAAATTAGATTTAAATTATATATAGAAATCAAAATAAAGATTGGGAAATGCATATGGGATGAAAGGCGGGGTGGAAATGGCACAAACAGAAAAAGTAACAGAATAATAATTTCATTTAAAAAAAAATCCGCAACATTAATTTGCTTCTGAGGGAATGAGATGTCACACCTGTAAAATTAATTTTTCAGGGCCAGAGATGTTGTTCAGCAGTAATTCTAAATTATTATGTTGTTAAAAACTCACTACTAAATGTACAGGCCCAAACTTTCAGTTGTCTTTAGAGCTGAACTAGTGGGTAAGTACCCCAAGTTCAAGCCATTACAGTAATTTCACTGCCAAGACTATCGGCAAGGATTGCAATAGTGCACTCTGTGGAGAAGCAGGGTATCTCAGATAGCGACTTCCACTTTTCCGCACTTAACTACATTTGTGCTGATGCCAGATATTGCTAACAGAGTTACCCTGAAATAATGGTGAACACTGATAGCCTCACTGTTATTACTACTGCAAGATCTGGGCCAATGACATTTTATGTGGTCATATTTTCTATCCTTCTATTGTGCATACCAGAATTTAAATGAGACTGGAGTATGTCTTCACTGTTTAAAAATTCATTAACTGATTTAATTGCCTTGGAAAAGAAAGGTGAGAATGCATGTTTTTTCCCTCTTTCATACCAATCACTGGGCATACCATCACTTTGAGATCTAACAGGTCCTATATAGAGGTGAAGATTGCTTTTCTGCAGTTTTGTACTTTCAATGCCATATTTCTAACTGTGAATTCTACCTCACATCCTAGTCCACAACAAATCTCCATCCATCATCCTGTCTTCACCAACTCCCACTGAAGTACATTGATTTCAAAATCCTCATTTGCGTTTACAAATCCCTTCATGGTCTCTGCCATTATTTATTGACAATTCCTCTACAAAAGGGATTTGTGAATAAGTTCTGTTTAAGCACCATACTTAAAAATTAAGTGAGTTCACATAGGTTTAAAATCTTATATAGTTGAAAATTGGTGTGTTCATGAAGCAGACCACCCTTTCTGCTTTGCACAATGACAAGGAACAATAATTTGCTATCTCACGTCAGACTACTGGTGTGCCATCTACCTAAGATGGTGTCCTTGGCTACCCAGTGGAGGTTATTTTCTGAAAATGTATGCTTGGGAAGGAGGCAGCCAATTTGTTTGATGGGGTTACTGGCGAATCCCTGAACAGAGAAGAAGTCAAAGTGACAATCTTCCCAATTCTGGTGAATATAGGAAGGGAAAAGACAATGAGAAAAACATGGTCCAGTTAGGTTTGGGAAGGGAACCCAGCTTAGCAAGTCAACTTAAATTCAGAGCAGGTCAGAATCAGAAGTTAACCTGTTAATATGAAATAGTCTGATATGAGTTTATTATTATTCCCCCTTGTTCATATGCAACCATTTGAAGTTAAGTTAAATGAGTGAGTTTTGATTATAACTTTCATATTGTACTTTCATTTGTTGTTCTAAAATAAAGCAGCTTAACAATTTGTATTTGGCCTCATCTCACTAAAATGCTTTCAATCTGCTTACAAAAAGATTGGACAATTCCGAAACATAAAAAATGGGGATCACTTACAGAGTGACTAACATTGCAGAACCCGAGAAAATATCTTCGAACAGACTCAAAATGTTTAGCAAACTCGCACCTCCTTATCACTGTAACTTGATCTAACCATTCATCCTAGCCTATATATTCAGCCATCATTAAATGGTGATGTCTTGATTTACTTCATCTCTCTGACTCTGGCCTCCACTACATTCCATTGTCCCTTTGCTATACCAGTGGTGGTAGACCACAAGGATCCTACACTGGAACTCCTTCCCTAAATCTCTGAGCCTTTCAAAACTCTTCTACCATAATTTACCATCCATTTCTTCTCTGTGAAGTGTTTTGGGCATTTTAAATCTTAATATCACTGTATACATGTAACTTACTTTTATGATGTCTCACTACAATTGTTACATGACCATTGTTATTTATTAACAAAGGCTAATCACATTGAATACTCTTAATTGTAAAATTAAACTGATAGTCTGGAGCGTCACTTGATTCCTTCATCATCCCTGGGTCTAAATCCTGGAACTCCCTAGCTAACAGAACTGTGGGAGTACCTTCACCAGGCAGACTACAGTGGTTCAGTAAGGTGGCTTACCACCATCTTCTCAAGGGCAATTAGGCATGGGCAATAAATGCTGGCTTTGCTAGCGAAGCCCACATTCCATAAACAAATAAAATAAATATACTTTGAAGAACTTTGCCTCAAAGATTAAATTCATTGGTGTGATCAATGATAAGGTGAGTTGGTCTGTCATAGGCATTGCTTTAATAAACCAAATATTTTTAATGTGTTCGAGTTTATGTTCGTGACCTCCAGAAATGTATAATCTACTCCTGTAAATGAGAGCTGGTCAGTTTACAAATAAGAAATTTAAAAATGTTGAATTTCAAATATGTGTGTTCTTGGTCACACCAAGGACAAACTTTTAACATTTTTAAGCATCAGTTAGAGACTCACTATTGCAGGATGGGATATCTTTTTCCACAACTGCACTGCTATTCATAGTACAGGAAGTAAAACTCACTAGATAAAGTTTCCTATCTTCCTTAAGGAGTTGCAAGCACTCCAGCAACAAAAATGTTACTTTTTCATGTGACTTCTGGAGTTCTGTACAATATGGCAAGTTCACTGTATGCTTTTAATGACAGATTTGCAATTAATTTGTAGATTTGCAATTAAATTTTCTTTTATTCCGAGGAACCCCGTAGTGCAGGACATCATCATTGCTAAATAAATAGGGAAGAAAATGAAACAGAGCAAGAAGTAGCCATTTGGTGATAGTATGTTTGGATTTTTAAAGCCTAGATTGCAGGAGGAAAGTAAGCAGTCCACAGTTTTAAGATGCTGGGAAAGAATGAGATACAGTATGAGATAGTGCAATGAGTCATGATGTCAACAAAGCAAGCATCAGGGAAGATGACTAAAAGAGGGTATATATCTAATTTAAAAACTGCATAGGGTATGCATTACAAATCTTACATCTTGTTACAATTTTGGTCACACTTTTCTGTCAACATTTACCATTACAAACTGCTATTTTAATATTTTGCACTTTTCACCTCTGTGAGGATAAACGTCTCAATGTAGATGCAGACTCTGGTCAGTAGGTAGCTTTGTGGAGTGAGGTTCTGAAGTCTTTCCCAACCCTTTTGCCACATTGTACGTTAAAACTTATTTTCATCAACTGAATGTACACAACATCACAGGCAATTTACTAGTTTAAATAAAATATGTAAGTATATTGTGTTTCCATGAATGTGTAAAATTTATATTTTGAGTGGTTAATTACATTGTATTTTAGATATTCTTATTGGTTCCTTTCACAGAAGCACAATGTAAAAGTCGACCCCATGATCTGGTTTTTATCATCGATAGCTCCCGTAGTGTCCGACCCCAGGAGTTTGAGAAAGTGAGAGTCTTCCTAGCTGATATGATTGATACATTAGATGTTGGACCTGAAAGTACCCGAGTGGCAATTATCAACTACGCAAGCACTGTGAAGGTAGAATTCATGCTCAAAACCTACAATAACAAGAAAGACATGAAGCAGGCCGTTTCTCAAATTGAACCCCTTTCAACCGGTACTATGACAGGTTTGGCTATTGAGAGCGCTATGAACAAGGCTTTCATGGAGACTGCGGGAGCAAGACCTAAGGAACGTGGTATCTCCAAAGTAGCCATCATTGTGACAGATGGGAGGCCCCAGGACCAAGTGGCAGAAATAGCTGCAAGTGCTCGGGCAGCTGGTATTGAGATCTTTGCTGTTGGGGTGGACAGGGCTGACATGCAGTCTCTCAGACTAATGGCCAGCGAACCATTGGATGATCATGTCTTCTATGTTGAAACATATGGTGTGATCGAGAAGCTGACTTCTAGGTTCATGGAGACACTTTGTGGTAAGCTATTGCTGGTGTCAATAAAATATGGAGATGCAAATTAAGTGAACAAAATAGCTATCTAATACTGTACTGTGCTTTTACAGGACCCCTCATCGCCTATTGTAATTTGAAAGTTTTGCTATCCAGAATTTGTAGATTATATTGGTTGAATGAAAGAAAGAGATGCAGCCCAGTATCAAAGAAAATGAGAGTTCTTTAGAAAATAACATCATTTTAAAAGCACCAATTTCAAATAGAAAAAAAAAATCAAATGAAGCACTCAATAAATGGAGGAAACACATAATTAATTAATTAATCCATCTCAATATAATTAGAAATGATAAGATATTGGTGGTGAACTTCCATGGAGGTCCTTCTGCTCATCCATTGTAACTTTAACGGAAGAGCCACCAAAATCTCAAAAATGGAGTGAACGGGTGAAGTTAGAGTGGACAAGTGGGAGAGGCCCCATGGAAATCCCTCTTCATTGTCGCTTTCTCAAATACACACATCCAATTCACACTTCGAATAGCTTCCTTTCTCAGCACAAAATTGAATGGATGGAACAAAATAAGACAATGAATTGCCTAAACAATACTATTACTAAGCTTAGTAAGTAACACATAATAAGTTTGGCCAACTCATTAAATATTAAAATATTCATATTTTTAAATTTGAAAATATAAATATAAATAGTAATGCTTTTTAAATGCGAATAGTATTCTTTTTAAACATGTGCCTGAATTTACTTCATGCTGTTTCCACTCTGTCACCATAACTTCACCGAAAATGTGGTAGAAGTCCTGTTTATACATGTTGGTCACCACACTCTCCCTTGGAGAGGGAACAGAGGAAGTTTACCAGGATGATACCAGGTACAAAAGATTTTATGTAAAAAGATTGGAGGAGAAGCTGCTCTGCTCTGCTCCTTAGAGCAGAGAAGATTAAGGGAAGCCCTAATAAAGCCATCCAAAATTATGAGGGATCTTGATAGAGCAAATAGGGAGAAACTGTTTCATTTGACAAGTGGACTGGTAACCAGAGAACATAGTTTGACAATAATTGGCAAAAGAACTAGAGGGGAAATGAAGAGAAATATTTTCACACAGAGAGTTTTAAGATCTGGAAAGTGCTACCTGAAAGGGTGGTGGAAGCAGATTCAATAGCAACTTTCAAAAGGCATGTACTTAAGAGGACCAATTTGCAGGGTTATGGGGAAGAAGCTGGGTTGTGGGTCCAAATTTGACAGCTCTTTCAAAGAGTAGCCTCCTTCTGCTGTATGATCCATGATTCTATGATCAGAATTTAAATTATAATGGGGTTTTCATTGTACTTCCATTAAAGATACAGCAGTGGAGTGGAAATATCTCCAAGGATATTCTAGGCCAGAATGTTTTTAATAAATGTTCATTAGGACTATGTGGTGCAAATGTTACTTAAATGCTAAATGTAATGTAATTTAAGTTTAGAGTTATGTGAAGCAATTTAAGATTTGCAGTAATGCTAAAATGATGGAATGTAAATTGTGTGTCACTGCCCGAATTGACTCTGAGGTGAAGGGAATAAGACCTCCTCCAGCGTGCTTCACTTTTCTTTGCTCTGGTGTCAAGTTGAGCCCTGACTCCAGATTCAGATCCTAATGTGTTTCAAATTATACTTGCATGTAACTACTCAAACATAAAGGCAATTTTTCCTATGTCAACATTTAATCAATATCATATAATTAGCTCTACGCATTCTATATAAAAACGATCTAATCTCAAAACAAAATAATTCTTTTAAGACATTGGCCAAGAAATTAAACAATGTAATGCTTAATTTACAGACGTAAAATGGGCACCAAAAGGCCCAGTTTGGTGGGAGATATGCATGCGCTCATTCTGAGCTGGAAGTACATCGCCTGCCACTTTGGATAAGGCTCCTCTATAGGTTCAAGGGCACGAACTGGAAGTATAAAAAAACCTCATTATAATATTTAAATAAGCATCCTATGGTTGTTGCAGGATGCTTTTGTGAAATTGGTCTGCTGCAGTCCCTGACTCGCCAGGGGATAGACTCGCTCAGGAACTCATGGCGCCAACAGGCAGGAAAGATAGAGTTGGCAACTCTCCAGGATTGCCCTAGAATCTTCAGGAATTAAAGATTAATTTCCAAGACATTGCTGTGAGCAATCCAGGAGAAAAATCAAACGAGCTATAAAAAATATGTTTTTTAAAATTTCTTTTGAACACTTTTGTTCATTAGTCATAAGAATATCAGACATTGGAGAAAAGCCTGTTTGACTGACAGTCATGAATCATCCAATCAGGTAATAAAAAGACCATTCACTTTCCAATTGACTGAAAAGGTGGAGCATAGGCATTGTCATGTTGGGCCACCAATGGCAGTGTGAGGTTGGGGTGGGTGGTTTGAGACAGGAGATCATGTGATGAAACCTCCAGGAATATGTTCAACCAGAGATGATAACCCTAAAGAAGGACTCTTCAGAATCCCATCTAAAGGCTCATCCACTCCATTTGATTTAGTTGCTGCATCATCCTTTTAGGCTACTGGTTAACTTTGGGGTATTTTTGATGATTTTCTGTCTTCTACAACTGAATTGTGACTACTGCTAATGATTTTTTTTACTGGTGCTGCATGCTGGACTGCTTTGTCTGCCTTCATAACTGTTTTATTATAGTCATGAGTGGTCTGATGGGTCTGTCTCTGGGGCCGGAGGATGAGAGGGAGTAGTCAAGAATACAAAAGAGCAGAAGCAGCTGGGAGAAGCGGGAAGAGGAGGGATTGGACAGGAGACAATGCTAACAGCAGGTTTTCAGAGAGCACTTCTGTTATATTAACTTCGCTGAGGAGTAATGTGACAGGGACCTAAACTTTACCAAGGAGGCTGTCACTGAGTTAAGAGGGAAACTTGGTGTCACCTGCTGCAGCCACAACTGCAGCCTTGAACCATAATATGGACAGCACTGCCTGTGGCATCAAGGTCACTGTGGTCCTTAACTTCTGTGCACCAGCAACTACAGACGATATCAGTGACACCTCCCAGTGTGCTGTTCAGCATTGTATCAGGGAGGTGGCTGAGGTTCTGTACACCAGGAGGAATAGCTAATTTATTTTCCCAATAGATCAGAACAAAGCAAGGTGACAGAGCACTGGGCTTAGTCACATTGCAGACTTCCCTGGGGTCCAGCTGCCATAGATTTTACCCATAGAGCCTTGCATGCTCTTCATCACTATCCTGGGATCTTTCTTAATGGCAGGGCGTTACACTCCCTAAATGTCCAGCTTGTTCTGAGCACAGGCAATGCTGTGTTTGGTCTGGTAGCAGTGATAAATCATTCACCCTGTGTCATTTTTTAGATTAGATTAGAGATACAGCACTGAAACAGGCCCTTCGGCCCACCGAGTCTGTGCCGAACATCAACCACCCATTTATACTAATCCTACACTAATCCCATATTCCTACCAAACATCCCCACCTGTCCCTATATTTCCCTACCACCTACCTACCTACACTAGTGACAATTTATAATGGCCAATTTACCTATCAACCTGCAAGTCTTTTTGGCTTGTGGGAGGAAACCGGAGCACCCGGAGAAAACCCACGCAGACACAGGGAGAACTTGCAAACTCCACACAGGCAGTACCTGGAATCGAACCCGGGTCCCTGGAGCTGTGAGGCTGCGGTGCTAACCACTGCGCCACTGTGCCGCCCTGCCACATTTCCAGGTCATAAGATTTGCTATTGGGCAAAAAGGGTATCCCCTTCAAATATGGCTCATGACTATGGGCGGCACAGTGGCGCAGTGGTTAGCACCGCAGCCTCACAGCTCCAGCGACCCGGGTTCAATTCTGGGTCCTGCCTGTGTGGAGTTTGCAAGTTCTCCCTGTGTCTGCGTGGGTTTCCTCCGGGTGCTCCGGTTTCCTCCCACATGCCAAAAGACTTGCAGGTTGATAGGTAAATTGGCCATTATAAATTGCCCCTAGTGTTGGTAGGTGGTAGGGGAATATAGGGACAGGTGAGGATGTGGTAGGAATATGGGATTAGTGCAGGATTAGTATAAATGGGTGGTTAATGGTCGGCACAGACTCGGTGGGCCGAAGGGCCTGTTTCAGTGCTGTATCTCTAAATCAAAAATCAACTCAAATCAAAATCATATAACGAGAGTCATGTCACCACCAGAAGCCTCATCAAGCAAACTGTCAATGCTCAATCGACACTTCGCTGCCTAGGTCACTCAAAAAGAGCTTTGGGGTACAACCCTCACCGCGTTTCCAGATTTGTGGTCATGTGTTGCATGCTGCCTAACTTTGTGATAATGAAGGACCAATCCTTACCACCATCCAGGCGGCAGGAAGTGCAAGAGGAGGAGCATGAACAATATCGACCACAAGTGATCTACCTGCCAGAGCTTTTAGAGAGCAGCTCATCCAAGAACCATCCCTCCCGCCCCTAAAATATCAAGTTTCCCACCTTAACACCACTATCATTACTACCACCATCCATTTCCTTCCTTCAGTCCAAAATTATGGATCTTACCCTTAATTGGCTACAAATATCAACATCAACACAAATTCTGAATAACAAATGCAAATCAACAACTCAGGGATAATTAATTATCCATGTGTACCCTTTTAGTGCCTGTCTTGTATGCTCAGTTACCTATCCAAGTTCTTCTAGAAAGTGTTCCCCAGTGGCTACAACTTGGGAAGCAGAAGCTGCTGAGTTTCCATTGAGGACACTTCAGAAGGTTGATGTGGGTGACTTTGAGCAGATCTGGACCTTGAGGGCTCAGTTGCAGTCTGCAGCAACTTGGTTTGGGTTGGGCATTCTGGCCAAGCTAGTTGTGTGGCACTAACAATGGTACTGGTGGAGTGAGTGGCATGGAACAGAGCTGCTGTCACCCTGAGAGATGACCGGAACTGCCTGTCCCATGGATCCAAGACATTGTGGAAGCTCCTGTCATCACTAGCCCCCATAATCAAAGTGGCATCCAATTTAACTGACCACTCACTCCATGTTGGACAGAATGGTCTCTATAATATGCGTGAAGCCGCTACACAAGTTGGAGCTAGAGCTTTCCATGCTCTGAGCCATTTCACTCAAGATCATTGGCAGGCTGCTCAGTACCCCTTGCATTTTCTGTTGTATGTCCAAACCATCCTTCGGTCCCCTGGGCTCTCAAAGTCAATATCTGAGTCCACTGTAGCAGAGCTAGTATGTAATGTCGCCTTCCAGCAAGCTGCCACCTGTGGCAACCTATCCCCCTGCCCTAGATGCTACAATCTTGTGACTCATCATGTGAAGACCCTTCCTCAAGCCTACCCTCTGAAATATGCATGGTGCCAAACTCTGAGCTGGTGCTTGCGAGGGCCATATTGAATGACACTGCATCTTTAGGAAGAATGGCCTCCTCTTTCTGAAGTGCGCAGGTGGTGGCAATGTTTTTAGGACCTAAAATGAAAGAAAGGGTCAAGACTTAGCTTTTAGTGTGAATGAGAGGAAAGAGAGATGAGTGGCTGCTGAAAGCAGCTGCAGTTTGTCACATAGAGTGTATGGGGTGAGAAAGAAGTAAGGAGACGAAAGAGGATAAGGAGTGAAGAAACCTTGCATGACCTTTTCCTCCAATGTTGCCACATGTCCCTTCCCCTGCCCATGAAGGCCAGCACATTTTCTTCCAGAGGGAACAGGGTGTGCAGACATGCTCAGGTTCCTTTGGTCACAGCCTCCTACTGAATGTTGCTGTGTGACATTCTCCTGCAAGACAGAAAGAAATATGTTGCTGACATCCTTGTGAGGTGTTTTGAATATGTGACTGTCATAGTTGAATAGTTTGTATGTTGTGTAGAAAATGTAAGTTATGGGGAAGTGAGAGTTGCAATAGTGGTGAGAGTAGGAGGTACAGAGTGTATGAATAGAAGGAAAAGGAGGTGCAGTGATTATAGGAGAGTGAAGGGGAGCATTGTGAGCAAACTCTTGGCATTATGCTACCGTGCAACTTCTTTCCACCATTGGTGGAGGTATTGCCTGGAGGGCTTTCTGTCCCCCAGGGGCAGGGGCGGAGGTGATGGGAGGAGCAGGTTCTCCGTCGTCCTGCCCACTGTCTGGATTAGGGCTATCGAAGAGCTATCAGAGTTTTGGAGGGTCTAATCTGCAGGTTTTGCAGCCATTTCTCTCTTTACAGATTTTCCCTGTTATCTGCAGCCTGAGTGCAGCTACCCTTTAAAAGATCATAGCTGCTTTTAACTGGTGTCAATGAAGTTTGATTCTCTGCCCTCACTAACCCTCCACACCCACAATCATCTCCCAAACAAATGGACAGCCAATGAATAATACAGATAGCACTGTACTATTACTTGTGAAGTAAAGTTTGCACATATCATCTATTATAATAATTTGCAATAGTTGACTGCATGCTAAGAGCCAAATTAGGGACTTTAGTTCTGTGTTGAGACAAGAGAAGCTGGAATAAAAGCAAAAAATGCTGGATCTATCTATAGGTCTGGCAGCATCTGTGGAAAGAGAAACAGAGTTAATGGGTTGGATTTTACCAAGCCCATGATGTCGGGCTCCGTGACGGGAGACGGAAGATAGTTTCAGCAGCGGTCCGCCATGGAGGCCGATGCGGGGAGGGCCCAGCCCGATCCTCCTGGCGGCAACGAGGCTGCGTGGTGGCCCCCCCACCACTGGGTGACAGGAAGCCCAGCTATTTAAATGAGCCACCGCGCATTCATTAAAATGAATGACATGAACAAATTTAAATAAACTCACCTTGAATCTTCCAGGCCCGCTGCAATCTTTGGCACAGTGGCTGGCATTCCCACACCTTCAATTCCCTGTCTGGGGAAAGCTGGCTTAACATTGGTGGGGAGAGGGGGGAGGAGTTAAGATTTTCAGTGCGGGGGGTGGTGGTGTGGGGAACAGGGTCAAATAAACGTAATGGGTGTAGGGGATGGTGGGAAGGGGTGAACTTTAAACTTTGTGCAGTTTGGCGGGGGGGTAGAGGTCATATTTAAAAGGTGTTTTGTGGGGGGAAGGGCAAATAGTTAATGCAATTGTTATTGAGGAATGGGAAAGAGGCGTTAGAAATTTATTTGATAAATTTTGGGGGGGATGTATCTTTAAAGATTTAAATATGCCTGCAGGGCTGGCTGCCCTTTAAAAATGGGGCCAGCGCCTGCGCACAGGCAGCTGACACCATTGCTGGTGAAAGACAGCCTGCCCTCTCCATGTGATTGAGGGGGGCAGGCTGCCTCAGCTATTTAAATGAGCCACCGCGCAGGAGATCGCAGCGGCTCTTTAGCGTGCGCCCCACACGTACGGGCTGCCATTTTTTGAGCTCACCACCAAGATCGGCAGCGGGCTTTTAAAATACAGCCCAATGTTTCAGGTCAATGACCTTTCATCAAAACTGAGAAAAATTAGAGCTGTAATAGGTTTTAAACAAGTGAAAGAGGGGAGGGTGGGAGAAAGAACAAAAGGGGAGGTCTGTGATAGGATGGAAGACAGGAGAGATTAAATGACAAAAGGTTTCATGGTGCAAGGCCAAAGGGAGTAGTCATGGGACAAGTAAAGAAACAAAAGGTCTAGAGGAGGTGTGACTGGCAGAATGACAAGAGAGTAAAACCAAAACCAGCAAAGAAAAAAGGAACAAAATGGGAGCAGATGTTACCATCTGAAATTGCACTCAAAGTCCGAAAATGTAAAGTGTATAGGGAAGCTGGGATTGTTTTCCACAGAACAGGGGAGGTTCAGGGGAGGTTTAATAGAGTTGCTCAAAATTATGAAGGGTTTTGTTAGAGTAAATAAGGGGAAATTGTTTCCACTAGCAGAAGGATTGATAACCAGGGGACACAGATTTAAGATAATTGTCAAAAGAACCAGAGGGGAGTTGCGGAAATTTTTTTCTACACATTCAGTTGTTATGATCTCAAATGGCACAGCGTGAAAAGGTGGTGGAAGAAGATTCAGTAGTTACATTCAGAAGGCAATCAGATAAATACTTGAAATGGAAAAATTGGCATGATTATGGGAAAGGGGAGGGGAGTGGGACCAATTGGATAGCTTTTTCAAAGAGTCAACACAGGCATGATGGGCCGCATGGCCTCCTTCGGTGCTAAATTATTCTATTTTCTTGTGATTACTTTATGCCTGACAGCAGATATGCCAACTCAGAATTGCTTGCTGAAAGTTAAGTGATGAATAAATACTATGCAGTTTATTAATGTTAATTGGCATACCTCATCAATAAGCATTCATACTGAACATTATCATATTCTAATTAATATCTATAGTGATCACATGTCTCAATGAATGGTACATTGATAATATAGAAAATACTCTTCAAATATCTAGCACAAAGGAAGCTGGTTCTCTTTGTTCGAGGCCAGTCATCTCAGCCCCAGGGTAGTGTCCGAGGCCCAATTATCTTCAGTTGTTTCATCAATGACCTTCCCTCCATCATAAGGTCAGAAAGGATGATGTTCGCTGATGATTGCAGTGTTCAGTACCATTCGCAACTCCTCAGATAATGAAACAGTTTGTTCCCGCCTGCAGCAAGACCTGGACAACATTCAGACTTGGGCTGATAAATGGCAAGTAACATTCATGTCATACAAGTTCCATACAATGACTATCTCCAACAAGAGTGAGTCTACCCACCTTCCCTTGACATTCAATGGCACTACTATCACTGAATCCCCCACCATCAACATCCTGGGGGTTACCATGGACCAGAAACTTAACTGGACGAGCCACATAAATACTGGAGCTACAAGAGCAGGTCAGAGATTGGGTATTCTGCCACCAGTAACTCACCTCTTGACTCCCCAAAGCCTTTCCACAATCTAGAAGGCACATGTCAGGAGTGTGATGGAATACTCTCCACTTGCCTGGATGAGTGCAGCCCCAACAACACTCAAGAAGTTCAACACCATTCAGGACAAAGCAGCCCACCTGATTAGCCAGTGACACACACACGAATGAAAAAAGAAAAGACAGCAGAAAAGGAGAAAGAACAAAGATCATCAAATTATAAATCATTAAATGTAATCTCAAAATAATCTTGCAAAAATTGAAGGGAGAGAATATAAATAAATAAAAACCCACATTTCCCACAATAGCATTTTTTTTTAATTGTTGTGCCTACTAAGTATCTGTAAAAACACAAAATGCCTTTTGCTAAAAAAAATGTTGAATGGATTGTCCAAACAAGGAAAATATGATGAGAGCACATTATTGTTTACTTATTTGTAATTACCAAATAAATGGGGCTTACAGATACCATTGTTCAAATATATGCTGATAGATCAACAAATTATATCAAAGAGCAATGGTTAAAATATTTACTATATAAGGGTAAGGTTCATTAGAATGGGTCACTTAACACTTGTCAGCTACTTTTATTACTGATATATAAATAAGAAATTAAGATGTATCATTTGTGTTTTTAATATTTCTATTTCCATTTAATGTTGCTGTAAAAACCTTCAAAAAAAATACTTGTTTCAGGTGTGGATATGTGCGCCATTGGAAACCATGACTGTGAACAAATATGTGTGAGCACTGCAACATCCTATTACTGTAGGTGCCGTCCAGGTTTTATATTAAACGAGGATCAGAAAACCTGCTCACGTAAGCCATTTACCATTAGGGGTTTGCCATGTTATGATGGAGATGGGTTGTTCTGTGAGGCTGCTGGTAGTAAGAGCCTGTGTATTGCCTTTGTCCTTATGATATAAAAAATAATTATCATACATTCTTTCCCCCCGTTACAGTTCTTGGAAAGATCTTATGTTCTTTTTGTTCTCGCAGTATGAGTGTAGGTATTGGTAATTGTTCTATTTGCTAATAGGTTATACACTAAAAAGATGTTGAATGCATTGCCCAAGGAAGAAAAATGTATTTTTAGATGAAACCTTTAAGTTATTTGATGTTCCTACAGAGGGAAAAATCAAGAAGTATAAAGCATTAGATTTGCTTTCATATGAATACAAAAAATTGAACAGATCCCACCCTCCCGTTCAGGCCATTAGAATGACTTCTTTGCTGTTTTATGGATCAGGAGCCAATAGGGAAAATAAAAATGGTTTGAGTGTGTCCTTTACATGGACCAAAAGAAGAGAGTGAGTGAGATGGGTTAAATGTTATTTCTTCTCATTTCTACCTTCTTGTGATAATATAGTTGATAATACACAAGTATAAGGCATTAAGGGTATAGATTTATTTTGTTTTCTTTCTTTTTATGAAACTTTTATTTTGCCAACTTCAGCACATGGAAGAAAATAGTGAAATAAATACTACAAAATGGAAATAAAGCACCTCTGAGTGATATTATGAAGCTCTCAAATCCAGCACAAAAACAAAATTCATCGAAACAACTTTCACTTTTATATCACCTTTAACAGAGCAATACCCTCGAAGCTGCTTCACAGCAGTGTGTCATCTAGCCACATAAGGAGATATTAGGATGGGTTACCAAAACCATGGTCAAAAAGGTAGATTTTAAGCAATATCTTGAAGGAGGAGAGAGAGTTAGAGACGTTCATTTAACTCTAGTCAAACACTACATGGTTCATTCCAAATGCCCGCCTGATGTAGCCAAGCTAGCAATTCAGTTGTACACATAATCTCTAAGAAGACCCATCACCACTTTCTCAGGGCACTCATTGTAGATTTACTCCCATTACCCACATAAAATATTTTTAACATAGCATTTTGCATGGGAGATGTTAGCATTTGGTTTGTGAAAATGGCCACCATTAAAATACAGCAGTGAATTTTAGGTTGTTTTTCTTCACCAATTTTAATGGATAAGATACACTAAATTTAATGAAATATTTCAGGTGTGGATATGTGCGCCATTGGAAACCATGACTGTGAGCAAATATGTGTAAACACTACAACAGGCTATTACTGCAAGTGCCGTCCAGGTTTTATATTGAACGAGGACCAGAAAACCTGCTCACGTAAGCTACTTACCACTACGGGTTTGCCATGTAATGGCAGACATCTGTTATTCTGCGAGGCCTTCGTTGGTTGTAGGTGGTATGAGCCTGAATATTGGTTTCTCCTTATGATATGAAAATTATTCATCTTACATTCTTTTATTCTTACTTAGTTCTTTGGGTGCAAAATTCATTCGCATAGTGCCACTTCTAGCAGTGCTACGCAGGCTTACCTTGCTTCTCGCGGGCTGCTACCTTGTGTGCTGTTCCTCAATGATTTGGTTGCATGCACCAGAACACATTGAATCGGCATTATCCTGACATCGCACAGCCCAGCCTGCTGATGTGATGCTAGGATTCCAACTTTGGACAACGCACTGCCTGGCAACACCTGCATTGTCCTCTCCTGAAAGAAGAAGCATGAAATAGCAACAACATTATTTAATGGGCCAGGCATCCTGAATGCAGGTAAGTTAAATTTTTGGAACTTCAGTACTCTGAAGTGTTTTCGGAGGTGTTTTGGTGCATTTGCAAGAGCGTGTTGCCACATCCCTCACAGGGATGTCAGAACAGCAGGTAACCGGTCAATACAAAGGCTGCAACATGGCTGGGGCAGCAGTATCAGTGTTTCTGGGTCTGCAGCACAACAGGGAACTGGAGCTGAGTTCAGAGAGAGGGCAAGCTACATGCCATGTCTTGGATAAGAGATGTCATGTGAAGATGCATTCGTTGACCTTGACCACCTGCGGGAGGTCATTGGGTATGTTGTGGCACTGCTGCCAGGAGCTCGAGTCCAGCCTCCAGGAGTTGACCTTCCTGGCCTCCTGCTTCCACTCCCCTCTGAGGGTCTCCTGGCTCCCCGTGGAACCATGGCAACTCTCCTCCTGCCCACATGCACCTCCAGTGGCATATCTGTGAGTTTGGAAATCTCTGCCTGCCCTTGTTTTCAGTTTGCAAGAATTTCCAGTGCAGCAAGCTTTTTTCCAGCTTCTCTTTAACACAAAGCCTTCCTTTAAGAAGAGCAGGCTGCCTTTTGCATGTGGTCTGCAGCAACATGACGGCATCCCCTGTTGTGTGCAGAGTTTACCGGCAGCATTGAGAGGAGAGCAGCCTGAAGGTACAGGAACATGTGCAGAAATCATTCGGATGAGACGGGTAGACAAATTTTGATTCTCACCCGCTTTGTTAGCTATCACAGTCCCCGTGCCCAAAAATTGTGGCAAATGAATTTCGTTGCCTTCATCTCTTTTGCTCTCGCACTGTGAGTGTAGGTACTGATAAGTGTACTATTTGCTGATAGGTTATACACTAAAATATGTTGAATAGATTGCCCAAGGAAGGAAAAGAATTTACAGATACTTCCTGTAAATTATTTGATGTTTCCACATAGGGGAAGTCAAGAATTATAAAGCATTAGATTTGCGTTCACACAAATACAAAAATTGAACAGATCCCGCCCTCCCATTCAGGCCATTAGAATGGCTTCTTTGCTGTTTTCTAGATCAGGGGTAAATAGGGAAGATAAAAATGATTTGAGTGTGTCCTTTACATGGACCAAAAGAAGAGTGTGAGTGAGATGGGTTACATGTTATTTCTTCTCATTTCTAACCTCTTCTGATAATATGGTTGATAATATACAAGTTTCTGGCATTGTGGGTATAGATTTATTTAGTTGCCTTTCTTTTTATACAACTTTTATTTTGCCAACCTGTTTGCCAACTGTGAGCAAATATGCATAGGCACTACAACGGGCTATTACTGCAAGTGCTGTACAGGTTTATATTGAATGAGGACCAGAAAAGCTGCTCAATTAGGGGAGACAGTGGTTTAGTGGACCAGTAAACCAGAGCCCAGGCTCTGGGGACATGGGTTTGAATCCCACCTTGACAGATGGTAAAATTTCATTCAATTAATTGAATTTAAAAAAAGCTCGTCTAATGGTGACAATAAAGCCATTGTCAATTGTTGTAAAAACCCATCTGGTACACTACTGTCCTTTAGGGAAGGCAATCTGCCATCCATACTTGGTCTGACCTACATGTGACTCCAGACCCACAGCAATGTGGTTGACTCTGAAATGCCCTCTGAAATGGCCTAACAAGCCATTCAGTTCAAGGGCAATTAGGGATGGGCAATAAATGCTGGTCTAGTCAGTGATGCCCACATCCCACAAATGAATAAAAAAAACACTTATCATTAACATGTTCTCTATCCAAACTTCCATAGGCCACTCAACTAAAATCTTCCACCAAATACTAATGTTACGACCAGGCGAGAAAGAGGTCTAGGGTTCATTTTCAGCCTTCACCTGGTCTTACCGTAACAGGGTTTAATTTTAAATACACTGTGTTTTTAGCTCCCCCTTGGTGAATCCTTGTTCACCACTTTCCAATTATAAGGCAAAGAAACCAGCACAAATAGGCTTTCTTAGTTTTAAAAAAGTTGAAATTTATTAAACTTAAACTCTAATTCGGTTAATGCCTATGGATACACGATGCGCCCACACTACATGCATATGCGATAATGCAAATAGAGACAGAAAAGAGCAGAAGAAAAATAAAGTGGAAAGGTTTGAGGCAATATCTGAAGAGTTGTTGATACGGTTCTTCGAGCTCACTGTAGAGTCCTTGATTGTAGGTAGATCTTGCTTTTTGTTGGGGCCCAGTATTCTTCTGAAACCTTGTTCACTGTAGGAGACTTTTCTCTCTTGGGGTTCATGTGTCTTCAGTGGATTCAGAGGCTTGTGAGAAAGAGATGGGAGCAGTCAGGAGAGATCTTCTCAGTCCAGGAGCAAACAGACACTCTCAGTTCAAACTGATTGTACAATTCAGAAAACCCCAGGTTGCCAAGCATCTGATTAACTGGTTTGACCACGTCTTGGATTGTATCACCTTAGCAGTTTCTGGAATGCTCCTCTTACACGCAATACCTGGTGATCAAGGTCCATTGTAGGTTGAATGTGACAGGGAATGGTCCTTTGTCCTTACAATCACTGTCTGTTAATATGCAAATGTCTTTTCCAGCCACGGCTGATCTGTTTAACAAGTCCTTTCTTCACTCCTGTAACAGTTTAAAATCAAGATCCATGACAAAATTAATGTGCCTTATTCTTGGTGGGTGGGGGCCTAGGATGACACCAACAACGCTTTTTTGCCCTTTCTCTCATAGTTAATGTTGAAAATCAATTAAATTGATTCGTAAAAATGTTAACAAATCACTCATCGGTACATAATTCCATATCTAGGGAATTCTACTTCAAAAGGATTTCTTAGTGAAAGACTCCTAATTCACTTCAGTGCATGGGAGGAAATCATGAAAACCATATGTCAAGATGGAAATAGGCATTTCTGGGTGAAATTATGAAGTTCACATTTTCAACACAATACCCATATTCAACCATAACAACAACATGCATTTATATAGCACCTCTAACACAGTAATACTTCCCAAGGCACTTCACAGGAGCATTGCCAAAAACATTTGTTATTGAGTCACATATGGACAGGTTACAAAAGCTTGGTCAGAAAAAGAGGTTTTTAGGAGCATCTTGAAGGAGAAGAGAGAGGTAGAGAACTTCATTCAATGTTAGTCAAACACTACATAGTTGATTCGAAATGCTCACCTGATGTTCCCTAATGGGCAACTCAATTGTATAAATAATCTCTAGGAAGACCCATCACCACTTTCTCAGGGCACTCATTATAGATTTGCTCATATTACCCTATCAAATATTTTTAGTAAAACACTTTTTGTGGGCTATGTTAACATTTTGTTTGTGAATATTGCTACTATTAAAATACAACATTGAATTTCAGTTGTTTTCCTTCGCCAAGTTTTAATGGATAAGATACTTTAAATTTAATGAAATATTTCAGGTGAGGAAATGTGTGCCGCTGGAAACCATGACTGTGAGCAAATATGTGTGAGCACCTCAACATCCTATTACTGCAAGTGCCGTCCAGGTTTTACATTGAACGAGGACCAGAAAACCTGCTCACGTAAGTCACTTACCGCTGTGTTCTCTATCCAAACTTCCACAGGCCACTCATCGTAACACACCCACCAAATACTAATAAAGTCATCAAATCCATATCTTCTGAATTCCTGCATCAGTCCACATATTATAATGTACAGGTTCAGGGAATGGAAGTAAATGCAGGAACTGCTTTCTGATTTCTAATAAAATTAGTGGTTCAGTTTATAAATCAACACAACATTCCTAATAACTGGGCATAATTTTCTCCTAAGTCCAGAACACATGCTCTTTGATATTTTGAATTCCAGGCAACTCTCAATATCCTCTGTAGCCTTTCATGTTTATTCTTGTATTGACATTTTCTCTTCTTCTCATTGTTAATGTTGAAAATCAATTAATCTGATTCATACAAATCTTAATGAATCATTTATAGGTCTGTAATTCCATATTCCACATTCTATAATTCCTTCAATAGAACATCTCAGTGAAAGTCTCCTAATTTCACTTCAGTGCACGGGAGGAAATAGTGAAACAAATCATCTCTGGGTGACCTTATGAATTTCACATATCCAGCACAATAGCCATACTCACCAACAACAATTTACAATTATATAGCATGTTTAATGTAGTAATATGTCACAAGGTGCTTCACTGGAGTGTTATCAAATAACATTTGTCTTCATGCCACATAGGGAGATATAAGGATTGTTACCAAAAGCTTGATCAAAAAGCTAGGTTTTCAGGTGTCTTGAAGGAGGAGAGGTAGAGAGCTTCATTTAACTTGAGTCAAACACTATGTGGTTGATTATTATGCCCTCTGATGTGGCCTAGCAAGCAATTCAGTTTTAGAAATAATTTCTAAGAAGGGCCATCATCACTTTCTCTGCACTATTTGTAGATTTGCTCACATTATCCATATAAAATAATATTAAGAAAACATTTATGTGGGCTCTGTTAACATCTTTGTTGTGATTAAAGCCACCATTAAAATACAGCAAATAATTTCAGGTTGTTTACCTTCGCCAAGTTTTAATGGATAAGATACATTAAATTTAATGAAATATTTCAGGTGAGGATATGTGTGCCGTTGGAAACCATGACTGTGAGCAAATATGTGTGAGCACCTCAACATCCTATTACTGCAGGTGCCGTCCAGGTTTTACATTGAACGAGGACCAGAAAACCTGCTCACGTAAGTCACTTACCATTGTGTTCTCTATCCAAACTTCCACAGGCCACTCATCGTAACACACCCACCAAATACTAATAAAGTCATCAAATCCATGTCTTCTGAATTCCTGCATCAGTCCGCATATTATAATGTACAGGTTCAGGGAATGGAAATAAATGCAGGAACTGCTTTCTGATTTCTAATAAAACTAGTGGTTCAGTTTATAAATCAACACAACATTCCTAATAACTGGGCAAAATTTTCGAAGTCCAGAACATACGCTCTTTGATATTTTGAATTCCAGGCAACTCTCAATATCCTCTGCAGCCTTTCATGTTTATTCTTGTATTGACATTTTCTCTTCCTCTCATTGTTAATGTTGAAAATCAATTAATCTGATTCATACAAATCTTAATGAATCATCTATAGGTCTGTAATTCCATATTCCACATTCTATATTTCCTTCAATAGAACATCTCAGTGAACATCTCCTAATTTCACTTCAGTGCACGGGAGGAAATAGTGAAACAAATTCTTCAAAATGGAAATTAGCATATCTGGGTGACATCATGAAGTTCACACATTCAGCACAATATCCATATTCACCAACAATTTGCATTTATAGAGCACGTTTAACGCAGTAATATGTCCCAAGATGGTTCACAGGAGTGTTATCAAATAAAATTTGTTATTGAGTCATATAAGAGTTATTTGGACAGGTGGCCAAAAGGTTTATCATAATGGTAGGTTTTAAGGAGCATCTTAATGCAGGAGAGAGAAGTACAGAGCTTCATTTAACTCTAGTCAAACACTACATAGTTAATTCTAAATGCCCTCTGATGTAGTCAAGTGAACAACTCAGTTGTTCAAATAAGAAGGCCCATTACCACCTTCTCAGGGCACTATTTGTAGATTTGCTCACTTTACCCACATAAAAATTTTATATAGAAGATGTTAACATTTTATTTGTGAAAATTGCTACCATTAAAATACAGCGGTGAATGTTAGGATGTTTCTCTTCACAATTTTTTATGGATAAGAGACATTAAATCAATGAAATATTTCAGATGTGTATTTGTGAGCCATTGGAAACCATGACTGTGAGCAAATATGCATAGGCACCAGAACAGTTATTACTGCAAGTTCTGTGCAGGTTTTATATTGAACGACGACCAGAAAATCTGCTCAAATAAGCCACTTACCATTAACGTGTTCTCTATCCAAACTTCCACAGGCCACTCAACTAAACACTCCCACCAAATACTAACAATGCTTTTTTGCCCTTCCTCTCATTGTTAATGTTGAAAATCAATTAAATTGATTCATAAAAATATTAACAAATCACTCATCGGTACATAATTCCATATTTAGGGAATTCTACTTCAAAAGGATTTCTCAGTGAAAGTCTCCTAATTCACTTCAGTGCATGGGAGGAAATCATGAAAACCATATGTTAAGATGGAAATAGGCATTTCTGGGTGAAATTGTGAAGTTCACATATTCAACACAATACCAATATTCAACCATAACAACAATATGCATCTATATAGCACCTCTAACATTGTAATACTTCCCAAGGCACTTCACAGGAGCATTGCCAAAAAAAATTGTCATTGCGTCACATATGGACAGGTTACAAAAGCTTGGTCAGAAAAAGAGGGTTTTCGGAGCACCTTGATGGAGAAGAGAGAGGTAGAGAGCTTCATTCAATGTTAGTCAAACACTACATAGTTGATTCGAAATGCTCACCTGATGTTCCCTAATGGGCAACTCAATTGTACAAATAATCTCTAAGAAGACCCATCACCACTTTCTCAGGGCACTCATAGATTTGCTCACATTACCCATATAAAATATTTTTAATAAAACACTTTTTGTGGGCTATGTTAACATTTTGTTTGTGAATATTGCTACAATTAAAATACGGTATTGTATTTCAGTTGTTTTTCTTCACCACGTTTTATGGATAAGATACATTAAATTTAATGAAATATTTCAGTCAAACACTACATAGTTGATTCTAAATGTCCTCTGATGTAGCCAAGTGAACAACTCAGTTGTACAAATAAGAAGGCCCATTACCACCTTCTCAGGGCACTATTTGTAGAATTGCTCACTTTACCCACATAAAATATTCTTCATAAAACATTTTACATGGAAGATGTTAACATTTTATTTGTGACTATTGCTACCATTAAAATACAGCAATAATTTCAGGTTGTTTTCCTTCGCCAAGTTTGATTGATAAGTTACATTAAATTTAATGAAATATTTCAGGTGTTGATATGTGCGCTGTTGGAAACCATGACTGTGAGCAAATATGTGTGAGCACCTCAACATCCTATTACTGCAGGTGTCGTCCAGGTTTTACATTGAACGAGGACCAGAAAACCTGCTCACGTAAGTCACTTACTATGTTATGATGGACATCATTTATAGGTATGTAATTCCAGATTCCACAGCAAATATAACCCCTCTATTCAAGAAGGTGGGAAGGCAGAAAACAGATAACTATAGGCCAGTTAGCTTGACGTCTGTTGTGGGAAAGGTGTTAGAATCGATCATTAAGGAGGTCATAGCTGGGTACTTAGAAAAATTTAAGGTAATCGGGAACAGTTAGCATGGTTTTGTGAAAGTGAAATCATGTTTAACCAATTTATTGGAGTCCTTTGAAGGAGTAACATGTACTGTGGATAAACGGGAGCCCTTTGACATACTGCACTTGGATTTCCAGAAGGCATTTCACAAGGTGCCACATAAAAGGTTATTGTGCAAAGTAGGAGCTCATGGTGTAGGGGGAAACATATTAGCATGGATAGAAGATTGGTTGGCAGTCAGAAAACAGAGAGTGTGCATAAATGGTCCTTTTCTGAGTGGCAGGATATGACGAGTGGAGTCCCGCAGGGGTCTGTGCTGGGGCCTCAACTGTTTACAATTTATATCAATGACTTAGATGAGGGGAGCGATGGCATGGTAGCGAAATTTGCAGATGACACAAAGATAGGTAGGAAAGTATGCAGTGAAGAGGATATAAGGCGGTTGCAGACTGATATAGATAGGCTGAGTGAGTGGGCAAAAATCTGGCAGATGGAGTATAATGTGGGAAAATGTGAAGTTGTTCACTTTGGCAGGAAGAATAAAAAGCAGATTCTTACTTAAATGGAGAATGACTGCAGAATTCCAGGGTGCAGAAGGATCTAGGTGTTCTAGTGTGCGAGTCACAAAAAGTTTGTTTGCAGGTACAGCAAGTAATAAAGAAGGCTAATGGAATGCTATCCTTTATTACGAGAGGAATTGAAAATAAAAGCAAGGATGTTATGCTTCAGTTATACAGAGCATTAGCGAGACCACATCTCAACTACTGTGTGCAGTTTTGGTCTCCTTATTTAAGGAAGGATGTAAATGCGTTGGAGGCGGTTCAGAGGTGGTTTACTGGATTGATACCTGGAATGAGTGGATTGTCTTATGAGTTTGTGATTACTGTCATCATTACAGCAACAAATAATACATTAAATTTGATGGTATATTTCAGGTTTGGATATGTGCGCCACTGGAAACCACGACTGTGAGCAAATATGCGTGAACACTACAACAGGCTATCATTGCAGGTGCCGTCCAGGTTTTATATTGAATGAGGACCAGAAAACCTGTTCACGTAAGCCACTTACCACTAGGGGTTTGCCATGTTATGATGGACTTGGGTTGTTCTGTGAGGTCAATGAATGTAGGTACTGATAATTATTCCATTTGACGATAGGTTATACAGTAAAGCAGAAAGTGCTGGGGTTACTCAGCAGGTCAGGCAGCATCTGTGGAGAGAGAAGCAGAGTTAACTTTCAGGTCTGTGAACTTGGTCAAGTTAACTCTGCTTCTCTCTCCACAGATGCTGCCTGACCTGCTGGATTTTGCAGCACTTTCAGCTTTGCTGCCAGATTGACAGCAGCCCCACTCTTCAACAGTCAGGTAAGTATTTCTTTGACAGCTGTCAGGAAGCAGGTGCTGGGGCGCTTAACATAGGGCCCCAGAACCTGCAGTACCACTATCAAAGGGTTCCTCACTGCGCTGAATGTCCCATCTCTCCCCACATAATATCGGGGAGGGAGGCTCGGCGGAGTGATACTGATGAGCCCCCGCACGTAATATCGCGGGGGCTCTGTGGCGGCCACTAAATGTGGGCACCCTGCTGAGTACACAGGGTGCCGCCCAATAAAATTCAGCCCAGTAGGTGCATTGGTTTTGATCATCCAGAATTCCCCAGATTTTAGAATGGTCCCTGCAAACTGGAAAGTAGCAAACATAACCCCACTATTCAAGAAAGGAGGGAGAGAGAAAACATGTAACTTAAGGCCCATTGCCTGACATCAGTAGTAGGGAAAATACTGCAATCTATTATTAGGATCATTCTAACAGGGTCCTCAGAAAACCATAATGTGATTGGACAGAGTCAATATGAATTTATGAAAGGGTACTTGTGCTTGACAAATCTGTTGGAGCTTTTTGAGGTGGTTGCTCGCAGGATAGATAAGGCGGAGTCAGTGGCTATAGTGTATTTGGATTTTCAAAAAGCATTTGATAAGGTGCCACACAAGAGGTTATTAGGGCTCATGGGGTTGGGGTAATATATTAACACAGATTGAGGATTGGTTAATGCACAGGAAACAGAGAATGGAAATAAACTGGTCATTTTTGGGTTGGCAGGGTGTAACTAGTGCGGTACCGCAAGGATCACTGCTTGATCCTCAGCTATTTACAATCTATATCAATGACTTAGATGAGGGCACTGAGTGTAATGTATCCAAGCTTGCAGACAATACAAAGCTAGGTGGGAAAGTAAGCTATGAGGAGAATGCAAAGGGGCTGCAAAGGGATATAGATAGGTTAAGTGAGTAGGCAAGAATTTGGCAGATGGAATATAATGTGGAGAAATGTAAAGTTATCCATTTTGGTAGAAAAAATAGAAAAGCAGAATATTTTTTAAATGGTGAGAGACTGGGAAATATTGGTATTTAGAGGGACCTTAGCGTCCTTGTACATGAATCACAGGAAAGTTAACGTGCAAGTATAGCACGCAATTAGGAAAGCAAATGCTATGTTAGCTTTATTACAAAAGGATTGGAGTATAAAAATAAAGTCTTACTGCAATTATACAGGGGTTTGGTCAGACTACACCAGGAGAACTGTATACAGTTTTGGTCTCCTTGCCTAAGGAAGGATATACTTGCCTTAGAGGGGTTGCAACAAAGGTTCACTCGACTGATTCCTGTGATGGAATTGTCTTATGAGGAGAGATTGAGCAGAATGGGCATATTCCTAGAATTTAGAGAATGAGAATGAAAAATGATCTTGTTGAAACATATCAAATTTTAGACGCTTGACAGGATAGATACCGGCAGGATGTTTCCTCTGGCTGGCGAGCATTGAATTAAGGATCAAAATCTCAGAATTAGGCGTTGGCCATTTAGGACTGAGGTGAGGAGAATTTTCTTCCTTCAAACGGTTACAAATCTGTGGAATTTTAGACTCCAGAGGGCTGTGAATCCTCAGTCATTGAGTGTATTCAAGGCAGAAATTGACATATTTTTTGATACAGTGGGAATCAAGGGATAATGGAGGTAATAATGGGGAAGGCAAGGTTGAGTTAGAAAATCAACTATGATATTATTAAATGGCAGAAAAGGCTTGAAGGACCGAATGGCCTTCCTTTCCCCTATTTCTTATGTTCTTATCATTCCTGATAAATGGGGATGATTGTTCACAGTTTCAGAACACATTGGGCTGAATTTTATTAGGACGCTGCTGTCAGCAGCAGCACCCTTTCAAATTGGCGGGGCACTCACATTCGGCGCCCGCCACCAAGCCTCTGCGATATTAATCGTGGGGGCTCATTAGAATCACGGCACCGAGCCGCCCTCCCCATATTATTCAGGGTGAGGCGGGACAGTCGGTGCAGTGAGAGACATTTTGACAGCTGTGTAGCAGGTTCTGGGGCCCTATTTTAAGAGCCCCAGCACCTGCTTCCTGACAGCTGTCAAAGAAATACTTACCTGACTGCTGAAGAGTGGGGCTGCTGTCAATCTGGGCATTGGTGACCTCCCTGATGCAGCGGTGCACTGCTGACTGTGTGACCCCACAAAGGTCTCTGGTGGGCCCCTAAAAGGCTGCAGATGTATCAGGCTTGAGAACCGCTGCCACTATGAGGAACAAAGGCATGGAATGCCAACCGGAGCCCATGGGCTGCAGGTCATCCCTGAGCAGGGCACAGAGACATGTCACCACCCTCTCTATATGCGCAATCTCCTCTGACACTGGTGCTCTGACATCTGATGGCATGTCATGTGGGGCCTGTAGATGCACGGCAACCATAATGGCGAGCTCCCCTTGGAGGCTGCTGCTCACGACCGGGGCCCTCTACGTGGATCGCACCTGCCTGTTGATATTGCCTCTGGTGCAAACGAATCCTCACGTGCAGAGGATCACACAATGTAGGATGAGCCACCTATTTCCATGTGATAAATAAAGTTGAACCCTGCATGTATTCAAAGGTTCCTAACAGGGCATGGATTGGTGTTGACGGGTACATCAGCTGCTTTCCTGGATCAACTATGTGGTATGACATGGCATTGCCTGTCTTGGCCAACACAGCATGACCACATCAAGATCCTATCAGCTGAATTGATTGCCCCCACCATCCATATAACCTTAATGCTCCTGCCCTTTCTGACACCCTCCCCACACACAGGGTGCCTATTGTGCCATTGCCTCCTCACAAACAAAGAGCGTACACTGTTAGCAGAGGGATTGTACACGGTACCTCCCTTCATGCCAGCACAGTTTTCCCTCCAGAAATCCCAGACCCCCTTCCTTTCAGAATGCAGAGTGAGACCCCTGCATATCCCCCCTCCCCTTTAAGAATGCAGAGTTAGACCCCTGTGTATCCCCCCTCCCTCCCCCTTTAAGAATGCAAAGTTGGATTCCTGTGTATCCTCCCCTCCCTTCCAGAATACAGAGTTAGACCTCTGTGTATGCCCCTCCCTCCTCCCTTTAAGAATGCAGAGTTCGACCCCTGTGTATCCCCCCTCCCTCCTCCCTTCCGTAATGCAGTGAAGACCCGCTGGCTTTTCAGATCGTGAACGGGACGGCACGTGACAGCCGCCCATTCAACAAAAAATCCAGCAGTGTCGGTGGAGAGGTGGCGGGCTGCATAATCAGCATAGGTAAGTAAGCATTACCACATGCTAATTGTGGTGCCACCGCCATGCGGTGGGGGCCGCAACGAGGTCCCGCCGCCGCTGGTAAAATGCGGCAGGCCCGTCTCGACATTGCTGGGCGAGGCGGGCCTCTCCCCACAGCATGTTACCGGCCCCCGCGCCGCGACCCGTGGCGTTGAGGGGCTGGTAAAATTGAGCCCATTCTCTTTGATATTTTATTATCCAGGCAACTCTCAACATCCTCTGCAGCCTTTCACATTTATTCTTGTATTGACTTTTGCTCTTCCTCTCGTTGTTAATGTTGAAAACCAATTAAATTGATTCATAAAAATGTTAATAAATCACTCATAGGTACATAATTCCAAATGTAGGGTATTGTCCTTCAATAAAACATCTCAGTGAATGTCTCCTAATTTCATGTTGGTGCATGGGAGGAAAGAGTGAAATAAATACTTCAAAATGGAAATAAGCATCTCTGAGTGATATTATGAAGTTCATATAGCCAGCACAATATGCATATTCACCAACAACAATAGCTTGCATTTATATAGCACCTTTAGCATAGTAATATGACACAAGGCACTTCACAGGAGCATTAACAAATAAAATTTGTCATCAGGCATATAAGATAGGTGACCAAAAGCTTGGTCAAATAAGGTTGTAATAAGTGTTTTGAAGGAGGAGATAGAGGTAGAGAGCTTCATTTAACATTAGTCGAACATTCTTAATGCCCTCTGATGTGGCCTAGAAGGCAACTTTGTTTTGCAAATAATTGCGAAGAAGGCCCACTTCTCAGGGCACTATTGCAGCTTTGCTGACATTACCCACACAAAATATGTATTAAACATTTTATGTGGAATATGTTAAAATTTTATTTGTGATTATTGCCACCATTAAATACAGCAATGAATATAGGTTGTTTTCCTTCACAAATTTTTATGGATAAGATGCATTAAATTTGATGAAATATTTCAGGTGTGGACATGTGCGCCTTTGGAAACCATGACTGTGAGCAAATATGTGTGAGCACTGCAGCATCCTATTACTGCAAGTGCCGTACAGGTTTTATATTGAACGAGGACCAAAAAACCTGTGCAAGTAAGCCACTTACCTCTATCAATATTTGATACCAATATTAATTTTTCAGGAATAAAAGTACATTTTATGGGTATGGAAAAGACAGTGTTGCTTCTAACCTAGTGAAGATCATAATACTCATTATAACATAATCAAAATATTTACAGTAGTAAGTATGGACATCAATAGCTTACTGTGCCAGATTTATTGTTATATTTTTCAATGTGTTCAAATAAAACAATAGGCTGAGATGTAAAAAATTATGCTGTAACTTGTTGTGGATTTACTCCACTAATTGTCTGTTTCTTTAGTTAATATGTGTAATGGACGCTTTTGTGACATTGCATGTTATTTCAAATACAATACTTGTTCTTAGTTTTCTTCTAGGACACTTTTCCACAATATTACACTCCCGACTATTTTATAAGATAATGAGCAATTGCTTCTACTATCCTTGGTCCTTGTGCCGTTTGGGTTAATGCTAGTGACAGATTTTCACTGTTAGGTTAATTTATTTGAAACGTGTGTTCCTGTTGTGTCAACTAGCCCTAACCTTGAGGTGGAAAATCCTGGATTCTTTGATTGAATTCTTTGATTTAATTTCCCTCATACTTGCCTGTCTCACTTTAAAAATATTATTGTCATGCAGCATTTTACTGACAATTTATGTATGAGTGAATCATGATTTCAATGAATGTCATTTACTCCACCATTCATAGAATCATGAAATCATAGAAGGTTTATGGCACAGAATGTTTGCGCTGGCTGAAAGACGAGCCACCCATTCGAATCCACCTTCCAGCATTTGGTCGGAAGCCTGAGGTGCTATCCAGACTCATTTTGAATGAGTTGAGGGGTTCTGCCTCAACTACCCTTTCAGGCAGTGAGTTCCAGACCATCACCACTCTCTGGGTGAAAAAACCTTTCCTCATCTCCCCTCTAATCTTTCTACCAATCACTTTAAATCTATGCCCCCTAGTTACTGACCTTTCTGCTAAGATAAATAGGCCCTTCCCATCCACTCTATCCAGGCCACTCACAATTTTGTACATCTCAATCAAATCTCCCCACAGCCTCCTCTGTCCCAAGGAGAACAACCCCAGCCTATCCAATCTTTCCTCATGGCTGCATTTTTCCAGTCCCGGCAACATCCTCTGTACCCTCTCATGTGCAATTACATCCTTTCTGTAATGAGGTGACCAGAACTGCACACAGTACTCAAGTTGTGGCCTAACTGATGATTTAAACAGTTCCAGCATAATCTCCCTGCTTTTATATTCTGTACCTCGGCTAATAAAGGAAAGGGTTCCACGTGCCTTCTTATCGACCTCTCCTGCTACCTTCAGGGATCTTGCATGGATAATTTTTATTTTAAAACCACTGAACTATTTTCTATCCTATTTTACAGAAGCAATTAAATTATTAGTCATTTAATGCAAATATAACTGAATCATAACTGTGCCTATAATCACAGAATAGAATTTTACTTTTCAGAAGAAGCTCAGAGAAAAATCACTATTCAAGATCCATGCGAGTGTGAAGCTCTTCTTGATTTCCAAAGGGATGTCCAACTGAACTTTCAAACATTGGCTAGCAAAAATATCCTTTTAGTACTTAATTTGTTATCTCCATCCAGATTATTTGCTGCAGATTGCTTAATGGATTTGGTAACTAGTTTATCTTTGCCTCTGTAAATCTATAGAAAGCTAAAAGAACTTGTTGAAGAAATCATACAATGAATAAGATGAATGAGGAATGTTTTTACTGGTTACTGTTGCTATACTGTAATACACAAACATCACCTTTTGAGCAGCCTGATAGATGTAAAAAAACACTGTACTTTCGGAAGGAGGATATTGCTAACATTTGGCTGTCCTTAATGGAAGAGTTTAGATAGTATTGTTACACGGTAGTGGAAAAATTCAGCACAGATTCATATCCTTCCATTCTATGGGTGGTACAGATGGGTGTGGATGAATTACATCTACTATCCCACTGTCACGCCTATAGGAAAGGATTAGAAGGATAGCAAAAAAATTTAAATAGATTGAAAGAAAAATTAAATAAAATTAATCTTAATAGCCTCTTTTTATGTATAGATAATGCAATATTTAGTACAGTAGTATACAGATCATAACTATTGTCAAGTTATTTTGAATGACCTAATGTAATTATCCTTAACTATTTTATACTAGATCATGTAACAAAAAAAATGCAAGCATTTGAATTCCAGCTGGGTCGATACTGAACATTGTGTGAGCACTCTGTTTAAAGAGTGCATGTTATTTGTCACTGCTATTAGGCTAACTGTCCATTTTATTGAGCACAGCTCTTTCCAAACTTTTATTATAATCTTGATCTTACTAGTTACTTTTACTTCCATGCTCTAGGTGTTAAGAACTGTAACAAAGCATAGAATATTAACATATGCCATGAAGCAAACTGAAGCAATTTTATGACCCAAATTTCTCTAATTGGTGTTACTACATATTGGTTCAGCTGCTGAATGTATTGATTTTACTACTGTGATATATTACATAAATGCTATATATCGATGTTAGTCTTGACTGTATACACTTCACAAATAAGTAAGTTAGTAGATAAAATAAATTAGGGGTAAAAGAATGCTGAAATATATTATGTATGAAAATCACTAGCTGATTGATCTTTTATTTGTCATAAATGCCGCTTTCTGCACTTAACTGACTATAATTTCTCATCACTGATTAAAAAGTGATGCTATTGACAAAATATGCAAAATGTATATTTGAATTCCATTTTAATGTATTCTAATTTCAAATGCAGTAAAATGTATATTTGACAGAAAAGAAGTTAAATAAATTGTGTTTTGTTCTCTAATGGTAAGTGTTTCCAATCCAGTTATAATTTGTAGCGTATACAAGAGCCTTGTGAAAGTTCTGATTCAATAAGAATATGAAAATGCACCAACCAGTTTTCTGTTCATTCACTTTCACAACATGCATTAAAACTAGTCTTTAATTTTATTATACCTTGTCTTTATTCAATTACTTTGGTTATTGTGCATTGAGCTGCACTATCTCTTGATCTAATCTGATCTGATCCTGACATTTACTTGGTGATATTTAACAAAATATTATCTCATTTCCTGTCAAAATCTAGGGTCAAAAATCAAAGTCCCAATTATATAAGGTATTTCTTAACAAAAAATCTCGTAAAACCTAACAAAACTTGTCACTCTCCCAAACTGATTATTTCTGCCATATATATCTCAGTGTACCACTTAGTATACAAATAATTTATTCCCCCCACACTGTTCCATCCATCCGTACATTTCAAAAAAAGGTAACAGAAAAGCCATTGTTTAACTAGAATATTTTGGGTATTCCAACTACATCTTGTTTATTAGATATATCAGATACCACACTGATCCTGGTCAAGTATCCTTCACTTACGCTGATACCATAATAGACCAATCTTTGCTATGGAAGGGTACCTAATATCATCTGCCATTAGTTAGACTTGACCTTGCATGTTTAGAATTACATAAAATATACAGCACAGAAACAAGCCAGCTGGTCTGTGCTGGTGTTTATATTTCACATGAGACTCCTTCCATTCCATCTACCTCATTTCAGTCTTTCAACATAACTTTCTATTCTCTTTCTCTCATGTAATCGTCTAGTTTCCTTTTGAAAGAATCTAAACTATTTGCCCCAACTACTTCCTGTGGTAGCGAGTTCCTCATTCCAACCACTCTTTGAGTAAAGAAACTTCCCCTTATTTCCCTATTGGATTTATTAAAAACTATCTTGTAACTTTGGATTCTTCCATAAGTGAAAACATTCTTTCCACGTCTAGCTTGTGCAATCCATTCATAATTTTAAAGACTTCTTTATATCAGGTCTCCTCTAAGTCTTCTCTTTTCTAAAGAAAGCCCCGTCTATTGAATCTTTCCTGATAGCTCTCATTTCTGGTAAAATCCTTGTAAATCTGTTTTTGCACTTTTTATATAATGGAGACCAGGATTGTACAGAAGTGCGGCCTGACTAGGGTCCTATACAAGTTTATTATATCTTAACTATTTTTAAATTCTATATCCCTAGAAATAAATCCCAGTGCTTTGTTAGCACTTTTAATGCTTTTTTTTAGCACTTTTAATGCTTTGTTGACCTGCAATGCTGCTTTGATGATTTGTTCACCTATATCCTTAGATCCCTTTGCTCTTGCATCCCATTCAGTTTCCTATTTTCTAGATGTAGAGGATATTTGTTTTTCCTACAAAAGTGCATCACCTCACTTTTAAGTATGTTAAAGTTAATTTGCCATTTAACTGTCCAGCCTGCAAGTTTTCTAATGTCTTCTTGTATTATGTTGCATTCTTTTTCAGTATTAGTTCTACCCCCCAGTTTGGTATCATCTACAAGTTTTGATATTGGGTTAATTTTTCCTAAGTCCAAATCATGAATGCAAATTATGAATAACTGTGATCCCAGCACTGATCCTTGTGGAACACTGCTTTCTACTTTCCTCCCTTTACCCTTTTCGCTGCTTTCTTTTTTTAAATAGAAAATGTGCTGTACATTCAGCTATTTGCCCCCTGACTCAAGATGCCCTAACCTTTGTCATGAGCCTATCAAGTGGTACCTTACTATATGCCTTTTAAAAATCCAAGTATATGACATCCACTACATTACCCTGTCTGCTCTTTCTGCTACTGCTTCAAAGAATTTTATCAGGTTAGTTAAGCATGACTTAGCCTTTTGGAAATCACGCTGACTTTAAAAAAAATTATATTTTTCCACCTCCAGATGCTCTGTCACTTATTCTAGTATAGATTTCAGTACCTTTTCTGTCATTGACATTAGGATGACTGGTCTATAGTTCCCAGGTTTTGTTCTGTCCCCTTTTTTGTGTATAGGAACAATATTAGTTGTCCACCAGTCCTCTGGCTCTACCCCTTCTATGGAATTTGCATATATATAAACTAGTGCCACTGTCATCTCCTCCCTGGTTTTCTTGAGTATGCATGCATGTTCAGCCCTGGGGATTTATTCCCTATTAATTTTGGTGGTTTGTAAATTATTTTCTTCCTTTCTGTTGGGTTTGTTGGGTTTAGTTGTATTAATAGCATTGTAGGGCATTCTAGAGAAAGTCAGACTCCAGTAAAGGTTAACTAACAACTCTTTATTATACAGTTACTCTATCTTCTTCTTTGGCCTCCTTATCTCGAGAGACAATGGGTAAGCGCCTGGAGGTAGTAAGTGGTGTGTGGAGCAGCGCCTGGAGTGGCTATAAAGGCCAATTCTAGAGTGACAGGCTCTTCCACAGGTGCTGCAGAAAAATTTGTTTGTCGGGGCTGTTACACAGTTGGCTCTCCCCTTGCGCCTCTGTCTTTTTTCCTGCCAACTGCTAAGTCTCTTCGACTCGCCACACTTTAGCCCCGTCTTTATGGCTGCCCGCCAGCTCTATACACTCTCCACAAGCCACCTAAACCAGCATCCTTCATGCTGCTATAACTATTCTCAAGCCTATCTCATGTGACTGTTACATCATCACTTGTACAGTGGGAGGGGTCTCTCTCACTCTCTTCAGTATTAACCCTTTACATCCTTATACTACACTTTCTATTAAAGCCTGGCTACCCGACCCAAACCCGACCAAACCCGACTACATGTGTCGGGTTCGGGTCGGGTCAGGTCTATATTTGGTGTCCAGCATTCGGGCTCGGGTCGGGTCAGTTTGGGTTCGGGTTGGCTGTGGTCAGGTTTTGTTTTGTGTTGTTTTCTTTTTAATCTACGCTTGACGTGATGTCTTTTTCTGTACTAATAACGTTTGATATTTGCGGGTCGGTGTTTGATATTTTCAGGTTGGGTTGGGCATGAAAAAAAATTGAAGGACTCGGGCCTGGGTCGGGTTTGGGTTGGCTGTGGTCAGGTTGGGTCAGGCCCGGGTCAGGATTTAATTTTAGAGCCGAGCCAGGCTTTACTTTCTATTCCAACTGCATTCATATTATTTTTATGTTCATCCTCTAGTGAACTGCTTATTAGTGAAAACTGAGGTGAGGTAGTTATTCAATACTTCTGTCATTTCTCTGTCAGTAGCTGTGAACTTATCTTGCTCATCCTTTAGTGGCCCAGTCCCTACTTTAATTTTTCTTTTGTTATTTTTGTGTCTGTAGAACACTTCATTATTTCTTTTTGTATTCCTTGATAATTAGATTTTAAAATTTTTAGAATGTCAAGTTGCTAAAAATGCGAGCTGATAACCTTGCAGTGAGGGAAACCAGGGATAGGATTTTCCTTCCAGGGGCAGGGGTGGGGAGGGGGGGGGCCATGGGGAATGGTGGGGAGCATTAGTCACAGGGTTACAGCCTGCAATTTTTGTAAAGGGGGGGGCTGCTAATTGGCTGGTGGGAGGGTTGTGTGGCCAATTATTGGCTACGGATGTGGGAATGAAAACGAGACCTGAAATGCGGGCCACATTTAAACACACCCTGCACCCATTACGGTGGCTGCCATTTACAGGAATCGAGGAACAGAGGCCTGGCACCCAGGGCAGGGCCGCCCCTTGATTCTTTGATGTCGAATTCAAGGTCCTTCTGGAGGCAGTGAGGAAGAGGAGGGAGGTCCTCCTTTTGGAGGGAAAAAGGAGAAGGTCACCCAGCCAAACTAAGCAGGTCTGGATTCAGGTGGCTGAGACCGTCAGCAGTCAATGTGTGATATGGAGGAACTGGGTCCAGTGCTGTAAAAGATTCAATTACCTTTTTCGCTCTGTCAAGATGAATGCCTGACGATAGGCCTCTGGGTATTCAACCTCCAGCAGACAATCTAGCTGAGCAGCCTGAAGGCGCTGCTGCTCCTGAACATAGGAGGAGTGTGAGCCCACGGTACTTACTGACACCTCAGCAAGGCTCAGAGTCCTAGCGCTGTTAAGGTCCTGCCAGCACTGATATGCAGCTTCTTATGTCACTGAGCCACTGGTATAGGTCAGAGAGGCCAGCAGTACTTTATCTCTCTCTCTCTCTTTTGTTCTTCCAGGAGAAGAGGGTGCATAAAGCTAGAGAAAGGGCGCTAATAGGAGGATTGCCACATCGTGACTGCTACAAGAAGAGGGAGCATTGGAGATTGCGAGGGTGGCCCTGCAGGAACAAGTCGGGGATGGAGAGATGGACATTCCTGGTGGAGAGGTTGAAAAGATATTGCAATCTGTAGATGAAGGGGTGGAGTGCACTCCTCCCCATCCAACAACATGCCAAAGCACTGCAGAGGCTTCTGCTCTAAAAGACTCGTTCTCATGAACTCTTCTGTGCCTCCCACAGGTTCTGATATGGAGGGGCAACCCCTGAATCCTGTAACGGCACCGGGGCCATCAGAAGAAACTGGGACAGCAGTGTCAGCACTGTCACATCTTACAAGCGCACCATCCATCAACCAATATACACTCACATCGGTGGGTCCTTGCGCGCGCTGAGATAGAGTGGCACTGGGTGATGAGCACGACACTAATGAGCAGGAGGAGGTGAGAGAGTCAGAGGCAGCTATGGGCAGTCCTCCTCGGAGGATGGCACACAGATACAGCCATGCTCAACTGGGAGCAAATGCAAGGCCACGAGAGTCACAGAAGAGGAGCCTCTACTTAGAGCAGTACGTCTGAGTTCCATGAGGCAGTGCAGACTCATGGGCTGAGAATCGAGGGGTCCATCCAGCTCATGTATGCCACCATGGCTTAGGGTTTTGAACGCATGAGCTCCTCCATTGAGAGAGTGGCCACCCTCATGGAGAGCCATATGCAGCGGCATGCTGAGCGTATGCAGAAGTGCGCACTGACAGTCACAGAATGCATGCCAACTCTAGCATGGACCAGTCAGTGGCGCTGACGTGGCAGAGATATTTGGAGCAGATGCCAGTGGAACCTCAACTGGTGCTCCCCTCCAGTCATCCGGAGCACCAGCCAAGAGCTGAGGCAGCCACCGTGGAGGATAAGGGTACCATCATCATCATCAGCCTCCTTGGACCCTCTGACTGTGACCATCTATGCAGCAAGGCCAGTGATAGAGGCCGCCCTTGGTTGACTCTGGTCCAGCAGCCTCTGGAAGTGCCCTCTATGTCACCTCACCTGCGTCTACAAGGGGTGCCAGACATGTCAGCTTCCATTCTTTAATGGCAAAACTCGAAAAGAGGGAAGAGGAAAGAGGTTGTGAAGGGAAGCAAAGGTCTTTGAAGGGAGACAGTGAGATCTCTGGGCAGATCTGCATCATTCATTGGCAGTAAAATAGGATTCATTCAAGGCTATGTCTTCAATGGAAGTGCTGTCACAGGCAGCTCAAAATGAGTTCCAGCGCATGCCAACCTGTGGGTTAGAAGGGCTCTGTTGAAACGTGCTTGAATCGATGATCCCTGACATTGACGGCATCCTGACATGACCCTCTAGTCCTGTGCCGGGCCTGGCCACCTCCCTGTGCAGCCAGGGCATCTCTATGCTCTGCATTTTCCTCCTCCTCTTCTTCTACGTCCACTCTCTCTCTTCCTCTGATGAGCTGTGTCTTTCCAGGGCCTCGCCTTCTTCAAGGTGCACACCTCGCTGGAGGGCCATGCCATGGAGAGTGCAGAAGACCACCACAATGCACAGGACTCTTGCAGGAGTGTATTGCAGGGCGCCACCTGACAAGTCTAAGCACTGGAACTGCATCTTCAGAGACTGATGGCCTGCTCGATGGAGCCCTTGTGAGCAGATGAATCTCACTGGCTGGTAGCTTAGTGCCTTGATGGACACACGAGTGCAATTGATGATGCATTACACCTGGTGGAATCCAGCAAAGGAGGCGCAACCCACTGCCCTCTGTGCCTGTGAGGTGTCATCTGTCTGAAATTGTATGTAATATTCAGCTTATGCAAATTGGGCATCAATGAACTGCGAGATGCAATGGTGTGCAGCTGCTTGCGAGATGCCAGCAGGGTCTGCAGTTGATCCTTGGAAGGATCCAGAGGCGAAGACGTTCAAGGCCGCAGTGAATTTGACGGCTACTGGCAGAGCATGGCGACCAGTGCTGCAAGGTGTGAGGTCAGTGACCCTCTGTCTGGAGAGTCGCAGTCTTCTGAGGCACTGATTCTCCGACATCTCCGTGACCTTGGAGTGTTCTGCAGCCTCCAACACAGACACTTCACTGCCCTGTCTTCACCATCTGCTCTTTCTCACTTGTGATCTGTGAGTCACCAGGTGAAAATCGTTACCAATCCTACAAAAAATGAATATCTGAGCTGGTGCATGTTCTGTATGAGCCGTTAGACCCTATGCTGAAGGTATGGCCATTGTTGCCTTCCTGCCCCTCATCCCTCTCCTCTGCCCTCCTCATGCCTAGGGCTCTGCCTCTGCTGCTGAGGATGTTGATCCTCATTGGCACTAGACCCAATATCTGAGAACCATGCTCCTATTACCAGCTGCTGCTGCCTTCCTTGTGCTCAGCTAGACTCCCAATAAGGTCTGGAAGCCTAAGCCCCTCCTCTTATGCCCCTGCAATGCCACGGGGGGGGGGCACCACACGCTGCACTGCCCAAGTTTGCACAGACCACTCTCCCGGCAACCGCTGCCCCTTTCAGCCATGTTTTCTTTTATGGGCTGACCCTAAGTTGGTGGTGCGGCCATGACTGACTCCCTGCTTTGTTGTCTCCATGCACCTGGTCTGTCCCTGATCCAACATGAAACCCATGCGCCCCCCCTCCCAAAATCTCAAACTGGCCCTTAATGAGCTGACAATGAACTTTTTAACTGGATTAATTGGCCTTATTCCCAAATCGGGTGGGTTTCCGAGGCCCACCTTTCCCCATCCTGAGGAAAATCGCTGGTGGCAGGAACAGCAATGTGAAACTGGCAAGCCAGCCTGCAACGCTGTATTTAGAGCCCACCTGCCTCCATTTCCACCCCCATCGGGACTAAAGATCCTGCCCCAGGCATCTGTGACCTGAGTGAACAGGGCAGGCTACTGTGCACCTCCTTAACCAATCAAATTGAAAGATTTTGAAATAATCAGCAAAAAGGACTAAGAAGGAAGTGTAATTTTGAGTGGGTGAATTCAATGTCAAAGCAGGTGCACAAAGAGAAATAAAGAAAGGGAAATAAAGATTGGATTAAAAGCGAGAGTGAAAAGCGGCAGAAGGGAAAAGAAAAAATAGAATTAAAATTTTTTTTTTTACATTTTTAGAATCTCCAACAATTATGAGACTCCACACTTCTAATAGTTGTTTTTCAGTGCCAGGGAGGTTGATTGGCAGAAATTAACACATCATGTTGTTAAAAAGGTACTTAGACTTGAAATGATTTGACTTAACTTTCTGTGCCAAGTTTAGTTTTTATCTATCATGCAAATGCAGCAATTTCATGCAATTCAATGCATTTCATTGTTGAGGCAAAAACCAGATGCTGTTTTTCTGAAGCTAATGGTGGAACAGCATAACTCAGCAGGAACTTTTGGATATCTGTGTTTAATCACACGTCTGCCATTCATTTGAAGTTGCTGTACAATTTATGCACAAAAATCCACAAGCAACATCAGCCTCACCGTTATCTTGACAGCAAAATCTGGGCCAATCCTTATTGAACTCCAAAATGATATTAAATTTAAGCCCAAACACTTCTCTTATATGTGTGCCACTCTTTCTCCGAGCCCACTGGATTTTAAGTAGACGGCAGGGGTCCGCCGCTGGGGCCGAAAGCAGGGGCGGGGGGGGGGGGGGGGGGGGGGGATGGGGGTGGTGGCAACATGGATTTGGTGGACAGCATGACCTGGGGCTGCATTTTGCTGCCGCCAGCCAATAAAGTGGCTGCCGCAGGGGTTGCCGCCCATATCAAGGACGGCAGCCTGCCCCAAGAGCTGCTGCCTCAATCAGAGGGCCAGCGGTTCAGCAGCCTCAGCAGTGCCACCACTAATATGTGGCCACTGCAGGGGCTGCACTTGGAGGATGAGGGTGCATTGATGGCCAGCACCCTCAAAGGTAGGTAAGTGGGGTCTGGGGCCACCGGGGCCAGTCATGAAGGCCCCATAGAGCAGGGTGGGAGTGTTTGCTGAGGGCAAGCAGCGCTGTTGATGCGGGGAAAGCTATTGCCACCGAGGGGTGTCTCCGTTGACCAAAGGGTGCCCAGAAAGCAGCTTCCCCACAGAAGCCCACTGAGAAGCTGTGAACGTTTACCTGCCGGTCTCCCCATGCAGCGGCAGGCCTCCCAGCCATTGGTAAAATGCCAGCAGAGGCGGGAATTGGCCCTTAATTGGGCAATTAAGTGGCTCAATTGGGCTCTGGATGGACGGGCCGTCTGCTACCTTTCCCACCGCTGACAAAATGGCATTGTGGCTGGAAGACGACGGGCGTGCCACATTATGCCTTCCCGTGCCGTTTTGCCAGCCTTCCTACCTCCCAGCCGGTTACCAACAGGCTGGCAAAATTCAGCCGATGGTGCTGCACAACTTCTGACACAAGGGTGTCGGCAGGCTGTACAATTGTGAGAGAATCAAGCTGTCTCCGATACTGTCTGCACCTGATGTTCACATTTTCAGCAGGAATTACTGTAAAATGATCAGGAATATGAATCTTAGCCGATTTTCCCTTCCCTAGCCTTAGGATGCTGAGAGCAATTGGAGCTCTCCTGCTGTCCCTCCAGAGAAGATTAACTAGCTCAGCATAGACTAGAAACAAGTTATTTTCCACTGTGCATACCTGTGTGCTATGCATAAGATAGAAGTTTCTATTATTTAATCTTGAAATAAAAGATAAAGCTTCTGTTCAGCCTGTTGCTCCCTCTCCTTTCTCTCCACAAGGACACTAAACAACTAAGATTTCTATCTACTTCCTAGACCATACCTTGTTGCACTAGGCCTCTCAAAGTCAGTGTCTGTTAAGTCATTCGCTTCTTACTTCTGCAACTTAATTTAACAATATCTACACAAATGCTTTGTAAGTTTATCGATATCAGGCTGCACATGATTGCCTCTTTTCAGGCAGCTGTCTCAACATTAATGCAATATTTACATTTTACATACATTTTCTGGTCAGTACTCATCTCATATTTTTGATAAGGATGAAAGTGGTGAAAAAATGGAGGTGGCTAAAGGTGTAGACTTCACCACAGTTGTCACTATGGAAAACATCAGCAGCATTCCTGAACACGAGTGTTGGATGTTGACACTAACTTTGAGACAATATAGGCAAGCAATTAAATGTTCATTTAAATAAAATGGAATACTTGGAGGTCGATAAAACTTTTGTTGATAAAGGTGTCAGCTGCAACTCAGCTTGTAGCACTCTTGCCTCTGAGTCAGAAAGTTGCTGGTTTAAATCCCACTCCAGAGACTTGAGCATAAAAACCAAGGCTGACACTCCAGTATTGAGGGAGTGCTGCACTGTTGGAGGTACCCGGACTGAATTTTACCAGCCCTCTGACGTCGGGGGTCGTGGCGGGGCCCCTGGAATATTCTAGCAAGAGAGCCCCGCCACGACCCCCGAAGCCGTATACGACCCATCCCATTTTACCGGCAGCGGCGGGACCTTGGTGTGGCCCCCCCCACACTGCTCGGCGGTGAAACCCTAATTTAAATATGTTAAGCACCACTGACCTTGCCTGATTATGCATCCGCTGCTTGTTGCTCTTCAGTTCTATATTTTTCGTTGAACGGGCGGCTGTCACGTGCCGTCCCGTTCACGATTGAGAGATGTCGGCGAGACAGCAGAAGAGGGAACAATCGGAGACAGTGAAGGTAATTCTCTGTAAACTGGGGTCTCAGCTCTGCATATTGGAATGGATGTGGGAGGGGGGATGGCATTACTGGGGACACATCTCTGCATACATGAAGGGAGGTGGGAGGGGGATGGGATTACTGGGGGCACAACTCAGCATAGTTGAAGGGACATGGCTTCTGACACCAGTGAGACACCTCACCACTGCTGCAGAGGAGAGATACAACACCAGCCAGGGAGCTATAAGAGCCACCATTGAGCAGGTGATCAGCATGTTGATAATGCGCTCCCACTGCCTGGAAAAATGGGGTGGTGCCCTGTACTATGAGCCACAAAGGGCAGTTCCTTTCTTTGCTGCTTGCTGTGCTCTGCACAACTACGTACCCAATAGAGGGCAATCCTGGCATGATGAGGAGAGGCGTCAGCAGGAATCCTCCTCGGACTATGAGGACGCTGAGGACTTACAACAGGAAAGGCACATGGGAGGGCAGAGGGCACCCAGGCTCTGCTTTCAGGGTGAGCAGTGAGCTAGGGATGCATGGCAGCGGCTTATCAGACAAAGAGTCTCTTCTCCATCGGAACCACCATGAGCTCTACAAGCCACACAGCACCCTTGATCACCTGCTGTGCAGCAGTCCACATCTGCAACATCTTTGTCTGAACCATTAGAGGCAACAGCAAACTGAGCCATTGTCCATGTTACTGCATCCGTGGAGACGCACATGAGTAACACTGACGGCAGTGATGTTATTCCTTACATTGGCAGTTCTGAAAGACCAATGATGTAATGGGAGGAGAAGTGATCGGTACATGCTGCCACACTTCATTCACACAATAAAAGCAATGCACATGTTAGTGAAGAAGATTTAGAGATTGAACTTTTCACAGTGTTGTGTCACCCATGCAGACCCATTTGTGTCACAGTAGTTTTTGGAACTGCTTGTAGGTGCTCCTTCGCAGTGCCACGTCTGTGCTAGCAGCCGAACTGGAGGAAGGCTGCTGATCAGATTGCCCTTTAGCTGTGGATGACTTTGGCACGTGTGCACGAGGCCTGGAGGGCCCAGGCTGACTGGGGGAATGATCGTTCATCCTCTTCCGGGATTGGACCCCTTGATGCAGATGGCCCCATGACTATTTACCTCCTCTGCCACCTCCAGCTAGGCTGCCTTGGTCGGGCAGGAAGGCCTCTTCTTACCATTGCTGGGGAAAAGGACCTCCCGCCTTGCCTGCACAGCCTGGAAGAGAGTAAGTAAGGAGGCATCGCTGAAGCGTGGGGCCACCCCAGAGCACCCCTTTGCCTTCTTTGGTTTTTGCTCTGGTCCTTTAAATGCAAAGGTGATTCCACAGTGTAACTGCTCTAAGTTCTGGCGGCAAGGCTTTTCTTGCACATGTTTGAAAACTAATGCAGGAAATTTGTGCTATTGTCCTGGTTTTCCATCTATGACAGATCGACACGTGTTCAAGTACACTTTGCTTCTGCAGCAGTTGATCATAATTATTGATGTAATGGCCGAAATTTTATGGTAGGCGGACAGGAGCTGGCCACTGACTGAAAAGTCGGTGGCGAGCCCACGTCCGCCTCACCTGGGGATCCGACCCATATTTTGCAGGTCCCCAGGCTACAATTGGTGTGAGGCGGAACTTCCACCCACTTGAGGTAGGAAGGCCCGCCTAATAGAGCTGCCAGCCAATCAGCAGGCTGGCAGCTCTTAGTCCCAGCAGCGCCACTGGGAGCGGGAAGACAGGTAGGTTTTGGTTGCCTCGCCGGGGGTAATTGGTTGGGCCCCAGAAAGGCAATGGTGGTCGATTATGGGAAAGGGGGTGTGTTGGGTCTTGGGGGTGGTTGGGTTGGCGGGTGTGGCCCTCCATCGGGCAGAGGGTCTGAAGCCGCCTGGTTTTGCCCAACCAGCCACATGTAAAATTGGCATGGAGGCGGGCGAAGACCCTTAAATGGCCGTTAAGTGGCCACTTAAGGGCCTTGATTGGCCTGGGGTGGGTGGGCCATTTTTCGCCTCCACCGCCCTACGTAAAGTGGTGGCAGAGGCAGGAGCGAGTCGGGAAGGCATCCTGGAGCCTCCCGCTCCATTTTACGCCACCCTCCCTCGCCACCATCGCACTTGTTGGGGTGACATAAAATTCAGCCCAATAATTCTGGTCTGCAATGCAGCTAGAATGTAAACAGATTTTCCTGGTTCTTTAAGAAGTACATTTAATTCCAGTTACATGTCTTTTCACATAACAGTTAGCAGAGAAATGAATACAGATTCCAAATGCATATTAGCCTGCAGTTTTTCACAGTCAGGTGATTACAAGCCCATAGAATGATAGAATGTAGATATTCTTAAATTATGTGTATTTGCCTTTTATGATACATCAGTCTCACGTCCTGATATGTGCAAAATTAAGATTATTCACCCAAATGCAGCATGCCTACAGAAGGAATGTTACACTTGAGTGGAAGAAGAGGACAAAGCAGAGTAAGTATGTGGCAGCAAAGCAGAAAGTGGTGGAGAAACTCAGCAGGTCTGGCAGCATCTGTGGAGAGAGAAGAAGAGTTAACTTTCAGGTCTGTGAGGTAAGTATTTATTTGGCAGCTGTCAGGAAGCAGGTGCTGGGGCGCTTTAAACCCCAGCACTAGCTACACAGCTGAGCTAACGTCCATCATGGTGCTGAATGTCGCACCTCTCCCCACGTAATATGGGGGGCGGGGGCGGCGCATTGCCTTGATACTAATGAGCCCCCGCGCGAAATATCGCAAGGGCTCAGCGGTGGCTGCTGCACGTGGGCGGACTGCCGACTTCAAAGCGTGCCGCCACGAGTTGCAGCGTGCTAGTAAATACAGCTGGCCATCTTTCAGAAAAGACGTTAAACCGGGGCCCCGTCTGCCCTCTCAGGTGGACGTAAAAGATCCCATTGCACTATTTCGAAGAAGTTGTCTTCGGTGCCCTGGCCAATATTTATCCCTCAATCAACATCATCAAATCAGATTATCTGGCCATTATCACATTGTTTTTGTAGGAACTTGCTGTGTGCAAATTGGCTGCCTCATTTCCTATATTACAACAGTGACTACACTTTAAAAGTAGTTCATTGACTGTAAAGCACTTTGAGACATCTGGTAGCCATGAAAGCTGCTATATATATGCAATTTTTTTCTTTTTTTTGTCCCAGATGGAATGTAACAGACAATATTAAAATAAATATGAGCTAGGAGGTGAAGTGGCAGAAATTTTGTTAACATAAATGTGAGTAAGTACGGTACAGGATTAAAAGTCTTTTTGTGCGATGGGTTTTTTTAAAAGTTAGAAGTACGGTCTTGGAAATTATGTGATTCAACCTGACATTCACAATGGCAAAATCATTGCAGCTTATTAAGAGAGAAGTAGTCTACAGACAAGTAGGGAAAGCAAAAACAAGGTGCCCTCGACATCAGAATCTGTGGTGGGTGGGGGGGAGGGAGAGCCTGAAGATGGCCCCGGATGAGGCCCGCCATGGACCTCGACACCGGCAGGGTCTGGCCCAATCCTCCTGGCGGCGGTGAGGCACCAGAGCAGCCTCCCCACCGCTGGGCGACCGGACCACAATTTGAATATTTAAATCAATTAAAATAATTAATTTAAATAAACTTATGTCGCCTCCTGATGTCCTGTCGCGATCTTCAGCCTGACGGCCAGCATTCCCATGCCTTCGGATCCCCCTCCGGGAAGTGAGGTGCAATACTGTTGGGGAGGGGAGAGGAGCCAAATTTATCAGTGAGGGAGGGGGCGGGGACTGGGTCAAATTAATGTCATGGGTTTAGGGGATAGTGGGAAGGGTTATATTTTAAAATTTATGCAGTGGAGGTGGTGATGTAGTGGTATTGTCACTGGACTAGTAATGTAGAGATCCAGGATATTGCTCTGGGGACATGGGTTCAAATCCCACACGACAGGTGGAATTTGAATTTAATTCATAAAAATCTGTAATTAAAAAAGCTAATCTAATGATGGCCATGAAACCATTGTCGATTGTTGTAAAAACCCATCTCATTCACTAATGTCCTTTAGGGAAAGAAATCTGCTGTCCTTACCTGGTCTGGCCTATATGTAACTCCAGCCTCACAGCAATGTGGTTGACTCTTATATGTCCTCTGAAATGGCCTAACAAGCCATTCAGTTGTGTTAACTGTTACGAAGTCAATTAGGAATGAAACCGGATGGACCATCTGGCATTGACCTAGGCATCGGAAATGAAAAGGCAAACCTAGCCCTGTCGACCCTGCAAAGTCCTCCCTACTAACACCTGGGGCCTTGTGCCAAAGTTGGGAGAGCTGTCCCTAAGACAAATCAAGCAACTGCCTGACATAGTAATACTCACGGAATCATACCTTACAATGTCCCAGACACTGCCATCACCATCCCCGGGTATGTCCTGTCCCACCTGCAGGACAGACCCAGCAGAAGTGGTGGCACAGTGGTATACAGTGGGGAGGGAGTTGCCCTGGGAGTCCTCAACATTGACTCCAGACCCCATGACGTTTCATGGCATCAGGTCAAAGATGGGCAAGGAAACATCCTGCTGATTGTCACCTACCATTTCCCTGACCCCCTCAGCTGATGAGTCAGTACTCCTCCATGTTGAACAGAACTTGGAGAAAGCACTGAGGGTGGCAAGGGCGCAGAATGTACACGGGGTGGGGGACTTCAACGTCCATCACCAAGAGTGGCTCAGGAGCACCACTACTCACCAAGCTGGCCGAGTCCTAAAGGACATAGCTGCTAGACTGGGTATGTGGCAGGTGGTGAGGGAACCGACATGAGGGAAAAATATACTTGACCTCATCCTCTCCAATCTGCCTGCTGCAGAGGCATCTGTTCATGACAGCATTGGTAGAAGTGACTACCGCACAGTCCTTGTGGAGACACTCCATTGTGTTGTGTGGCACTACCACCATGCTAAATGGGATAGATTTCGAACAGATCTAGCAATGATAAACTGGACATCCATGAGGTGCTGTGGGCCATCAGTAGAAGCAGAATTGTACTCAACCAAAATCTGTAACCTCATGGCCTGGCATATCCCCCACTCTACCATTACCATAAAGCCGAGGGACCAACCCAGGTTCAATGAAGAGTTTAGGAGGGCATGCCGGGAGCAACACCAGGCATACCTCAAAATAAGGTGTCAACCTGGTGAAGCTACAACCTAAGACTACTTGCATTCCAAACAGCGTAAGCAGCAAGCGATAGAGAGAGCTAAGCGATCCCATAACCAACGGATCAGATCTAAGCTCTGCAGTCCTGCCACATCCTGTCATGTATGGTGGTGGACAATTAAACAACTAACTGGAGGAGGTGGCTCCATAAAGATTCCCATCCTCAACGATGGGGGAAGCCCAGCACATCAGTGCAAAAGACAAGGCTGAAGCATTTGCAATAATCTTCAGCCAGAAGTGCCGAGTGGATGATCCATCTCAGTCTCCTCCTGAGGTCCCCAGCATCACAGATGCCAGTCTTCAGCCAACTTGATTCACTTCACGGTGATATCAAGAAACGACTGAAGGCACTGGATACTGCAAAGGCTATGGGCCCTGACAACATTCCGGCAATAGTACTGAAGACCTGTGCTCCAGACCTTGCCACACTCCTAGCCAAGCTGTTCCAGTACAGCTACAACACTAGCATCTACCCAGCAATGTGGAAAATAGCCCAGGTATGTCCTATACACAAAAAGCAGGACAAGTCCAACCCGGCCAATTACCACCCCATCAGTCCACTCTCAATCATCAGCAAAGTGATGGAAAGTATCGTCAACAGTGCTATCAAGCGGCACTTGTTTAGCAATAACCTGCTCACTGACGCTCAGTTTGGGTTCCGCCCAGGCCACTCAGTTCCAGACCTCATTACAGCATTGGTTCTAACATGGACAAAAGAGCTGAACTCGAGAGGTGAGAGTGAAAGTGACTGCCCTTGACATCAAGGCAGCATTTGACCGAGTATGGCATCAAGGAGCCCTAGCAAAACTGGAGTCACTGGGAATCAGGGGGACTTTCTTCTCTTCATCCCAGCATCAATTTGAAATTTTGATGCCCTTGTGGTGAAATTAATGTGCCTCATTCTTGGCAGGTGGGGTCCTGCATGACAAGCAAAACCTGGACAATATCCAGGCTTGAACATTCATGCTACACAAGTGCCAGGCAATGACCATCTCCAACAGGAGAGAATCTAACCATCTCCCCTTGACATTGCAGGGCAGAGGCTAGGAATCCTGCGGCGAGTAACTTACCTCCTGACTCCCCAAAGCCTGTCCACCATCTACAAGGCACAAGTCAGAATACTCTCCACTTGCCTGCGTGGGTGCAGTTCCAACAACACTCAAGAAGCTCTTGGCTGACATACGTTGTCCAGGCCTCGCTGCTGTAGAGCAAGGTACTGAGGACACAGGCTTGAAACACTTGGACTTTCATGTTCCGTGTCAGTGCGCTATTTTCCCACACTCTCTTGGCCAGTCTGGACATAGCAGTGGACACCATTCCCATGCCCTTGTGGATTTCTGCATCGAGAGACAGGTTACTGGTGATAGTTGAGCCTAGGTAGGTGAACTCTTGAACCACTTCCAGAGTGTGGTCGCCGATATTGATGGTTGGAGCATCGGACGTCCTGTCTCATGATGTTCGTTTACTTGAGGTTGATGGTTAGGCCAAGTTCGTTGCAGGCAGCCGCAATCCTGTCGATGAGTCTCTGCAGACACTCTTCTGTGTGGGATGTTAATGCAGCATCGTCAGCAAAGAGGAGTTCCCTGATGAGGACTATCTGTACTTTGGTCTTCACTCTAAGATGGGCAAGGTTGAACAACCTGCCACCTGATCTTGTGTGGAGCAAAATTCCTTCTTCTGAAGACTTGAACGCATGTGAGAGCAGCAGTGAGAAGATCACAAACAGTGTTGGTGTGAGAACACAGCCCTGTTTCACGTCACTCAAGATAGGAAAGGGGTCTGATGAGGCACCGCTATGCTGAATTGTGCCTTTCATATTGTCATGGAATGAGCTGATGATACTTAGTAGCTTTGGTGGACATCCGATCTTTTCTAGTAGCCTGAAGAGACCACGTCTGCTGACGAGGTCAAAGGCTTTGGTGAGATCAATGAAAGCAACGTAGAGGGGCATCTGTTGTTCGTGGCATTTCTCCTGTAGCTGGCGAAGGGAGAACAGCATGTCAATGGTGGATCTCTCTGCTCAAAAGCCACACTGTGCCTTAGGGTAGACACGGTCAGCCAGCTTCTGGAGTCTGTTTAAAATGACTCGAGCGAAGACTTTCTGCACTATGCTGAGCAGGGAGATTCCACGGTAGTTGTTGCAGTCACCGCGGTCACCTTTGTTCTGATAGAGGGTGATGATATTGGCATTGCGCATGTCCTGAGGTACTGCTCCCTCGTCCCAGCACAGGCAAAGCTGTTCATGGAGTGCTGAGAGTATAGCAGGCTTGGCACTCTTGATTAATTCAGGGGTAATGCCGTCCTTTCCAGGGGCTTTTCCACTGGCTAGAGAATCAATGGCATCACTGAGTTCCGATTTTGTTGGCTGTTCTTCCAGCTCATCCATGACTGGCAGAGACTGGGCTGCATTGAGGGCGGTATCAGTGACAACATTTTCCCTGGAGTACAGTTCTAGGTCGTGCTCCACCCAGCGGTCCATTTGCTTGCGTTGGCCAGTGATCGTGACCCTGATTTAGACTTGAGGGGGGGCGATCTTCTTGATGGTTGGCCCAAAAGCTCTCTTAATGCCATCATACATTCCTCTGATGTTTCCGGTGTCGGAGGCCAGTTGAATATGACTGCATAGGTGTTGCCAGTAGTCATTTGCACAGCGCCTGGCTGTTCTTTGTGCAGCACTTCTGGCTACTTTAACGCACTAGGGACTTTCTTGTAGCTCAACAGTGCAGTGCGCTTAGCAGCTAGGACAGGTTCCAGCTCTTCAAAGTGAGATTGAAAGCAGTCTGCATTCTGCTTTTAACGTTTGCCAAAGGTGGTCATTGCTGAGTCATAGATGGCGTCTCTGATGTGGGCCAACTTGGTCTCTGCATCCCCTGCAAAAGTGTTTTGAAGGGCTTTTTCAAGTGAATTTAGAAACATATGTAACAGCTGTGGATAAGCAATTCTGCTAGTGTTGATGCGCGGGCGGCCCTTCTGCTTGGAGTGATGTAGCTTCTTTGGTTTGAGTTTAACCTTGCTGCACACCAGGGAGTGGTCGGTGTCGCAGTCCACACTGTGGAAGCTGCGTGTGATTTGGACACAGTTTATAGAGGCTCGCCTTGTGACGATGAGGTCCAGCTGGTGCCAACGACGTGATCTTGGCTGTCTCCAAGAAACCTGGTGACAGGGTTTAGTATGAAAGAACGAGTTGGTGATGCAGAGGTTATGATAGGTACACAACTCCAGCAGTCTCTGTCCATTCTCATTCATCCTTCCAATGCCAAAGTGCCGAAGGCAGGAGGGCCATGAGTCATGGTCGGCCCCAACCCTGGCATTAAAGTCCCCCAGCAGGAACAAATGTTTGGTATTAGGAATTCTACTAATGATATTATGGAGTTTCTCTTAGAACTGGTCTTTAACTTCAGGTGGGGAGCAGAGTGTTGGAGCATAGATGCTGAGTAGGTGTAATGGACCAGAGGCAGTGAGTAGTCGGATGGACAGTATGTGTTCCGAGCCATTTGAAGGTCGCTCTATCACACTGAGCAAAGAGTTTCTGATGGCGAAGTCCACTCCATGCTGTCTTGGTTCTTCAGGATCCCTACCCTGCCAGAAGAAGGTGTAGTCTTGCTCTCTTAGAGATCTGCTTGCAGGGAGGCGTGTCTCCTGAAGTGCTGCAATGTCCACATTGAGTCTACTGAGCTCCTTGTTAATGATGGCAGTCTTCCGAGAGTCGTTGATTTGTGTAAAGTCTTCCAACAGACCAGGACACGAAGTTCTGCTGTTCCAGCTTGCAAAACGAAGGGCTGGTACCTTCTTTCCTTTTTTTGTCGTGCTGTTTGGTGCAGTGTTACAGTCCACTTGCCCGGCAATGACCCTGAGCTCCAAGCACCTATTGAAGCAGGTGGACTGTGGCGGGACAGAACCTTTCTGACCGGGGGCTGCCCGGTTTGAGGCGGGCGGTAGCTGTCCAGTGAGATGCGATGATCTCTCCCACCGACAAAGGCAACCTGTGGCGCCTAATCTCAGCACCAATTGAGCTGGACTTATAACCCGTAACTGCTGCCTTCTGTGTTGTTTTGGTCGCTGTGAGGCGACTATGGAGTGACCTCTCCATGGCACATGCCTGGGTGGAATGTATGGAGGTTGTGAGTTGCCCAAGTGTCAAAACCCCCCTCTCAGCCTTCCTAGGGGGGTCCAAAGGAGTGCAGAGCACGACGTATGGCACCGGTGTGGCTGCAGGAACTGCCGGAAACATGCCAAAGGTGACACATGACCGTCTTAGGGGTTCCGCTCCAGATTTCCTGTTAGGGTTTACTCCCTTAGCCTTGGTTTCTCCCAACAAGGCAGTGGGGTTGTTCGCTCCTATCCCTGAGCTGGGGCCCTCACAAGTAAACTGTGCGATTTCATGGAGGGAGAGGGAAGAGGGGACGGGGTGCGAGGGGGAAGGGGGTGCAGGGGGGAAGGGGGAGCGGGGGCTGTGAGGGGGGAGGGGGGAAGGGATGCAGGGGGAGTGGTTGGGGAAGGGGATGCGTGGGGGAAGGGGGAATGGGGCTGCGAGGATGTGGGGGGAAGGGTGCGAGGGGGGAGGGGTGGGGAGAAGGGGGTACGAGGGGGGAAGGGGGTGCGAGGGGGGAAAGGGATGCGGGGGGAAGGAGACGCGGGGTGGGGGGGGAGGGGATGCGGGGGGGGAGGGGATGTGGGGGGGGGGGAGGCGTCGGGCGGGGCTCGCAGCCCTGACAAACGGGCCAGCCCACAACTCGCACGGCCTCCTCAATGTCGGCGTCCTCCAGGCCCTCTAGGCTGATGCTGCGCTCATGGTCGCCATCCAGCTCATGGTGCAACTTCTTTCCCGGCTCCCAGCTGCGACGGCGGAAGGGCCACCGAGGCCGGGTTGAGGCCCTGAGCCTCGACGACCGCCTCATGGGCACTCGGGCCACCTGCTGCTCCCTGTCGATCTCCCAGTAGCTCTTTCCCCATAGCCATACAAATTTTATTCTTCAATTATGCATCCAATCCTCTTTTTAAAGTTGTTATTGAATCTGCTTCCATCAACCATTCTGGAACATAACAACTCACTGTATAAAAATTCTTCATCATGTCACCTCCAGTTCTTTTGCCAATCACTTAAACCTGTGTCCTCTGGTTACTGACCCTTCTGCCACTGAAAACAGTTTTTGTCCTTATTTACACTATCAAAACTGTCCATGATTTTGAAGACATCTATCGAATCTTCCCTTAGTTTTTTTGCTCTAAGGAGAACAACTCAAGTTTCTCTAATCTCTCCAGGTAACTGAAGTCTTTCATACCTAGTACCATTCTAGCAAATCTCTTCTGCGCCCTCTCTAAAGTCTTAATATCCTTCCTAAACTTGGTGCCTTGAATTGGCCACAATACTCCGACTGGGGCCTAATCAGTGTTTTATAAAGATTAGCTTAACTTCCATGCTGTTGTATTCTATGCCTATATTAATAAAGTCAAGGAACCCATATGTCTTTTTAACAGCCTTCTCAACTTGTCTTACCACCTTCAATGGCTTGTGTATGTAACCCCAGGTCTCTCTGTTCCGGCACCCTCTTAAACATTTGGTTTATATTGCCCCTCCTCATTCTTCCTACCAGACTGAATCACTTCACACTACTTTGAAGTAAATTTCATCTGCCATGTGTCTTTCCATTCACTAACCTGTCTATGTCCTCCTGATGTCTGTTACCATTCTCCTCACTGTTTACAACATTTCCAAATTTCATACCATTTGCAAACTTTGAAAATATGCCCGGTATACCAACATCAAAAAGGGCAGTGGTCTCTGTTGTGTGATTGCCTTTAAGAGTGATATCCCTTTAAGATCTTAGTATGATAATGAGCTAAGTGCCAGGATGTAGTCATGTGACTTCTAGGCAGTCTCATTCTGTAACTGTAACACCAAGAATCAAGACCTGCAAATAGATATCTCTGCACTGTATATACTTGTTAGCTGTTAATAAACCTGTTTGAGATCTTCAATCAACTGAACTCCACGCATCTCATTTATGTTGCATCAGACAACATAAAAAGCTACTCATTACAATCCGAACATTGACCCCTGGGAAACAGCAGTGTATACTTCTTTCCAGTCTGCAAAGCCATCATTTATCGCTACTCTCTGCTTTCTATTCCTTTATCAATGTTGTATCCATGCAGTCACTACCCCTTTAATAACATGGGTTTCAATGTTACTAACAAGTCTATTATGTGGCACTTTATCAAATTCATTTTGAAAGTCCATATATACGTCAACTGTATGGCTCTCATTCATGCTGTCTAGTTACTTCACCAAAGAATTCAACTAAGTTAATTAAACACAATTTGTCTTTCATTTATTAACCCACATTTTTCCAAGTGCTGATTAATTTTGTCCCAAATTATTGTCTCTAAAATTTCCCCACCACTGCCATTAGGCTGACTGGCCTGTAATTGCTGGGTTTATCCCTCTTTCCTTTTTTGAACAGGAATGCAACATTTGCAATCATCCAGTCCTCTGGCACCACTCTCACATCTGAAGAGGATTGGAAGATTGTGGTCAGAACCTCGACAATTTCTACTCTTACTTACCTCAGCATCCTAGGATGAAGCCCATTTGGACTGGGTGACTTTTCTACTATGATCTTTTGGGCCTCCTTATCTCGAGAGACAATGGATACGCGCCTGGAGGTGGTCAGTGGTTTATGAAGCAGCGCCTGGAGTGGCTATAAAGGCCAATTCTGGAGTGACAGGCTCTTCCACAGGTGCTGCAGAGAAATTTGTTTGTTGGGGCTGTTGCACAGTTGGCTCTCCCCTTGCGCCTCTGTCTTTTTTCCTGCCAACTACTAAGTCTCTTCGACTCGCCACAATTTAGCCCTGTCTTTATGGCTGCCCGCCAGCTCTGGCGAATGCTGGCAACTGACTCCCACGACTTGTGATCAATGTCACACGATTTCATGTCGCGTTTGCAGACGTCTTTATAACGGAGACATGGACGGCCGGTGGGTCTGATACCAGTGGCGAGCTCGCTGTACAATGTGTCTTTGGGGATCCTGCCATCTTCCATGCGGCTCACATGGCCAAGCCATCTCAAGCGCCGCTGACTCAGTAGTGTGTATAAGCTGGGGATGTTGGCCGCTTCAAGGACTTCTGTGTTGGAGATATAGTCCTGCCACCTGATGCCAAGTATTCTCCGAAGGCAGCGAAGATGGAATGAATTGAGACGTCGCTCTTGGCTGGCATACGTTGTCCAGGCCTCGCTGCCGTAGAGCAAGGTACTGAGGACTATGAACAACAATAGAAAATGAGCTGAGAAATTAGAACAGAAAATGAGCGAGTGATTAGAGAAAGAAGAATGACCAGATGTTACGAGTATGCAAATTATTAACAAAGAGAATACATAAAAGGAAAGGAGATAATAAATTAAAGGTTACAAAATAAAAAAATTTAAAAAGTAGCCATAGAATAGAAAACTATGGAATAGACTTGAGGAGAGAAATGAAGACAGAAATAAAACTTAAAACTGTGGGAAAATTCTTAGTTAAGTTTAAGCAGTGAAATGGAGGAAACACCAATTAATAAAAGATTATAAAATTGGTACATCAGGGTGGGAGCTACTTAACACGTACAACGTTTCTTTGATCTAAGTGATTTTTGTAAAGTCCTCAAAGACTCTGAAGCAGAGTAAGATGGACAAATTGAGTGAATGAAAGAACATGCTTCTGCAGTTGGGAAAGTCTTGTGTATGAGATCATAATTTCCTACTTCCATGTACTGTAAATTATGATCTCACTCCATCATGTACTGTGCCAATAAATTCTGGCATTGTAGCTTTGCTGATGTTTTTCGCTAGAGAAGGCAAGAGTATTAAATGGAATGATAGGCCCCGTAATTGCAATAGAGGACTTTCAGTAGTGCTATGAATGGCATAGTGTTAACTCCATAGTGTTCTCTCGTTTACTCTCACATAAAAGTGTTAAAAAGATAACCTGATTATGGCAATCACACCTGCACTTAGCTAGAGTGTGAAGTAAGAAAAAGAAGAAAAACACAATGAAGAGGAAAAAGACAAAAAAATTATTCCATATTTATATTATTCTGAAAAATACCATTTTGGCTGTATTTTCAAAACAAACCTGGATTAAAAAAGCACATTGACTTCTGATGGGTACAGGCATGTGGCTTTGATTAAACCAGTATTTCCAGCTGTGAATGATACATGAATTAAATAGGGTAGAGACAGAAAAACAATTTCCTCTGGTTGGGCAATCCAGAACAAAAGGGCATAAATCTTAAAATTAGAGCTAGGCCATTTATAAGAAAGAAAGAACTTGCATTTATATAGTGCCTTTCACAACCGCAGGATGTCCCAAAGCACTTTACAACCAATGAAGTACTTTTGAAGTGTAGTCACTGTTATTTAGGATATTCGGCAGCAAATTTGTGCACAGCAAGATCCCACAAACAGCAATGAAATAAATGACTGGATCATATGTTTCAGGTGTTAGTTGAGGTATAAATGTTCACCAGAACACCAGGGAGAGCTCCCCTGCTCTTCTTGAACAGTGCTGTGGAATCATTTCCATCTAACTGAGAGGGCAAATAGGGACTTGAAACATAGAAAGATTTACAACACAGAAGGAGGCCATTCAGCTCACTGTGTCCATGCCAGCCAAAAAAGAACTCCATCTAATCTCACCTTCCAGGTTACAGCACCTCAAGTGCATATCCAAGTATTTTTAAATGTGATGAGACTTTTTGACTCTACCATCTGTCACGCGAACGTGCTTTGTTGAATGATCATTTTCTTTAATCCACTGAGTGGAGATCTGAATTTATATATTTTTTAAGTAATTTAAAAAGGAACAGATAACAGATGACTTTGCTAGTAGCTTAAGATGGCCACCTAATTTCCAACACTGTGTCCTACATTGCAAGGCTGTGAGGTGGAGACAAAATGACTGCTCATCCCAGCAAGAACCTACACCCAGGAAGTTTAAGGGAATGGCCTGTTCTTTTAGCAAGAAAAAATACACTGATAACTAGCATGCTTAAATCACTGGGTGACTGTCACGTGACAAGCCCTTCCCCACCCCCCCTGGTTTTAAGCTGGTGTTTCGCTGAGTAGGTTGAAAAGCATGTCGGGGTCCCCCTCTCTCTCTCCATTCCAGCTTGCAAGCTTCAAACCCTGCCTGCTGACTGACCACCTCTGCATACTCTAGCTACGATCAGAAACCCCTTTGGAGGAAATCATCCACATTGCTGTCTCCAAGAGACCCACCGAACCAGTCATCTATCTCTTCAAACTAAAAGCCTCAGGACCACTGAATTCAGCTAGAAGCCAGCCAAGTCACCAAACTCCACAGACTGTATACCCCTTTTTTATGGACTCTAACTCGACCACTCTACTCTTCCCCACTCTGTAACCTATTTGTGTGTCTGTGAACCTCTAGTGTATGTGTACGCATGGATGTTGGCGCATAGTTTATTATTTTAATTAGTTTAGGTTAAGTACAATAAAGTTAACCTCTTTCTTTGTTAAACACAAGAAAACCTGTCCGATTGGTTCTTATTATGATCATAGCAAGTAAGTAATCAAACACCTACTGAATTAGCCAGTGTATCCACCTTAAAAAAATAATTAAACCTGTTGTGGTCAAACAAGGAGGGAAAAGAGGGAAGCCCTTCAACCCCTCCCCACTTGACCATAACACATCCTTTCAAGCAGTGAGTTTCAGACCCCCACAACCCTCTGGGTGAAAAGATTACTTCTCAACTCCACTCTAATCCTTCTACCAATTACTTTAAATCCGTGCTCCTGGTTATTGACCTCTCTGCTAATGGAAATAGATCCTTCCTATTCATTCTACCTAGGCCCTTCATAAACTTATGCACCTCAATTAAATCTCCCCTCACCCTCCTCTGTTCCAAAGAAAACGACCCCAGCCTATTCAATCTTCCCTCACAGCGAAAATTCTCCATTCCTGGCAACATCCTTGTAAATTGTCTCTGTGCTGTCTCCAGTGCTATCACATCCAACCTGTAATGCAGTGACCAGAACTGTACACAGTACTCTAGCTGCAGTATAACTAATGTTTTATACAGTTCTAGAATAACCTGCCTACTCCTATACTCTACGCCTCGGCCAATAAGGAAATGCCTTCTTGACCACCGATAACTGTTTTGCTACCATCAGAGCTCTGTGGACACACACCTCATGGTCCCTCTGTTCCTCTAAGTTTTCCAAATCCCACCATTTATTGTTTATTCCCTTGCCTTGTTTGTCCTCCCCAAATGCATTACCTCACACTTCTCTGAATTGAACTCCATTTGTGATATCCACTGATATCTTCCTGCAGTCTAAAACTTTCTTCCTTACTATCAATCACACAGCTAATTTTCGTATCATCTGAAAATTCCTTAATCATGTCCTCTACATTTAAGTCTAATTCATTGATATACACCATGAACAGCAAGGGACCCAATACAGAACTCTGTGGAATCCTACTGGAAACAGCCTTCCAATCACAAAAACACCCATCGACCATTACCCTTTTTTTTGCCACTGAACCAACTTTAGATCCAACTTTAGACTTTCTCTTGGATCCCGTGAGCTTTTAATGTTCTGAGCAGTCTGCCACGTGGGACCTTGTCAAAAATCTTGCTAAAGTTGATGTAGACTACATAAACCCACTACCCTCATCGAACACCCTTGTTACCTCCTCAAAAAAAATCAAGTTAGTTAGTCCCGACCTTCCCTTCATAAATCCACGCTGACTGTCCTTGATTAATCCGTGCCTCTCTAAATAACGACTTATACTGTCTCTCAAATTTGTTTCCAATAATTTGCCCACCACTGATGTTAGGCTAACTGGCCTGCAATTACTTGGCCAAATCTTCCTCCTGTTTTAAACAATGGTACGTCATTAGCAGTCCTCTGACACCACACCTGTAGCCAGAGAGGATTGGAAATGATGGTTCGAATTTCCACTATTTCTTCCCTTAGCAGCCTGGAATACATTTCATCAGGACCTGATGATTTATTCACTTTCCAGGATTCTTAACACCTTATTATTTCCTCCCCCACTATCCCATCCAATATTTCACACTCCTCTTCCTTAACTACAATGTTTATTTCATCCCTCTATTTAAAAAAAAACAGGTGCAAAGTGTTCATTAATAACCATGTTCACGGCTTTTGCCTCCAGAGACAAGTTACCTTTTTGGTCTCTACTAAGCCCTGCTCTTTCCTTAGTGTATGCTCTCTGTGTATTTATAACACATTTTTGGGTTTCCTTGATTTTACTAGTCAATATCTTTGCATGCCATCTCTTTGCTTTTATAATTTCCTTTTTAATTTCACCCCTGCACTTTTTATGCTCCTCCAGGCTTTCTGCAGTATTGAGGTCTTGGCATCTGACAAAACCTTTGTTTATTTGCCTTATCCTACTCTTTTTGCACTTTGACATCTGGCGGGGATGGTGGTCTGGATTTGTGAGTCCCACCCTTTTTCTTTGTTCTGATTCCTCTTTAGCTCCTCCTTGAATGCCTCCCATTGTTCTAACACTGATTTACCTTCAAATAGTTGTTTCCAGTCCACTTTTGCCAAATCACATCACAGCTTAGTAAAATTGGCCTTTCCCCAATTTAAAACTTTTACTCTTTGACTATCTTTATCCTTTGCCATAACTACTCTAAATCTAACTGAATTATGATCACTAACACTAAAATTCTCTCCCACTGATACCCCTTCCATCTGCCCAACTACATTCTCTAAGACCAAGTCCAGAACTGCTCCTTCCTTTGTGAGGCTTGCTACACTCTGGCTAGAATGTTCTCTTGAGAATTCTGCATCCTATGTACCTTTTACACTGAATTTGCCCAGTTAATATTCGGGTAGTTGGAATCCTCTACTATTACTGCCCCTTTGTTAATGCACTGCTCAACGATTTGCCTACATATTTGCCCTCCTATCTCTGACTGAGGATTAACATCTTGGTTTAACATCTCATCTGAAAGATGGCACCTCCAACAGTGCAACACTGCTTCAGTGCTGCACTGAAGTGTCATCGTAGATTGTATGCTCAAAACTGGAGGGGACTTGAAGCACAGCCGTCTGCTTCAGAAGCAAGAATCACACTAGACTGAAATACAAAAGAAAACAAAGAGCACTTTTTCACTGAAAGGACTGATTTTAATGCCTTCCCGACGTTGGGGGCCGTGGTGGGGGGGGGGGCCAGAATATGTCTCTGGGAGAGGCCCGTCACGAGCCTCGATGCTGGGAAGGCCCAGCCCGATATTGCCAGTGGCGGCGAGGCCTCGTGGCGGCCACCCCGCCCCTTGGCGACGGGAGGCCAATCTAAATATTTAAAGTTATTAAAATAAATGAATTAAGCACTTACCTGCTCCCACCGTCTGTCCCGCTCCGATATTGTAGCCGGTGGCCGGCACTCCTGTGCCTTCAGATCTCCATTCGGAGATCCAATGCGGGACACTAGTGTGGAGGGGGAGCAGGTAAGTATTTCAGTGCGGGTGGAGCAGGGCCAAACTAATGTGATTGGTGGAGGGGATAGTGGGAAGGGTTAAAGATAAAGGTTTATGAACTTTGGTGGGCAGAAAGGTCAGGTACACAAGGTAAGTATTGTGAGGTGGGGAGAGGGTATGGAATGAAGTGTATGTTTATTGGGGCAGTGGGAGAGGGGCTCGAAACATTTATTTATTTTTTCAAATAAAGTTTAATCTGATTTTTCTTTAATTTTTTAAATCTGGAGCTTCCTCCCCCAAAAAGCTGTGGATGCTGAGTCAATTGAAATTTTCAAGACTGAGATTGATAAAGAGTTTTGACTGGTAAAAGTATAAGAGAATTTGAAACAAAGACAGGTTTGTGGAGTTGAGGTACAGATGGAACAGTCTTGAGGGGCTGAATGGCCTAATTTTGTTCCTATGCATATAACACAGGTGGAGAAACAAAGTGAGAAAGATAAGACAATGTGAGAGACAATGCTGTGTCACTTTGCAAAATTATTACTATATAGTTTTTGTAAAATTGTGTGTGGGGTTATGCCACGTACATAAGAGATTTGTATTGTGTGTCCGTCAAGACACTACGGGTGTCAGCAGGACACAGCAAGCTGAGGAGCACGATTTTCAGATTTCCAACTGAACTAAAAGCGTAACTCTTCCGCTTGATGGATATTTACAAATTATGCAATTAATTAAATTAACTCAACAGATAACTAATAATAGAGCGTGAGGCGAAGATATACAAGTGGGTCAGAGGATAAAACAATCTTCCTCCGTCAAGTTGCTGACTGATCTCTTCAGCATTTCCATCGTTCACATTTTATGTAAGTAACTCCTGCCAAGAACAACATTCACAGTCTCCACATTCCCAGCAGCCCTCGTTGCCAGTGCGATTTCAGCGCTGCTGGTCGCTGATTGGCTAAAGCCCTCTCATCTTTTCATCTTGGATTGGCTGAACAAGTACGCAGTTGATTGGTTGAGTGAAGTGTCGCGCTTCCGCTCACTGATTGGCTGAGAGGGCTGCCCGCCGCGGTTACTAGGCGACGCGACTCGGTCCGCTGACCGCTGCAACGGGAGGCGACCCGAAGAGCGGCTGAGAGGGAAGAAGCGCGGATTAGCTGTATTGTTCGAGGTCGTGTGATCGCCGCTTTGAACCATGTTTATCTATTTGAGTAAGAAGGTGAGATGGTCGATGTGATCGGGATGGTTCTTGCAAACTAGGCCGCGGGACCTCCGCAAGGTTTAAACAACAACGGACGGTGGTCGGGCCACGCATATGAATGCAAAATACTGCGGATGCTGGAAATCTGAAATAAAAACAGAAAGTACTGGAAATACGCAGCAGGTCAGGCAGCATCTGTAGAGAGAGAAGCAGAGTTAAGGTTTCAGGTCTGTGACCCTTCATCAGAACCTGAAACGTTAACGGCGGGGGGCGGGGCAGCCTGCCCTCTGCCCTCTGCCCTCAACCCACTGTCCTGTCTCTGCAGAGCTTCTTAATCTTGGCTTTAAAAAGATGTGGTTATACGACATATTTTTGTTTTAGTTACTTTTAAACTTAATTTATGAAGTAGCTGTAGGTTTACTTTGTTTTTGTTAGGGCGGCACAGTGGTGCAGTGTTTAGCACTGCAGCCTCATAGCTCCAGTGCCCCGGGTTCAATTCTGGGTACTGCCTGTGCGGAGTTTGCAAGTTCTCCCTGTGACTGCGTGGGTTTTCGCCGGGTGCTCCGGTTTCCTCCCACTGCCAAAGACTTGCAGGTGATAGGTAAATTGGCCATTGTAAATTGCCCTTAGTGTAGGTAGGTGGTAGGGAATATGGGATTACTGTAGAGTTAGTATAAATGGGTGGTTCTTGGTCGGCACAGACTCGAAGGGCCTGTTTCAGTGCTGTATCTCTAAATAAATAAATAAAATGATAATGGTTTTAATTGAACAGTGTGGTTTTTCCACTGAAGAGTCACCTCACCTACTCCCACACTTCCTTCTCCAAACCCTTTAATACATCCCCCATATTCCACTTTTTTACACGCAACTGTCAAATTCACCGTGAAAAGAGTTTATAATCTTCACCTCTTCAACTGTGGGCGTGCTTTCCCCCAAAGTGTGAATGTGCATGATCCTGCTTTACTGGGCAAATGTTTTGCTTTAACATAACTCTACATGGCCAACCAAAGAAACTGTCAATACTAAATGCAGAGCGGAAGGGATACTGACTGAAAGGGCGATCAATGGATGAAAGGTCTGGAAACTGGTGTGGTTTGGTGGGGGAAGTGGCTCTTACAGGATCTTTTAAATCTACCCGCTTAATTGTAATTATTATCTGTAAACAGAATGTGTAATCAGGACCTTGAAATGAATAAATTCTAAAAAAGTCTGTTTACAAACATTCCTAAACCTCTGTTTACAAATATTCCTACTTTATGTATGTTCTGCCTCTTGCCAATAACAGTTAGAATTGACAACAGCTTACATTTATATTCTACATTTGGGGCAAAACAAACAAAGGAAACTGATGCTGAACTACTGTGGTAGACTTAGAAGAGGTAACTGAAAATTTACTTGAAAAGAGGTTTATCAAGGTTTTTAAAGGCGCAGAGAGAGAGAGTAGGGTGATGGAGGTGCTTACAGAAGGAGTTCAAGACAGTGAGGGCTGAGGTGTCTGGAGGCTCTGCTACTAATGGTGAGATGGGGTTGGAGCACTAAAGATTGCAAGACTGAACTGGACATGGCAACAACAACTTATTTATACAGTGCCTTTAAAATAATAAAGCGTCCCAAGGAACATTATAAAACACTGAGTGCTGTGTGAATCCAGAGTGTGAAGAAGGGAGTTTGGCAAGTGAGGGAGTTCACTAAGGAGGGGAGCTATAAATTAATTAAGAAAAATAAATGTAATTGAATTAACAATATATATATATATATATATATATATGGCAGGATAGGTGATGTGTCATGGTTGCTGTATGTGGGAGCTCCTGGATGCCACGACAATCCATGGCAACCACGTCTATAGTAAGTGTCTGCGGCTTGAGGAGCTTCGACTCAGAGTCATTGAGCTAGAGACTGAGCTGCAGACATTGTGATGCATCAGGGAGGTTACCTGACAGTTCCAGAAGGCAGTCACATCTTGAGGATAGGGTCATCTGTTTTGGTCAGGGGCAGGAGGGTGTGACTGTGAGTCAGGCAGGTAAGGGGATTGAGAAGGTGGGAGTGAAGGAGCCTCAGCTCTTGTAATTGAGCAACATGTTTGAAGTTCTTGCAGCTTGTGGACAAGAGTGAGGGCTGCAGTGTGGATGAGCAGACTGACCATGGCACCATGGTACAGGAAGCCATTCAAATGGGGGGAGCAAAAAGGAAAGTAGTGGTAGTATGGGTCAGTTTGGTGTACCTCAAAACGAGGTGTCAGTCTGGTGAAGCTACAACCCAGGACTACTTGCATGCCAAACAGCATAATCAGCAAGCAATAGAAGAGCTAAGCGATCCCATAACCAACGGATCTGATCAAAGCTCTGCATTCCTGCCACATCCAGTCGGGAATGGTGGTGGACAATTAAACAACTAACTGGAGGAGGTGACTCCACAAATACCCCCATCCTCAACGATGGGGGAGCCCAGCACATCAGTGCAAAAAATAAGGCTGAAGCACTTGCAATAATCTTCAGCCAGAAGTGCCGAGTGGATGATCCATCTTGGCCTCCTCCTGAGGTCCCCAGCATCATAGATGCCATTCGTCAGCCAATCCAATTCACTCCATGTGATATCAAGAAACGGCTGAAGGCACTGGATATTGCAAAGGCTATGGGCCCTGACAACATTCCAGCAATAGGACTGAAGACCTGTGCTCCAGAACTTGGCACGCCCCTAGCCAAGTTGTTCCAGTACAGCTGCACCTACCCGGCATGTGGAAAATTGCCCAGGTATGTCCTGTACACAAAAAACAGGACAAGTCCAACCTGGCCAATTACCACCCCATTGCTATCAAGTGGCACTTGCTTAGCAAGTGACTAAGTGACACTCAGTTTGGGTTCCGTCAGGGCCACTTGACTCCTGACCTCATTACAGCATTGGTTCAAACATGAACAAAAGAGCTGAACTCCAGAGGTGAGGTGAGAGTGACTGCCCTGACATCAAGGCAGCATTTGACCGAGTATGGCATCAAGGAGTCCTAGCAAAACTGGAGTCACTGGGAATCAGGGGGAGAACTCTCCGCTGGGTGGAGTTGTACCTAGCACAAAGGAAGTTGGTTGTGGTTGTTGAAGGTGTTATGACCAGATGAGAAAGAAGTCTAGGGGTCCCTTTCAGCCTTCACCTGGTCTTACTGTAACAGGGTTTAATTTTAAATGCACTGTGTTTTTTTAGCTCACCCTTGGTGAATCCTTGTTCATCGCTTTCCAATTATGAGGCAAAGAAACCAGCCCAAACAGGCTTTCTTAGGTTTAAAGAAGAAAAGTTGAAATTTATTAAACTTAAACTCCAATTTGGTTGACGCCTATGGATACACGATGCGCCCATGCTAGCATGCATACGTGATGCATGCAAATAGAGACAAAAAAGAGCAGAAGAAATAAAGTGGAAAAGTTTGCGGCAATATCTGAAGAGTTGTTGTTACGGTTCTTTGAGTTCACTGTAGAGTCCTTGATTGTAGGTAGATCTTGCTTTTTGTTGGGGCCCAGTCTTCTTCTTAAAGCTTGTTTGCTGTAGGAGACTTTTCTCTCTTGAAGTTCATGTGTCCTCATTGGGTCCAGAGGCTTGTGAGAAAGAAATGGGAACAGCCAGGAGAGGTCTTTTCAATCCAGGAGCAAACAGCGTTCTGCCCAAACTGTTTGCACAAATCAGAAAACTCAGGTTGCCCAGCAGGTTAGTCATGTGACTAGCTGGTTTGACCTTGTCCATTTGTATATTCGGCCATCTTTGCAGTCAATCTGGAATGCGAGCACCCCCACCTTCACCGTCTGGTGATCAAAAGTCAATTGTGGGTTGAATGTTAGGGAATAGTTGCTTTGTCCTTCCAAACCCAGTCTGTTAACATGCAAGTGTCTTTTCCAGCCATGGCTGATATGTCCAACAAGTCCTTATCTCAATCCAGTAACAATTTAAAATCATGACAAAATTAATGTGCCTCATTTTTGGCAGGTGGGGCCTAACATAACAAAGGTCAATCATCTCAGCTCCAGGACATCACTGCAGGGTAGTGTCCTAGGCTTAACCATCTTTTGCTGCTTCATCAATGACCTTCCTTCAATCGTAAGGTCAGAAGTGAGGATGTTCACTGATGATTGCACAATGTTCAGCACCATTCGTGACTCCTCAGATACTGAAGCAGTCCATGTTGAAATGCAGCAAGACCTGTACAATATCCAGGCTTGGGCTGATAAGTGGCAAGTAATATTTGCGCCACACAAGTGGCAGGCAATGACCATCTCCAACAAGAGAGAATCTAATCATCTCCCCTTGACATTCAATGGCGTTACAATCGCTAAATTCCCAACTATCAACATCCTGGGAGTTACAATTGACCAGAAACTGAACTGAAGTAGCCATATAAATACTGTGGTTACAAGAGCAGGTCAGAGGCTAGGAATTCTGTGGTGAGTAACTCACCTCCTGACTCCCCAAAGCCTGTCCACCATCTACAAGGCACAAGTCAGGAGTGTGAAGGAATGCTCTCCACTTACCTGGATGGGTGCAGCTCCAACAACACTCAAGAGGCTCGACGCCGGTCAGGACAAAGCAGCGACTGACACCCCATCCACCACCTTCAACATTCACTCCCTCCACCACTGTTGCACAGTGGCAGCAGTGTGTACCATCTACAAGATGCACTGCAGCAACACACCAAGGCTCCTTTGACAGCACCTTCCAAACCCGTGACCTCTACCACCTGGAAGGACAAGGACATGATAAACAGACTGTGACAGGAATGGACAGTCAATACAAATCTAAGAGTGAATCAGCAGCCAAGACTAGAGGTTACAAAAATAATAAAAGGACAAAACTAAAGGCTCTGTATCTGAATGCATGTAGCATTGAAACAAAACGGATGAAGCGCAAATAGAAATAAATAAGAACGATCTGATAGTCATTACAAAGACATGGCTACAGGATGACATAGATTGGCACCTGAATATTGAAGGGTACATGACATTTAGGAAGGACAGCAGGCTAGGAAAAGGTGGAGGGGTGGCTCTGTTAATTAATGGTGGTATTAATACAATAGAGAGGGATGGTTTAAGTTCAGGAATCCAGGATGTAGAAACAGTTTGGGTCGAGATGAGAAATGATAAAGGCAAGAAGTCACTTGTGGGAGTGGTGTATAAGCCCCCCCTCATTGTGACCAGGTGAAGATAGTAACAGACCCCCTAGACATTGCTCACCTGGTGAGCAATGTCTAGGGGGTCTGTTACTATCTTCACCTGGTCTTATTGTAACAGGGTTTAATTTTAAACACACTGTGTTTTGAGCTCCCCCTTTGTGAATCCTTGTTCACAACTTTCCAATTATGAGGCAAAGAAATGAGCACAAACAGGCTTTCTGTGGTTTAAAGAAGAAAGATGAAATTTTATTAAAACTTAAAACTTAAACTCTAATACGGTTCATGCCTACAGATATACAACACGCCCAAACGAGCATGTGCACGCGATACACATATGCAAATAGGGACAGAAAAGAGAAGGTGGAACAGTTTGAGGCAATATCTTGTTACGGTGCTTCGAACTCACTGTAGTCCTTTTGTAAGTGGTCTTGCTTTTCCTTGGGGCCCAGTATTTGTCTTAAACCTTGTTCACATAGGAGACTGTTCTCTCTTTGAGTTTACGTGTCTTCACAATATTCAGTTCCATGGGAAAGAGATGGATGCAGGCAGACAGGAGAGGAGATGTTCTCAGGCATTCTCTGTTCCAATTTTTTGTTGGGAGTTCAAATTTAAAAAAAAACTCCCAGGTTGCCCAGCAACTTAGTTATATGACTAGCTCCTTATATGGAACAGTCTCTCCTGTGAGGTTTATGGATCGTACCTTGGCAGTCCCTGGAATGCAAGCACCTCCACCTTCAACGTCTGGTTATCAAAAGTTCATTGTTGGTTGAATGAGACAGGGCATGGCCCTTTGTCCCTTGTTTCAACACTGTTGGTTACCATGGAAATGTCTTTCTGGTCAGGGGCTTGCAATTTTAAGTTTTAATGTTCATGTGGCGAAATCATGCGTGCCTCAACCTAGGCAGGTAGGGGGTTTGCCTGATACCCCCTAACAGTGACCCCATGGTAGGATGGGGTATAAAGGAAGAAATAATGGGTGCCTGTCAGAAAGGTATGGTGATAATCATGGGGGATTTTATCTTCATATAGACTGGAAAAATCAGAGGGCAAAGGTAGCCTAGGTGAAGAGTTCAGGGAATGTTTTTGGGATAATTTCTTAGAACAGCACATTCTGGAGCCAACCAGAGAGGAGGCTATACTAGACCTGCTACTGTGCAATGAGATAGGATTAATTAATGACCTCATAGTGAAGGCACCCCTAAGTAGCAGCGATCATAATATGATTAAATTTTACATTCAGTTTGAGGGAGAGGCGAGTGGTCTAAGACTAGTATTTTAAACTTAAGGGCAATTATGAGGGCAGGAAAGCAGAGCTAGCTAAAGTGAACTGGCAAAGTAAGTTAAGGGTTAGGTCAATAGAGATGTAGTGGCAGACATTTAAGGGGATATTTCAGAATACACAGAATAGATACATTCTAACAAAAAAGAAAAATTCCAAGGGGAGGACCCACCATCCTTAACTAAAAAAGTTAAAGATAGTATCAAACTTAAAAAAAAAAGTATATAATTGCACAAAGATGGGTGGCAAGACAGAAGATTGAACAGAATATAAAAAAGAGTGACTAAAAGATTAATAAGGAGGGAAAAATTCAAGTATGAGAGAAAGCTAGCAAGAAATATAAAAACAGATAGTAAGATTAAAAAAGAAGAGTTGACAAGGTGAGCGTTGGTCCTGTAGAAAGTAAGTCTGGGGAAATTAATGAAATATAAGGAGATGGCAGATGAATTGAACAGGTATTTTGCATCGGTCTTTATCATAGAGGGTACAAGTAACATCCCAGAAATAGCTGTAAATCAGGAAATGGAAGGCAGGGAGGAACTCAAGAAAATTACAATCACCAGGGAAGTGGTACTGAGCATAATTGTTGGAACTGTGGGCTGACAAGTCCCCGGGTTCTGATGGACTTCATCCTCCGGTCTTAAAAAAAAAGTGGCTAGTGAGAAAGTTGATGCGTTGGTTGTAATTTTCCAAAATTCCCTAGATTCAGAGAAAGTTCTATTAGATTGAAAAATAGCCAATGTAACTCCTTTATTCAAAAAGGGAGGGAGACAGAAAGCAGGAATATACAGGCCAGTTAGCTTAACATCTGTCATAGGGAAAATGTTGGAAGCTGTTATTGAAGACATTATAGCAGGGCATTTAGAAAAATTCAAGGCAGAGTCAACATGGTTTTGTGAAAGGGAAATCATGTTTAACCAATTTATTTGAGTTCTTAGAAGAAGTAACATGTGCTGTGGATAAAGGGAAACTGGTGGATGTACTGTACTGAGATTTCCAGAAGGTATTTGATAAGGTGCCACATCAAAGGTTATTGCGGAAAATAAAAGCTCATGGTGTAGAGGGTAACATATTGTCATAGATAGAAGATTGGCTAGCTAACAGGAAACAGAGAGTAAGCATAAATGGTCATTTTCTGGTTGGCAAGATGTAACAAGTGTGCCACAGGGATTGGTGCTGGGGTCTCAGCATTTTCCAATTTATATAAATGATTTGGATGAAGGGACCGAAGGTATGGTTGCTAAATTTGCTGATGACACAAAGATAGGTAGGAAAGTAAGTTGTGAAGAGGCCATAAGGAGGCTACAAATGGATATAGATAGGCTATGTGAGTGAGCAAAGATCTGGCAAATGGAGTATAATGTGGGAAAATGTGAAATTGTCCATTTTGACAGGAAGAATAAATGGTGAGAGATTGCAGTGCTCTGAGATGCAGAGGGATCTGGGTGTCCTAGTGCATGAATCACAAAAGGTTAGAATGCAGGTACAGCAAGTAAGTAGGAAAGCTAATAGAATGTTATCATTTATTGAGAGGGAATTGAATACAAAAGTAGGGAAGTTATGCTGCAGTTATATAGGGCATTGGTGAGACCACGTATGGAGTACTGTGTACAGTATTGATCTACTTATTTAAGGAAGGATGTAAATGCAGTTCAGAGGTTTACTAGACTGATATCTGGAATGGGCAGGTTCTCTTATGAGGAAAAGTTGGACAGGCTAGTGTTAGGACCAGGTGAGAAAGGTGTCTAGGGGTCTGTTACTATCTTCACCGGGTCTTATTGTAACAGGGTTTAATTTTTAAACACACTGTGTTTTGAGCTCCCCTTTTGTGAATCCTTGTTTACAGCTTTCCAATTATAAGGCAAATAAATGAGCACAAACAGGCTTTCTTTGGTTTAAAGAAGAAAGATGAAATTTATTGAACCTTAAACTTAAACTTTAATACGGTTAACGCCGACGGATATACGACGCGCCCACCCTAGCATGCATATGCGATACACACATGCAAATAGGGACAGAAAAGAGCGGAAGAAAAGATCCGTAGAACAGTTTGAGGCAATATCTTGTTACTGTTTCTCAAGCTTGCTTTAGTCCTTGATTGAAAATATGGTCTTGCGTTCCGTTGGGGACCAGTATTCTTCGTAAACCTTGGTCACGTCAGAGATTTTTCTCTCTGAGTTTACGTGTCTTCACAAGATTCAGTTCCGTGGGAAAGAAATGGAGGCAGGCAAACAGGAGAGGGAATGTTCTCAGTCCATGAGCACATGGCTTTCTCCTTTCAAAATCTGTTATTCCAGTTTAAAACTCCCTTAGTTGGCCAACAGGTGGTCACGTGACTGACTAGTTTGACCAGGTCTCTTCTGTGTATTGGGGCAGGGACTGGTTCCCTTTGTTTCCACATTGTCTGGCACTATGCAAAAATGTCTTTCCAGTCAGGAAGTTGCAATTTTTAAGTTTAATGTTCATGTGGCGAAGTAATGTCTGCCTCAGTCTTGGCAGGTGCGGGGTGTGCCAGACACTAGGCTTGTATCCGCTGGAGTTTAGAAGAGTAAGAGGCGACTTGATTGATGCATATAAGATCCTGAGGGCTCTCGACAGGGTGAATGTGGAAAGGATGTTTCCTGTTGTGGGAGAATCTAGAACTTGGGGTCACTGTTTAAAAATGTGGTGTCGCCAATTTAAGACAGATGAGGTGAAATTTTTTCTCTCAGAGGGTCTTGAGTCTTTGGAACTGTCTTCCTCAAAAGGCGGTGGAAGCAGAGTCTTTGAATATTTTTAAGGCAGAGATAGATAGATTCTTGATGAGCAGGGGGGTGAAAGGTTATTGACATAGGTGGGAATGTGGCGTTGTGATTACAATCAGATCAGCCATGACCTTGTTGAATGGTGGAGCAGGCTTGAGGGGCCGAGTGGCCTACTCCTGCTCCTAATTCGTCTGTTCGTAAAATATGACACCGAGCCACATAAGGAGATATTAGGTCAGATGACCAAAAGCTTGATTAAAAGAAAGTAGGGTTTAAGGAGTCTCTTAAAGTCGGAAAACGAGGTAGAGAGGCAGAGAAGTGTAGGGAGGGTATTCCAGAACTTGGGGCCTAGGCAACTGAAGGCGTGGCCACCAATGGCGGAACGATTAAAATCGGGGATGCTCAAGAGGTCAAAATCAGATGAGTGCAGATATCTTGGAAGTTTGTGGGGCAGGAAGAGATTACAGAGATGGGGAGGAGTGTGGCCATGGTGGGATTTGAAAACAAGGATGAGAATTTTAAAATCAAGACATTGTTTGATCAGGAGCCAGTGTAGGTCAGCGGGCAGTGGGGTGATAGGTGAATGGGATTTGGTATGAGTTTAGACATGGGCAGCAGAGCTTTGGATGACCTTAGGTTTACAGAGGGTAGAATGTTTGAGCCTAGCCATGAGTGCGTTGGAATAGTCAAATCTAGAGACAACAAAGTTATGAATCAGGGTTTCAGCAGCAGATGACCTGAGACGGAGGGTGGGGGGAAAGTCGAGGGATGTATGGAGGTGGAAATAGAGGGTCTAAGTGATGGCATGAATATGAGATCGGAAGTTCATCTCGGGGTCAGATGTGATACCCAGGTTGTGAACAGACTTGCTTAATCTTAGAATGTTGCCAGGGAGAGGGATGGAGTCAGTAGCTGGAGAACAGAGTTTGGATGGAATTTTATGCTCTCCCCCGCTTCGGGTTCGGAGGCGGGGAGAGCATAAAATCAGGTGGGATGGTAGTTGGGGGGTGGGGTAGGGGGTTCCCATCACCATCCCATCTCCACTGAAATTTAGTCCAGTGCAGGAAGATCTGTGAGCAGCCTGCCCGCCCTGCCGTCAATTGAGGCCCTTAACTGGGCAATTAACCCCCAATTAAGGGCCTCTTCCTGCCGTAGCAGCAATTACGCGTGCGGCAGGTGGCCCTGTTGCCGTATGGGAAGCACGGTCGGAAGAACCATGCGGGCTGCTTCCTGTCTCACTGGTGGGGGGCGCGGAGGAGGGATGCCCTTGTTAAAGGGCACTTAGTGCCTGAACGAGGGACCTGGCAGCAGGAAGGGGTGGGGTGGCCTGCTGAGGGCCACCCCCTGTTCTTCCCTGCGATCCCCACCCCGTGAGACCCCAGGACGGTCACCTCCAACAGCAGCTACCGTTTCTGCAGTGGCGCTGCAGCAGCTGGCTTCTGATTGGCCAGCAGCTCTGCCGGGTGGGAGGTCAGGCGATGGAGTCCTAGATCCTATGGAAGGCCCACCGCTATCCACTTAAGTGCCTGATTCGCACTAAATTCGGTGGGCCTTCCAGAAAAGAGGCGACGTGGGGATCTCGACTTTGGTTTCTCGCAACATCAAGATCCCTGCTGCCAGGATAAAATTCTCTTCAGTGGCTTCAGTCGTCCCAATATTTGATTAAAGGAAATTTCTGCTCATCTAGTACTGGAAATTCGGATAAGCAGTCTGATAATTTAGCGACAGTGGAGGAATCAAGAGAGGTGGTGGTGAGGTAGAGTTGGCTGCTGTCACTGTACATGTGAAAACTAACCCTATGCTTTTGGATGATGTCGCCGAGGGGCAGCATGTAGACGAGAAATAGGAGGGGGCCATGGATAGATCTTTGGGGGACACCAGAGGTAACGGTGCGGGAACAGGAAAAGAAACTACTGCAAGTGATATTCTGGCTATGCTTAGATAGATAAGAATGGAACCAGGTGAGAGCAGTCCCACGCAGCTGGACTTTAGTGGAGACGCACTGGAGGAGGATGGTGTGGTCAACCATGTCAAAGGCTGCAGATGGGTCGAGAAGGATGGAGAGGGAAAGTTTACTTTTGTCACAGTCACATAGGATGCCATTTGTGACTTTGATAAGAGATGTTTTGGTCCTGTTGCAGGGCCTGAAACCTGATTGGAGAGAATCAAACATGGAGCTCTGGGAAAGATGGCAATGGATTTGGAAGGCGACAACACGTTCAAAGATTTTGGAGAGGAAAGGGAGGTTGGAGATGGAACTGTAGTTTGCAAGGATGGTGGGGTCACAGGTTGGTTTTTTGAGGAGAGAGGTGATGGTGGCACATTTAAAGGAGGGAGGGGCTACACCTGAAGAGAGAAAACTGTTAACAATATCGCCAAACGTGAGGATCAGGAGGGGAACTTGCGTGGGCAGCAGTTCAGTGGGAATTGGATCGAGGGAACAGGAGGTGGGTCTCATGCACAAGATGAGTTCAGAGAGGGTATAAGGGGAGAAAGGAGAGGAACTAGAGAAGGATGCAAGTTCAGGGATAGGGCAGGGGGGAGCATTAGAGGAACTTTGATCTGGTGGGATAGTGGAAACGTGGAATGTGGCAGAGGCAGTTGATTCGATGGTCACGATCTTAGTGGCAAAGAAGTCTCTGAACTCCTCACTAGAAAAATTGCAGAAGGTGGTTGAGGCAATTTGAACATGAGGAAGAGGGTTTTAATTCAGTATGTTGAGGGAGCAAGTAGCCAATGTGGGTCAGTAAGTCTACAGGTGATGAGTGAATGGGACTTCGTGCAAGATAGGATATGGATGACTACGCTTTGGTTAAGCTAAAGGCCATGGGCATTGGAGGATCCTTGAAAACAGGCCTAGAACTGACAAAAGTTTGTATAAGGATTTTGGCAGTAGTCCGGTTACAGTAGAAGCAAATGGTATTGGTGATGAAAATGCTGCAGGGAATTTAGGAATTAAGGATGGATATTGCATTACAGTTCACAGAGGATGTTATTTGAGGCTTTAGCAAGGGCAGTCTTATTGCTGTGAACAGGGTGACAACCAGACTGAGGATTTTTCAACAGGGAATTTTGGAGTGATGGGCATGAATTTGGGTTGCAACTACATTTTTAAATACCTTCTGGAGAAGGAAGGCTGTTAGAGATTGGGTGGGAATTGTAGAGAATGGACAGGTCAAGTGTGTGTTTTTGAGGAAAGGGGTGATGACCAGCAGAACATTACCGAACTCAGCTGTGCTGTTGGCGAGGCAACCTTTCCCATCAGCAACTCGCGTTTGAAATTCAGGCTTTGGCTGTGCAGACTTTCCCCACCATTGCTGGAATTTTACTGTATAAAAATGGGAGTCCTCCTTGGCGGCCGAGACATAAAATGGCGGGCGATGACGTTGGGTCGGGTCCCTGACTTCATGACGCCTAAACGCCACTTTACGCTGGTCGGACAGTGGGCGAGATCGTGGCACCGCTCGCCGTCTGCTTTGAGTTAATTAAAGGCCAATTGAGGTTGTTAATAAAGTATTTGACAGTCATTTTACGTCGGCTGCTAGATTTTACGGCAGTAAAACGAGTTGAAGGATGTGTCGGGAATTCGACAGCTTTAAGGGAGCGGCAGGCAGTGTCTCTGTGAAGGAGCTGGAGGTACTTTCTTTTGGTTCTTTGTTTCTTGATATTTCTTTGCATGACTTTTAAGTTTGGGGTAGTTTCTGCTGGTTTAGCAGGGACCATCTGAGTGTCACTCATTCCTGGTCGGGCCCCAGCAGCATTGATTTCTTGGGTGAAGGGGAGGGGTTTGTGTGTGCCTGTCCTTACAGCATGCTGGTAATACCTGAACTAATTGCATCTCTTGAACACTGCATCAATGGGAATTATCCACTCTGGAGGCAGCTCATCTAATGAGCAGGACTACGCCTCAAGGAGGGATAGGAGGACAACTGGCAGGGGAAACTGCAACTTCCTGGTCCAGTGCAGCCTCGTAATGGGGGAGGAGGAGAAGGTGACAGAGTGGCTTGGGTGCAAACACCTGTCGGGAGACGAGCCTACCCAGCAGGCAGGCGTTTGAGCTTTCTACAAATGTCAGAGCGCCAGTGCCGAAGAAGACTGTGCCTGTCACAGCAGACTGGCAGATATCTGTGTGAGATGCTGGCAGCAGAGGTCGCTTCCAACTACGTGGGTGGCCATCCAATGCTGGTCGCACTGAAGCTAACAGTCGCACAAAATTTCTTTGCATCAGGCTCATTCCAGGCTTCATCAGCAGACATGTGCAGAGCCTCCCAAGCATCAGTGCATCACTGCATTAAGGTTGTGACTGATGTCATATTCAGGTGTGCCAACCAGTTCATCAAGTTCAAGATGGATGCTGTCAGTCAGGCAGGCTTCAGCACCATTGCTGGGTTCCCCAAGGTCCAGTGCTTAAATGCTGCACTCATGTGACCATTAGAGCACCGACAGGTCAGTGAGGGGCCTTCATTAATCGTAAGGGGTTCCACTCAATGAATGTTCAAATTGTCTGTGATCACCGTAAGGGTATATTGCAAGTGTGTGCTCGTTATCCTGGAAGCAGTCACGAAGCGTTCATTTTCTGGAACTCCCAGGTGCCAGCACAATTCAGCCCTCCTGAATGCCTGCAAGGATGGGTACTTGGCGACAGGGGTTACCTGCTGAAGACATGGCTGATGACACCTGTGAGGAACCCAAGGAATGATGCAGAGGAGTGTTACAATGAGAGCCATGCGACCACCAGAATGACCATAGAACAGGCGATAAGTCTTCTCAAAATGAGATTTAGGTGTCTCGATCGCTCAGGTGGAGCCCTCAAGTACTCGCCAGCAAGAGTTTCTAGAATTATTGTCATTTGCTGTGCCCTACATAACCTGACGATGGAGAGGGGAGAGGTCCTGGAGGATGATCAAGTTCAGCATGAGGCAACCTCAGACGAAGATGGTGAGATGGATGATAAAGACGGGCCGCAGTCACCTGCGGGGAGAGGGAGCTGGAGGTCTGGGGGAATTAAGTGCAAGGAAGACCTGGGAGGCTCTAATACTCAGGCATTTCTCCTGAACAGAGAGTCATCAACCAGAAACTCACATGGCATCTGAGATAAGGCATTAACAGGAGCTGGAAGCGCAGAGGCACTCACCTTCAGGGGGAAATCTCAGCTGATATGGGCCACCTTTCCATCAAACACCACACAGCCCAAATGTGTCACCTCTCAAATAATACTTCTCAACCAGCTCGCCTACAACATCAGCAATGATTTGTGACATATGAAAATGCCAAGTGAAAAATTTAATAAGTTTTAGTATGTTTTTGCATCCAATAAATATTTACCAGTTGCACCCCGGAGTGCTGTTACTGTGATTTTTTGAAACATTTGTGACTGCTGATGCGTGTGGACGATCCCTCGCCCCCAGCCACACCAGAGGCAGGTGGCTGTTCAGGCTGCTGTGTTGCTCTGGATGACTTTGGCGGGTGTCCTCTGACTGCCCGAGGCCGTGCATGCCATGGCATGTCAAAGTGACCCTGAGAAGTCTCAGGGACACCCACTGACACCTTGGGTGTATGCGGTGCTGATATTACTGGCAGAGGGGACAAGGAGTTGCAGGATGCATCAGGAGTGCCCTGAGAGGAGCCCCCATATGAAATCTTCTGCTGCCCCGTGCCCTCTCGAGGCTCAATTGGTCCTCTCTACTAACCTCAGAAGAATGAGCAGCTTCTAATGCTCTGGTCCATGGAGCCTACTCTCTGTGAGGTTATACATGGCCTCCAGGATTGGGCCCTCCACTGCTGCTGCCAGTTTGTCAATGGAGGAAGCGAGATGGACAGATGACAGGGACTGTGTGGTACTCAAGCCCTGGATGGACATCTCCATAGCAAGCAAAGTCTCTGGTAACTCCGCCAGATCTCCACGCACCGCATGCTGCTCTTGCAGCATCTCCTACCGAATGGATGACAGCCGAGGCTCGTCATGAGCTTGTGGCTCAGCACTGGCCTGGCCTCCCACAGTCCTTTGATTGTCAAAGGCATCGGCCATTACTGCCTCTGGCAGCTGGTCAGGCAATTGTGTGGTGCTGACACCAGGTTGTGACCAGGAATCCGAGGAGACACGCATCCCAACCAAGGTGAATGTCCCTGAGCTGGTGCTTGTTGCGGGGAGATGATGTGACACTGCACCCTCTGAGGTCCACTCCTCCTCTTCAGAGGTGGACGAATGAGCCCCGGAGACGCTACCTAGCTGCTGCTGTGTTTCACCTGTAGGGAAAATCAGAATGATCAGTTGTGATCAGCACTCCTGACTGGAGGACATGTTATAGACTGCATTATGGGCACTTTTGTGTGATTTTAAGTTTGAGAGCACCCTTCAGTGCCTGAAACGATCGCCGCACCACACCCCACCACACCCCACCCCCCCCCTTCGACCACACTCTTGGGAGCTCACTCTCCTGGCCAGGTGCGCAAGCCTCACCATCAGCTACAGCGCGTCCTTCATCCTCCCCTGTTAGCATTAATGCATCAACCTCTAGTCTGCTCAAAAAGGCCAGGTTGGCTCTTCCACCACCGGTGCGGGACCTCTACTCCTGTGTAGACACAAAGCAGTCAGCTCAGACATATTACTTGAAAGATCACCCCTTGGCTTGAGTGCTGCATCTCAAGCCAATGCCAGTGAAGTGCACGGATGGAACACATCTGAACCACTGTGCGTCACAGATGTGCCCATTATATGGCCCAAGGCATTGCTGCAGCCAGTCACTGAACATGGATGGCTTTGATCTTGCAGCATCAGCAGTCATTGACCCTCCATGTCACATAAAAGATGAGATGACTGTAGAATGTCCCTTACCTTGGCAGAGCGCAGAAGGTTATTCACCCGCTTGCGGCACTGGAGCCATGTCCTTCTAATTATTCTGCGGCTGCTGACCTCCGCTACCTCCAGCCACGTCTTCTTGGTGACCTGGGAGGCCTCCTCCTACTGTCGGATGGGAAGAGGGCCTCCTGCCTTGCCTCCTGGAGGCGGCATGCTGGAAGTCCTCTGAGAAGCGGGTGGACCTTGTGGCTGCTTTTCCCTTCCATTGCTGCAAGCAGGTTCTGGTGGGGTTCTGTTTTATTTTCAATTGTTCAATTGGAGGGCACTTTAGGTCCTCCTCCAGTCCTTTCACCCTCAGTCTCTTGTTTTTCCTTTGCAGATATGCAGTTGCTCCTCCCAATGTCTTCCTTGCTGCAGCCATTTAAAGGGGCATTCAGCAACCTCTTCTGACACTCGCCCCAACGATGCCCTTTTCATTCAGAAATGTGCCGCGGGGCTGCTAATTAGTGGCCTCGCGCAATAGCAGCGGCAGCGAGGTGCGGAGTGGGAGCGAGTTCTTCAGCTGGTTCCACCTCCCCGAACTCTGAGCCGCCGACAACGGCAAAATTACGGCCCATGTAAAGTAATTTTAAAAAATGTGCAGTGAATGCCTGAATTTCTAATACTTGCTCTTGTTGGGAGAGATGCCCCACCGACAGCACAGAGTTGGAAAATTACCATTTATTTTGGCATGAATTCAGTTCTCATTGCCCCTGTATTCAATAAATATTTCAGATATTCTTCCTGACTTGCCTATTTTCCTTTCAAGTAATTGTGCGTCTTCAGTAAAAAAGAAAATCAGACTGTGTATAAAATGGCTTTTGATTCACTTTTGCCAGTCTTGCGCTACTGCCAAAGACCAATTTTACCTTTCCCCCCCCCTCCCCATCATTTTCCTGCGTAGAATTAGTAATCTGTGCTGTTGCTAAATGTACAGTAGGATCCTGAACTGCTGAAGCTAGCCAGGTTACAATTCATTTAATGGACCAAAAATTCAGTGGCAGTAGTGTTCTGTGTTTGCCGAGCATTTTCTCCAAAAACATTGAAATTAAGTGCATGTTTAGGGAAAATATTCATTAAAGTTTAAAAATTACAGTATTCTAACTTAATGAGGAAAACAATTCAATAAGCTCCTTCAGACAAACAATGCTGCCCATTTTGATGCTATCATTTGGTTTGGGTGTGCTGGTATATTGTTCGTGAACAGGAATGGCAGTTGTGGGAAGATCCTGCTTTTGCAAGTAATATGTCACTCGTGGCATCAAATGAGAATAAAATAATTCCTCAAATAACTTATTGTTTGTTCAATCATGAAATTTGTCCTTGGAGTGAATGAGAAAAATTGAGGTTAAAATTGTTAAAAAGCATGGTACTCGGCAGATTCCCAGCCTTCTGGTATGGTACTGCAGTAACAGTTTATGTGACTCACTGGTGTTGCTGCATGTGAGGATTCAGAGGCACTTTTGCTGCCCTGGTGCGAACAGGCAAGAAATGGATGAAGTAATAGAAGATGAGTTTGAGATTGACTTGCTGTTGCGAGCTGGATAATAAAAGTCCAGAATAAGATGGAGTTTGTGACAACTGTGACTAGGAAACCATGGGTGATGGTATATTCTTTCCAGGAATAGGGAGAAGGGCCTTCAATAAATTTGGAGTTTTAAGTGCACTGTACTTAGTTGGGAGGGCCTTTTTGTTTGAAGTTGCAACTTTGGGACAAATTTTATCAGCGCGCCATGCTCTGTGACAGCGCGCTGTGAAAGTGGCAGCCTTCTGACAGGGAGGTGCTGCTGCACAGCCCCCACAGCACGGGGACTTATTTAAATGGAGTGAGCAGAGTGGCCGTCCCCGATGACATAGAAGGGGTGGCCGCAGCGTCACTGGCAACGGCATCTGGTGCCGCCACGCAGGCACCGTCGTCACCTTTAAAGGGTTTCAAGCCCTTAGCAAAAATTTACATTTTTAAAGGGATATTAGATTTCATTTGCTTTTAATAAATAATTAGAAAATGGACACCCTTTCCCAACCCCAATCCCCACCCCCCACCCTGCCAATGGTCTTTTCATTGCCCTATATTCAGGAAACTTATTTTATTCCCGATCCGAGCATCCCCCCCCCCCCAACCTTCTCACATTTGCCCCTCAACCCCTTTCCACCATCCCCACAGCCAACAAAAAGTGGTTTCCCAGCTCCCCCACCCTCCCACCCTGATAATTTTATTCCTCCCCCCTCCCCACCAGTGTCTTGCGTTGGAAGTCCAACGGAGTTGCAAAGGTGCGCGAGTCGCGGCCAGTTGGCCGTAAAATCGGCGTGGGACTGCTGCCCTCGGCAGGTAAGTTAATTTGAATTTCATTTATGCTCATTTAAATATTGGCAGGGGAGCAGCACCGACACCTCACCACTGCCGCTAATATTCAGCGGTGCCTTCTCGGCGTCATGGGTCGTGGCGGGCCGCTCCCACTAGCATTTTACAGGCTTCCCAGCCATGAGGGGCTGGTAAAATTCAGCCATTTATCTTTAAAGATAATTTATATGTTTATTACTTATGTTTTTAAAATCGTGGTGCATGTTCCTTAATTCAATTTTAGGTGATCTGTGTTTATGTATAATGTTTCCTTTTGTATTTCACTTCAGATTGCCATTCCTAATAACATTCAGTTAAGATGTGTTTCATGGAATAAAGACCAAGGATTTATTGCCTGTGGTGGGGAAGATGGTCTTTTAAAGGTGCTGAAACTTGAAACACAGACAGGTAAGGAAAAACGTAGAAAGCCATATGGTATGTAGTACAACTTCTAAGAATCTTCTTGCATATATTTTATAATAAATCTCCGAAATGCATGCAGAGGATATACAATGTTCTGGTCGGGATGTACCTGAAGATCTGCGTACTGTTCTGTTTTCCATGATATAGTGGGGGAAAGAGGCTATATAGAGGAGAGCGACCAGACTATTACCTTGATTTAGAGTGATGAGCTATGAAAAATGAATTGATTCTTCAGCCTTGAAAAGGAAAAAAACAATTTATATAATGACATGCCAAATGTTATAGAAGTAGATAGGATAGTTAATTGATAGAGGAAGTAAACCTGGAATATATAGGTCTAGGAAGTAGGACAGGGCACGCAAGCAAAAGATTGTCAAGACCAAGTTTAGGCCAGATTGGATTGATTTAAGAAGCAACTAGATGTTGTTCTGGAAAGTCGCTGGAGCTGGATCTTTGGATTCAAATGGCTGCACCTGTCTTGTGACTTTACATGTTGCAGATTTGTCTTTTAAATATATTTTATAATGACTGCCATCTTATTTCCATTATTTTAAAAGAAAGAACTTCTATTTATAATGTGTCCTTCATGTCTTCAGTATGTCTTCAAGTGATGTACAGCCAATGAATTAATTTTGAAGTGTGGTCAATGTTAATATGTAGGCAAATGTGACAGCTAATTTTCACACAGCAAAGTCCCAAAAAACAGCAGTGAGATAAATATATATAATAATAATATTGGCCCAGATTATGTGGCAGTAATGACGGGGAGAATCCTTGGCATCAGGTGGCAGGATCGTATCTCCAACACAGAAGTCCTCGAGGCAGCCAACATCCCCAGCATATACACCCTACTAAGCCAGCGGCGTCTGAGATGGCTTGGCCATGTGTGCCGCATGGAAGATGGCAGGATCCCCAAGGACACATTGTACAGCGAGCTCGTCACTGGTACCAGACCCACCAGCTGTCCATGTCTCCGCTTTAAAGACATCTGCAAATGCGACATGAAGTCCTGTGACATTGATCACAAGTCGTGGGAGTCAGTTGCCAGTGATCGCCAGAGCTGGCGGGCAACCATAAAGGCAGGGCTAAAGCGTGGCGAGTCGAAGAGACTTAGCAGTTGGCAGTAAAAAAGACAGAAGCGCAAGGGGAGAGCCAACTGTGTAACAGCCCCGACAACCAATTTTATCTGCAGCACCTGTGGAAGAGTCTGTCACTCTAGAATTGGCCTTTATAGCCACTCCAGGCACTGCTTCACAAACCACTGACCACCTCCAGGCGCTTACCCATTGTCTCTCAAGACAAGGAGGCTAAAGAAGAAGAAGAAGAAGAAGAATGACGGTGAAGCTGTCAGCGTTTGCTGTCATTACTCCCCTGAAATTAACAGCACATTTTGGAGTCCGCATATGCGAAGTTAAAGATGGAAATGCAGAAGGCGCTGTCAGTGATTCCACATTTCTGCAGAGGGTTTGCTGTTGAGGTTCCCTCAGAATGCAATCAATTAGAATTCATTTAACTGACAAGAACTTCCACTCTTGTGTTGTTAGTCTCGCTGTAAATACCCTTGCAAAAGTTCCACCTTGTTGAATGAGATGTAACTGGGTTATTAACATGTACCGTGTTCATAATTACTGTTAAACAGCCTCACTGGCCCAGAAAGAGTAATTTTATATTTGTTGAATGTCAAATTTCTCCATTTTAAGAAATCCCACATTTAATTTTTTTTTGTTTGTTTTGTGCTATTTTAGCTTTTACTTTACTCCATGTGTATCTCCCAATCATTTATTTCACCATCTGTAAAATCTTAAAAAATAAAAGTGAATGGATTCAGTGTTTTTTTTTTTTACTTCCTGGTTTGCTGTCTGTGAGAATATTTTAGTGTGATTGGCTGCTTACCTTACTTGATGACATCGCTGTTGCTGGATCCCTGGAGATCTCCTTGACTTGGTGCCAAATTCAAGCTGATGTCAGGAAAGGGGATGTCTTTACCAGAGAGATCACAAGATCTTTGTGGAATAGAGGATTAGTTAACAGACAGAAAGCAGAGAGTGGGTATAAATGGGGCATTTTCAAGTTAACAGGCAGTGAATAGTGGGGTGCCGCAAGGATCATTGCTGGGGCCTCAGCTATTTACACTCTATATTAATGACTTGGATGAAGCGACAGAGAGTAATGTATCTACGTTAGCTGATGATACAAAGCTCGGTGGAAAAGTAAGCTGTGGGGAGGATGTAGAGAGGCTGCAAAGAGATTTAGACAGGTTAAGTGAGTGGGCAATAAGATGGCAAATGGAGTACAATGTAGGGAAGTGTGAAGTTGTTCACTTTTTAAAAATAGAAAAGCAGATTATTTTTTAAAAGTTGTGAAACTTAAGTATTCAGAGACACTTGGGGGTACTCGTACAAGGAACACACAAAGTTAAGATGCAGATGCAGCTGGCTATTAGGAAGGCAAATGGCATGTTGGTCTTTATTGCAAGGGGATTGGAGTACAGGAATAAAGAAGTCTTACTAAAATTGTACAGGGCTTTGGTGAGACCACATCTGGAATAATGTGTGCAGTTTTGTTCTCCACATTTAAAAAAGGATATACTTGCACTGCAGACAGTGCAATGAAATTGACTAAATTGGTCCCTGGGATGAGGGGGTTGTCCTATGATAGGCTGAGTAAATTGAGCCTATATTCTCTGGAGTTTAGAAGAATGAGAGGCGATCTAATTGAGACATACAAGATTCTGAAAAGGCTTGATAGAGTAGAAGCTGAGAGATTGTTCCCACTGTCACGGAATCTAGAACACGGGGACACAGTCTCAGGATAAGGCGTCAATCATTCAGGACTGAGATGAGGAGAAATTACTTCACTCAAAGGGTTGTGAATCTTTGGAATTCTCTACCCCAGAGGGTTGTGGATGCTGCATTGTTGAATACATTTAAGGTTGGGATAGATAGATTTTTGGTCTCACAGGGAATCAAGGGATATGGGGAGCAGGCAGGAAAGTGGAATTGAAGCCCAAGATCAGCCATGATCGTATTGAATGGCGGAGCAGGCTCGATGAGCCATATGGTCTACTTCTGCTCCTATTTCCTGTGTTTCTTCAAGGTCATCTGTGAGCGCTGTTGCTTCACTGCTGACTGCAAAATGGAGCCCAACTTGTTTTTGCTGTGCTGGTTGAATCCTGGCACATTTTAAGTGCTTCTGAGTTGGAAGATACCTTGATTTCTTATCTCATCCAAAAGACAGTACCACTCCCTTAGTACTGCACTGTAGATTACACGGTCAGGTCTCTGATGTGTTGCTTGAGCCCACAACCTTCTGATTCGGAGCTAAGACTGACACATCCGAAAGTTTGTTTTACTATGGTGGGAATGTTAAAATGATCTCCTGATTTAAAAAAAAAATCAAAATTGACTCTAGTGACCAAACGGAACTATTTTATGAACATTTTGTGGTGATAGCCATCGTTTTATGTAAGACATTTTGTTGGTTGGATGTGTAGTCTCCAAAGAGGAGAAAAATCTTAAAGTTAGTAATAAAAAATCTCTGAAGGATTGCAAGTAGTGGTAGATGAAATATGGTAAGAAAAGTGAACACAAGTGACTCCGTGGGCAATGTGGCCTCATCATCTGTTTAGTTGTAGTTAGCATGAGGGGCTGGCCTGGAATTTTCTGGATATTTACACCCAGAGACGTGTGCAGTTGGGGTACATTTCAAACAGGTGGCTTAAAAGATCATGGGTATTTTGGATATAGGTGAGTTATGCGCAAGTACAATATGCTCAAAATCACAATCTTTTACGCTGTAAGCTATTTCCACCCTTAATAATGGCTCTGTCCCCAAGTTACAGAGCCTTCTGTGTGCGCTTCCTGCAATTGTGTTTGCTTGGATGCCCCTTTACAGTTAGAACCAGATTACCAGGTGCAGCACAAAACAAAGCCATTTTTCTGGTGTTTCATCACAATTTTTTTGAACATCTTCAAAATTTTTAACCTTGCTGAGACTGGCACTATATTGTCTGTTTCTTGGAATGCTTTTTTATGACCACATAAATCACATTAAACATTGAAATGCTTCCTTGATTGTATATTTTTAAACATGATGTGCCTAGTGTACATAAATAGTTAAATGAGTTGAACCATTAATTTTCATCTGTAAAGATGAAATAAAGGTTGTGAGTTGGTGCTTTCCTTAGGCCTTGATAGTTTCTGCTGATTTCTGTTATTTTTCTTTTGGGCATATTGTAATGATACTGACCAGAAATTTGAGCTTAACTTGACATCAGAAGAATGGACCCTGAGATAGGTGCATTTTCAGGTCTAACCTCTGGTCTGCACCCACAGAGGGAATTACAGTCTTTTGGAGAGGGGAGGGAGAAACTTAGTTTAGGGAACTGAACTGGTACTTTTGATCCTTTTGGACTCCTCTAAGTTTTCTCTTCAGCCCACCTGATACAGTACATTACTCCTACTTTCACTCCATTTTATATCTGTATTTAAAGCAACAATAAACACTATCGTGAAATGACATTGAAGTTTAAGTTCTAATTTGGCCATTGTGGATTTCTGTAGATGATACAAGATTAAAGGGATTGGCTGCACCCAGTAACCTTTCCATGAATCAGACACTAGAAGGACACAGTGGTAAGTTTTTGATTTATTCTATACATCTTGTCAAAGAGGAATGCTTTGCACGGCTACTTTAGTTCTTGGTCGCTAATTAAAACTGAATCAGTTGCTGCTTCTGCTATAGTTACTAAACTGTTTATATAGCAGCTAGAATATTTAACCAGAATTTATTGATTTGCCTGTACTGAAGCAAATTTTAACCAGTTCTTTATTCAGTAATATACCCAACACCATTACAGTGATAGACATTATAGCTGTCTAAATGATGCAACATGTCGTGATGACTGGGAGCAAATGACACTGGGTGGGGTCAATAAATTCAAAGCAACTTCCATCTAATCATTCTTGAAATTATGCATAATCTAATTCTCGCTTAAAATTTATTTCTAACTGATCACTTTAATTACTTACTAATGTTTGGTGTAAATTATATGCTGAAAATTTGTGGGAGACAACCTATAAACTATATGAGGTGTTGACCTTGATCCATTTGCGAACTTGTTGATTGCATTATCAGGTGAGCCTATTTGTGAGATAAAAATCATGTCTCATAACCTCTTAATTCGATATCCACTACGTATTCAGAAACTAGGAATTGGTTTCTGTATGGGAATATTTGTTTTTCAGGCACTTTTTACTTTTCGCCTTTATTCTTATTCTTGTATGCATCAGCTATTTCAACAGGGTGAGTGGCATTCTCTGGTTTCTATCTCGTTTTGAGGGACTGACAACAACAACAACCAAAGTAGTTATGAACTGACTGCTAGGAGATGTGCAACACAAGTCTGGGAAAAGTTTCCCCCAACTTTTTTCTTTACCAAACTTTTTTTCTTTCATTGTTTAATTCTTCTTCCTGCCCCCCTCTATTTTACGCGGCCCCAGCGGGTCGGATGGTGTTATGGGGGCAGCGTAAAATTGCGTGGGAGGCTCTGGGAGGCCTACCCTCACCGCTCCCGCCTCCGGTTAACTTTACGGCGGTCGGGCGGAGGGGGGGGGGAACGACCCGCCTGCCTGAGGCCATTCAAGGCCCTGAAGTGGCAAGTGGGCATGCTGGGGACGTGAATGGCTGCCCAGCGAAAGCTGCCGGCCTTTCCGCGCACTGGGTGGGGGGGCGGGGGGGTGGGTGGTGGGTGCTATGGCAATCGGGCACAGGATGCCTGATTGAGGGCTGCCCCCGCCTCCCAACCCACCTCTGGGACCCAAGACGCCCACCCCTCCCCGCAAATGACCACTCCAGTTTCACCAGGGAAGGACCGATCTCCCTGGTGAGACATGCCCAACTTAACCTGACTTCCTGGCTCCATGGCGTTGGCTGGGCTGCAGTCCCAGCAGTGGCCACCGCTCCCAGTGGCGCTCCTGGGATTAAGAGCTGCCGGCCCGCTGTTTGGCCGGCAGCTCAATGAGGTAGGACTTCCTCCCTCAAGCGGGTGGAAGTCCCGCCTCGGGACGGTTAAAGCCTGGTAACCTGTAAAATGTGAGATGGATTCCTGGGCTAGGCGGAAGCGGGTCGAATTCCCGTCGGCCTAAGGTAAAATCCAGCCCCTACTTACAAATGTGGTAACCAATGTCTTTGGATGTATTTTGAATTTGTCTCTGTTACTGGAAGCATATAGTTGGCATCATGATAACATTTAACTACTCTGGGTAGTGTACTAGCTTATTCACGATCTTATTAATCTTATTCACCTCCTTATTCATCTTATTCACCTTCTTATTCATCCTATAGGAGCCATGCAACCTCCAGAGGCAACCCAGCTTTTCTTCCTCATTTTTATTTCTACTGAATACTTTTTGTCCCAAATTGGAGATGCAATCTAGAAAATAGATGCATTAAAAAGTATAAATGTGGTCATATGCTACCCCATATGAATAGTTTTTGTATGATAAAGTTTCAGTCAAATTCTACTACACATGATTCTGTCCTCATGCTTCCAAATAATCTGGTAAACAGGCGGAGAAGAAAAACAGATGGTCTACTCAATCCTGGTTAACCACGTTATCCCCAGCATTGCTGCTCAATGCTAAAATGTTTATTTTTACTTTATAGCATTATTTCATTTATCACTCTTAACATTCCCTAACTATTTCACCAATTACACTTTTTTCGAAATGAAAGCATTCACTCTCCCCAAGCCTGTATGTCTGTTTTTTAAAATTCTTGCATGGGATGTGGATGTCGCTGGCATGGCCGGCATTTGTTGCCCATCCCTAATTGCCCTTAACAACTGAGTGGCTTGCTAGGACATTTCAAAGGGCAGTTAAGAGTCAACCACATTGTTGTGGGTGTGGAGTCACATGTAGGCCAGACCAGATAAAGATGGCAGATTTCCTTCCCTAAAGAACATTAGTGAGCCAGATGGGTTTTTATGACAAACGATGATAGTTTCTAGGCACTGTTACTGAGACTAGCTTTCAATTCCAGATTTTTATTAATGAATTGAATTTAAATTCCACGAGCTGCTGTGGTGGGATTTAAACCCGTGTCCTCGCGTCATTAGCCTAGGCCTCTGGATTACTCGTTCAGTGACACTACCACTATGCCAGCATCTCCCTATGGGCCATGTCTAGTTACTAATTGGAATGGTTTTTGGAAAAGTTTAATTTGATGCAAATTATAAATTAATTTTGGCAACAGTAATAAAGAAACTAGATTGAAAATTAGCTTTACTTGGACAGTTATCTTAATTAAGCTATTTTTGATCAGGTGCTGTACAGGTGGTGACTTGGAATGAGCAGTACCAGAAGTTGACAACCAGTGACCAGAATGGTCTCATTATTGTATGGATGCTGTATAAAGGTCAGTTAACCCTTCTAATAGTAAATAGCAATAATGACTTTGGTATGAATAAAATGCTTATTGGACAGCATTGCAGTTTGCTAAATTAATTTTCATACGATCGTGATCAGTTGGTATTAGAGATAAATCACAGAATGTACTTTGTTCAAAGTATAACTTGACAGGCTCAAGCTAAGTGTTGCTGAGTTAACAAATTGAGCCATGTATCTGTACAGAGGCATCGGGTAATAAAATATTTTTCTCCAAAATAATAGGGAAGTTGTTCTCAGGCAGATCCTGCACATGTCCTTGTAGCCGCCTTAAATCCTGGGAGCATATTGCCTATCCTTTTGGTAAGAGATGGTGAAAGTTTAACTTTCACCTCAAAGGAAGGCAAGGAATTCTGGGTGTTGCCTGATCTATGCAATTTCCAGTGTTCAATGAAACATCAAACTCTTATTGTCTCTTGGTCCTAGACACCAGGGACTTGGTGATTTTCCCATTTGTTTCCCTTCCTTTCCAATTGATTGTAGGGCAGGTATAGTTTAAACTCTCTGCCAAACTTGCTCCTCAGATTAATTTCATTTTAATTTCCAACTTGCATATGAGAGAAGAGTTAATTTGAGATTTTACCAGCATACCAATATCATGGAACGTCCTCTCTTATTTTGGATAGCACTATTTAAAAATAGAGGATCTCTCTATTGCAAGTGAAGCTAAGTAAGTCTGACCAGAGGGGATTATTAATATTTGATCCTTCATGCCTCCATGTACCAATAGGGCACAGAGGAAGCTGGAGGGAAGACAACAGAGCACCAATTAGCGGGAGGTAGTTAGAGGCACACTCTTATTGCAGTTGTAACAGGAAGAAACATTTAAAAAGTACCAAAACTACAAGGTGAAAATAAGAAAAATCAGCATGAGGAAACAAATTTGAGTAAATGGTAAATTATATATAATATACTTTTATCTTGGTCCTTGTGTTTGTAAGAAGTACAAATTTGAAAAGGAAATGTGACTATGACGAAAATCTAGTTAGAATGTTTTAAGCTGCACTTGTGTGATCATTGTATGCATTGGATCTATGCATTGGAAAATTATTTAGAAAAAATACAAAAAGGCAAAGTTCCCATACGCTGTAATTGAAGACGCTCACTGCAGCAGTTTTCCAGTTCTTCCCTGAACAAGTTGGAAACAGTTAATTTTTTTTTCATGAGACTTAATGCTTGTGAATTGATTGCAGGTTCTTGGTATGAGGAAATGATCAACAATAGGAACAAATCCGTTGTTCGCAGTATGAGCTGGAATGCTGATGGACAGAAAATCTGCATTGTCTATGAAGATGGAGCTGTTATTGTGGGTTCAGTGGACGGTAATTTATTTCAGACTGAAGAATTGTAATATGAATTAGATTCTGACATTGAATAGTCTAGAATTTTTTTATGGATTATGCAGTTTAAAAAGTAACCATGTCAATTCCAATATAAAAATACTTTACTCATCTCGGTTGTCATTGTCTATTGAACGACCAGGTGAGAAAAGGGTCCAGGGTTCCCTCTCAGCCTTCACCTGGTCTTATCGTAACAGGGTTCAATTGTAAACACACCATTTTTTAGCTTCCCCTTAGTCAGTCCTTGTTCACTGCTTTCCAATTATAAGGCAAGTAAACCAGCACAAACAGGTTTTCTTGGGTTTAAAGAAGAAAAGTTCAAATTTATTAAACTTTAACTCAAATTCGGTTAACACCTACAGATACACGATGCGCCCACGCTAGCATGCATACACGATACACACATGCAGATAGAGACAGAAAAGAGCAGAACAAAAATAAAGTGGAAATGTTTGAGGCAATCTCTGAAGAGAGTCCTTGATTGTAGGTAGATCTTGCTTTTCATTGGGGCCCTGTATTCTTAAACCTTGTTCATTGTAGGAAACTTTTTTCCCTTGGGATTCATGTGTCTTCAGTGGATTTGGAGTTCCGTGAGAAAGCGATGGCAAACCAGACAGGAGAGGCTGTGGTGAGCCAGCCAGTAGAGGTTTTTCAGTCCAGGAGAGTTCAAACTGTTTGTACAATTCAGAAAAACCCAGGTTGCCAAGTAGGCTAGTCATGTGACTTTCTGGTCTGACCACGTCTGTGGATTCTCTGGTCTTCGCCGACCCTGGAATGTCTCTTCTTACACACAGTACCTGGCGCGCAGAGTCCATTGTGGGTTAATTTGGATCAGGGAATAGCCCTTTTGTCCTTCCAAGCATTGGCTGTTGGTATGCAAAAATGTTTTTCCAGCAAAGGCCTGGTGATTTTTTAAACAAGTCCTTTCTTCACTTCAGCAACAGTTTGAAATTTAATGTCTATATGGAAAAAGTAATATGCCTCATTCTTGGCAGGTGTGGATCTAGCATGACACCTCCACATCTAGCGGAATGAAATGCTATTTGAGAAAAGCGCATTTCATTAAAAGGGTCGAGAGAAAATATAAGATACAAAAAGACACATGTATTTCTCTCATTCATTCACAAATCTTAAAACCTATTAAAATTGCCATTTCCATGACTGCCTGGGGTGTTTGTTCCTGCTGAGGTCTGTAAAGGCAGTGAGGGTTGGTGGGGGGGGGGGGGGGGGTGGTGGTTAGTGCTTAGATTTAATTTGCCCTAAGTTGGAATTTTTTTTTCCTCAGGAGAGTCAGTGTGGGTGGATCTATCCTGAACTCTCTTTCAGTGCTTTGCTGAGTCATGCAAAGGCTTTTGACTTCAGGGGATGGGTGGTTCTCTCTTTTTCTGACTGTGGTGGAGGATTCTTCGCTAATCTCCCATTTGTCCTCTGGGACACTGCTGCCTGCAGGGTTTTGTGCAGACTCTACTGTACACCCCTGTGGCACTTCGACTAGATGAGACATCACCCTCACGGTTTCTCTGCAGGTTCCTGTAAATTCTTTTAGCAACTCTGGTGGGTTGCTTCCTGTGTCTGCCATTTCGTAGGAGGATGTGGGCTCTAACTTTTCGGGGTTTGGCTGATCGGACAGTAGGGGTTTTCATCCGGGATTCCTCCTGGACTTCCTTTAACCTGCCCTCTTGATTGCTTTTTCCCCTTCCCTTTCTAACCTTTTTATTTATTTTTATTTTATTTTATTTAGAGTTACAGCACTGAAACAGGCCCTTCAGCCCACCAAGTCTGTGCCGACCATCAACCACCCATTTATACTAATCCTACATTAATCCCATATTCCTACCACATCCCCACAATTCCCTTACCACCTAACTATACTAGGGGCAATTTATAATGGACAATTTACCTATCAACCTGAAAGTCTTTGGCTGGAGCACCCGGCGAAAACCCACGCGGTCACAGGGAGAACTTGCAAACTCCACACAGGCAGTACCCAGAATTGAACCCAGGTCGCTGGAGCTGTGAGGCTGCGGTGCTAACCACTGTGCCACCCTCACGGCAGCCAGCCTTGTGCCTGCCTGTCCCCTTTTGTTCTCGGCGGGGGCCCCTTACAGTTCATCAGCCCTCTGCTGGAGGGTCCTCCTAACACCGGTACATGACTTAGGAGTGCAGGTTTCACTTTAGGTTGGGGTTTCCCCTCAACCTGGCGCTCCTTGCTCTCAGGTCTTGAGGAGAACTCCATTTCTTCATTGCTACTATTTAAAGAATGAGGTACTAATCAGGGACTCCCTCTCCTTCACTTTCAGACTGGGCAGCCTGTGCTAACTCTCACAATTCTGGGTTGGCACGCTGAGCCTCAGTTAGGGAAGATTTATTTAACTCATTCCCTGGGTCTCCTAACTTTCTAAAGAAAATCTCGGACAAGCAGACCTCATGGTCTTCTGCCTGCTCTGGGGGAGCTGGTTTGATCGTGGCCTGATCCATTCAGGGAAACTGCAGGGGTCCGTCTCCTGTCACTGCCCTGTCTCTCTGACCTCCTGCGGTCTTTCTTTCACTACTGAGGGGGCTACCACCTTCACCCCCACCAGATCATTACCTAGGAGCAGGTCAACCCCGTCCACAGGCAAACTAGGGTCAATCCCTACGGTCACCGGTCCCGAAACTAGGTCGCTCTCCAGGTGCACCTGGTGTACAGGTACAGGCATACCTTTGATACCATTCACCACCATTCTGGTATTCACTGCACTCTCTGGGGGAAAGGTCATGCCTTTTCCCAGTAAAAGGGATCTGGTGGCCCCTGTATCCCTGAGAATTACTATGGGCTTGCTTGCCCCATTCGGTGGGTATGGGGTTACTTTCCCTTCAAACACAAAACCCTGACAACCTTCAGGAATCCTATTAAATTTTGCTGCACTTGCAGCCATAAGCTTCCGGGGTCTCACTCTTACTGCAGTTAAAACCACAGCTTGTTCTGGATCCTGTCTTCACTGAATGGGTGTGCCCTGATTAACCCTACAGGTTTTCCCTTTAGTTTCCAGCCATCAGCTTTTAAATGTCCTGCTTTATTGCAATGGAAGCACACAGGTCTCTGGGTCTCACAGCACCTTCCTTTTTTGGCTGTGTCTCCTGCTTTCCTTTCTCTCCTAGGACTGCTTGGGCTCCTATCACCTTCCCACCCTTTGGCCTTTTCGGATTTGTGGGGGTGACTAGGAAAAGTTCTTCCCTGGGAGACCGACTTACAAATTAAAGCAAACTCATCTGCCAGAATGGCCGCTTGCCCGGCTCTCTGAACCCGCTGCTCCTCTACATGGGTCTTTATGGAGATTGGGAGAGAGTGTTTAAATTCCTCTAACAGAATTGCTTCTCTGAGATTCTCATAGCTGAGCTGTACTTTAAGAGCCCTCAGCCACTGGTCAAAAGCCAGCTGCTTACTTCTTTCAAACTCCAGATAAGTTTGATTAGCTTGCTTCTTGAGGGTTCTAAACTTTTTGCAATAGGCTTCGGTACTAATTCATATGCCTAGAGGATAGCACTTTTTGTCCGTTCATAATTTGATGAACTCTCATCTTGCAACAGAGAATAAATCTCATGGGCTTTTCCGTTTAGCTTGCTTTGTAATAAAAGAGGCCAGGTCTCAACTGGTCATTTTAGCATTCTAGCCAGTTTCTCAAAGGACATGAAAAATTCTTCTACATCCTCCTCATTGAATTTTGGGATTAGTTGAGATAGTTGTAACAATTCTGTACCCAACCCTGAATCATGCTCCTCCATATTGGCCATGTTTTCACTAGGGTTCTCTGTCGCCCCTAGTTAACTCAAATCACTTCAGCTCTCTGTCTTCGCATTCCTTCCGGTATATTCTTTCTCTCTCTCTCTCTCTCTCTCTCCTCTCTCTCTTGTTCCTTCTCTGTCTTTCATTCTTTCTGTCCTCTCTTTTTCTTCACGTCCTTTTGGAAGTCTCTTTCTTTCTCTTCACATTCCTTCTGGAAGGCTCTCTCTTTCTCTCTCTCCTGTCTCTCGCTTTGTGTTTCCTCTAATTCAAGTTTCTTCTATTCCAGTTGTAGCTTTGTTATCAAAACCCTGTAGATATCTACTTCTAACACTGCTCCTACTTCCTTAGATTCAAGGGAAAAATGGTTGGCCTCTAGCTTTAGAAGTTCAGACTTCCTAGCCTTGCCACGTACAGTGATCCCACACTGCTCAGCCATTTTGCTCAACTCCTCCATAGACAGTGCTTTTAACTTATCCCAAGTTACTTCATCCTGGCTTGGGGAGCTACTAGCTTCATTCGCAGTCATGTTAGTATTCAAGCACACACAACCACAAGAAAACCCGTATGGAAATCTTGCTCTTTTTTGATTGGGAACAATTTGGCTTCCCACTTCCAATTTCTCTCATTTGTCTGTGGGTAAAATTCAGGATGGTAGCCCCCAAATTTCTGTTACGACCAGGTGAGAAAGGGGTCCAGGGTTCCGTTTCAGCCTTCACCTGGTCTTACTGTAACAGGGTTTAATTTTAAACACACCGTTTTTTAGCTCCCCCTTAGTGAATCCTTGTTCACTGCTTTCCAATTATAAGGCAAAGAAACCAGCACAAACAGGTTTTCTCAGGTTTAAAGAAGAAAGGTAGAAATTTATTAAACTTAAACTCTAATTTGGTTAATGCCTACGGATATACGATGCACCCACACTAGCATGCATACGCGATACACACATGCAGAGGGAGACAGAAAAGAGCCGAAGCAAAATAAAGTGGAAATATTTGAGGCAATCTCTGAAGAGGGTTTTTGTTACGGTTCTTTGAGCTCACTGTAGAGTCCTTGATTGTAGGTGGATCTTGCTTTTTGTTGGGGCCTAGTATTCTTCTTAAACCTTGTTCGCTGTCGGAGACTTTTCTCTCTTGGGGCTGATGTGTCTTCAGTGGATTTGGAGTTCTGTTAGAAAGAGATGGAGAGCCAGACAGGGGAGGCTGTGACAAGCAAGCCAGGAGAGGTCTTTTCAGTCCAAGAGCAAACAGACACTCTGAGTTCAAATTGTTTGTACAATTCAGAAAAACCCAGGTTGCCAAGAAGGTTAGTCATGTGACTAGCTGGTCTGACCACGTCTGTGGATTCTCTGGTCTTAGCCGACCCTGGAATCTCTCTTCTTACACACAATACCTGGTGCTCAAAGTCCATTCTGGGTTAAATTGGAACAGGGAATAGCCCCTTTGTCCTTCCAAGCATTGGCTGTTGGTATGCAAAAATGTTTTTCCAGCAAAGGCCTGGTGATTTTTTAAACAAGTCCTTTCTTTCTTCACTTCAGTAACAGTTTGAAATTTAATGTCTATATGGAAAAAGTAATATGCCTCATTCTTGGCAGGTGAGGGTCTAGCATGACACTATTTAAATTAATTTGTCAGCTGATGCGCGTTAACTTGCATATATTACCTATATTAAATATATAAATAGGAAAACCGCATTCCAAAAGAAGAAATATTGATAGTTATTATTTATTTAATATAGCTTATGTATGTTAACATTTTTGCAACCACTGTGTTTCTACTAACCATAAAACCCATTGTTCATTGCCAATTAAGACTGGCTTTTTGATGATGAACTTCTTAATGATAGTCTCATGTTTTCTGTATTTTGTCAGGGAACCGTATTTGGGGCAAGGAATTGAAGGGGCTCCAATTGGCTCAAGTCGCATGGTCACCAGACAGCAAGATTCTTATATTTGGCATGGCTAACGGAGAGATACATATATATGACAGCCAAGGAAATTTTATTGTAGGCTTACAGTTTTTTACGATAGTTGTTGAATTATTGAATTTTCTTGTCATTTTTACAGAACTCCTGGATCCACTTGCATATTCATTGAGACTAAATTCTATGTTTGCTATATAAGAGAATGCAATTTTTTAGTAGTGGTGGTAATTTGGGACTATTCAGATTTGCCTCAGATTTGCAGGTGTACAGAAAGTACTTTTAAGTAGGATTAACCCTTGTATATGTACTTGGGGAGGGGTGAAGCAAAAGAGTACACTTCTGAAAATGATCAATCTTGATGGCCTCTTGAAGAAGAATTACAATTTTAAAATTAATTTCTGCTTCAGCTTGTGAATACATTATCTACACACTTGGTTTAATTGGAAGCAACATTAAAAATCATAAAAGTATGTATAACTGCAAAATGTATTTCAATTTAATTTTCATACTGTAGTAAAAGTTTAAGAGCTGTTTGATGTTGTGATTAAAACCTTTTCTTATGCTTATCAGTAATCTAATTTTGTATGTATTCAGTATATCGTTGTTTTTTTTAGGTGAAGCTGATGCTGCAGTGTCTTGCTAATGTAACTGGTGCAGTCAGCATTGTTGGTATCCACTGGTATTCTGGAACAGAAGGCTTTGTTGAACCAGACTGTCCCTGTCTAGCTATCTGCTTAGACAATGGTCGATGTCAGATAATGCGTCATGAGCATGATGAGAGTGAGTATTGCCAGTGAGTAAATTTTGGATAGATTCAGGAATTTTATTATCTTTTAGTTTGTTCATCATTGTACACCCAGATCTGAGACTAGTGGAATGGATTACAAACCTCTTATGAGTATTGTTACTATCAATGTCAGCTTTGGCTCATTTTGTAGCACTCTTGCCTTTGTGTCAGAAGGTTCTGGCTTCAAGTCCCACTTCAGGACTTGAGCATAAAAATCAAGGCTGCTATTGCAGTGCAGTACTGAGAGAGTGCTGCACTGTCAAAGATGCCATCTTTCGGGTGAGACTTTAAACCATGGCCCTGTCTGTCCTCTCAGGTGGACATAAAAGATCCTATGGCACTATTTCAAAGAAGAGCAGCGGAGATATCCTCTGTGTCCTGGCCAATATTTATCCCTCAGTTAACATCACAAAAATGGATTATCTAGTCATTATCACATTGCCGTTTGTGGGCGTTTGCTGGTGACCTTGTTTCCTTCATTACAACAGTGACTACACTTCATTGGCTGGAAAGCACATTGAGACATCTGGTAGTCACGAAAGACGCTATACAAATGCAAGTCTTTATTTCTTTTATCTCTCATCAGTTGACCAGACTTTAAATCGGGTTAAATATACAGGAGTTTAAATAGTATAACTCTGAAAATGGGCTTGAGGCTCGTGGTACATAATAAACCATGCCCATTCATTGCGATGGAGGCAGCACATTAAATTTGTGCTGCTTTAAATGATAGTTGTATGCAGCCAACACTATCCACACAATTCATTGGCTGCACACATTAGCAAGGGGCCAGCTCCTCTTAAGGGGGAGGTGCATTGTGGCTGCAAGAAGTAGTGGGAGTTATTGAAAAGTGAATCTGTGCTATGATACTTTGACGAATGGTTCAACATGTGAGAGAGTGAGCACCAACGTATTCTGACATCACATTGGAGGCCTTGGTGCAAGACACGGTGAGAAGGAGAGACATGCTGTACGCGCAAGGAGCAGGAGGCCCTGCAGACATGCAACATGTAACTCAGGAAGAAGTAGCAGCGGAGGTGAGTGCCTGGAATGCAGCTCCAAGAACATGAATGTAGTACAGGAATAAATTTAATCATCTGACACGAGTTGTCAAGGTTAGGGAGTTAGATCTTCAAATGACATATCTTACCAATTGCACCACTAGCCTCACCAACTGCTCAAGTCACTATATTGCCATCATCCACTTTTTATCAATCAATACTCAAGCCTTCAATTCATATGCTTTATCTCACCCTCACACACTGATCACTTGCAAGGCTTACACTCACAGCTCGCACACACTGGCAGCTATTCACCACAACAACCACACCACTCAAACATATTTCAGAACATACGTTGACATACTTCTTTCTTGCAGGAGTTGAATAAGAATAAAACCCAGACAGACCACCCAACATTGTCCTCTGCACCGAAAATGACAAAGGTACTCCCTGCCCAGTCACCCCTGCAATGTTCTCCTCACTAACGTCTGGGGACTTGCACCAAAATTGGGAGAGCTGCCCCACAGACAAGTCAAGCAACAGCCTGATACAGTCATACTCACTGAATCGTACCTTTCATCCAATGTTCCCGACTCTCCATCACCATCTCTGGGTATGTCTTGTCCCACTGGTAGGACAGACCCACCTGAGGTGGCAGCACAGTGCTATGCAGGTGGGAGGGAGTGGCTCTGGGAGTCCTCAACCTTGATTCTGGATTCCATGAAATATGAGGGCTTCAGGTCAAACGTGGACAAGGAAACATTCTGCTGATTACCACCTACTATTCTTCAGTTGATGAATCGGTTCTCCTCCATGTCGAACACAACTTGCAAGAAGCACTGGGTGTAGCAAGGCCATAGAATGTATCCTCGGTGGGGGACTTCAGCGTCCATCACGATGAGTAGCTCAGTAGCACCAGCGATAGCCGAATCTTGAAGGACATAGCTGCTAGACTGGGCCTGCAGCAGGTCGTGAGACACGAGAGAAAAACCTGCTTGGCTTCATCCTTGCCGACCTACCTGTCGCAGATGTAGCTGTGCATGACAGCATTGGTAGGAGTGACCACCACGCAGTTTTTGTATAGACAAAGTCCCGTCTTCACACTGAGGACACCCTCCATTGTATTGTGTGGCCCTATCACTGTGCTGAAGGGGATAGTTTCAGACAGATACAGCAGCTGAAACCTGGCATGAATGAGGTACTGCGGGCCAAGATTAGCAGCAGAATTGTATTTCACCACAGTCTAACCACATGGCCCAGAGTATCCCTCACTCTACCATTACATCAAGTCATGGGGACCATGGTTTGCTAAGGGATGTTGGGATAATGGAGAAAAATGGCATTGAGGTAGATCAGCCAATATCAATTTGAATGGTGGAGCAGGCTCAACGGACTGAATGGCCTGCACCTGCTCCTATTTCCTATGATCCTAGGAGTATAGAAGAGCATGCCAGATGCAGCGCTAGCTATACCTAAAATTGAGGTGCCAGCCTGGTGAAGCTACAACGCAGGACTACATGCTTGTTAAATAGCGGAAGCAGCATGCGATAGACAAAGCAAAGCGATCTCACAAGCAGCAGGCTAAACCGAAGTTTATCGTCCTGGAGTTGTGAATGGTGGACAATTAAACAACTGGCAGGAGGAGGAGGCCCGATAGCCATCCCCAGCCTCATTGTTGGCAGAGCCCAGCAAGCGAGTGTACAAGTAAAGTGCTGAAGCTTTTGAAATCATCTTCATCCAGAAGTGCCAAGTGTATGATCCACCTTGGCCTCCTCCTGAAGTCCCCTCCATCACAGATGCCAGTTTTCAGCCAATTTGATTCATTCCAAGTGATATCAAGAAACGGCTCCGTGCACTGAACACAGCAAAGGCTAAGTGCCCTGACAACAACCCAGCTGTGGTGCTGAAGACTTATTTCCAGAAGTTACTGTGCCACTAGCCAAGCTGTTCTAGTACAGCTACAACACTGGCATCTACTCAACAAAGTGGAAAATTATCCAGGTATGTCCTGTCCACAAAAAGCAGGACAAATCCAACCTGACCAATTACTGCCCCATCAGTCAACTCTCAGTCATCAGCAAAGTGATGGAGGGTGTCATTGACAGCATTATCAAGCAGTGCATACTCAGTAATAACCTGATGGCTTAGCTTGGGTTCCACCAGGACCCCACTCGGCTCCACACCTTATTACAGCTGTGGTGCAAGCATGGATAAAAGAGCTGAATTCCAGAAGTGAGGCAAGAGTGACTGCCCTTGACATCAAGGCAGCATTTGACAGCGTGTGGCATCAAGGAGCCCTAGGGAAATTCAAGTCAATGGGAATAAGTGGGAAAACTCTCCATTGGCTGGAGTTATACCTAGCACAAAGGAAGATGGTTGTTGTTGGAGGCCAATCATTTGAGCTCCAGGACATTGCTGCAGGAGTTCCTCAGAGTAGTGTCCTAGGTCCAACCAATGAAAATTCCTCCATCATAAGGTCAGAAGTGGGGATGTTTACTGATGATTGCAGAGTGTTCAGTTCCATTCGCAACTTCTCTGATATTGAAGCAGTCCATGCCCGCATGCAGCAAAACCTAGACAATGGCTTGGGATGATAAATGGCAAGTGACATTTGTGCCAAACAAATGCCAGGGAATGGCCATTTCCAACAAGAGAGAATCTTACCACCTTCCTTTGACATTCAACAGCATACTTATCCCCCAACATCAATATCTTGGGAGGGTGGGGGGAGGTGGTGGGGGTGTCACCATTGACCAGAAACCTAATTGGACCAGCAACATAAGAGCAGATCAAAGGCTGGGAATTTTGCGATGAGTAAGATCATAAGAAATAGGAGTAGGCCATTTCATGAGCAGCTCTTTTGGGCAATTGGCAGATTTGGGCATGTGATCAAGGAGGTCCACATAGTGGACAGCAGGGAGGGTATAAGAAGATGTGCCTTCTGTGTCATGCATTAAGCTTCACAACAGTAAGTTTGGGAAAAGGGAAAAAAAATCAGTTTTTTTTTTCTCACAAACTGAAAGAAAGGTATCCTTTCCTTTCTTTACAAGTTATCGGGCCACCAAAGCAGAGGCCCGTTTTTGCTGAAATATTTTGGTCTACTGCTAATTGTATGTGTAGATTGACAATTGAAGAACAATTTTAAATTATTCATCCAAGTGCTGTCTCTGTTATGGTGTAAATTCATTGCATTATCCACATACAAAACTGCCCTGCTTTCTCTGACCTGTTATGATGCAGATACTATGGCCAGAATTTTACCAGCCCTCTGGAGATGGGCTGGGAGGCAGGATAGTTCATAAAATGGCTGTGGAAGGCTTTGGGAGGGAAGCCCGATGTTTTCTCGCCACCACAGGATATTCCCAAAAGTGGGAAAGGCAACGGCATGGCCATCTGCTGACCAATGGCGGGCAGCCAATCAATTCAATTAAATGACCAATCAACGCCCACTTTACAGCCCTGCTGGCATTTTACTGGCATCGGGATGCCCCCCACCGCTACGTGGGAAGACCACCAAGTACATTGAGGCAGTGTCCCAGTGGCTTATTGGGGGGGTGGGGGGCGTTCTTTTCCGGCTGCTTCATGGCCCACGGAAGGGCCCCCCTGACGACAGTGACTGCCTCTGCTGGAGAGTTTACCCTTCCGATCACCGGTGCCTGTCTGCCTAGCCCTGGCACATTAAAAAAAAAATTGCCTATCCGCCCTTCGAGGGCACCTCGATCTGGAGGCACCCTCTCTTTCCCCGTGCAGCCTCAGCAGCAGCCACCTTTATTGGTGGTGCTGTCAAGGCTGCAAAGCTGCCAGCTCTCTCAGAGTCAGGCCACCATCCTTAATTAGATGGTTGTCCTGCTGGCAGCCTCTTAATTGGCTGCCTCTGGTAAAATCACCCCCATGGTCCAGCCATCCACTCATGTGGGTTCAGGACTCGCTTTTAGTTCCAACGCTGGGACTTCCTTGATTCAGATAAAATTCAGTCCTACGAAACTGAGGATCTGTTCCAGAACAGAAATAGATATACAGTTTAATCAACAAAAATGCTTGTATATGTATTAAGATTTTAAAAAGAACAGGACATTGTTCTCATGACTTTCTCCAGTACAGTATAGATCTGTGAAATATATGAGTTTGTATGTGCTTATTGTGTTGCATTTGAATAATGAGGAAGACCATTAGAGTTCCACTTCTTACTGTTAGTTTTGTACCAATTCCAATGCAATCAGCTGAACCAGCATAAAAGATCAAGGAATCTTAAATGTAAGTGAGCTACTTAACTTTAGGGTTTTCCATGACCTTTTACCCTGGTTTAAATTTGATTTACCCAGATCAGGCCCTGTCCTTCAAACTGGCCATGCCTCAGGTCAACATTGCACATTTCTGCTGATTTTGCTGGTTTGGGAAAGCTCTTCAATTGCTTTCTCAGGCTCAAAGGTGCTACTAGGCACATATTAAAAGTTTTTACACTTCAAAAAATATTTAGTTTACTAAGAAACTGAGTGGTGTACACCAATGAAACTAGTAAATGATTCAGTAGATCATTAAAAATGTTTACTTTTTGTGATAAACCCATTTTCAACTGTCATAATAAAATTGCACTGGGTTCCCATTCTTAAATGCATCAATGAATAGTTAATCATACAAAACAAATAAATGACTACATTGTATTACACTGATTGATTGTACTAGTTGAAGGAAGAGTTTATGTTTGTGATTATGCAAATACATCTTAGCAGAAACTTGAATTGTAACTCGACCAGCACAGTTTCAGGCGCACTTTGGGTGCAATTTCCTGATTGCAGTCTAAGTGGAAACTTATCCCACACCTAGAGTGAATTGTGTAATCTTTTGGTATTTTTCCTGATAGATCCTGTCCTGATTGATACTGGTATAAATGTGGTTGGCATTCAGTGGAACTACTGTGGGAGTGTGTTGGCTGTTGCTGGTTCCCAGGTGCCAGCTGGTCAAGACAAGCAGGTCAATGTTGTACAGTTCTACACTCCTTTTGGTGAGGTGAGAAAGTTTTTCTTCTTTATCATTTTTTTGCTCGCTGTAATTTCAAGTTAACTATATACCGTATTGCATAAAAAACTCAGTATTTCTAAAAAAAGAGAGAAGTTTTATGCCTATTTGGAATTACACAACTTGAATAATCAAGAAGATATTCTAAGGAGTTGAATGAAGTAAATCAGTAGAATAGCATAATATAATTGATTTTAAGCTGTTGCTGGAGTGAAGAAAGGACTTATTAAAAAGTCAGCAGACACTTGGCTGGAAGGACATTTGCATACTAACAGGCAGTCCTTGTGGAGACAAAGGGGCTGTTCCCTGGTCCACTTAACCCACAACGGATTTTGATCACCAGACATTGAAGATGTAAGGAAGAGCATTCCAGAGACTGCTAAGGTGATACAATCCACAAAAACCAGGACTGGTTAAACCAGCTGGTCACATGACTAACTAGCTGGCCCAGGGTTTTTTGAACTAGCCACAGAGTTTGAACTCAAAGACTGTTTGCTCCTGGACTGAGAAGTCTTCTCCTGTCTGCTCCCATCTCTTTCTCACGGAATTCCAAACCCACTGAAGACATGTGAACTTCAAGAGAGAAGAGTCTCCTACATCGAGCAAGGTTTAAGAATACTGGGCCCCAACAAAAAGCAAGACCTATCTACAATCAAGGACTCTACAGCGAGCTCTAAGAACAGTAACCAAAACCATCTTCAGATATTACCTGAAACTTTACTACTTTATTTCTTCTGCTGTTTTTTGTCTCTGTCTGCATGTGTATATCGCGTATGTATGCTAGCGTGGGCACGTCGCGTATCCGTAGGCGTTACCCGAATTGGAGTTTTAAATTTAATAAAGGTCAACTTTTCTGCTTTAAACCTAAGAAAACCTGTTTGGCTGGTTTCTTTGGCTCACAATTGGAAAGCAGTGAACAAGAATTCACTAAGGGGGAGCTAAAAAAATGGTGTGTTTAAAATAAAACCCTATTACGGTAAGACCTGGCTCTAACACATAAACATACTTAATTATTGCTCTGTACAAATTGTCTGCCATATTTGCCTGCAAAGCAATGAACATACCTCAAAGTAATTGGCTGTGAGATGCTTTCGGATGTTCTAAGCAAGTAAACTATCTAAATGCGGGTCTTATGAAGTTAATTCCTTTATAAGTAGAGTTTGAAGAATTATAATTTCTTGTATAAAGTTTTGAAGTCAGTCAGAATTTCATAATCTAAAGTACGTAAAATAATTAAGATCAAAATCAGTTTCAGAAAGATAATACAATTGCTAAATTTGAGGAATGTCGCCATATGGTATGTTATGTTCTTGGTGTTTTCAGAGTTATAATTCATATTTTCCTCACTTTGCCCATTTCTTCAAGCATTTGCGCACATTAAAAGTGCCTGGCAAGCAGATGTATGCAGCATCGTGGGAAGGAGGAGGGCTAAGAATTGCCCTTGCTGTTGATTCTTTTATTTATTTTGCCAACATCAGACCTGATTACAAGGTAAGACCTACCAACATCCCAAAATGTTTTTGTGTATTCTGAAGTTAAGTAGGTGTTTATTTCTTCACATAAGATGTTTACATTTGGTGTAGTTAAGAATTGTGCAGATTGCCCAAAATGAAGCAGTAATCCATATGTTGCTTATTATTTGTGAAGATATAGGAAAGGTAAGGACTCATGGAGTTGGGGATAATATATTAGCATGAATAGAGGATTGGTTAATGGACAGGAAGTGGCACAGTGGTTAGCAGCGCAGCCTCACAGCTCCAGCGACCCAGGTTCGGTTTTGGGTACTGCCTGTGCGGAGTTTGCAAGTTCTCCCTGTGACCGCTTGGGTTTCCGCCGGGTGCTCCGGTTTCTTCCCACAGCCAAAGACTTGCAGGTTGATAGGTTATTTGGCCATTGTAACATACTCCTAGTGTAGGTAGGTGGTAGGAGAATTGAGGGAAAGTGGGGATGTGGTAGGGGACATGGGATTAATGTAGGATTAGTATAAATGGGTGGTTGATGCACAGACTCGGTGGGCCAAAGGGCCTATTTCAGTGCTGTATCTCTCTATGACTCTAAGCAAAGAGTGGGCATAAACGAGGCATTTTCAAGTTGGCAGGCAGTAACTAGTGGAGTGCCGTAAGCATCAGTGCCGGGGCCTCGGCTATTTAAAGTCTATATTAATGACGTAAATGAAGAGACAGAGAGTAATGTATCTAAATTTGCTGCTGATACAAAGGTAGGTGGAAAGATAAGTTGTGGGGAGGACACAGAGGCTGCAAAGAGATATGGACAGTTTAAGCGAGTGGACAACAATATGGCAGATGGAGTATAATGTAGGGAAGTGTGAAGTTATTCACTTTGGTCATAAGAATAGAAAAGCAGAATAGTTTTTAAAAGGTGTGAAACCTGTAAGTGTTGATGTTAGAAGAGACTTGGATGTGCTTGTACAAGGAACGCAGAAAGTTAGCATGCAGGTACAGCAGGCAATTAGGAAGGCAAATGACATGTGGGCCTTTATTGAAAGAGGATTGGAGTACAGGAATAAAGAAGTCTTGCTACAATTGTACAGTGTTTTGGTGGGACGACATCTGGAGTATTGTCGGCAGTGTTGGTCTCCACATTTAAGAAAGGATATATTTGCATTGGAGGTGGTACAGTGAAGGTTCACTAAATTGGTCCCTGGGATGAGGGAGGGGATTGTCCTATGATGAGAGGCTGAGTAAATTGGGCCTATATTCTCTGTAGTTTTAGAAGAATGAGAGGCGATCTCATTGAAAGATACAAGATTCTGAAGGGGCTGGATAGGGTAGACACTGAGAGATTGTTTCTGCTGGTCAAGGTATCTAAACCATGGGGGGCACAGTCTCAGGTTGGGGGACCAATCATTTAAGACTGAGATAAGGAGAATTTACTTCATTCCAAGGGTTGTGAATATTTGGAATTCTCTACCCCAGAAGGTTGTGGATGCTCCATTGTTGAATACATTTAAGGCTGGGATAGACAGATTTTTGGGGTCTCAGGGAATCAAGGGATATTGTGAGCGGGTGGCAAAGTGGAGTTGAAGCCTAAGATCAGCCATGTTCGAATTGAATGGAGGAGCAGGCTCGATGGGTCCTATGGTGTACTCCTGCTCCTATTTCTTGTGTTCTCGTCAAGACGATTCCTAAAATCTGATAACTGAAGAGCATCTCAGCTTGCATAACTAACAAAGATAAAGATTTTCCTTGAAACTGTGCTTTTACTACCTCATTGAAAGGATTAAATGAAGATTAAATAAATGTTGAAAACAATACCTTTAGTAAGCATCTGTGTAAATTCCAAAAATATTGGGCTGAATTTATTGGTGGCGGGCAAAAAAGGCCGCATACCAAAGAGCCGCCGTGATTGCAGGCCACCCAACCCAATCACTGGGCTGTCCGTCTGCGGCAATAGTGTCAGCTGCCGGTGCTCAGGCGCTGACACCATTTTTAAAAGGCTGTTAGCTCTGCCGGCAAATTTAAATATTTAAAGGAAGATTAAATTAAATTAAATAAATGCATCTCTTTTGCCCTTCTCCCACCCCCCCCAAATAACAATGAAATTAATTATTTGCCTTTCCCCCCCGCAAAAAAATTACCTTTACTAACTGACCTGCATCACCCCCCCCCAAAATGCACAAATATAAACTATTCCCACCATCCCCTACACCCATGACGTTAATTTGACCCCCCACCCCACTGCACTGACAAACTTACCTCCTCTTCCCTCCCCACCAGGGTTGCACCTCGTTTCCCCAGATGGGGATCCGAAGCCGTGGCAGTCATAGAGTTATACAGCACAGAAACAGGCCCTTCATTCCATCATGTCTGTGCCGTCCATCAAGCACTTATCTATTCTAATCCCATTTTCCAGCACTTGACCCGTAGCGTTGTATGCTGTGGTGTTTCAAGTGCTCATCTAAATACTTCTTAAATGTTGTGAGGGCTCCTGCCTCTACCACCCCTTCAGGTAGTGTGCTCCAGATCCCAGCCACCCTCTGGATGAAATTTTTTTTCCTCAAATCCCCTCTAAACCCTTAGCTTAAATCTGTGCCGCCTGGTTATTGATCCCTCAGCTAAAGGAAAAGGTTTCTTCCTATCTACGCTATCTATGCCCCTCAGAATTTTGTATACCTCAATCAGGGTCCCCCCTCAGCCTTCTCAGGAAAACAACCCGAGCTTATCCAGTCTCTCTTCATAGCTGAAATGTTCCAGCCCAGGCAACATCCTGGTGAATCTCCTCTGCACCCTCTCGAGTGCAATCACATCCTTCCTATAGTGTGATGACCAGAACTGTACACAATACTCCAGCTGTGGCCTAACTAGCATTTTATACAGCTCCATCATAACTTCCCTGCTCTTATATTCTGTGCCTCGGCTAATAAAGGCAAGTATCCCATATGCCTTCCTAACCACCTCATCTACCTGTGCTGCTGCCTTCAGTGAACTATGGACAAGTACACCAAGGTCCCTCTGACCCTCTGTACTTCCTAGGGTCCTACCATCCATTGTATATTCTCTTGCCTTGTTAGTCCTCCCAAAATGCCTCACCTCACACTTCTCAGGATTAAATTCCATTTGCCACTGCTCCCCCCATCTTACCAGCCCATCTATATCGTCCTGTAATCTAAGGCTTTCCTCCTCACTATTTACACCACCAATTTTCGTGTCATCTGTGAACTTACTGATATTGCGGGGGCTCTTCGTTGGCACTTCTGTGTTGGAAGGCCGCCGAGTTGAAAATGCGCTGCTGTAGAGCGCGGCGTGCGATTAAAATTTAGCCCAATGTTTCCAGATATAAAACAAACAAGCTCCATAATTTATTATTTTAAAGTACTTAATCCTTTTAAAAATGTGTGTTGGAAATGTAAAGCAAGATATGGAGACAAAAAAGTGTTGATAATTGAACTGCTGGCCCATGATCACACGAAATAATGCCCCACTGGAAGTGGTTAGCAAATTCTGCTACCTTAGGTCCAAGATGACAGTCTGTCCCTTGTTGCAGAGCTTGATTCACGCATAGGGAAAGGAGCTACCATCTTTGGCTGACTTGAGAAATGCGCCTGGGATAGCACCAAGCTAACACTTAGGACCAAGCTGATAGTTTATAAGGGTTTGTTCTCAGCACCTTGCTGTATGGCTATGAAACATGGGCGACTTACAGCCACCAGGAAAAGAAGCTCAATAATTTCCATCTTCGTTGTCTGTGGCGCACCAGTCTGCAGACTGGTTTCAATCTCATAATGAAGACCTGGAACCTCTCATAGCCGCTAAGCGCATTGCACTGTTGAACTACAAGAAAGCCCCCAGCGAGTTAACATCCGTAGCACTTAAAGCAGCTAGAAGCACTGCACAAAGAACAGCCAGGCACTACGCAAAAGACTACTGGCAACACCTATGCAGTCATATTCAGCTGGCCTCAGACACCGGAAACATCAGAGGAATGTATGATGGCATTAAGAGAGCTCTTGGGCCAACCATCAAGAAGATCGCCCCCCTCAAATCTAAATCAGGGGACATAATCACTGATCAACACAAACAAATGGACCGCTGGGTTGAGCACCACCTAGAACTGTACTCTAGGGAGAATGTTGTCACTGAGACTGCCCTCAATGCAGCCCAGCCTCTACCAGTCATGGATGAGTTGGACAAACAGCCAACAAAATCGGAACTCAGTGATGCCATTGATTCTCTAGCCAGCGGAAAAGCCCCTGGGAAGGACAGCATTACCCCTGAAATAATCAAGAGTGCCAAGCTTGCTATACTCTCAGCACTACATGAACTGCTATGCCTGTGCTGGGACGAGGGAGCAGTACCTCAGTAATGCGCGATGCCAATATCATCACCCTCTATAAAAACAAAGGTGACCGCGGTGACTGCAACAGCTACCGTGGAATCTCCCTGCTCAGCACAGTGGGGAAAGTCTTTGCTCGAGTCGCTCTGAACAGGCTCCAGAAGCTGGCCGAGCGCGTCTCCCCTGAGGCATAGTGTGGCTTTCGTGCAGAGAGATCGACTGTTGACATGCTGTTCTCCCTTCGTCAGATACAGGAGAAATGCCGCGAACAACAGATGCCCCTCTACATTGCTTTCATTGATCTCACCAAAGCCTTTGACCTCGTCAGCAGACGTGGTCTCTTCAGACTACTAGAAAAGATTGGATGTCCACCAAAGCTACTAAGTATCATCACCTCATTCTGTGACAATATGAAAGGCACAATTCAACATGGCGGCTCCTCATCAGACCCCTTTCCTATCCTGAGTGGTGTGAAACAGGGCTGTGTTCTCGCATCCACACTTTTTGGGATTTTCTTCTCACTACTGCTTTCACATGCGTTCAAGTCTTCTGACGAAGGAATTTTCCTCCACACAAGATCAGGGGGCAGGTTGTTCAGCCTTGCCCGTCTAAGAGCGAAGTCCAAAGTACGGAAAGTCCTCATCAGGGAACTCCTCTTTGCTGACGATGCTGCTTTAACATCTCACACTGAAGAGTGCCTGCAGAGTCTCATCGACAGGTTTGCGGCTGCCTGCAATTAATTAGGCCTAACCATCAGCCTCAAGAAAACGAACATCATGGGGCAGGACGTCAGAAATGCTCCATCCATCAATATTGGCGACCACGCTCTGGAAGTGGTTCAAGAGTTCACCTACCTAGGCTCAACTATCACCAGTAACCTGACTCCAGATGCAGAAATCAACAAGCGCATGGGAAGGGCTTCCACTGCTATGTCCAGACTGGCCAAGAGAGTGTGGGAAAATGGCGCACTGACACGGAACACAAAAGTCCGAGTGTATCAAGCCTGTGTCCTCAGTACCTTGCTCTATGGCAGCGAGGCCTGGACAACGTATGTCAGCCAAGAGCGACGTCTCAATTCATTACATCTTCGCTGCCTCCGGAGAATACTTTGGCATCAGGTGGCAGGACCGTATCTCCAACACAGAAGTCCTCGAGGCGGCCAACATCCCCAGCTTATACACACTACTGAGTCAGCGGCGCTTGAGATGGCTTGGCCATGTGAGCCGCATGGAAGATGGCAGGATCCCCAAAGACACATTGTACAACGAGCTCGCTACTGGTATCAGGCCCACCGGCCGTCCATGTCTCTGCTTTAAAGACGTCTGCAAACGCGACATGAAGTCCTGTGACATTGATCACAAGTCGTGGGAGTCAGTTGCCAGCGTTCGCCAGAGCTGGCGGGCAGCCATAAAGGCGGGGCTAAAGTGTGGCGAGTCGAAGAGACTTAGTTGGCAGGAAAAAAGACAAAAGTGCAAGGGGTGAGCCAACTGTGTAACAGCCCCGACAAACAAATTTTTCTGCAGCACCTGTGGAAGAGCCTGTCACTCTAGAATTGGCCTTTATAGCCACTCCAGGCGCTGCTCCACACACCACTGACCACCTCCAGGCGCGTGTCCATTGTCTCTCGAGATAAGGATGCCAAAGAGAAGAAGAGAAAATGTTGGGACCCTTGCTTTTCCTGATGTATGTGAATGGCCTAGACCTTGGTTTACAGGGCACAATTTCAAAGTTTACAGATGATACGAAACTTGGAAGCATTGTGACTGTGAGGATGATAGTGTAGAACTTCAAAAGGACATGGGCAGTCTGGTGGCAGATGAAGTTCAATGCAGAGAAATGTGAAGTGATTCATTTTGGTAGGAAGAACATGGAGAGACAATATAGGATAAAGGGTACAATTCTAAATGGGGTGCAGGAGCAGAGGGACCTAAGTGTATATGTGCATAAGTCATTGAAGGTGGCAGGACTAATTGAGAGAGTGGTTCATAAAGCATACAGTATCCTGGGCTTTATTAATAGGGGCATAGAGTACAAGAGCAAGGAAGTTATGTTGAACTTGTATAAGACACTAATTTGGCCTCAGCTGGAGTATTGTGTCCAATTCTGGGCACCGCACTTTAGGAAAGATGTGAGGGCATTGGAGAGAGGACAGAAAAGATTCACGAGAATGGTTCCAGGGATGAGGAATTTTAGTTATGAAGATAGATTGGAGAAGTTAGGACTGTTTTCCTTGGAGAAGAGAAGGATGAGAGGTGATTTGATCGAGGTTTTCAAAATCATGAGTGGTCAGGACAGAGTACATAGAGAGAAACTGTTGCCACACGTGAACGGATCGAGAAGGAGAGGGCACAGATTTAAAGTATTTGGTAAGAGAAGCAAAAGTGACATGAGGAAAAACTTTTTCACGCAGCGAGTGGTTAAGGTCTGGAATGTACTGACTGAGAACGTGGTGGAAGCAGGTTCAATTGAAGCATTCAAAAAGGAATTAGACAGTTATATGAAAAGGAAGAATGTGCAAGGTTATGGGGAGAAAGCAGGGCAGTGGAACTGAGGGAATTGCTCTTTCAGGGAGCCGGTGTGGACACAGTAGGCCGAGCGGCCTTCTTCTGTGCTGTAATGATTCTGTGACTTGTTCTTTTTCCCACAAAGTATTAGATAACGTTTCATTGTGAGGCTTTTAGAGAATGTTAAAACTCAAAAGATTCAATGGCAATGTAATCTACTGAATTGAAAATTGGCTTAGCATTGAATAGCTGAATGCAGTGATGGACAGAAAAGGCTTCATCTGTGGTCAGTGACTGGCAGAATTTTGCAGTGGTTTTCTTGTCTCCTGAGGTAGAACTTCATTAGGATTCCCTTATCTCCTGTTGTAACTTTCAAGGGACATTTGCAAAAACTCTGGAAAAACAGCTTTTTCTGGTGTCCTTGCTGATCTTCTGCTGTTGTTTGGGACCGCTGTGTAAGTTACTGGAGCTGGTGCTTGTGCTACAGTGGAAACTTGATTAAATACTGTAATGGAACTTTGGGGATAATTAAAGCGTTCCCATATAATTAGTCTGACAGACTGAGGTTTTATACTTCCGATTGGTCCATTTAGATCCTGGAATTAAGATCCCTACATATAAAAATGAGATTATTGGAAAAATGACATCTTGACCTGATTGGAAGCTAAATATCAGAACTGTATATATATGTATAGAACAGAAAGCAGGTGAAACTTCTTTACGTACACAGAGGTGTCAGGTTGTGTAATTGGGTAAGGGCAGTTGTTGAAGCACAAACTAAGATTAGATTGGATAGGTCGATGAAGGAATATGCTAATAATAGTTGCTAAATCTATACAGGATTATTTGCTCACATGGAGAATAGATGCTGGTTGGGACGAAAGGCCTGTTTCTATGTTGTAACTTCTATGTATGTATAAGGGAGACTGATAATTCAGAGATCTGGACTAATTTAGTGAATGGACTAACAAATGATAGAATACACTTATTGAAATTATTACATGTAAGATGGTGAGTATTGGGTGGGGGAAAATATTAAACTTTCCTATTTTTAGCTTTCTCTTTTGTATGCTTTTTAAATGCTGATGTATGTTGGAGTGCTGCTTTATGGTTGCTGTTTTTCTGTACAATAGAGTGGTAAAACGTTCACTAAATTAAATACAGTTAACTAAAATAAACTGAATCTAAACGTTATTGTTGCAAAATTGCACCTGGCCATGTAGCTCAGTGTTATCAGCGAATGTTGTAATGTTATAAGTAATACTCTCCTCAGTGTCATTCGCCTGCAGTGGCTTCCCTTCTCACTCCCGTATTGTTATCTCTGAAGTTCCCAAGGATCTATCCTTGGCTCCTTCCTATTTTTCATCTACGTGCTGCCCCTCAGCGACATCTTCAAAAATGCAATGTCAGGTTCCACATGTATTCTGAAGACACTCCGTTCTATTTCACCACCACCTCTCTTGACTGCTCCACTGCCTCTGATTTGGCACCCTGCTTGCTCATCATCCCATACTCGATAAGCAGAAATTTCCTTAAACTAAATATTGAGAAAACCAAAGCCATTATCTTCTGTCCCTGCCACTAACTCCGTTCCCTAGCCTCTGACTCCATCTCTCTCCCTGGCCCATTTTCCGAGGCCGAACCAGACTGTCTTATTTGACCCGGAGATGAGTGTCCGACCCCATCGCCACTTGATCTCCAAGACTGCCTACTTCCATCTCCACATTATCACCTGCCTCTGCCCTTGTCTCAGCTCATTTACTGCTGAAACCCTCATCCATGCCTTTGTTACCTCTAGAGGTGATTATTCCAATGCTCTCCTGGCCAGCCTTCCACTTTGCACCCTCCGTAAACTTGATGTGATCCAAAACTCTACTGCCCATATTGTAACTCACACCAGTTCCTGTTCACCATCTTCCCTGTGCTCACTGACCTACATTGTCTCCCCATGGTTAACGCCTGGATTTCAAAATTCTCATTATTGCTTTCACTTCTTTCTATGACATCACACTCTGCACCCGCTCCCCCCCCCCCCCCCCCCACCGTAACCTCCTTCAGCCCTACAAGCATTCTCTGCACTTCTTCAGTTCTGGCCTCATCCTCGATTTTAATTGCTTCACCATTGACGGCTGTGCCTTCAGCTTTAATGGATCTAAACTCTGGATTTCCCTCCCGAAAACTTTCCTCCTTTAATCTGCTTCTTAAAACTTACTAATATAAAAGAAAAAAAAGAAATACACTGCTGCTCTGGCACCATCTGTGGAGAAAGAAACAGTTAACGTTTTAGGTCTATGACCTTTCATCAGAACTGACAAGGTTAGAAATGTAATAGGCTTTGAGCAAGTGAAAGGGGGATGGGGGGGGAAGAAGAACAAAAGGGAAGGTGTGTGATGGGGTGGAGGGCAGGAGAGATTAGCTGACAAAGATGTCATGGAACATAAGGCAAAGGGAGTAGTAATAGCTGTAACAAATGACAACGCATTTGTCCAGAGAGAATGCTAATGGCAGGATAATGAACAGCTCTGTCTGAAGCAAAAACATGAAAAACAAGTTTAAGATTGTACATGGTATAAAAACAATCAAAATGGTCATGGTCTGAAGTTGTTGAACTCAATGTTGAGCCCAGAAGGCTGCAGAGTACCTAATTGGAAGATAAGGTGCTGTTCCTCAAGCTTACTTTGAGCTTCACTGGAACACTGCAGCAGGCTGAGGGCAGAAATGTGGGTGTGAGAGCAAGGTGGTTAATTAAAATGGCAAGCAACCGGAAGCTCTGGGTCATGCTTGTGGACTGAGCGAAGGTGTTCCACAAAGTGGTCACCCAATCTGTGTTTGGTCTCCTCAATGTAGAGGAGACTGGATTGTGAGCAGCGAAAACAGTATACTGAATTGAAAGAAGTACAAGTAATTTGCTGCTTCACCTGGGAGGAGTATTTGGGGCCTTGGATGGTGAGGAGAGAGGAGGTAAAAGCGCAGGTGCTACATCTTCTGCGATTGCACGGGAAGGTGACACAGGAAGGGTACGAGGAGTTGGGGGTGATGGAGGAGTGAACCAGGGTGTCGTGGAGGGAACGGTCCCTTCGGAATGCTGACGGGAGGAAAAGAGAAGATGTGTTTGGTGGTGGCATCATACTGGAGGTGCCGGAAATGGTGGAGGATGATCCTTTGGATGTGGAGGCTGGTGGGGTGGAAAGTGAGGACAAGGGGAACCTCGTAGTGGTTCTGAAATGGAAGGGAAGGGGTGAATTGCGGGAAATAGGTTGGACCTGGTCTGGGGCCGTGTCAACCAAAGTGGGGGGGAATCCTCAGTTGAGGAAAAAGAAGACATATCAGAAGTGCTGTTGTGGAAGGTCGCATCATCAGAACAGATGCGATGGAGATGAAGAAACTGGAAGAATGGAAATTTACTCCTTTGTCCAGCTTTTGGTCAACAGTCCTAATATCTCCTTATTTGAACAAATGCAAACGATGGGTAGGAAAATCCCAGCTGGTCCATCAAGCCTGCCCCAGACTACGATGGCTGGATTATTATGGCTAAACACTTCTTCCCTCCCCACCACTACCACCATCACCATCGCCCCCCCACCCACCCTGGCAATGCTCTTGGAAGGCAAAAAAACACAAAGGAAACAGGACGAATAAGGGAAACAATACTCTGTAAACTTCCTCTCCGACACTCAGTCCAGGAGATCACATGGACCAAGTGTTGCCTATAAAGGCACTTAGCCTACTTTAAGACTTGATTTCTGCCCCAATCGGGAACCGGTCCATCTCCCTCTTGAAAATTCCTACTCTTAAATCATTTAAACTCAAGTTTCTGGACCTCCCTAAACTGGCATAATCTTTCAATAGGGATGCTATCCAATCCTTTAGTAACTTTATAGATTTCTATCAGGTCGTGTCTAAGTCTACGCTGCTCTCAAGTAAATAGACTAAAGAGCCTATCTAAGGTTCTTTAAGCTAGGAATCATCCTGTAACCCTTCTCTTGACCTTTTCCAGGGCGACTATTTCACCCACCATGTTGGGGGGACCAGAATTGAGCATATTATTCTACTCTAGATCTGGTCTGACTAGCAACCTGTCAAATGGCATTTTTTGACCTATACTGAATGGTTCCATTAATGCAGCAATCTTGTTAGCTTTAGCTACAGTTTCTGTACATTGGTCATGAACCTTCAGTGATCTCTGCACAATAACACCAAGATCTTTTTCTCTCTCAACCTTAAACCTGGCCCTGGTCTGGTCTTTTGAGCCTAGCTTATTTTCTGGGGCGAGGGAGCTTTGCGTATTTAATGTGCACTTCAATATGCAGCTTAGCCATAAGTCTCTGTGCTGCCAGGCAAACTTAAAAATTTTTTTTCCCCTTGAAAAGCCCCTTTGTCTGTGCAATCTGTTGTCCCCCCCACCCCCCCACTGCCAACGCAGCCCTGCATTCTGCCATATCAACGCACTATACCAAAAAATACAGGCCTTCTTAGCACTCAGTGTTACTATTGTGCATTACTAGAGCTACGCCAGGATTTGTAATTTTGTCATTTGTAAAGTTGTACAGTACATCCACAAAAATATGGTTCAATTACTTCCAACAGAAAAATCTACAATAGAGAACAGGTGTTCCACTGGGAAGGCAGTATAACTCATGTGGAAAATCTACATTTAAATGTCTGCCTCTAGAGAGAGCTGTAATGGGACACTCAATGAACAATGTGCAAGTTGAGTGTGAACCTTGCCTGACAGATTTGCATATTGGGAAACTGTGTGAACTCCCCATGGTTTTCTATCCATTAAAATTAATACCTGTCTTGATGGCGTTTGTAGGTTACAAAACGATGCTTCAATTGTTTGAGTGTGATTACAGTAATAAACTGAATTAAATTATAATTATTCAGTTTCGGCAAAACTGAAAACACTTTGGAGAGTTAAGCAAACTTATGTGGGCACAGTGAACTGTAGGTGCCTTCACACCATGTTCAGTAATGATGCCTCAACGAAAACCTAAAACATAGGAAAGGTCACAGATCTGAAACGGTAACTCTGCTTCTCTCTCCACAGATGCTGCCTGACCTGCTGAGTATTTCCAGCACTTTGTTTTTATTTCTGACTTCCAGCATCTGCAGTATTTTATTTTTATTACCTAGAACATATGGTCTGGTTATTTATTTCATTTCTGTTTGTGGGACCTTGTGTGCAAATTGGCTGTCATGTTTCTTGCATGGCAATGGTGTCTACACTTCAAAAGCTATTAAATGCCTTGGGACATCATGATGCAGATCACCAACCAAAATTTAGCTGGCTGCAAAAGACATTTTTCAGGTGGTATTTTATGGGTAGCTTTGTATTTAAAAAAAAAAGTAGAGTTTGGCAAGATATGCACATTTACAATTATAAATGTTAAGTTGTGTTTTTAATTTATTTGGTGTTGCAATATTATCTTTCTGCTAAGTTTGTTTTACAGTAATGCCAGCAACAAAATTATTTTTGGAAGTTCCTTAGTAGAACAATGTATTCACTAATATAAAATAAAAATAAGAAATGCTGGAACCAGTCAGCAGGTCTGGCAGGATCTGTGGAAAGAGAAGCAGAGTTAACGTTTCGGGTCAGTGACCCTTCTTCGGAGAAGAAACGTTAACTGACCCGAAACGTTAATTCTGCTTCTTTTTCCACAGATGCTGCCAGACCTACTGAGTGGTTCCAGCATTTCTTGTTTTTATTTCAGATTTCCAGCATCCGCAGTATTTTGCTTTTATTTTAATGTATTCACTAGTCAGGCTACTGTGAAACATCTGGTCTTTTAAGACGAAGATTTTTTTTCTAAAATATTTTACAAAAGTGAACAGTTGTCTGGTTCAAACTATCCTGCCGTTTACCTAACCCAGTTCAGACAAGCAGCATACACTGCAAAACACATTAGCATATTGCAGTTTTTAATTATAGAATAAAACACAAGACAGCAACCAAAGAGATTATTACAGGGAGCCAGTGCTTCCACACATCAGTATCGCATTCCAACTTAATGTGACACATACAGTCTAGGGAGTGCCTTAAACAGCTTCAAAAGCTGCAAAGGCATTAAAAAGTAACAAAAATGTCTTGTCTACAGCAATTTAAATATAATGGGAGTTTAACTTGTGATCTCTCTTACTTTAAATGGGGAGCAAACCTAATTATAATAACTGTTCAGTGTCTTGGTGAGGGAAATGGCAGAGTGCCCAAATCCTCCAGGAAATTGTGACTTGTCATAAATGATGATAGAACTTACTTAATCCATATTTTCCTGGGACTTTATGGTCCAGGTTGAATCGTACACCGCTGATGCGCCATTTTAATGGCGCAAGTCTCCAGTAAGTTCTAGGGCACTAAAATAAATTGTGGTCAGGCTAGGAATAAGTTAATGTTATTTAATTTGAATTGCCATCAGTGATGTCATTAAATTAAACTACTTCAATTTGTAGCTGTTTTTTATACTGCTGTGCAAATGATTATCATTTTGAAAGTAAAAACATATCAAAATAAACCTTACTGATGAATTATTAAACATTTAACAACTGCTAGAGAGATTAAAAGTTAATTAAGAGATTTTCAAATGTAACTTGATATGAACATAAGAAATAGGAGCAGGAGAAGGTCATACGACCCCTCAAGCCTGTTCTGCCGTTCAATAAGATCATGGCTGATCTGATCTTGGCCTCAACTCCACTTGTCTGCCAGATCCCCATAACTCTTGACTCCTCTGTAGTTCAGACATCTGTCTTTCTCAGCCTTGAATATATTCAATGATTCAGACTTCACAGGGGTAGAGGTAGATTCACAACCTTCTGAGAGAAGAAATTCCTCTGCATCTCTGCCTTAATTGGGTGACTCCTTATTCTGAAACTGTGTCCCCTAGTCCCTAATACCCCCATGAAGGAAAATATCCTCTGAGCATTTATCCTGTCAAGCCCCCTCAGATTCTTATTTGTTTCAATAAGATCACTATTCTTCTAAACTTCAGTGAGTATAGGCCCATCCTGCTCAATCTTTCTTCATAGGGAAACTCCTTCATCCCAAGAATCAACCCAGTGAACCTTTTCTCAACTGCCTCGAATGCAAGTCTCTCCTTTTTGAGGGAATCTGCGATTTGCGAGACCAGTGGAGGAGCATGTGCAGACTGTTGTCTGAATAGATCACTTGTTGAATTCTTGTTCGATGCACTGACTGTTTGTTTTTTTTTGAGACAATCCCTAACTTAAAAGTGAACCTAAAAACTTCAGGGTTCTGAGGAGACAGAACTTGTTGGAACCAGAAAAGACACAGAGTCATTTGACCAGAGGCATGTGACTAGAACTATCCAGGCTCAGATTACAAAATTGCAGAGGTCAAGCAGGCTGCAGGCAGAGTATTTTGCAGACAAGCTGCTGAGCCTGGAACAAAAACAAGAAATGCTGGATTCACTCAGCAGGTCTGGCAGCATCTGTGGAAAGAGAAGCAGAGTTAACGTTTCGGGTCAGTGACCCTTCTTCGGAAGAGTTCCGAAGAAGGGTCACTGACCCGAAACGTTAACTCTGCTTCTCTTTCCACAGATGCTGCCAGACCTGCTGAGTGAATCCAGCATTTCTTGTTTTTGTTTCAGATTTCCAGCATCCGCAGTATTTTGCTTTTATTTTACTGCTGAGCCTGGAACCTGATTCTGGGAGCTGGCCATTGGCAAATATGAGTTACAGCAGCTGCTTTTGGTAACTTAAAGAAATACTGGTGGAACCACGCCATAAAATATGTCATAAGCAGGGCTGAGGAGGTTCGAGAGGCGACAAGACTGAAACGTTGAAGGGAAGACTACAACGCTCGCTATCGACAAGAAGGCATTAAATCAGTGACTGCATCTTAGAGGACAGGAGCTGAAAAAATACCTGAAGAAGTTCAAAGTTTTGAAGAACTTTGTGGCTGCTCAGTGTCATCTTTGCAGAGTGGACTGCCCTGAAAAACCATGAGATTTATCTTTGATGTATCTGATAATTAACATGTAATCTGTAAACTGTGTATATTAGCTGTGATTTATCTGTTATTTCATGTTTAATTTATGTTGATTGTGGTTTGATAGAGTCAAGGTTATAAAAGTGAAATCTTGTCTTTTTTTTCTTGGGGCAGTTTGGTAAATTCAGTTCTTTTTGTTAGTTGATCTCCATGGTGATCATAATACCTTAAATAAGGAGATGAAAACTATATGCAGTGCTCCAGGTATGGTCTCTCCAATGCCCTGTACTGTTGTAGCAAACCTTTCCTACTTTTATACTACATCACCCTTGCAATAAAGGCCAACATTCCATTTGCCTTCCTAATTACTTCCTGTGCCTGCATGCTAACTTTTTGTGGTCTGCCATTTTAGTGATTTATGAGGTCAAAAAAGCACATATTTTTATGAAACAGTAACCTTTTTTATACTAAGCAATTATACTGATCCAATTTTTGTCTTTTGGCAGTGGGGTTATTGCTCCAACACAGTAGTGTATGCATATACCAGACCAGATCGATTGGAATACTGTGTCGTCTTTTGGGACGCCAAGAACAATGAAAAATATGTAAAGTACGTAAGGAGTTTGATTTCAATTACCACGTGTGGGGACTTTTGCATTTTAGCAACTAAGGCTGATGAGAGTTCTTCGCAGGTAAGAGATTATTTCTGATATTCACTACATTTCATAGACAATAAAGGATAATATTAATTGTAACTGAAATATTTAATCAACTGTTCATTTAGCATTCATCCCAAAACTGACATTAATAGAATGCTGTCAAGATTGAGATCGATAGATCTTTGTTCCATAAGGGTATTGAGGGATGTGGAACAGTGGCAGGTAAATGAAGTTCAGATACAGATCAGCCATGATCTAATTGAATGGCAGTGCAGGTTTGAGAGGTTAAATGGTCTCCTTCTGTGTCTGGCTTCATATGCTCCCATGACAGCAGTTCAGGGCAATAAGATGTAGGAAAGGACCAGGACGTAATATTCTAAGGCGAGGATAAGAAAACATCAGATGCCAGAAAATGACACAATGGACACAACTAATAAAGTGTTTGCACCTAAAGCATAGTGCTCCTGTCCAGCCCCCAGATCACCAAGATTTCTTGTCCTAAGCTGTACCTTTGATGCATGTTAGGTCTCTGACATTGGGAACTTGTCACTACTGATGGAAATCGATAACCAGAAAATTACAATTACAATTAAAGATCCTTGAGGGAGTCAGGGGTGGTAGGCAGTATTGAAATTTAATTGAAAATAAGTTTCATTTTGATTCTTTGGCCAGATTCTGGGACTCCCATGGATCCTCTGTGCTTTAAGGGTCCAAGGCTGGACCATAGCATCATGTTCTCTGGGCACCTCTGTACTCAGGCATCCAGCCAGTGAATGATATGGAAAAGGAGGTGGGACCTTGGGAACATCTTACTTACATTTTTGCTTTTGGGTCTCCACCCCTTTTATCTGTCCTTCATGTTTGGAGGGGAAAGGTTCAAGAAAATTGGCCAGAATCCTGCTTTTGTAATCAGCTATTTCCTGCTTCTGTAATTTACCAATCATATAAATTGGTTACCTTTCTCCCTAATGTCATGCTAGGCCCCCACCTGCCAAGAATGAGGCACATTAATTTTGTCATGAATGTTGATTTTAAACTGTTGCTGGAGCGAGGAAATAACTTGTTAAACAGATCAGCCGTGGCTGGAAAAGACATTTGCATGTTAACAGACAGTGCTTGGAAGGACAAAGGACCATTCCCTGAGACATTCAACCCACAATGGACCTTGATCACCAGGTATTGTGTGTAAGAGGAGCATTCCAGAGACTGCTAAGGTGATACAATCCAAGACTGGTTAGACTAGCTGGTCACACGACTAACTGGCTGTTCCAGGGTCTTTTGAACTAGCCACAGAGAGTTTGAACTCAAAAAGACTGTTTTCTCCTGGACTGAGAAGATCTCTCCAGTCTGCTCCCATCACTTTCTCACAAGCCTCTGAATCCACTGAAGACACATGAACCCCAAGAGAGAAAAGTATCCTACAGTCAGAAAGGTTTAAGAAGAATACTGGGCCCCACCGAAAAGTAAGATCTACCTACAATCAAGGACTTTACTGTGAGCTCGAAGAACCATAACAACAACTCTTCAGATAGTACCTCAAACTTTTCCACTTTATTTTTCTTCTGCTCTTTTCTGTCTCTCTGTGCATGCGTGTATCGCGAATGCATGCTAGCGTGGGCATGTCATGTATCTGTCGGCGTTAACCGAATTAGAGTTTAAGTTTAATAAATTTCAACTTTTCATCTTTCAACCTAAGAAAGCCTGTTTGTGCTGGTTTCTTTGCCTTATAATTGGAAAGCGGTGAACAAGGATTCACCAAAGGGGAGCTAAAAATATGGTGTGTTTAAAATTAAACCCTGTTACGGTAAGACCAGGTGAAGGCTGAGAGGGACCCCTAGAACCCTTTCTCACCTGGTCATAACACTAATTTCAGTGTTCTCCCCAATCACACTTCTATCCAATCATAATCCAGCTAAATAAGAATTCTAAGAGATACAACCTTTGGTTGCTTCACTATAAACCCTAGAAATAAAAGTTATCTTAGAAATACTTAGGACAGAGATGATGAGACATTTCTTTTCTCAGAGGTTGTGAATCTTTGGAATTCTCTACCCCAGAGGGCTGTGAAAGCTCAGTCATTGAGTATGTTTAAAGCAGAGATTGACAGATTTACAAATACAAATGATATCAGGGAATATGAGGATAGAGTGGGAAAAAGGCATTGAAGTGGATGATCAGCCATGATTATATTGAATGATGGGGCAGGCTCGATGGGCTGAATGGCCTATTCCTGTTCCTATGTTCCTAAATATATTTTCTAAAACTAACAAAAAAGTTAATTTTGTCCATGAGCTTCGTTTTAGTTTAGTTTAGTTTAGAGATACAGCACTGAAACAGGCCCTTCGGCCCACCGAGTCTGTGCCGACCATCAACCACCCATTTATACTAATCCTACCCTAATTCCATATTCCTACCACATCCCCACCTGTCCCTATATTTCCCTACCACCTACCTATACTAGGGGCAATTGCTAATGGCCAATTTACCTATCAACCTGCAAGTCTTTGGCATGTGGGAGGAAACCGGAGCACCCGGAGGAAACCCACGCAGACACAGGGAGAACTTGCAAACTCCACACAGGCAGTACCCAGAATTGAACCCAGGTCGCTGGAGCTATGAGGCTGCGGTGCTAACCACTGCTCCACTGTGCCGCCCTTTCTTCTTCCTGCAATGTTCAGTGAAGCTCAGTGTAAGCTCGAGGATCAGTACCTCATCTTTCGACTGGGCACTTTACGGCCTTCCGGACTCAACGTTGAGTTCAACAATTTTATTGCTAACCTCTGCCCCCATTTTCTTTCCTTTGCTGATTTTTTTTCTGTATTGTTTCTGTTTTCGTTTTGTTTTCGGATGGCAGCTGTTCATTGATTCTGCCATTCACACCTCCTCTAGAGACATCTTTTGTTTCTTTAACAACTTATTCACCTATTCACAAGCAACAACTATACCTCTTGGAGTTTTTCAGCATCTTAGACCTCAAATGCACCCTCGTTCAACAAAGTCATATTACATTTGCCTCCACATGTATCCAGGACTGCATTTCCCAGAAATTATCTTGGCCTTTAGTAGAGAAAATCCTATGTGACTATGTCCACCACCCTCAAAATACGTGCTAATTCAAAAGCAAAATACCATGGATGCTAGAAATCTGAAATAAAAACAGAAAATACTGGAAAGACTCAGCAGGTCTGACAGCATCTGTGGAGAGAACCAGTCACCTTCCACCTCATCAGCATCTGCACTCATCAGATTAACCTCTGCCATTTTCAATGTGATGCCACCACCAAATACATCTTCCTCTCCCCTTTCAGTATTCTGAAGGGATTGTTCCCTCCCCAATACCCTGATCCACTCCTCTGTCACCCCAACATCTCTTACCCTTTCCACAGCACCTTTCATGCAAGCACAGGAGATGCAACACCTGCCCTTTTACCTCCTCCCTTCTCCTTGTCCAAGACCCCAAACAGTCCTTCCAGGTGAAACAGCAATTTATTTGTACTTCTTTCAATTTAGTATACTGTATTCACTGCTCATTATGTGGTCTCCTATGCACTAGGGACACCAAAAGCAGATTGGGTGACTGCTTTGTAGAATGCCTCCTTTCAGTCTGCAAATGTAACTCTGAGCTTCCAGTCGCCTGTCATTTTAATTCTCCATCCTACTCCCACTCTGACCTTTCTGCTTCCTGCAATGTTCAGTGAAGCTCAGTGTAAGCTCGAGGATCAGTACCTCATCTTTCGACTGGGCACTTTACGGCCTTCCGGACTCAACGTTGAGTTCAACAATTTTATTGCTAACCTCTGCCCCCATTTTCTTTCCTTTGCTGATTTTTTTTCTGTATTGTTTCTGTTTTCGTTTTGTTTTCGGATGGCAGCTGTTCATTGATTCTGCCATTCACACCTCCTCTAGAGACATCTTTTGTTTCTTTACTTTATGTCATTACTACTCCCTTTGGCATTGCGCCATCAACTCTTTTGTCATTTAGTTTCTCCTGCTTTCCACCCTATCACTCTTTTGTTCTTTTCCCTACTGCCCGTCCCCTCCTGCCCTTCACTTGCTTAAAACCTTTTACATCTCTGACTTTTCCCAGTTCTGATGAAATGGCATCGACCTGAAATGTTAACTCTCTTGTCTTCACAGATGCTGAGTATTTCCAGCATTTTGTGTTTTTGTTACCCCTAAATAAGCTTGCTCTGTCTTGTAATTTACCCCAACATCCATGGGGATAATTACTAACAGGATCTTCAAACATGACTATTGTGAGATAGCCACCCACCTCCAGTCCCGGATCTCTCTATGCTTCCATGGTCTTTCACCTCCTTTGTTTTTTATGTTTTTTCTGGGTCCTTTTATTTTCTTTCCCAAGGTAGGGTACAAGAAATGGGGTGGAGAGGAGCGAGAGAAAGTCTGGTATAAACAAACAGGAGACATAAAACTGAAGAGTAAGAAAGGGATGAGGAAGGAAAATTGAAAAGAAAAGCAAAAAGGAATAATGGAGTAAAAGACAAATGAAATGGAGATGATAAGGAAAAGCAACATATGTGTTACGACCAGGTGAGAAAGAGGTCTAGGGGGTTCCCTTTCAGCCTTCACCTGGTCTTATTGTAACAGGGTTTTGTTTTTAAACGCACTGTGTTTTGAGCTCCCCTTTGGTGAATCCTTGTTCACCGCTTTCCAATTATAAGGCAAAGAAATGAGCACAAACAGGCTTTCTTAGCTTTAAATAAGAAAAGTGAAATTAATTAAAATTTAAACTTAAACTCTGATTTGGTTAATGCCTACGGATACACGCTGCACCTCACACTAGCATGCATACGCGATATGAACATGCAAATAGAGACAGAAAAGAGCAGAAGAAAAATAAAGTGAAAAAGTTTGAGGCAATCTCCGAAGGGGGTTTGTTACTGTGCTTCGAGCTCGCTGTAGTCCTTGCTTGTAGATAGATCTTGGTTTTTGTTGGGGCCCAATATTCTTCTTAAACCTTGTTCAATGCAGGAGACCTTTTTCTCTTGGGGTTCACGTGTCCTCAATGGATCTTGGAGTTCCGTGAGAAAGAGATGAAAGCAGACAGGAGAGGCTGTGGCAAGCAAGCCATGGGAGGTCTTTTCAGTTCAGGAGCAAACAGCTTTCTGAGTTCAAATTCTCTGTGACAAGTTCAAAGACAACCTCCAATAGCCAGTTAATGTGACCTAACTGATCTGACCATGTCTATTTGTGTATTCGGCCATCTTAGCAGTCAACCTGGAATGCGAGCTCCTCCACCCTCAATGTCTGGTAATCAAAAGTCCATTGTGGTTGAATGTGTCAAGGCATGGTCTTTAGTCCCTATTAAGCACTGTCTGTAAATATGCAAATTTCTTTCCAGTCAAGGATTTGGTGTGTTTTTTTTAAAACAAGTTCTTTCTTTATTTCTGTAACAGTTTAAAAATCAATGTTCATGTGGTGAAATTAATGTGCCTCATTCTTGGCAGCAAGGGGGCCTGCATGACATGTGCAAGAGGCAGTCTATGATGACTGAACTCAGAAAGTTATTCATAATCATGATACCAGTACCACTGCTGGTTTTGTTTAATTGCTTCTTTACCTCTGTCTTTGATTTGATAGGAACACGATGCATCAATCACTGTTTCCCACCTCTGCTTCTATTGGTAGAGTCCCCAATGTTCCTCTCTCGAGTCAGAGGGGCACAAAATGACTGAAACCATCTACAATATATGGCTGCAGAGAAAAGGACAGACAAGTGACTGTGCTCCATTAGTAGAGGGATAGAATACTAATCAAGAGGTGGTGCATTTATATAATACACTAATTAAACCCCATCTGGACTATTTGGTGCAGCACCTTCGCATAGGAATTAAATAATTATGTTAGCATACAGTATAGGGCAGCAACGATGACCAGCTTTCTGAAATTGAAATAATGATGGTAAGATTAAGAAATGAATTCACAACTGGAAAAATGACTAATGATTAAGGGGTTAATGGGAAGGTGGGACTGAGGTCAACCAAGGAGGGATAAGCTTGTTGGTCACGTGACCTTTTCCATTTTCATCTTTTAAAATGTATTGTGTCATCATGAGGACCTGCAATGGAACATGTGCTTTGGCAATAGAATTGGTAAAATAGTGGTTATGCTACTGGGCTAGTAATCCACAGACCTGGACTAATGATCCAAAGACATGAGTTCATATCCCACCACAGCAGCTGGGGAATTTAACTTCAATTAAATAATTTTGGAATAAAGATCTAGTATCAGTAATAGTGGAACTACCGATTGTTGTAAAAACCCATCTGGTTCGCTAGCGTCTTTTGGGGAAGGAAATCTGCTGACCTTACCTGGTCTGACCTATATGTGATTGCAGACACACGGCAAAGTGGCTGACTCTTAACTGCCCTCTGAAATGCTGTAGCAAGCCACTCAGTCGTGTTCAAGAAGGTGGTTCACCACCACCTTCTCAAGGGATGGACAATAAATGCTGGCCTGAGCAACGATGTCCACATCTTGCGAATGAATTAAAAAAAACCTGCCTAATTATCTTGGAATTGCATATAAACCCATATAAAAAATTATATGCAGATTTGTGTTTTATGAACAAAAACATGAGGCCAATACTAATGTGGTTGTATCATGAACCATTTACTTATGAAGATTTCCATAACTTCACCTTTATCTTATTACTTAATGCATTATGTATTAACTTTCACCAGCAACTATAAAAATGCTGTCACCTTATTCTGTTTTGTCACATCGCTTGTCACAGATTAATTTGTTTTTTTTGTTTATGTGCTGCATTTGAAAGGATGAGAATGAGATGGAGTCTGTAGTTGCGATGGTAACCACTTCCAGAATTTATTTCAGTGCTAATGGGGGGAATTTTACCAGGCCCTTGGAGGCGGGTTTAGAGGCGGGGGAGACGAGGAAAGTTAGAAAAAATGACGTCAGACAAGAATGCTGATGTATTCCCGCCACCTCACGCTTTTCCTGGAGGCTGTTTCCGTGCACTGATGGCAACCCGCCCAGCATTGGCAGAAAACCAAATGAGGTTGCTAATGAAGCAATTAGCAGGTATTATCCAAGAGCAATACAATTTTACCAATGGGGCATGGGACCCCCGCAGTGTCTGCAGCTCTTCAACTCACAGGAGGCAAGTGCACTGTGGGAGGTCAGAGTGCCATGAAAGTAACATGCAATCTGCGCATTTAAGGTGCAGATTGTCAAGTCTGAGGTCGTCTGCAGGCAGAGGCTTGCAATTGCATTATTATCTCCTGGAGACTGATGTCACAGATAGTGCTGGTGGTGAAGAAGTGGCTGTCGCTTCCTCCAGCTGTTGTGCGCTTCCATTTCGTTCTGCTCTTCCTCGTTCTACTCACCTCAGCAGCACTCTCACTGCAGAGACAGTGAAGGCTGCTAACGCCCTTGGAATCATGCTGCTGAATTGCCCTCCTGCCTTCTCAACTGGCCCGCTGACCCTAATTGGATGGCGATTCCGGAGCCACCCTTTTAATTGGACGCCTCTCGGAAGATTGTGCCAGCACTCCTGCTGCTGCGGCGATCGGGTTCATGATCTGAAAATGGTCCCACTGTCCATAAAAAAAAACTAACGTGGGACAATTCAGCCCAATATGTCAGTAATATCAATATGTATGCATTTGAATTAATTTTAACAGCATGCCAATTAAAATATAAGTAAACGATTTGGATTAAATACCGAATGCTACATTTTAAGATGTACTTGATTATTTTTAAAATCATTGTCATAACAATTTATAATTTTCTCCTGTTTTAGTATGTTCTTGTGTTGTGTAATTCCATTGGAACTCCCTTGGATTCAAAATATATTGATATTGGTGAGTGTACAAATTTGATTTATGGATGAAACTATGAAAATTATTGTTTCAGGTAGTGATTTATATTCAGAATGTGAAAATGAGTTGCAGTTTGTTTGATCTTGGTCAGTTTCTTCATGTGTGACGTATTCAGATTTCCTTATATTTGCATCAAAGTGGTCATTGTGACAAAGTGTACTCCTTTGTTGAATTTTTAAAAGCATTCAGTTCTGTTACTGCAGCGTAGATTTACTAACATCATACCTAGACTCCAAAGGTTAAATTACGAGGAGAGATGACACAAACCCGGGTTGTATTCTCTGGAATTTAGAAGGTTAAGGGGTGATATGATGAGGAGCAGATAGGGTGCATTGGCAGAAACTATTTCCGCTAGTTGGGCAGTCTACGAGTAGGGAGCATAGTCTAAATATTAGAGCCAGACCTTTCAGGAGTGAAATTAGGAAACATTTCTTCATGCAAAGAGTGGTAGAAGTTTAGAAGGCTCTTCCACAAACGGCACAGTGATGCAGTGGTTAGCACCGCAGCCTCACAGCTTCAGCGACCCGGGTTCAATTCTGGGTACTACCTGTGTGGAGTTTGCAAGTTCTCCCTGTGACTATGTGGGTTCTCGCCGGGTGCTCTGGTTTCCTCCCACAGCCAAAGACTTGCAGGTTGATAGATAAATTGGCCATTATAAATTGCCCCTAGTATAGGTAGGTGGTAGGGGAATTGAGGGAAGGTGGGGATGTGGTAGGAATATGGGATTATTGTAGGATTAGTATAAATGGGTGGTTGACGGTCGGCACAGACTAGGTGGGCCGAAGGGCCTGTTTCAGTGCTGTATCTCTAAATAAATAAAAAAATAAATAGATCAATTGTCAATATTAAAACTGCGATTGACAGGTTTTTGTTTGCCAAAGATACTGAGGGATATGGAGCAAAGGTGGGTATATGGAATTAGGCCACATATTAATCATGATCTTATTGAATGGTGGGTGGAACTGGCTCAAAGGACTAAATTGCCTACTCCTGTTCCTATGTTCCTACTGGAAATGGTACATATGGGTTAATCATGATTTTTAGTGAGGAAGATGCTGAATTGGAGAGAAAATGCACATTATCACTGATTAAACTCAATTAATATGTGTTGGGCTGGTGACCTCTGTGAAACAAAAGTGTTCTGCTATATTAATGCAAACTGGCTGCGAGGTATTCTGTTCCAGTTATTAGGTATATCATATGGAAGAACAAATAGCTCTGCCAGTGTAAAACGCATTCATAAAATTCCATTTGATATTGGTAATGGAAATTCATTCTTTTGTCTCAGTGTAACTTCACATCCCACACTGTACAGATTGAAGAATCAAGCCTGAGGTAGTGGATTTGACTGACTAAGATGTTTGAAAAGGAGACCATGTCATTGTTTGGCTGTCTCCCTCTTTGACAAATCACTTGATGGTGAGTGGTTTATAGGTAGATATTATATTGGGCTTCATGTGTTGTTGAGTAGACAGTCAACAGTACCCCAGTGGTTAAGATTCTGGACTAGCAACCCAAAGGTTGTGAGTTCAGATCCCACCATAATAAGCTGTTACCCTGAATTCATTGTGTGCCACAACCCAAAAATGGGCGTGGATATTGCTGAATTATTGTAAAACCCATGCAGTTCACTAATGTCCTTCAGGAAAGAAAATCTGTCATCACTACCTGCAATAGCCTACTGTGACTCCAAACCCACATTGTGTGCATTAACTTAATGCCCTCAGTGCAAATGGAGGTATACTGCTTTCTGTTGCTGCCCACATCCCAAGAACCTTTTTAAAAAAAAAAGTCGAGTTTTGCAGGCCACAGCTGCAGAGCTATTTATTTTTAAATTGAGTTAGACCAGATTGAGGTTACAGCAAGTAATTTCTGCTTAAAGCCTGGCAATCCTGAATTCCTGGATGAAGGCTTCTGTGGGAAACTGTGTTCCCCTATGAGGTTGTCGTGAGAGAAAGCAGCTTCTGAGGCATACAAATCAGCTTCTCCACTGGTACTGCGAACACGATTGTGGTTACCAATGATCAGTGGAAGAACAGGTCTTATGGAACAGGTCTTATGGAATCAGGAATAAATTCCTGAGATAGTCAACAAAATATTCAGTCCCTCGGAGATGCTGCCTTGTCTGCTTTGAAATCTAGTTGATCTTGATCTCTTTAGCTGGGCCTCCAAAACCTGCAGTTCTTTCAGTGCCGCCACATTGAGTTCACTGGCATGCCTGGATCCCGAATGGTTTTTAAGAGAGGTTTGTAGATGTTCCTGCAGCTGACACTTTCTACAGGCTGCTCTTCAACTGGTTAACCCCCCCCCCCCCACCCCCCACCTTCTTGGATATTGGTGGACAGCAGGACTGTGGATTCCACCGTTATTCTAGCCATTTTAAAAAATTCATTCCTGGGATGTGGGCGTCGCTGGCCAGGCCAGCATTTATTGCCCATCCCTAATTGCCCTTGAGAAGGTGGTGATGAGCAGCCTTCTTGAACCACTGCAGTCCATGGGAGGTAGGTACACCCACAGTGCTGTTAGGAAGGTCCAGGATTTTGACCCAGCGACAGTGAAGGAACGGCGATATAGTTCCAAGTCAGGATGGTGCGTGACTTGGAGGGGAACTTGCAGGTGGTGGTGTTCCCATGCATTTGATGCCCTTGCTCTTCTTGTTGGTAGAGGTCGCGGGTTTGGAAGGTGCTGTCTATGGAGCCTTGGAGCTTTGCTGCAGTGCATCTTGTAGATGGTACACACTGCTGCCGCTGTGCGTCGGTGGTGGAGGGAATGAATGTTTGTGGATGGGGTGCCAATCAAGTGGGCTGCTTTGTACTGGATGGCATCGAGTTTCTTGAGTGTTGTTGGAGAGCATTCCATCACACTCCTGACTTGTGCCTTGCAGATGGTGGACAGGCTTTGGGGAGTCAAGAGGTGAGTTACTCACCGCAGGATTCCTCGCCTCTGACCTGCTCTTGAGGCCCTGGTATTTATATGCCTGGTCCAGTTCAGTTTCTGGTCAATGGTTGCCCCTAGGATGTTGATAGTGGGGGATTCAGTGATGGCAATGTCATTGAACGTCAAGGGGAGATGATTAGATTCTCTTTTGTTGGAGATGGTCATTGCCTGGCACTTGTGTGGCGCGAATGTTACTTGCTGCTTATCAGCCCAAGCCCGGATATTGTCCAGGAATTGCTGCATTTCTACATGGACTGCTTCAGTATCTGAGGAGTTTCGAATGGTGCTGAACACTCTGCAATCATCAGCGAACATCCCCACTTCTGACCTTATGATTGAAGGAAGATCATTGATGAAGCAGCTAAAGATGGTTGGGCCTAGGACACTACCCTGAGGAACTCCTGCAGTGATGTCCTGGAGCTGAGATGATTGACCTCCAACAACCACAACCATCTTCCTTTGCGCTAGGTATGACTCCAACCAGCAGAGAGTTTTCCCCCTGATTCCCATTGACTTCAGTTTTGCTAGGGCTCCTTGATGCCATACTCGGTCAAACGCTGCCTTGATGTCAAGGGCAGTCACTCTCACCTCACCTCTTGAGTTCAGCTCTTTTGTCCGTGAATGAACCAAGGCTGTAATGAGGTCAGGAGCTGAATGGCCCTGGCAGAACCCAAACTGAGCATCACTGAGCAGGTTATTGCTAAGCAAGTGCCGCTTGATGGCTCTGATGATGACACCTTCCATCACTTTACTGATGATTGTGAGTAGGCTGATGGGATGTTAATTGGCCGGGTTGGACTTGTCCTGCTGTTTGTGTACAGGACGTACCTGGGCAATTTTCCACATTGCAGGGTAGATGCCAGTGGTGTAGCTGTACTGGAACAACTTTGCTAGGAGTGTGGCAAGGTCTTCAGTACCATTGCCACAATATTGTCAGGGCCCATAGCCTTGGCAGTATCCAGTGCCTTCGGTCGTTTCTTGATATCATGTGGAGTGTATCGAATTGGCTGAAGTTTGGCATCTGTGATGCTGGGGACGTCAGGAGGAGGCCGAGATGGATCATCAACTCGGCACTTCTGGCTCAAGATTGTTGCAAATGCTTCAGCCTTATCTTTCGCACTGATGTGCTGGGCTCCCCCATCATTGAGGATGGGGATATTTGTGGAACCACCTCTTCCAGTTAGTTGTTTAATTGTCCACCACCATTCACGGCTGGATGTGGCAGGACTGCAGAGCTTGGATCTGATCCACTGGTGTTGTACATCTTAGGAAAAGCCATAATCAAATGAGCTGTTAACTTTGGTGTCTTGAACAACATTCTGCTTTCTGGACCATAAAGATCTACCATTGAGTATTTTCAGTGATGCAGTAACGTTTTATAGAATTTGTTCATCTTTATACTTTGTTGCTTGACCAGAAAACCGCAAAATTATCAATGCACTGTTGACGTTCGACTACTTATCTGATATTTTGTTTCGGTTCGAGTGACAAATTTAAAAATCTTTGCCAGCATAAGTAACAAGAGTTATCTGAACTTTATACATACAAAGCAAGAGAAACCTCATAACTGGATGTGTCTTTCAATTGGAAATTAAGTTATTTGTAGGGTGTTGATTGTGCATTACCATGTTAAAGTAGGTGACGAGAAAAAAAACATACTACAGAGGGTTCTAGGATGTTTCATGTGCTGCATATGTGTCAGAAAATGCACTTTTTCCCAGAATGTTTTAATTAAGTGAGGGAGGATGCTGAGCGCACTGTCGTAGAAATGTGTAGAGGAGTTTCTTTTTTCTAATTTCTAAAAAGTGAACAATTTAGATATTATACATTCTTAATATTGGTGAGGCAGCAATTGGATTGACACTATTTTCCTTCGTGAGTTATTACTATTATTTCCAATCATGTATATTTGAGAAATTAAATGTCAAACTGTTGGGGATTTGAATGTTTGGATTTAACCTCGAGAAACCCAAATACGTATTTCTGTATTAGGACAGTCTCATTTGTTCTGTTGTAAACTTAATGGCATTATTTCAACTGCCTTTAAAGGCAGCTGAGGATTTTCTGTGATGCTAATTGTTGCTGTTAGAGCACTACTTAGTTATAGATATTTCATTCATAAATACTTTTAACTTGATTGAAGGTAAATATGGTAGGTTGAGGTTGTTTTTAATCTTGAGTTCTGAATGAGTTCTGCTGTCTCTCTAGGCTATGTTCTAACAGTGAAACCTTTCATCAGTATGTTACAGATGCAGCCAAATATTCTTTTTTTCTGTCTCAATGACATCCTGCAAAATTCTTTTTCAATGTGGTAAGCCTTCCGTACACAAAAGCACTAGGATGTTGAGAAAATTTGATGTGTTTAGCTGACATAATGCTGGAAATTAAATGGTGTAAGATTTTGGACTTCTCAACCACTGTACTTTGAAGTCTAGCCAACTTCTCCATTCAGACACACTCTGTGTCCAGCTAGCTGAAAAATATCTAACAATAAATTTTTAAAGTTCGCAAGCATTCTATAATAATTGATGACACATAAAAAATCTTATATTTCCTCCATTCAGTTAACTTAATTCTACATTGGTAGTTTTAAACTGTTAACTTAACAGCATGAGCACTTTGACTTTACTATTGATCTTTTTCCTATGGTGAAAGATTTGTACACAAATGACACTTTTTATATTGAGAATATTACATTCTTAATTTCATAAAATGCTGTTAACTTTTTATGTGGGTTTATTATTTTATATATTTTTGGATTTTCCATAAAAAGAAACTAATTTTAATTATATGATAATTAACACTTCATTTTAATTCATATTTCTTAAAACTGTAAATATACAAAAAGCATAAAATAAAGTCAGTGAACAACAAAAATACTGTCAAAATTTAAAACAGCTCCCAAAGCACACAGACATTAAATTCTCCCACCCCTGAATTTCCTAAAGTACCTCTATAAAATGAAGCAAATTTAGGGACTTTTCATTGCTGATATTCCTCATAATTTTCTCTCACAAGTTTCTTATCAGTTTCATTATTACTATATGTATCAGTTTTTCAAAAACTGTATTTATAGCATTTCTAATAATCACATATTTGTAGGAATAATTCTAACTTTTCAGCATCCCAATTTGCATTTGTGGCCAAGAAGTCTTTATAGTCTGGCCGGTAAAGGTAATGGCCGGAATCGAGCTGGATGATGGCGTGGGGGTGGCGTAAAATTGAGCGGGCGGCTCCAGGAGGCCTTCCCGGCCCGCTCCCGCCTGCGCCCCACTTTACGTGGGCTGGGTGGGGGGGCAAGAAACGGGCTGCCTGCCCCAGGCCAATCAAGGCCCTTAAGTGGCCGTATAAGTGGGCGTCCAGGAGATGTGAAAAACTGCCCGGTGATACTTGGTGGCCTCTCAGTGCACCGGGGTGGGGTGGGGGGGGGCTGACAAACGGGCACAGGGTGCCCGATTAACGGCCGGCCCCGCTTCCCCAACCATCCTCAGGACCCAGGACGCCCACTCCCCACTTCCCCACCACAGGACCACCCTTGCCTCGCCGGGACATGACCGATCACACCGTCAAGGCAAACCAAACTTACCTGTGGTCCTGGCTCCATGTCCTTGGCTGGGCTACAGTCCCAGCAGTGGCCACCGCTCCCGGTGGCGCTGCTGGGACTAAGAGCTGCCGGCCCGATGATTGGCCGGCTGCTCGGTGAGGCGGAACATCCTCCCTCAAGCAGGTGGAAGTCCCGCCTCGGAACAATTAAAACAAGGAGACCCATAAAATGCAGGTCGGATCCCCGGGCCTGGCAGAAGCGGGTTCGCCACCAACTTTTATGTCAGTGGCCAGCTCCCATCCGCCTGACATAAAATCCAGTCCAATGTGACAGGATGAATCGGGATCTTGTGTAAGATTGTTTGCTTGTACATTATTGTACCCATAAGAATTGCTAAGTAAATCCTATTTTTAAAGTTAATTCAGCATGAAAACAAACTTGTAACAGTTTTATATCAAATTTGTAGTGACACTTACAAGATACCTCTATATTTAATAGGCTCTAGATTAATTGAAAAAATCTACCAAACATCTTCATGCATTAAAGATGTAAAATACGGCTTCTGATAAAGTATGAATGATCGAAAGAAATTGCTTTACTGCAATTGGTATGTAATTGTGATGAATGTCTTGTATCAAGTGTTGGAGAATGTAATACCTATGCTAACATGATTACCTGAAACATATATTGTTTTCTGTAAAAGTGACCCTTAAATGTGCATTTAAGATTGCAGAAAGAAGTTACACTCCTTCATTATTAGAAATGTCATAATTTTTAGATGTTAGAAAATATAGTAAAAGATAAATGCACAAAAAGTATCCCATGAGTTTATTTGAGGAAATAACAGGAAAAAAAGCTTGTCTGCTGGATTATTTACTGACTTGCAAGTTCATCTCAGTAGAATGGCGACACTCACTGTGAAGTACTGCATCAGGGCTTGAAGCCACGTCCTAAGGAACTTAACAGCAGGCATGACCTGGCTGCCTCCAGACCAGCAGAAGATCAGGAGCCTGAGGCAGGTCCTACTGGGGGCCCTGCTTACAGAGTTCTAGAACTACTTTGATCCCAGGAGTCTCTCACTAACATCAGTTTCTAGTCATCTGCCTGGTTCCTTTCAGAGGCTTGCACTGAGAAGAAACATGTGAATCGGCAGGAAAGGGGCAATGCTTACTCAGTAATCATAGTTCTTACCCACAAGGCTTATCCTTATCAGGCGTAGTTGTATTGTTGACCAATAAACCTTTTTGTTACAGTAAATACATTGGTCAATTTTTTTTTGATTTGGGAGTTGAAGTAAGAAATATGCTAGGGAACCAACAGGTTGATCCTGACCATGGTGTGGATTTTGTTGGATTGCAGAGAATGGGAAAGATGGTGGGAATTGATGAGCTGCAAAGGCTGGTGAGTGCTCAAGAAAATGTTTGATCGATCAAAATTTGATTCGCCCTTGCAGATGACAATCTGGTTGGTCGCTCCTGGACCTCTTCACTTCAGAATCTTCTCTGAGCATGGATGCATGCTGCATCCACATGTAGCATGTGGATGCTACATTCCATGATGACATTGTGAAGAAGGCAACAAATGGCAATAATCTTTGAGACTTTTCCAGGACTGGAGGACCCTGCCTGATCGGTCCAGGCAGGAGAAGTAACATTTTAGCATGATTGCAGTTTTCTTGATGTATACTCGAGTGGAGGAGCTAACCTTATTATACTTCTGCTGTGCTGATGTTGCTGGATGACGGCGAGTAGTCTTGGTCCTCCAGTACCCAGCATTTCATGCTCCAGCTGCCAGTAAAAACAGGGATGCAATAGACTCTCTCAAAATAAAGGCATCATATGAACTGGCAGAAGATATCATGTGAACTGGCAGGGAATCTGCCATTCACCTGCATAACATTTTGGCATTGGTTGGTTTGAGAAATGCAACGCATGTGAGAAAAACGTAGGGTACAGGCCTACTGCTCCATAGGGCAGTTAATGAAATGATTGGTTCTGGTGAACAATGCATTGGTTACTTGCTGAATGCACCAGTGCACTGACAACAGACTGATGCTGGGAATGTAACCAGTGCCCTCACGGACATTCTACCCTCCCCTTCCCTATACAAGAACCATTGCTATGGTGACCTTGACTCCCACTGGTACTCCATGCTTTCTTGCAAAAGGTCACAAAGCACCTGACTTAGCTCCCTGCAGAACCTGAGTCTGCAAAATCACCGACCGGAATTATTTTACCCCCCAAATGAGCGGGGGGGGGGGGTTGCTGTTCCTGACCCCCTCCCACCCCCATTGTAAATTTACACGGGGCGGCGGCACCTGCGAGAAACAGCCCGCTCGCCCCAGGCCAATTAAGGCCCTTAAGTGGCCAATTAACTGGCACTTAAGGGCCTCTGCCAGCCACGGCGGTTACTTTACCCTTGGCTGGCAGGTGGCTGAGGCATCGAAAAGCCTGCCTGATTTCACCAGGTGACCGCCTTGTGGTCTGGCAGGGGGCTGTCCTGATTGGGCACCCTGTGCCTCACGGAAGGCCGCCCCTAAAGCCCCTACCGCCCCAATGGACAACACTCCCCCCGCCCCCCTAACCGGCCCCCCTTTGCCTCGCTGGGGCCCAACCAATTGTCCTCGTTGAGGCCAAAAAATGTACCTTTATTCCAGAGCCATTCTTCATCTTCCTTCCGATGGCTGGGTATAGTCCCAGCAGCTCCTAGTGGTGCTGCTGGGACTAAGAGCTGCGGCCTGCTGATTGGCTGGCAGTTCCACTAGGTGGGACTTCCTGCCTCAAGGAGGTGCAAGTCCCACCCAAGACCAATTAAGGATCTGGGGAGTGTAAAATCCTGGTCTGGCTCCCTGGGCCTGGCATAAGCAGGTTTGCCACCGACTTTTCGGCAGGTGGACGGGGCCCCCTGCCCAATGAAAAATTCCGGACACTGCTTCTCTGGTGGTTGTAAAAAAAAAAAAGGTTTTTTATGGTCAATTATATTCTGCTGATGGGTTAACAGCACAAAGGTGCCTCCTCTTTTGGTGATGCGTGGCATCCAAAAAGCTGTCCTGCTTGTCCTCCTTTTATTCCTCTAATTCCCACATGTCCCAAAATAAGCTGGCCAGCTGAGCAACCCTTGAGCAGAAGTAAAGTTACCTCCTCAGATAATTACACAGAATGGTTAACAAATGAATTGAAGTGATTTAGCAATGACAGCCTGTCTTTTTTTAAAAATCGTTCGGGATGTGGACATTGCTAGCAAAGCTGGTATGTTGCCCAACGCTGATTGCCCTTCCAGGTGATGGTGGGTTTTCTTCTTGAACTGATGCAGTCCATGGAATAGAGGGGAAGAGGGTAAATCATAAAAGGGTTTCCTTTTATTGTGAACATATATGAGATGCTTTTTAAATGCAAGTTTGTTCATTCACTTTTTTTTTGTCTTTCTCCCTGATTCCTTCTTATTAACAGTGCCATCAATCCATAATCTCTTCAAAACATTTGTAGTCAACTATCTGAAAATTCATGCTTGCCCTCAGGATTTATCAATGCATTTACCTTTTCTCACATGTAACCTTCACACACTGTTTATCAGTATTACAGTAATTCCTACTTTTTTTTGATAATTTTTTTATTTCTTGTTCTGAGATATTGCCTCTCTGCTCACAGTCATTTATTGTGTAATTATATGTTCATATTTTCCCATTTTCCATCTCCTGCTGATTAGAGTCATAGTCATTATGGCACAGGAAAAAGCCATTTGGCCCATCGAGTCCATGCTGGTTCTTTGTAGAGCAATCCATCAGTCCCATGCCCCTGCCCTAACCCCATAGCCCTGTAAGTTTATTTCCCTCAATCATTCTCCCTCAGCTGATACATCAGTACTTCTCCATGTTGAGCACCACTTGGGAAGAAGCACTCTGGTAGCAGGGGCACAGAATGTACTCTGGGTGGGGAACTTCAGTGCTCACCAAGAGTGGCTTGGTAGCAACACCACTGACCAAGTTGGCCAAGTCCTGAAGGACATAGACACCAGATGAGCCTACGAAAGGTAGTGAGAGAATTGGCACAAGACAAAAATCTATTTGACCTTGTCCTCACCAATCTACCTGTTGTACATGCATCTGTCCATGACAGTATAGGTAGAAGTGACCACACACAGTCCTTGTGGAGACAAAATCCTGTCTTCACACTTAGGACACCCTCCATCATGTTGTGTGGCACTACCACTGTGCTAAATGGGGTAGATTCAGAACGGATATAGCAGCTCAAAACTGGACATCTACGAGGTGCTGTGGGCCATCAGCAGCAGCAGAATTGTATTCCACCACAATCTGCAACCTCATAGTCCAGTATATCCCTCACTTTACCATTACCCCATAAATCTTGGGGATCAACCCTGGTTCAATGAGGATTGTTGAAGAGGAGCAGCACCAAGTGTACCTAAAAATAAGGTACGAACCTGGTGAAGCTACAACACAGGACTACGTGCATGATAAACAGTGGAAGCAGCATGCTGTAGACAGAGCTAGGCAATGCCACAATCAACGCATCAAGCTCTGCCATTCTGCCACATCCAGTCATGAATGGTGGTGGACAATTAAACAACTAATTGGAGGGGGAGGCTTCAAGAACATTTCCATCTTCAATAATGGTGGATCCCAGCACATGAGCACAAAAGACAAAACTGAAGTGTTCGCAACCATCTTCAGCCAGAAGTGCCAAGTGGATAATCTTCGCCTCTTTGAGGTCCCCACTATCACAGATGCAAGCCTTTAAAAAAATTTGATTCATTTTACCTGATATTAAGAAATGGCTGAGTGAACTGAATGCAGCAAAGGCTATCGAGCCCAACAACATCCCAGCTGTGGTGCTGAAGATTTATGCTCCAGAACTAGCTGCACATCGAGCAAAGCTGTTCTAGTAAAGCTACAACACTGGCATCTACCTGACAAAGCGGAAAGTTGCCCAGGTATATCCTGTCCACAAAAAGCAGGACAAATCCAATTTGACCAATTACTGCCCTACTGTCTACTCTCAATCATCAGCAAAGTGATGGAAGGTGTCATCAATAGTGCTATCAAGCAGCTTGTACTCGCCAGTAATGTGATCACTGATGCTCAGTTTGGCTCTCTCCAGGACCACTCGGCTCCAGACATGTACAAAAGAGCAAAATGGCAGAGGTGAGGTGAGAGTGACTTCCTTTTACATCAAGGCAGCATTTGACTGAATGTGGCATCAATGAGTCCTAGTAAAATTGAAGTCAGTGGGAATCAGGGAGAAAGTACTCCACTAACTGGAATCATACCTAGCAAGAAGGAAAGATGGTTGTGGTTTTTGGAGGTCAATCATCTCAGCCCCAGGATATCGCTACAGGAGTTCTATGGGGCAGTTTTCTAGATCCAGCCATCTTCAACTGCTTCATCAGTGACTTTCCCTGCATCACAAGGTCAGAAGTGGGGGTGTTCATTGATGATTATGCAATGTTCAGTACCATTCGCAACTCCCCAGATACTGAAGCAGTCTGTGCTAGCATGCAGCAAGACCTGGACAAAATTCAGGATTGGGCTGATAAGTGGCAAGCAACATTCATGCCACACAAGTGCCAAGCAATCACCATCTCCAACAAGAGAGAATATAACCACCTCCTTTTGACATTCAATGGCATTTCCAATACCGAACCCCCACCATTGACTAGAAACTTAACTGGACCAGTACTGTGGCTTCAAGAGCATGTCAGAGGCTGTGTAGTCTTTGGCAAGTGACTCACTTTCTGATTCCCCAAGGGCTTTCCACTTTCTGCAAGACACAATTCAGGAGTGTGATGGAATACTCTTCACTTACCTGGATGAGTGCAGCTCCAACAACATTCAAGAAGCTCGACACCGTCCAGGGCAAAGCAGCCCACTTAATTGCCACACCATCCATCACCTTAAATGTTCACTCCCTCCACCACCAGTGCAGTGTGGCTGCAGGGTGTACCATCTACAAAGTGCACTTCAGCAACTCACCAAGACTTCTTCACTAGTACCTCTCAAACCTGCAGCCTTTACCACCTAGAAGAACAAATGCAGCAGGCGCATGAGAATACGATCACTTGCAATTTCCACTCAAACACACACTATCCTGACTTGGAAATATATCACTGTTCCTTCATCATTGCTGGGTCAAAATCCCGGAACTCCCGATCCAACAGCACTGTGCCTACACCGCATGGACTGCAGTGGTGCAAGAAGAAGGCTCACCAACACTTTTTCAAGGCAGTTAGGAATCAAATGCAGGCTTTGTCGGTGAAGCCTCACATCCCATAAATGTATTAAAAAATTAATTTAATGATTCTTCTATCCCTTGCCTCGTGGTTTCTAGTTTAAATATTTTATCACTTGAGGTGAATTTAATATTCTCCTATTCTCTCACATATATTTAGCTTTATCCATTTCCGAGAAACAGCCTAAATGCTATCTTGGTCTAATGATTTGAACAGATTTCCACACACCAATTTTCAGGTCAACAGCATCGGTAAAAATGTGCTACTGTTCCTCTTTTTCCTTTTACTGTTCCTTTACAAAAAGATGCAAACAGTTCAAGTGTGTATTTTATTCCATTACATTTTTAAATGAAATAAGTTCCTTAATACTGGGAAAGTTAGACTGCAAACCTTTTCAAAATATTCGCGTTTAAAATGTTTTATTTGCATCGAAAGAACAAAGAACAGTACAGCACAGGAACAGGCCATTCGGCCCTCCAAACCTGCACCGATCTTGATGCCTGCCGAAACTAAAACCTTCTGCACTTCCGGGACCGTATCCCTCTATTCCTATCCTATTCATGTATTTGTCAAGATGCCTCTTAAACGCCGCTATTGCACCTGCTTCCACCACCTCCCCCGGCAGCAAGTTCCAGGCACTCACCACCCTCTGTGTAAAGAACTTGCCTTGCACATCCCCTCTAAACTTTGCCCCTCTCACCTTAAACCTATGTCCCCTAGTAACTGACTCTTCCACCCTGGGAAAAAGCTTCTGACTATCCACTCTGTCCATGCCGCTCATAAGTTTGTAAACCTCTATCATGTCGCCCCTCCACCTCCGTCGTTCCAGTGAAAACAATCCGAGTTTATCCAACCTCTGCTCATAGCTAATGCCCTCCAGACCAGGCAACATCCTGGTAAACCTCTTCTGTACTCTCTCCAAAGCCTCCACGTCCTTCTGGTAGTGTGGCGACCAGAATTGCACGCAATATTCTAAGTGTGGCCTAACTAAGGTTCTGTACAGCTGCAGCATGACTTGCCAATTTTTATACTCTATGCCCCGACCGATGAAGGCAAGCATGCCGTATGCCTTCTTGATTACCTTATCCACCTGCGTTGCCACTTTCAGTGACCTGTGGACCTGTACGCCCAGATCTCTGCCTGTCAATACTCCTAAGGGTTCTGCCATTTACTGTATACTTCCCACCTGCATTAGACCTTCCAAAATGCATTACCTCACATTTGTCTGGATTAAACTCCATCTGCCATTTCTCCGCCCAAGTCTCCAACCGATCTATATCCTGCTGTATCCTCTGACAATCCTCAACACTATCCGCAACTCTGCCAACCTTTGTGTCGTCCGCAAACTTACTAATCAGACCAGCTACATTTTCCTCCAAATCATTTATATATACTACAAACAGCAAAGGTCCCGGCACTGATTCCTGCGGAACACCACAAGTCACATCCTTCCATTCAGAAAAGCACCCTTCCACTGCTACCCTCTGTCTTCTATGACTGAGCCAGTTCTGTATCCATCTTGCCAGCTCACCTCTGATCCCGTGTGACTTCACCTTTTGTACCAGTCTGCCATGAGGTACCTTGTCAAAGGCTTTACTGAAGTCCATATAGATAACATCCACTGCCCTTCCTTCGTCAATCATCTTCGTCACTTCCTCAAAAAACTCAATCGAGTTACTGAGACACGACCTCCGCTTCACAAAACCATGCTGCCTCTCGCTAATAAGTTTGTTTGTTTCCAAATGGGAGTAAATCCTGTCCCGAAGAATCCTCTCTAATAATTTCCCTACCACTGACGTAAGGCTCACCGGCCTATAATTTCCTGGATTATCCTTGCTACCCTTCTTAAACAAAGGAACAACATTAGCTATTCTCCAGTCCTCTGGGACCTCACCTGTAGCCAATGAGGATGCAAAGATTTCTGTCAAGGCCCCAGCAATTTCTCCCCTTGCCTCCCTCAGTATTCTGGGGTAGATCCCATCAGGCCCTGAGGACTTATCTACCTTAATGCTTTGCAAGACACCCAACACCACCTCCTTTTTGATAATGAGATGACTGAGACTATCTACACTCCCTTCCCTAGGCTCATCATCCACCAAGTCCTTCTCTTTGGTAAAGACTGATGCAAAGTACTCATTTAGTACCTCGTCCATTTCCTCTGGCTCCACACGTAGATTCCCTTCTCTGTCCTTGAGTGGGCCAACCCTTTCCCTAGTTACCCTCTTGCTCTTTATATACGTATAAAAAGACTTGGGATTTTCCTTAATCCTGTTTGCCAATGACTTTTCATGACCCCTTTTAGCCCTCCTGACTCCTTGCTTAAGTTCCTTCCTACTGTCTTTATATCCCTCAAGGGATTCGTCTGTTCCTAGCCTTCCAGCCCTTACGAATGCTTCCTTTTTCTTTTTGACTGGGCTCACAATATGCCGTGTTATCCAAGGTACCCGAAACTTGCCAAACTTATCCTTCTTCCTCACAGGAACATGCTGGTCCTGGATTCTAATCAACTGACGTTTGAAAGACTCCCACATGTCAGATGTTGATTTACCCTCAAACAGCCGCCCCCAATCTAAATTCTTCAGTTCCTGCCTAATATTGTTATAATTAGCCTTCCCCCAATTTAGCACCTTCACCCGAGAACTACTCTTATCCTTATCCACAAGTACCTTAAAACTTACGGAATTATGGTCACTGTTCCCGAAATGCTCCCCTACTGAAACTTCGACCACCTGGCCGGGCTCATTCCCCAATACCAGGTCCAGTACAGCCCCATCCCTAGTTGGACTATCTACATATTGTTTCAAGAAGCCCTCCTGGATGCTCCTTACAAATTCTGTCCCATCCAAGCCCCTAGCACTAAGTGAGTCCCAGTCAATATAGGGGAAGTTAAAATCACCCACCACTACAACCCTGTTACCTTTACATCTTTCCAAAATCTGTCTACATATCTGCTCCTCTACCTCCCGCTGGTTGTTGGGAGGCCTGTAGTAAACCTCCAACATCGTGACTGCACCCTTCCTATTCCTGAGCTCCACCCATATTGCCTTGCTGCACGACCCCTCCGAGGTGTCCTCCCGCAGTACAGCTGTGATATTCTCCTTAACAAGTAATGCAACACCCCCACCCATTTTTTACATCCCCCTCTATCCCGCCTGAAGCTTCTAAATCCTGGAACATTTAGCTGCCAATCCTGTCCTTCCCTCAACCAAGTCTCTAATAGCAACAACATCATAGTTCCAAGTACTAATCCAAGCTCTAAGTTCATCTGCCTTACCTGTTATACTTCTCGCATTGAAACAAATGCACTTCAGACCACCCCTCCCGCTGTGCTCCGCAACATCTCCCTGCCTGCTCTTCCTCTCAGTCTTACTGGCCTTATTAACTAGTTCCCCCTCATTTATTTCACTTGCTGTCCTTCTGCTCTGGTTCCCACCCCCCTGCCACACTAGTTTAAACCCTCCCGAGTGACGCTAGTAAACCTCGCAGCCAGGATATTTGTGCCCCTCCAGTTTAGATGCAACCCGTCCTTCTTGTACAGGTCCCATCTGTCCCTGAAGAGATCCCAATGGTCCAGATATCTGAAACCCTCCCTTCTACACCAGCTGTTCAGCCAAGTGTTTAGCTGCACTATCCTCCTGTTTCTAGCCTCACTGGCACGTGACACAGGGAGTAATCCCGAGATTACAACCCTGGAGGTCCTGTCTTTTAACTTTCTACCTAACTCCCTAAACTCCCCCTGCAGGACCTCGTCACTCTTCCTGCCTATGTCATTGGTACCGATGTGTACCGCAACCTCTGGCTGTTCACCCTCCCCCTTCAGAATGCCCCCTGTCCGTTCAGAGACATCCTTGACCCTGGCACCAGGGAGGCAACATACCATCCTGGAGTCTCTTTCACGTCCACAGAAGCGCCGATCTGTGCCCCTGACTATAGAGACCCCTATAACTATTGCTTTTCTGCGCTTTGTCCCTCCCTGCTGAACAACAGCGCCAGCCGTGGTGCCACTGCTCTGGCTGCTGCTGTTTTCCCCTGATAGGCCATCCCCCCCCAACAGTATCCAAAACGGTATACTTGTTAGAGAGGGGGATAGCCACAGGGGATTTCTGCACTGACTGCCTGCCCCTTCTAGCAGTCACCCATCTATCTGCCTGCACCTTGGGTGTAACCACTTCTCTAAAACTCCTGTCTATGACACTTTCTGCCCCCTGCATGCTCCTAAGTGCATCCAGTTGCCGCTCCAACCGATCCATGCGGTCTGTGAGGAGCTGCAACTGGGTACACCTCCTGCAGATGTAGTCGTCCGGAACGCTGGAAGCGTCACGGACCTCCCACATCTCACAGGTGAAGCACTTCACCCCTCTAACTGACATTTCTAGCACTAATTAATAAATTAATTTAAAATAAATAAATACTTATTAAATCCTTACTAAATTGTTATAATTAACTATATGGTCCCTAGTGCTAGATTCCTACTATAAATATTAAATGCTAAGTAAATACAGTAATCTCCTCCCTCTGGTTTAGTTACTCTACTTATTAGTTAGTTAATTAGGGTTTTAATCAATTTTTATCAAATTCCCTACCAGCCAATCAGGTCACAGCTTTCCTGTGACGTCACTTTCAGTTTTTTTTATCAGAGGTAAGTTTTTTTTTATACTTACCGGTCTGGAACTCCGCCCTCCGAGTCTACTCCCAGTCAGCTGTGCTCTTTGGAAGCTCTCTGCTCCCCTCACTCTGAGGACAGGTAGGAAATAAAGGAGCTCCTCGCTCCCTCCTTACCGAACTTCCTCAGTTATGAAATTCCTAGTGTTGTGAAATTTTGTTACATTTCTGTTGCTAAATTATATCATTGCATTTTGCCATTTAGTTGCGCTATCGATTCATTTACATATTTCTTTCTAAGTATGCTTGAACTTTTCGAGAGGAAGTACATGCATTCATAGAGACCTGTTATTTATTTTCTGGACATAATCTCGGTGTTTCACATTGAATAAATTACTTTGAAGTGCAGTTTCTAAAGTGCCTCTGTGCAATAGCCATTTTTGTTACAGGAAGATCCCACAAATGGATTACAGAAGAACTGTTTGCCTGACCCTGTGGAATTCTTTGCTTTTTAAATAGTTCTAAGGGATCTTTTATATCCCTTAGATACCAAAATACCAAATACCTGAAATACCAAAACAGGCAGTCATGACCTCAATTTAACACCTTAACATGGAACCTAATAACAGTGCAGTAATCTTTGAGGCTTTGCGGCTGCGGCTGCCTGCAATGAATTTGGCCTAACCATCAGCCTCAAGAAAACGAACGTCATGGGGCAGGAGGTCAGAAATGCTCCATCCATCAATATTGGCGACCACGCTCTGGAAGTGGTTCAAGAGTTCACCTACCTAGGCTCAACTATTACCAGTAACCTGTCTCTAGATGCAGAAATCAACAAGCGCATGGGTAAGGCTTCCATTGCTATGTCCAGACTGGCCAAGAGAGTGTGGGAAAATGGCGCACTGACACGGAACACAAAAGTCCGAGTGTATCAGGCCTGTGTCCTCAGTACCTTGCTCTATGGCAGCGAGGCCTGGACAACATATGTCAGCCAAGAGCGACGTCTCAATTCATTCCATCTTCGCTGCCTCCGGAGAATACTTGGCATCAGGTGGCAGGACCGTATCTCCAACACAGAAGTCCTCGAGGCGGCCAACGTCCCCAGCTTGTACACCCTACTGAGCCAGTGGCGCTTGAGATGGCTTGGCCATGTGAGCCGCATGGAAGATGCAGGATCCCCAAAGACACATTGTCCAGCGAGCTCGCCACTGGCATCAGACCCACCGGCCGTCCATGTCTCCGCTTTAAAGACGTCTGCAAACGTGACATGAAATCCTGTGACATTGATCACAAGTCGTGGGAGTCAGTTGCCAGCGTTCGCCAGAGCTGGCGGGCAGCCATAAAGACAGGGCTAAAATGTGGCGAGTCGAAGAGACTTTGTAGTTTGCAGGAAAAAATCAGAGGCGCAAGGGGAGAGCCAACTGTGCAACAGCCCCGACAAACAAATTTCTCTGCAGCACCTGTGGAAGAGCCTGTCACTCTAGAATTGGCCTTTATAGCCACTCCAGGCGCTGCTTCACAAACCACTGACCACCTCCAGGCGCGTATCCATTGTCTCTCGAGATAAGGAGGCCCAAAAGAAGAAAAAAAAGAAATCTTTGAGTTTAGATTTTATGTTCAAGTTCTGAAGTGGGTATTGAACTCTGCAAACAGAGTAGTGTCAACTAGCCAAGCTGGTGTATATTAGGAACAAAAAACTGAATTGAATGATTAATAAAATGCAACCATTATTTTATTAAATTTAGTGATACTTGTATAAAATCCAAATTAGTCAAAACATCATTTCATTGGGCATTGTGTCATAATATACACTAATTTCTTTTTGCTCATTTTACAATGCAAGACTTGGATGATGGATTAAAAGTCTTTATTAGCTAAAAATTAACACCCAGAGGAAAGTATGACTGCAACATGTGTAAAAGGATACATACCTTGTGTGATGATTATAGGAATAGGTTTAAACCAAGATGCCCAACTGTTCTGTGCAACATAGTGGTTGCCGCTGTGGATGGGGGAGGAATGTATCTGGTGTGCAGCAGACCAAGATTGAGTTTGAGAGATGCGAGTATGGAGAGATATTCTGGAGTTAGGGAGTCATGGAATATTTACACAATACTTTTCTGAAAAGATTAAATAAGTGAAGCATAAGGTAAACTGTGCATCATTTATGAAAAGATCAAGCTTAGTGAGGTGTAAAGCCTTTTCTGTTCCATGCATTGTTACATAAACCAAAGATTTTCATTATCATCCTGCCATGACCTGCTTTTGCTTTAGGATTACTAACTTTTGTTCAGTGCATTGCATTTTTCCAAGGTTATTGTAACGTTACTAGACCTTTGTTCCTTTTAGGATATTGTGGTAGATGATATTGAATATTTATTTTTGCATTGGAAACTGTTCATGCATTCTACATTTACACTTTGACACAAACTCATGATAGACATAGAGATAATGATGGAATTGCTGAACAGATGCACAGTGCAGTCCTGTGAATTTTTCTAGCAAATATGTTCTCAGTGGAAATCTTCTGGAAAAACAAATTTATTTTATAAAAAAATTTCTATATATAGAAGATTAAGGATGTGTTAAGCAAAGTTAGATGCAATTGTACTGGCATTGCTGCATTACATATATAACAGTATTACTGCCAAAACTGTTTTCTGATTCACTTTTTGACAATATTAAATAAATCTATTATTATTCTTGTTATAGATCCCTTGTTTATAACTATGACAAAAACACATGTAATTGTGGCCTCTAAAGAAGCATTCTACACCTGGCAATATCGTGTAGCCAAGAAACTCACAGCAATGGAAATCAACCAGGTGGCACGAACAAGGAAGGAGGGGAGAGAGAGGTTAGTATTATCAATTGTTGGAGATGCAACCAAGTTTTCACCAGCTTGACAGTAGGGTGAGTGACTATGTGACTGAGAAAGATGGCATCAGCCACAATTCCCTTTCCTGATTGCGGATCACTGCCCCTGCTGAACAGTGTGCATGGCTAAGGGCAGGATTGGGTTTGGCTGTGAAGCCCCCAATGTTGGCATTCACTGTACAGACTCATGCACAAAGAATGGCCCCTTGGAGGGTTGATGACTCCTGTGGAACTGTAGCCCAGCGTGAGTTGGTGCCTTCAGCAGAGGAGGTACATTTTTTTTTTTAGTTTTAAAACCCAGCTCTGATCGTGTGGCTAAATTCACTTTATTTGTATGTGCAAAATGCTTTAGAGTAAGAGAATGAGTATCCTACTATGCAGGTAGCCTATTTTTTTGTTGTCTTCTTTAGATAGAACACTGAAGGCCTTCTTCAAAGTGAGGTTTCAGTGCTGGTTATCCAGGAAGAAATGTGAAAGACCATGTGATGCAAGATGGATGTTTTTCTTAGAGACAATGCCCCTGAGTGATCTTTTCCATTTCTTTGCTGCGGCATGAGATGCAGGGAATTGCACTTTGTATTTGTAGATTGTATCTCAATCAAGTAATGAATAAAATTAAATTTGCCAAATGGTTTTAGTTTGATTATATTGTTTTGACAGCTTAGTGGAGACTGTTAATAGCCAGTAATTGAACATGGCAGAAACATTTGTATATTAACCCCATTTTAATTTAATTGTAATATAATGATGGTGACTGATTAATGGAGGATTATTTTTTGTTATAAATAAGCCAGTATTTTTACTCTGGATACTTTGGTGTTTTTGAATCTAATATTTTACCAACTGGAGTTGTACATATTTTAGTATGTGGGTTTTTAATTGGTTAGACACAATTGCTTTCTAGCAAGGAAACTTGATTTTTCTATCTCCGACCAATAGAATTTATCACGTTGACGATGAGCCATCAGTTGTGGGAGACAGTACGCCAGATTTCAGCAAGCCCTTTTCAGTAAGTGTTTCTTTTGTATTTGATGAAACAACTATGGACCTTGTTTGTGTTGCTGATTTTTTTCTAGAAGCACGAGAATGTCATCAAATGATTGAGAAATCCTGTGAAACGCATCACTAACCTGCTGCTTACACGCCCACCGTCATTTTTATTTTACATGCCTGTGTCCCGTCTTCAGGTTGGGGGCACTTCATTGTCATATTTAAATCAGATTCCCACAGTGCAATTAGGAGCCTGGTTTACATTTAGCAGTTGGAAAACCTAACAGTGAATTGAAGGCAAGAGATGCCAACTCCAGTAGGTTAGAGCTTTTTATAGCACTCCTTGTGGGTCGGGAGGAACAGGAGTTCTTCCCCCGGCCCCTCAAGGAAGCCTTCAACCTCCCTTCTGCTTATAGTGGCCTGTCCTCGCTGCCGCATTCAGTGATCCTGCCCTTCCCCTCCACTCCATGATATGCAGCTGGTCTATGGTCATCGATACAGAATTATATGTTAATTCAGAGCATTTTTATAAAACCTATTCATGAGTTATGGCCTCAAGCAAGGAAGGTTGTGCTTCAGAGAGCCCTTGAGTTTGGATCGGCCTCTGACCTACCTCTTCTCTTCCAACTCTGTCTATTCTTTAAGGTCCAGAGTCTCAGGGACCTCAAACGGCGTTAAAGGTCATACATTAGTTGATCTGCTCTGGTTCATGTGCTTGCGTATTTGTTATTTGCAGTCTTCTCCTATAAGCAGATAGAAAAAGAATAGGGGATTTATATTTTCAAAGTGCCCAGTGCTTGCAGTACTTTGTGTTGGTAGCATACTTAAGGCATTAAATTCATTTGCCCCAGTTTTTGGGTGTGGGGGCCATGATTCGCAGCTTGCTTGTGCCCGTTGGAAATGAAGTGGGTAAGACTCACATTTTGTCTGCCTACCTTGTATACCTGATATAAAAGCAAAATACTGCGGATGCTGGAAATCTGAAATAAAAACAAGAAATGCTGGAAATACTCGGCAGGTCTGGCAACATCTGTGGAGAGAGAAGCGGAGTTAACGTTTCAGGTCAGGTATACCTAATAGTAGTATGGCCAGAACAGCTGCTTCACTGCCCCGGACTCCATTGCACTGTGCACTGCTGTGTGCTGAGTAGCGTTGAGAAGAAACCATGTGCTCCAGGCAGCCTTCCCTTTTTAAAGGTGCAGTCCCAAAAAAGGGGAGTTGCAGGCTGCTGGATAATTGCAATTTGCCAGTGAGGGAGAAGGGAGTTGGCACACCAGGGGAAGTTGAGGGCGCTCCACTATGCTGAGAGGTGGAGGCCAGGTGGGTGGGGGGTGGGGGGGAGGGGAGCGGTGCAGGAAGCCCTCAAGGCTGAGCTGCTGAAGGCAGTGGGAGCATGTGACAAGGGTGATCAGTGCCCAGAGTGTGCTTCCCTGAACCTAGCAGCCATACTAAAAAACCTCTCACGGGTGGTCAAAGTGAGTGAATGCAGCTGCACTTCACGGATGGAATTTAATAGGCCCCCCAGGATGAGCCAGGAGGCGGAAGGGGCCCATAGAATTGTGATGGAAGGCAAGGGAAAGAGAGCCTGTTGTCTTTCTTTAGCACTGTAATTAAGTCGGAGTGGGAAAGGCTGAAGACGGTCTTCTTGCCCAGAGGCCAGTTGAGGCCCTTAAGTGGGCAATCAGTAGCCACTTAAAGGCCTCCTCCCACACTGCCGCTGGAATTAAACCAGTGGCCGGGTGTTGTGTTTTGGGGGGTGATGGGGCAGGTGGCTGGGTGTTATATTTTGTGGGGGGTGCCTTCCGTCATGTGGGGAGGTTACCCAGTAAAACAAGGCAGCCTCCCTGCGACCTTGGGGGGCAGGGAGTCTCCTCCGTGGGCAATCTGGCCCCCGGAGGGCCACCGGTAGCAAAGGCCGCCCCTCCGGTAATACCCCCCCCCCCCCCACTCCCCACCGCCCCACCACTAGGGCATGCCAGCCTGGCCCCGGTGACCCCCGCCTCACTTACCATTGGTCCAGGGCTCCAGCACTGGGCCTGGTCCCTGGCCTCCTGTCATACCGGCAGTGGCCTCTGCCAATACTGCTGAGCTGCCAGCCCTCTGATTGGAGGCGGGCTCTCTATCCTTAAGTGTCTGAACTCCATTGAATCGCATGGGGGGGCGGGGTGGTGGGCGTGGTGGGGTGTGGCTCCGAAAGGCCGAGGCGGGGTTCCCCTTGTATCTTTGGCCCGGTGGCGGGGCCCCGCAGGCGCATCTAAATTCAGCCCCACATCTCTCACCCACCACAGCACACACCTCTGACACTGCTCACTGCACCAGAGCTCCATCACTCACCCAGCAGCACACTCTGACAATCATGACTCACCCTTAACATCCTTGTACTGGACCTCACCCATACACACCTTCCAATCATGCCAACCACACACACACACACGCACACACCTCTACACACCTCCACAAATCTAAAGCTATTCAACTATGGTAGGCATAGCACCCAACCACTCTGACACAAAATCACTGACATTTTGCCCTGTCTCTTGCAAAATAAGGTGGCACACAAAAGGATGGAGGCTCAAAGGACTGGCAGGGGACCACCATGCATCCATCCCCTCAGTACCCTTGATAATGGGCACCAATGCCACAGAGCCAGTGGCACTCAGCCAAGCCCATCCTGGATGATGGTAAGTTGCTACCTTCTGCATCTTCTCCACTCACTCCCCAACCTCATCCTGAAATATGTCATGAAATGGAAATTGCTGATGGAGTGATCGTGGACCTTCTGCTTTCCTTCCCACCCTCTACCTTCCCCTTACGCTTTTGTCCTTTCAGATAGTCAAGAACTGTTGGCTGCTCAGCTACGTAAGCCTCAGGTAGAAGGGCAAGCGGATGAAACATCAACCAACACTTGACCTAACACTCACAGCCACCAGCTTAGATACTGGTACTGTGTGAATATTAGAGGGTAGTTTAGAGACAGGATCTGCACATTTATGAATACAAGAAATCGAAGCAGGAGTAGACCATATGGCCCATTGAGCCTGCTCCTCCATTCAAAACAATCATGGCTGATCTTAGGATTCAACTTGATTCCCTGAGAGACCAAAAATCTGTCTATCCCAGCCTTAAATGTATTCAACGATGGAGCATCCACAACCCTCTGGGGTAGAGAATCCCAAAGGTTCATAACCCTTTGAGTGAGGTAATTTCTCCTCATCTCAGTCCTAAATGATCGGCCCCTTTCCTGAGACTGTGACCCCATGTTTTAGATTCCCCAACTAGTTGAAATAATCTCTCAGTGTCTACCCTATCCAGCCCCTTTAGAATCTTGTATGTTTCAGTGAAATCGCCTCTTATTCTAAACTCCAAAGAATATAGGCCCACTTTATGTAGTCTCTCATCATAGGACAACCCCCTCATCCCTGTGACCAATCTAGTGAACCTTCGCTGCACTGCCTCCAATGCAAGTATATCCTTTCTTAAATGTGGAGACCAAAACTGCACACAGTATTCAAGATGTGGTTTCACCCAGACCCTGTACAATTGTAGCAACACTTCTTTATTCCTGTCCTCCAATCCCCTTCCAATAAAGGCCAAGATACCATTTGCCTTCCTAATTGCTTGCTATACCTGCATGCTAACTTTCTGTGCACCCAAGTCTCTTTGAATATCGACACTTACAAGTTTCACACCTTTTCTTACAAGTTTCACACCTTTTAGTCTCTGGGCATGTACGACCTAACCTTCGACCCCTTAGCCCCCATTAGCTAACAGGAAGCAGAGAGTAGGGATAAATGCGTCCTTTTTGAGTTGGCAAACTAACTAGTGGAGTGCCACAGGGATCAGTGCTGGGGCCTCAACTATTTACAATTTATGTCAATGACTTGGTTGAAGGGATCAAATGTATGGTAGCTAAATTAGCCGATGACACCAAGATAGGAAGAAAAGTAAGTTGTCTAGAGGAGGTTAAGAGTCTACAAAATGATATAGATAGGTTAGGTGAGTGGGCAAAAATTTGGCAGATGGAGTATAATGTGGGAAAGTGTTAACTTGTCCACCTTGGCAGGAAGAATAGAAAGGTTGTATACTATTTAAATGGAGAGAGATTTCAGAACAGAGGGATCTGGGTATCCTGGTACATGAATCACAAAAGGTTAGTATACAGGTACAGCAAGTGATTAGGAAGGCAATAGAATGTTGTCATTTATTTTAAGGGGAATTGAGTATAAAAGTAGGGAAGTTTTACTGCAGCTGTACAGAACCTAGGTAAGACCACATCCGGAGTACTGTGTACAGTTTTGGTCTCCTTATTTGAAAAAAAGGAAATAATTGCATTGGAAGCGGTTCAGAGAAGCTTCACTCGACTAATTCCAAGGATGAGGGTTTATCTTATGAAGAAAGGTTGAACAGGTTGGGCCTATATCCATTGAAGTTTAGAAGAATGAGAGCATATAAGATCCTCAGGGGACTTGATAGAGTGGAGGATGTTTTCTCTTGTGGGGAAGACTAAAACTAAGGGACACAGTTTAGGAATAAGAGGTCTCCCTTTTAAGATAGATATGAGGAAAATTTATTTTCCTCAAAGGGTCGTTAGTCTATGGAATTCTCTGCCCCCCATTCAATAAGAGCATGGCTGATCAGCCCCAGATCTCAACTTCTCTTTTGTGCCAGCTCCTCATAGCCCTCAACTCCCCGATATTTCAAAAATCTATCTACCTCCTCTTTAAATACATTCAGTGATCTAGCCTCCGCAACCATCTGGGGAAGAAATTCCAGATATTCACTACCCTCTGGGAGAAGAAATTCCTTCGCATCTCAGTTTTAAATTAGTGTCCTCTTATTTTTTTCTCTATGTCCCCTAGTTCTAGATTACCCCACTAGTGGAAAAATCTTCTCAGCATCTACCCTGTCAGGCTCCCTCAGAATCTTGTACATTTCAATAAGATCAGTCCTCATTCTTCTAAACTCTAACGAATAAAGGCTTAACCTATTTAGCCGTTCTTGATAAGTCAATCTCTTCATCCCAGGAATCATGTTGGATGATGTCGCCTGCTCCCGCCTGGAAGAATCCTGGTGTGTCGAAAGAAAGGGCGATGGTGAACTTCACAGCCACTGGGAGGACCATCCTCATCCTAGTTTGAGGCTCCAGCTCATCGTGAAAGAGGTGGCGCAACTCCCTTCATGAAGCTTAGCTTCTGAGACACTGCTCCTGCCTCATTCCAGTGTAGCAGTGGTGTTTCCAGAAGACCCTATCGTGTAGGGCTTTCTAAAGAGAGTCTTCCTTCTACTTCCTCCTCACAAATGTTCCCCTCTCTGCTTCCTCCTCTGCATGTGACCTGCTCAAATGGCATTGCAACTACTGCCCCATTACCTATGCAAGGGCAATATTATTTTCTGCCTATTTGTGGCCAGCAAAAACCTCCAAATTCCTCCAGTAACTCATCACTGTGCTTCCACCAACTTTGCCTGAAGGCTGGTAAGTATAAAGCACCTCAGCTGCAATCTGATGAGTGGCCCTTTAAATCGTCCCAGAGCAGGGCCCATCTTGCTTCCTAATGCTGTTGTTTCATGAGTACATAAGGAAGACACTGTCTGCACGTTTGTTGACCAATTTTAGTATCCAGACCCTGTCATGAACGTGGCATGATTGTGCATGTTCAGTGACTTCTGCTGCACTCAGAAAGCATCTGTGTGTTACTCAAGTTGAGTTATGCCGTGTGGGCTGCACAGGAGGTGGTCAGTGGCGCCTTGCATGCTGGAACTCATCAGGTAGGTTCCTTTATGAAGTTTGCGTCTTTACTGTTAGTACTGTGCCACATTTAACAGGTGACAGAGTAAGCACATTGACTTGGGATGAATCCAGAGTGAACTTGCGAAATATGGGTATCCTGTGAGTTTGGGAAGTAAATTAACAAGTATTAAAGTATTATGCATTATCCTTTTGTGATGCTCCACCAGCCTGGCTGTTAACGTGCATTTTAAGGAAGCGTTATATACAATTAAGCAACGTGCAAGCACAGTTATCTCAGCAACTTTTCTGAAACCAGAAGATTTATTCCTTGCTATTTCTAGATTTGGCACAAGTGAGGCAGTATGCAATCTTTTAGCCACTTCTATCTGGGCTGCTCTGACACTGCTCTTGACTGGAGTATGGCCTTAGTTTAGTCAGAACTTTCTTCACAGGTGACATCTAGTTTTTGGTTCTCTTCATTGTTTACTCTTTCCTGCACATCTTCCTCCAATAGATTTGTCCCTGCAAAGTGTTATTCATTTTTGTGGCTCATGGTTCTTACTTTAAGGCAATGTTAAAGTATGGTTGGAATACGATTTGTTATGAATGCAGCCTTAGCTTTTTACAATGACTCAAAATATTATTTTACTGCCATTGATGGCATCTGCTCCCTAATACTTAGTTTGCTTTTGAAGATTTCAGTCCTGTATTAGAAACCACCTAAATCTGAGGGGGTGGGGGTTGTGGGGGGTGGGTGCGCAGGATAGCAGACGTGACATTAATTGTACATAGCTAAAATTTTATGCCTTGTCTAATTTCGAATGGGGCTAGATTGGTGTAAACATTTCATTTTGTACTTTTTGTTCCTTCCTTAGACAACAAAGGATGCGATCTGCTGCATAACTGCATCTGATAAAATATTGATCGTGGTAATTCCATTTGTTTATTTAACTTAGAAGTACCTGTTTAATATAGGATGATTTTAATTAATATTTTGCTGTGAAAGGCTTCAGGTTTATTAATATATTTGCATGTATCACAGTATGGACTAACTTCACAAGCTTTGTTGCTGGATGAGGCCTATAAATTTACACGGTTCATTACTGTTTTTTGGGAGCTAACCAACTTACTCAGGCTCCAATATGGCAGATAGGAAGCACACACACATCTCTGTCAGGAGGTCTGTGGCCAGCATAACAGGAAAGGAGGTTATGCTGGCAACAGGAACACACACTAGCAGCATAAAGAGTGAAGAATAAGTCAAGTAAATTTGGGTCCTGCACTTCTTAAAGGACCCGTTGCAGATTTTTGATCACCCCAGCACTTCACTTGCCATGTGCTGAACTCAGAGCACAATGTGGTGTTAATCAGCAGGAAGGCTGCTATACTTAACTGAATGTGGAGCCAGCATGCCATGTCTGGTGCTGGTCTGTTTAGAAATAAAAGTCGTTCATCAGCACTGAAACATGTACCCAGCTTACAACATTCCAGTAATTCTAACTCAATTTTGGTCCTGTTCCATGGGGATTTTTCAAATTGGTGCCTGATAGTAGTACTGTCCATGTTTTTAACCAAGTTTGAACTTAGAAGAACCCTCCTAGCAACTTTATTAGGTCTGTTTTGGCAGATGCATCTCTGTTTACCCACCACAAAGGGCGGCACAGTGGCGCAGTGGTTAGCACCGCAGCCTCACAGCTCCAGGGACCCGGGTTCGATTCCAGGTACTGCCTGTGTGGAGTTTGCAAGTTCTCCCTGTGTCTGCGTGGGTTTTCTCCGGGTGCTCCGGTTTCCTCCCACAAGCCAAAAGACTTGCAGGTTGATAGGTAAATTGGCCATTATAAATTGTCACTAGTGTAGGTAGGTGGTAGGGAAATATAGGGACAGGTGGGGATGTTTGGTAGGAATATGGGATTAGTGTAGGATTAGTATAAATGGGTGGTTGATGTTCGGCACAGACTCGGTGGGCCGAAGGGCCTGTTTCAGTGCTGTATCTCTAATCTAAAGATCTCCCTTTTTATGTCAGATGCTGCTGGATTAATATCCAGTGATATGTGGAGGATGCTAAAGAGTATCTATATGCGGGCTTGTCTACATTCTTTGAAAATTAAGCAACCTTCATACATCAAATTCCAATCTTGCTATCCCCTCAAGCCTTGCATGGGAATCATCTAATAATTTTGTTTTGTTAGCCTGTTTATATTATTGCTTGCTGCAGTCTTTTATACCATGTTGGGGGAGGGATTACCATGTGAGTTGGCATCGCTGTCATGTTTTGGGATCAATTACAATTCATCCACAGAAATTATTTGTAAAAAGCGTTTCTTTCAAAGTTGCATTTCAAATCATAGTCCATCAACACTAGTTTTTTTTTAAATGGCACTAAGGAACTAGGTGGCTAAATAAAATACAAATGGCTTAAGCTTGTCTTCTTGAGGAAACAGTTCATCAACCTGACTCGACAGTCAATGAGTACCTCAAACCCAAGGTGTTGGGTGGGAATCATCTGGTACTTTTCAGGCTGTGAATAAGGGAAAGATTAATAAAAGAGACAGAGACACAGACAGATCTGGAAAATCTTACAAAAAGGTTGGACTACAGGACAGAAGTTAGAAATTATATTGTTTAAATCAAATGGTGATCCTTTGATGTGGGGGAACTGAAGCTTGCTCATTGTGAAGACTCGTTGTACTGATTGAATTAAGTAAACGTGATCATAAATGGTGCCTTGTATGCTCACAAAAAGCAACTTGCATTTATACAGTGCTTTTCACGACCATGGGATGTCCCAAAGTGCTTTACAATCAATTAATTACTTTTGAAGTGTAGTCACTGTTGTAATGTAGTAAATGGGGCTGCTAATTTGCGCACAGCAAACTCCTACAAACAGCAACATGATAAGGACCAGATCATTTGTTTTTTTGATGTTGGTTGAGAGATAAATATTGGCCAGGACACCAGAGATAACTCTTCTGCTCTTCTCCGAAATCGTGCCATGGGATCTTTTACATCCACCTGAGAGGACGGACGGGGTCTCAGTTTAATGTCTCATCCAAACGACAGCACCTCTGACAGTGCAGCACGCCCTCAGTACTGCACTAGAGTGTCAGCCTAGATTGTTGTGCTCAAGTCCTGGAGTGGGACACAACCTTCTGACTCAGAGGCGAGAATGCTAGCAACTGAAGTATGGCGCAGTCCGCCTTTAAAGAGATCGAAGACTGACGGCCAGGATTTTACTGAGCTCCTGACTTTGGGCTCCAAGGCGGGGAGGGGTGGGGGGGAGCAGCCGGAAGATCGTTTTGGCAGCGGCTCACCATGGAGCCTGATGCCAGGAGTGCCAGGCCCGATCTTCCCGATGGCAGTGAGGCTCTGTGGTGGCACCCCCCTTCGCCCCCACTGCTGGGTGATGGGATCCGGATTAACATATTTAAATGAATTAAATTAATACATTAAAATAAAATCAACAGTGATCCTACCTTAGTGCTACAATCTTCTGAGCGACAGCGGGCACTCACCTCCCTTCCTCATTCCCGTCCAGGGAAAGCAGGCGCCACCATGGGTGGGAAAGGGGGGAGCTTATATTTAGTGCAGTGGAGGGGTTGGGGGGGGGGGGGGGGAAATGGGCTGTAATGCAAATTACTAGTGCAGGGGAGGGTGGAAAGGGGGGACCTCTGCACTTTGATTGGTTTGGTGGTGGTGGGGATGGAAGATCAAGTGTTGAAGTTAAGTGCTTTGGGTGGGGGGGGTGGGGGGAAGAGGGCAAATATTGAATTTAATTGTTAATGGGGGGGACGGCGATAGATTTATCGGCAGTACATTTGGGGGGGGTGCTGGGTAGCCCTTTAAAAATTTAAATGACTCGGCAGGGCTGGCTGCCCTTTAAAAATGCGCCAGCGCCTGTGCACAGGCAGCCAATACCATTGCCGGCGTCAAAGAGCCGGACCCCTCCGTGTGATTGGGGGTGGGAGGGGTGGCCTGACCAGCTCATTATCCTGTGCTGCCACGAGGAAGATCATGGTGGCTGGCCGCCATTTTTTTCACCTGCTGCCACTCCCGGCGGCAGAAGAAGAAAATCCAGCCCGACATGTGCAAAACACACAAATATCCAGTTCGAGCACTGGGGAATACATTTGTTACATTCCTGGCTTAGACTATCCTACGGTTGGATATCAGTCAGTTCACGTACATGCCTAAGCATGAGATGCTTGGACGACTTATGTTGCTGTACGTCTAGTGCTGCTGTACCCGGGGGAATATCTAAGTCAAGAACCTGAACTTGTCCACCAACGCTGGCTGGTTGTTACATAAAAAATATTACAATGGAATGTTGCTTTTCATGTAGTTTCCTTTGAACACTGTGCAGCTTAGCCCAACTCCAGCAATGTGTGAAGGAGACTTCATATTTGAAGAATAGGGAAGATCTACCACAAGGCAGAGAATCTTTGTTTCCATTGCTAGCACTTCTTATCTAATTATTTTAAAACAAGTCAGCAACCTTCAGTTCTCCAGCTTTCCTTGTTATGTGGGTGGGTGGGGAGTGGTTGGTGGCAAGGATTTGTTTAGGACCTAGCATTAATAATACCAGGCCTGCTCACGAGAATATTGGAGAGGAAATGCTTTTGAAACATTTTTTGACCAATTATGTGCAAAATCAGTTACATTGTTTTGTATTTTCCAGGGTCGTGAATCAGGGAAAATTCAGAAATATTGTTTACCAAATATTAGCCTGATCCAGAAGTATCTGTTCAACTACAGAAGTTATCAGTTGTCACTTAACTGTAATTCCAGGTGAGCTATTTTCATAAAATAACAAAGCATGGGATTCTGTCTTTTATTGTACGTCTTTTTCTATAAATAGTCTCTCATCATGTCCAGATTGGTTGTACATCACTGTGTGCAAGGCTGCCACTGTGAGAAGTGATGCCATTATTATCCCAAATGGCAGAAAGTAAAAGCAGACTTGAATCTCTTTTTTAAAATTCATTCATGGGATGTGGGCATTGCTGGCAAGGCCAGCATTTATTACCCACCCTAACTGCCCTTGAGAAACTGGTGGCGAGCTGCCTTTAACTTCTGCAGTCCACGTGATGTAGGTACACCCACAGTGCTGTTAAGGAGGGAGTTGCAGGCTTGGGAGTCGGCAACAGTGAAGGAACAGCAGTATTGTTTCAAGTCAGGATAGTGTGTAACTTGGGAGGGGAACTTGCAGATGGTCGTGTTCCCATGTGCTTTCTGCACTTGCTCTTCCAGGTGTTAGAAGTGGATGCAATTCTGAATGGAGGTTGTATGTTTGAAAGTTACTGTCGACGAACTTTGGCGAGTTGCTGCAGTGCACCTTGTAGATGGTACGCACTGCAGCCACTGTGTGCCAGTGTGGAAGGAGTAAATGTTTAAGGTGGTGTGACCTAATAGAGATCTTTAAAATTATGAAAGGTTTTGATAGTGTAGGCAGAGAGAGAGTGATTCTACTTCTGAGGAAGAACAGAACTAGAGGCCATCAATATAAGATAGTCACCAAGAAATCAAATAGGGGATCCAAAGAAACTTTTTTACCCAGAGAATGATGAATTGTGAAACTCAATACCGCAGGGAGTAGTTGAGGTGAGTATTATAGATGCATTTAAGGGGAAGTTAGAGAAACATATGAGGGAGAAGGGAATAGAGTGTTATGCTGATAGAGTTAGATGAGGAAGCATGGGACGGTGCTCAAGTGGAGCATGAATACCAATATGGACTGGTTGGGCCAATTGGCCTGTTTCTGTATGTATATTCTATGTAATTGGTAAAAATATTGAGAATTAGCAATTAAAAGAAAAGTTGGGTACACATGAATGAATTAGAATTAACATCTTGATTAAAACAAACATGAAGAGGGGAATTTTATGCTCTCCCCGTAGTGGATTTGGAGGCAGGAAGAGCATAAAATTTGGTGGGGGAGGTCCCTGCCACCTTTCTGCCTCCGCCAAAATTAAAGTTCGGACGGGAAGGCCTGTGAAAGGCCTTCTCACCCCGCCGCCAATTAAGGCCCTTAACTGGGCAATTAGTGCTCAATTAAGAGCCTCATCTTGCCACCCCCACAATTAGCCATGCGGTAGGCGGCCCTTTCTCTGTACAGGAAGCATGGCACGAAAAACTGTGCAGTGGTTTCCGGCTCCAGGGTGGGTGGGGGGGTTTCCTCTTGTCAAAAGGTACATGGTGCCTGTACAAGGGACCCGGCATCAGGAAGGGGGGGCCTGACGAGCAAAACCCCTGCCCTTACTAATGTCCTCCCTACATCCCCCCCTCCCCCGTGACCCCCACCCCGCCAGACCCCTCCGCCCTGACCTACTTGTGGCCTGGGTCTGGCATTGCTCCTGGGCCTCGGGTAGGTGCTTCACTGGCAGCAGCCACCGTCTCTGCGGTGCCACTACTCAGTGAAAGAGCTGCCAGCTTCTGATTGGCCCCGCAGTTCTCCGAGGGTGGGACTTCCATCACTGGAGTCCTTGATCCTGTGGAAGGCCTGCTGCTGTCCAATAAGTGCCTACTTGGCACTAGATTCTGCGGGCCTCGCACGGAAGCGGTGACGTAGGGTTCTCGGTGTCTCTTTTTCCGGACGTCGCGACCCCTGTCACATGGATAAAATCCCGGCCAGAATATTAACGTGATATGGAGGCCACCTCCTTAAATTGTGTTTTTGTTGAGATTTTTGATGGACATTTTGGGCAGAATTTTAAACTGATATTCCTTGGCCAAACGATGGGAACGTCATCAGGCCGAGAACCTGTTGGAATCTCCAGTGGGCTTTGCCATGGCTCTTTAAGTGAGTTACAGCATTAGCATCCCACTTCCAGGTTCCGCAGCTAAACAGGAAGGGCAGGTGGCATGACGCTTTGGATCTGTTAATTAAAGGGACCCGGCATGGATTACAATGGCTCAACAGAACGTGGATTTTTGAGGCTGCAGCAGCCCCAGGAATGGAAAGGTGACATGGGAAGGCTACTCCCCGGGTCTTTCACTCTTACCTGAAGGTCCTACAGCAGGATCTGAGGGGCTGCAGCAAGGTGATCTTTCCCAAGGATTGGAGTAAGAGGGCAACTTCTCCAACCAAGCAGGCATGGATGGAAGTGGCCAAGGGAGTCACCTGCAGAATGTGATCCCTCCAATCTGGGGATCCAGGAGCTCAGGAGGACAGGTGAGTAGCATAAGATTTTCAGGTACCAAGCCCCACACTCTGACTTTTCCAGCGTTCTCCTGCACAACACTCCTGAGAACAACACATCTTGCAGCTGCACCCATTTCTCGTTCTCCAGGCAGCTCACATCCCATCTGCACAGCCAACACTCACACTCGCCCTCATTCTATTACCCTCTCGCAATCACGCCTCAGTCACCCTCCACAAATGTTGTCCTTCCCTCCTATCCACACAGGCCATTACAAACACTCACACCTCTCTACTTTCTCACCTTGCAGGAGAAGAGAGCACACAAACCTGGGCAAAGGCAGAGCCCGGGGGTTGGCCCTCCAGTGGTAGGCACCTTGACAGCTACTGGCAATTTGTGTTCACTTGACCTGGTGGGAAGGAGGCTGCAGATGTTGGCAACGATCTGCTGTGAAACTCTTAGCCTCCTGAAGCACCGGTTCTCAGATATGTCGAGAGAGTTGATCCTCTGCCTGCGGACCCTCTGGGGTCTCTCCTCCTTGGACCTGGATCACTGTGGCCATCCCCTGTGCCCTGTTGAGCGGCATGTGGCTGAGGCGAAGGCACCTGATGCTGGTGTTGCTCCTGGCACTGCTCCTCTTGTTCTTCATCAGAGGTGTAATGTAGAGCTGCTCCCGTGACAGGCTGGCAGCAAGGAAGTGCAGCTGAAGGTGAGTGAAGTGCAAGACAGATGAAGTCCTTCCAAGAAATTGGCAGTCGCCAGTCAAGCACTGAAACCACACACAGAAAAAGAGTTATGTGAGCAGCAGCCTTTCACCTGGTCATAGTTGCAGCATTTCAGTTTCACTGATCAGAGGCTTCCCAGCCTGTCAGTTTCACTGAAGAAGCATTTCCTGCTGTACACTCACCTCAGTGACCCTGGCGAGTTGGTGACAGCTCAAGAAATAGGCCCACTGGCTGGTAAAGCCCAAATCCTTGGTTAAAACGGAACTTAATGATCTATTTGAATATTTAAATGCCTTACCCAACAGCTGCACAGGGATTCCCCACTCGCCTTCTGAAACCCAGAAGAGAGTAGAACGTCACTCTTAGGGGATTTAACTCCCCGCATGCACCCAAACTCGCCTCCCCTTGCCTGTAGAAACTCATGCCTACCTTTCCACATACAATGCAAGCTGGAAATAATTTGTGATAGTTATTGATGAATGTTCAATTGGGCAACTTACTTTGGGCCATTGCAATGCAATATAGTTAAATAAATAATGATTTTGCCAAGTAATTTTATCAATTTAACTGTTCTTTTGTTTTATCCATTTGACCTGTTCTAGCAGGTTTGGCAAGAAGCTAACAATGTATTGCAAACCAGGTTCTAATTCCAGTACTCTAAAGTCAGTCTAACTGGAAGTGTATTTATGTACTTCATTATAATATACATATTGCAGTGTAGCACAACAAAGGATTCTTAAATAAAAGCAAAATACTGTGGATGCTGGAAATCTGAAATAAAAACAAGAAACGCTGGAACCACTCAGTAGGTCTGGCAGCATCTGTGGAAAGAGAAGCAGAATTAACGTTTCGGGTCAGTGACCCTTCATCGGAACTGACAAATATTAGAAAAGTCACAGGTTATAAGCAAGTGAGGTGGGGGTGGGGCAAGAGATAACAAAGGAGGTCTAGATTGGACCAGGCCACATAGCTGACCAAAAGGTCATGGAGCAAAGGCAAACAATGTGTGAATGGTGTGTTGAAAGACAAAGCATTAGTACAGATTAGGTGTTAACGAATATTGAACAGCAGCAAGTGCAAACCTGAAAAAAAACAGTGGGTTAGCAAACTGAACAAACTAAGATGAAATGAACTAAATGCAAAAAAAAAGATTGTAAAAAAGAATGTAAAAAAAAGGAAGAAAAAAAATAACTAAAAATGAAAGTAAAATGGGGGCTGTCATGCTCTGAAATTATTGAACTCAATATTCAGTCCGGCAGGCTGTAGTGTGCCTAATCGGTGGATGAGATGCTGTTCCTCGAGCTTGCGTTGATGTTCACTGGAACACTGCAGCAATCCCAGGACAGAGATGTGAGCATGAGAGCAGGGGGGAGTGTTGAAATGGCAAGCATTCTTAAAACTCACTACAATATTGTGCATTAGCACCTAATGAGGTGGTTTGCACAACTAAATAAAAGCACTCGTCACATTGATTCCCAAAAGTGCTTGAGTCCTAACACCAATAAGGTGAAAAAGACTGAAAATCACTGAATTGATTACGGGGTAATTTTCACACCATAGAGTCATAGAGAGATACAGCACTGAAACAGGCCCTTCGGCCCACTGATGAAACACCATGATGAAACACTTGTAAACAAAAAAGAGTGTAACACATTGTTCGGAAAAAAAGAGATTAATATACGATTTAATGAGGCCATATCACAGTCAAATGAAGAAATTCAGATTTTCATTTAAACGGTTTATTCATTTAACAAATTAACAGGGACGGTTATCGTTGGAGAAGATAAAATGGGGATTTGTGCATTGACATTTTATTTCCTAAGCATTTTATTCTTTTATCAGTTATTCATTTAAATAGGCTTCATTGGATATAATGGCAATCTTATGCGTGCTGTAGAAATATCCAGTGATAATGATTCATTTTGAAGGAGACTGCTTAAGGCCATTGCTGGAGCTAAAAATGATTATGAGCAGAAAATGTTCGAATTATTCAGCCAGTCAAGCAACATCTATGGAGAGAGAAACAAGAGTGACCATTTCAGGTCAATTACCTTTCATCAGAATTGGAAAAAGATGGCTACAACAGCTTTTAAGCAATTATAGACATAGGAAAAAGGGGGGAAGGGGAAAGAACAAAAGGGAAGGTCTGTGATGGTGTGGAAGGCAAAGAGATTAAATGACAAAAGGGATGATGGTGGTACAAAAGCAAAATATTATGGATGCTGGAAATCTGAAATAAGAACAGAAAATGCTGGAAATATTCAGCAGGCCTGGCAGCAACTGTGGAGAGCGAAACAGAGTTAATGTTTCAGGTTGATGACCTTTTGCCAGAAATGCTGCTGATGGTGCAACTTGACTGCACCCAGTGTTCTGATCATTGACGTGAAACATTGGGCTGGATTTTCTCAAGAGGTGAGAAGTCTCGCCGCTGGGACCAAAAGCGGGAACCTGGCAGCATTTCCCAGCGACAGCCAATTAAGAGGTCGCCACCAGGACCATCGTCCAATTAAAGACGGCAGCCCGTCTCCCAGAGCTGCCAGCTCACTCAGAATGCTGGCATTTCAGCAGCCTTGGTAGTGCCACACATAGAGGTGACTGCTGCTGAGATACTCATGAAGATGAAGTAAATTTGTTTATGTGCAGTGTGGGGCCAGGCAGACAGGCCCTGACGATCGGTGGGATTCACCGTCCAATGGCGGTGCCCTAGGCGTGGGGGTGGCCATTGCTGCAGGTGTGCTGCTCTGTGGGCCATGGAACAGCCATAAAGGACGCCACCTCAGTCCCCCAGGAATTTTCTCGGAGGCCGCCAGTATTTACCTGGCGGTCTCCCCACGTGGCGATGGTGTCTTCCGACACTAGTAAAATGCCAGCGGGGTGGGAAGTGGCCTTTAATTGGGCACTTAATTGGCATAATTGGCTGCTCAGTTGGTGGCCGCACTGCTGAGATTCCTGCCTCTGGGAATATGCCGTGGTGGCAGGAAGATGTCGGGCTCCCCACCTGACGCCTTCCACCATCATTTTACGAGGCCTCCCGCTTCCTAGCCCACCTCCATAGGACTGGTAAAATTCAGTCCATTTACTCTGTTTCTATCTCCACAGATGCTGCCTGAGCTACTGAGTATTTCCAGAATCTTCTGCTTTTATTTCAGATTTACAACACCTGCAGTATTTTGCTCTATACACACACGATATCTCAGAATTACTTAAGATATTTACAGTAAGTAATATTATGGGCAAATTGAACTATATTCAGCAGAAGTGCTAATAATGTAACTTTTTTCATGTTCTGTCTAGCCGCCTTGCCATCATTGATATTGCAGGTGTTCTGACATTTTTTGACCTTGAGACAAGAATAATGGACAGTGTAGGACAGCAAGTTGTGGGCGAACAGCTGAAATTTGAGCGTAAAGATGTCTGGGATATGAAGTGGGCAAATGACAACCCAGATTTGTTTGCCATGATGGAGAAGACCCGAATGTATGTTTTTAGAAACTTGGACCCTGAGGTGAGGTTTTGTGCATACTGGTTTGTATATTTCCTGAATTAAAACTATTATAGTATTTCAAGAAACAAAGAAAGAAAATATTGTAAACATTCATCAAGTCAGGCAACATCGAGGGTGAAAACAGAGGTGATATTGTTTTGGATTTGAACGCTGTGTTAAAATTAAATGCTTACAAATGAACAGCATTTAAAAAAGGGTACAAAGAACAAGCTGAGAAGGAAGGGGATTAAGAACTAGTAAAAACTAGCAGGATACAGCAGCCCAGAATCCTGAGAGAAACAAAAATCAGGTTTATACTATGGGTTCAGACTTGTCCACCCTAAACAACAGTCCCTTCCACCCCCTCTTACCGGAAAGACCAGCACACCCAATTCTACACCACCAGTGCTTCCTGCTGCAGAAAATGTGGGAGTCAACATTTAATGCCAATATTTACATCAGTGGACTGTAAAATGCCTAATAAAAATAAAGTACTGTTCCTCAAGACCAGAGGACTGCAAAGCTCCGACAGCTGTTCCCTGAACCTGCATTGAACCTAATGAGACAGTGTAGATTGCCAAAGACAGATATCTCAGAGTGGGTATGGGATGGGGAACTGAAGTGGCAGATGATTGGGAGCACAGGATCACATTTTTGGAAGAACAAAAGTGTTCAGCAAAAGAACAGTTGCCCTGTAGAGGAGACAGCACTGTGAGCAGCAAATACAGCATATTAGGAAGACAAATTGCTGTCTCACCTAGAAACAGTATTTGGAACTCTGATCGGTGGTGTGAGGGTATGGTATTTTATGTCTTTCACTTAGATGGCAAGTGGCCATGGGAAAGAGAGTAGGTGGTAGGTGTGGTGGAAGAATGAATTAGGGTGTCACAGGGCATGACATTTAAAACTTGTTTATTTATTGAAACTTGAGACCTGATTTCAACCCAGAGCGGGAATCAGGCATTGGCCTGTGTGTTGGGTAAATCCTCTTACAAGCAGGCCCTACTACCTGCTGCCTTCTAATAGGCCCACTTTGTTTTATTCTTTCATCGGATGTGAGCGTTGCTGGCAAGGCCAGCATTTGCTGCCCATTCGTAATTGCACTTGAGAAGGTGGTAGTGGGCCTTGTTGAACCGCTCAGTCCACCTGGTGGAGCTACACCCACAAAGCTGTTGGGAAGGGAGTTCCAGTTTTTTGACCCAGTGGCAGTGAAGGAACAGTGATATAGGTCCAAGTCATGATGATGTGTGACTTGGAGGGGAACTTGTGACTGCTGCCCTTGTAGGTGGTAGAAGTCGCAGCTTTGGAAGGAGCTGTCAAAGGAGGCTTTGCAAGTTGCTGCAGTGCACCTTGTATATGGTACGCTTTGCTGCCACTGCGCAGTGGTGCTGGAGGGAGTGAATGTTTAAGGTGGTGGTGGTGTGCTGGTCAAGTGGGTTGCTTTGACCTGGATGGTGTTGAGCTTCTTGAGTGTTGTTGGAGCTGTACTCATCCAGGCAAGTGGAGAGTATTCCATCACACTCTTGACTTATGCCTTATAGATGGTGGACAGGCTTTGGCGAATCAGGAGGTGAGTTACTCACCACAGAATTTCCAGCCTCTTACTTGCTTTTGTAGCCACAGTATTTATATGCCTGGTCCAGTTAGGTTTCTGGTCAATGGTAACTCCTAGGATGTTGATGGTGGGGGATTCAGCGGTGGTAATGCCATTGAATGTCAAGGGGAGATGGTTAGATTCTTTCTTGTTGGAGATGGTCGTTGCCTGGCACTTGTGTGATGCGAATGTTACTTGCCACTTAAAACCCAAGCCGAAATGTTGCCCAGGTCTTGCTGGATGTGGATACGGACTGCTTCAGTATCTGAGTAGTCGTGAATGGTATGGAAGATTGTGAAATCATCACAGAACATCCCTACTTCTGACCTTATGATGGAGGGAAGGTGATTGACGAAGCAACTGTAGATGGTTGGGCCTAGGACACTACCCTGAGGAACTCCTGCAGCAATGTTCTGGAACTTAGATGTTTGGCCTCCAACTGCCACAACCATCTTCCTTTGTGCTAGGTATGACTCCAACCAGTGGAGAGTTTTCCCCCCCCTCCCTCATTCCCATTGACTCCAGTTTTGCTAGTGCTCCTTAATGCCACACTCAGTCAAATGCTGTCTTGATGTCAAAGGCAGTCACTCTCACCTCACCTCATGAATTCAGCTCTTTTGTCCATGTTTGGACCAAGGCTGTAATGAGTTCTGGAGCCAAGTGCGCTTGGTGAAACCCAGACTGAGCATCCGTGAGCAGGTTATTGCCATGCAAGTGCCACTTGATAGCACTATAGATGACACCTTCCATCACTTTGCTGATGATCGGGAGGTGGTAATTGGGTGGATTGGACTTGTCCTGCTTTTTGTGTACAGGACATACCTGCGCAATTTTCCACATTGTCTGGTAGATGCCAGTGTTGTAGATGTATTGGAACAGCTTGGCTAGGGGCATGGCTAGTTCTGGAGCACGTCTTCAGTACTACTGCTGGGATGTTGTCAGGGCCCATAGCCTTTGCTGTATCCACTGCCTTCAGTCGTTTCTTGATATCGCGTGGAGTGAATCGAATTGGCTGAAGACTGGCATCTGTGATACTGGGGACCTCAAGAGCAGGCCTAGATGGATCGTGCACTCACCACTTCTGGCTGAAGGTGGTTGTAAATGCTTCAGCCTTGTCTGGGCTCCCCCATCATTGAGGATGGGGATATGGGGATGTTTGTGGAGCCCCCTCCTCTGGTTAGTTGTTTAATTGTCCACCACCTTTAACGACTGGATGCTGCAGGACTGCAGGACTTTGTTCCGTTGGTTGTGGGATCGCCTAGCTCTATCTGTCACATGTTGCTTACGCTGTTTAGCAGGCACGTAGTCCTAGCTTCACCAGTTTGGCATCTCATTTTTAGGTATGCCTTCTGCACTCCTCATTGAACCAGGGTTGGTCCCCTGCCTTGATGGTGGTGGTAATGGTAAAGTGAGGGATATGGCGTGCCATGAGGTTACAGATTGTGGCTGAATACAATTTTGCTGCTGCAGATGGTCCACAGTGCCTTTTGGATGCCCAGTTTTGAGCTGCTAGATCTGTTGTGAATGCATCCCATTTAACATGGTGGTAGTGCCACCTGCTGCACGTACCAGCGGCTGTGGCTTCTGCTACTACTGCCGCTCCTCTTGTCCCACCTCTGTCAAATCAAACTGGTAATAATGACACCCATAATAAGCTGTAGGAGCTTAATGAGGGTTGGTAAGGCAAAAATTTCTCATATTGAAGTAATCTTGCAGTGTTGCTGCCAGGCAGGGTAGGTTAAATTGGCAACTTTCATTTTGATAACAGGTTTATTTGGAAAGTCTGACGTATGTTTAGTTTTATGATTTTTACCATTGTGGTGCTTTTTAGCTTTTTTTTATTCATTCATGGGATGTGGGCATCACTGGCCAGGCCAGCATTTATTGCCCATCCCTAATTGCCCTTGCGAAGGTGGTGGTGAGCTGCCTTCTTGAACCGCTGCAGTCCATTTGGGGTCGGTATACCCACAGTGCTGTTAGGAAGGGAGTTCCAGGATTTTGACCCAGCGACAGTGAAGGAACGGCGATATAGTTCCAAGTCAGGATGGTGTGTGACTTGGAGGGGAACTTGCAGGTGGTGGTGTTCCCATGTATTTGCTGCCCTTGTCCTTCTAGTTGGTAGAGTTTGCGGGTTTGGAAGGTGCTGTCTAAGGAGCCTTGGTGAATTGTTGCAGTGTATCTTGTAGATGGTACACACTGCTGCCACTGTGCATCGGTGGTGGAGGGAATGAATGTTTGTAGATGGGGTGCCAATCAAGCGGGCTGCTTTGTCCTGGATGGTGTCGAGCTTCTTGAGTGTTGTTGGAGCTGCACCCATCCAGGCAAGTGGAGAGCATTCCATCACACTCCTGACTTGTGCCTTGTAGATGGTGGACAGGCTTTTGGGAGGCAGGAGGTGAGTTACTCGCCTCAGGATTCCTAGCTTCTGACCTGCTCTTGTAGCTACAGTATTTATATGGCTACTCCAGTTCAGTTTCTGGTCAATGGTAGCCCCTAGGATGTTGATAGTGGGGGATTCAGCGATGGTATTGCTGTTGAATGTCAAGGGAAGATGGTTAGATTCTCTCTTGTTGGGGATGGTCATACAAGGCTATACATTTTGATTGATATATTTGGGAATAAGGTGTGTTTTTGGAGTTCAAGCTTGTATACCTTTATAATGGAGACAGTGGTCAGTAATGTGTAATAAGTTATACTTTGAAACAAATTTTGTGCTGCAGCAGTTTTTTTGGTGCTTTTAATGTAGAAGTTTTTTGTTAATTTTTATAGGAACCAATTCAAACATCTGGGTATATATGCAGTTTTGAAAATTTGGAAATCAAGTCTGTACTTTTGGATGAAATTTTGAAGGTAATTCTTAATACAATGTTTATCATGTGTAAGAAATAAATCAATGGAAATCTATTTGCCCAGATAATGTTGGCAGAGAATACCCTTAATCATGTGCATTTTAATGGTGTTTCTACTTTCATGGTTGATATTCTGCATATTTATCTGTGTGCTATTCTGTAGCTCATCTGTGTAATTAATCCATCTATTTTTGAACGCTTAGCCCTGGTATTCACGCAGAGTCGTGGAAGTTGTGGGTGAGTGTGGTAGCATGTCTAAAAGCTCATCAGTCAGAGCTTGGGGGGGAGGTCAATCGTGCGGCTGGGGGGCAGTGTCAGAGCCCAGCAATTTGGAGGAATATAGAGAGACATTGGGGTTCAGAATTGGGGCTTGGTTGGGGGATGCGTGGAGGGAGCTGCAATTGCGGCAGTGAGGAGAGGCCATGATTGGCTGAAGGGAGGCCAAAGTCTTCCTTGAGGGGCCTAGCCCACAATGAATGCTCTAAAAAGCACTAACCTGCAGGAGCCAGCAGCACTCTGGGAGCCTCGTGTAAATATGATAATAAAGTCTCCTGTCTCTGCAAAACTGTTCACAGAACCTGATGCCTTAAGTGGACCAAAGTCTGCTCCACCTGCATCTGTGCAAAGGCAACAGCCATCAGGACAGGTGGCAGCATGTCGAGTACTGACTGAGGAGGGTGGTGAACAGGTGAGAAGTGGAAGCGCTTTGAGTGGAATACCCACTTTCATGTCCACTTTCACCATCATCCCTCTCATTGCCCAACCGTAGTTCAGTGCTACCACTTTGTTGCAGATCATTGAGGCACTGCAAGGCAAAGGCTAGGGTATCTGATGTCCCATTAAGGTGGCAACCAGCCTCTGCAAGCCCTTGCTGAAGGCCTACATGAACTAGTGTAATTGCTGCATTTGATGTTTTTATGTCATTGGCTAGTTTATTCATTTAAGAATACATAATGGAAATGCTGTGCAACATCAACCCACTGATGCATTAGGCAGACTACTCCAATCTATCTGTATTCATGGACAGTGTACTTGGAACGCTTATCAATACATTGTACATTCCCTGCCGCTGCTCAATGATTATCTTCTTCATTGATGACCTCTGGGATACAGCATCTGTGTCTAGCCTAGCAGAGCTTGGGGATGGCTACTTCCTTGATGCAGTCAATAAATGTTGGCCTTGCCAGCACCACCCACACCCCGTGAATGAATAAAAAAAAGTATGGTTCAGCATACAGGGAATGGAATGGGAAAATTGACAATGCATGGCTGGCACTTTCCTACTTTCACCATAGGCCACCTCCTGCCCGAGATGAGAAAAGCGATTCGCAAAAGTAGATGACACAAAAACACCAGGAAAGAGAGAGAGAGATAAACCATGAATATGACAGAGACAGGTTGCTCTTAAAATTTACTTCAGATGTTCCCTCCTGTCCCTAACCAATCTTTTAAAGCACTTGGTCCACTTCATTCTTCCTCTGCTCGACTCGTTCCCTACCTGTTTAGAACCCCTTCCAGTTCTGTTATGCATCTCCATGATCCTGCTTGAAACATTAAAAAAAATACACCCTGGCTATTTCACCCTTGCTCTACCACATTCCCAATTCTACCCTACTTGCTTATAAATTTACAAAACTGAGTCTGAAGCTAAAGGAGTCTGATGCAGAGCCGACAGCAGTATGGGTCCCAGTACTCAATGATTTGTGTTTTTTTAAGTCCTGCTTCCAATATTTATGAATCTATTCATGTAACTCCTACGATTTCTGTTTTTAAGTATACCTCTGCTTTTTTTTATTCTGCTGTTTCCTTTTAACTCCTTTTGTTTTTTAGAAGCTCTGTTCTGCTGTTAGTTTTAAGTCTCCCTCTTGGTATTTTATGTGTGTGTTTGGTTGAGTGCCACTCCTGGTGCTTCTCTGTTCCCATTTATATTCCATTCCCAGCGCTGGATTTTGTTCTGTCCCAGGCATTGGGTTCCGTAACGGTGGACGGTGGGTGGGGGGGTGGGGCTGAAGATGCCTCCGGGAGAGGGCCTCCATGCACCCCAACACTGGGAGGGCCAGGCCCGATATTACCAGCGGCGGCGAGGCCTTGTGGCGCGCCCCCACCACTCAGTGACAGGACCCCAATTTGAATATTTAAATAAATTAAAATGAATTAATTAATGAAGCTCATGTCGCTGCCTGATGTCCCGCTGCATCTTCGGCCCGGTGGCCGGCCCACCTGTGCCTTCGGATCCCCTTCTGGAGAAATGAGGTGCCACGCTGGTGGGGAGGAGGTCAGTTTATCAGTGAGGGAGGGGGAGAATGAGGTCAAATTAACATCAAGGCTCTAGGGGATGGTGGGAAGGGTTGTAGTTGAAAGTTTGTGCAGTTTTGGAGGTGTGGGGGGAAGGTCATATGGTAAAGGTAAGTGTTTTTGGATGGGAGGGGCAAATAATTAATTTAATTGTTATTGGGAAGTGGGAGGGGGATAAAAGAAATGTATTTATTTATTTTAATTCAGTTTACCTTTAAATATTTAAATTAGCTGGTATGGCTAACAGCCGTTTAAAAATAGCGTCACCGCCTGCGCAAGGGCAGCTGACGCCATTGTCTGAGACGGGCAGCCCGCCCCCTCGACATGATTGGCGGGGTGGGGGGGTTGCGGCCCGCCATGGATATTTATATGAGCCGCTGTGTTTAGAATCGCGGCGGCTCTTTGGCATGCGGCCCACACAGGCAGGCCGCCAATTCTTTCCCCGGCGGCAGGCGCATAAAATTCAGCCCCCAGTGTTTGTTTCTTTAGTCTCACTTCCACTCTGGCATTTTTTAATTCCCACTGCTGATGTTGTATTTTTGGATCCTGGTCTTTTTCTTTCAATTAGATCTCTTCTATTCTTTTTAATCCTGCTCCAGTTTTGTGCTTTTCTTTTTAAGCCCTCACACTGAATCCTCTCCTCAACAGTGCTTATAAAGGGATTATTTTTGATTTTTCTTCCTATACTTTTCCTTGCTATTCTCATAATTGTGCTAACTCCCTTTCTTACTCCAACCCCATCTCACTAACCTAATCTGCTTACTACCACCAAATTCTTTGCAACCCCCAACAAAAACTTCTTTCCCATTCATTGCTGCAAATCTGTCCACAGCCCAATGTTTCTTCCCTTTTCCTTCCCTGATCTGTCATACCTCCCTATCACTTGAGTCAAATTCCTTATCCTACCCGCTCCACTGTCAGATATCCAACTTCATACTTGTGTTCAGATAGCAGAGAAACAGACATTTACACAATAAAAAATTCTCAAAGTAATTGCATTATATTTAAATGCAAAGTATTGGCATGGATTATGCAGTTGTTATGACGGTGAAACAGCTATGGAACTGATATTAACTTCTGACGTTCGCACATGCGCAGTTAAAAACGGAAATCCAGAAGTTGCAGTCAGTGATTCCCTGCTCCTCCATAGGTTACGCAGATAGAAAACATCTGAAATCACTTGAATTGATGTTAACTTGCAATGTTACCCGATTAGTCACACTGTGGTAACACTTGAAAATGTTATGCTTTGTGAAATAAGTTGTAGCTGGGTTTTTACTGGCATACTGCGTTCATAATTACTATTGAACAACAAAAACTTATTTTATATTTGAGGAATGTTAAATTTCTCCATTATGATAAACATTTCACAGATTTTAAATTTTTTTATGTTTGTAATATTTCAATGTCTACCTTAATCTCGTGTATGTCCTAATCTTATTTTGTTGTCTGTAAAATGATTAAAAAGTGAAGGATAATCAGTGGTTTTTACTTCCTGGTTTGCTGTCCGCGAGTGTGACTAGCTACTTACCCTGCTTGATGACATCACTGTTGCTGGGCCCCAAAATCAACATAACATTGGGAAAGGGGCCACAGAGATCGCCAAACCTTTGTGGCAGCTTTCTTTGAGGTCAGCAGCAAGCGCGTCACTTCACTGCTGACTGTGAATTTGGGGCCATTATTTACAAATTAGCTTCAATACTTTATCCACATAAAACCAATAGACTGTATATGTTACATATATAATTGTATTATGTAGTTTATATATTTCACACCAATTTATTTAAATTTGCATTTACTTGTTTCCCTTAACTTCTACAATTATATAAAAATCCTCTAATGTACAGCCTTCTTAATTTAAAATTACATGCATTCATTAACACATTCTATGTTGTACCATATAACCCTCCTGTCCTTAACAAACAACATATCTACTGACCTCTTGAGGAGCCCTGACCATCATTTTCCAGTCCTCTCTGGCTATGGGTGTGTTGCCAGAGGACTGGAGGACAACTAACGTTGTTTAAAATAGGAGAAAGGGATAGACAGAGTAATTATAGCCCAGTCAACCTAACCTCGGTGGTGGGAAAATTATTGGAAAAAATTGAGGGAGTGGATAAGGCATCATTTAGAAAGATACGGATTAATCAGTGACAGCATGGATTTGTTAAGGGAAGGAGGTCATGTCTGACTAACATGATTGAATTTTTTGAGGCGGTAACAAGGAGGATCGATGAGGATAGTGCATTTGATTTTTCAAGGCTTTTGATTACGATCCACATGGCAGACTGGTCACTAAAATAAAAGCCCATGGGATCCAAGGCAAAGTGGCAAGTTGGATCCAAAATTGTCTCAGAGGCAGAAAGCAGAGGGTAATGATCGATGGGTGTTTTTGTGACTGGAAGGTTGTTTCCAGTGGAGCTCCGCAGGGCTCAGTACTAGGTCCCTTGCTTTTTGTGGTATATATCAATGATTTGGACTTGAATGTAGGGGGTATGATTAAGAAGTTTGCAGACTATACACAAATTGGCCCTGTGGTTGATAATGAAGAAGAAAGCTGTAGACTGCAGGCAGTTATCAATGGACTAGTCAGGTGGGCGGAACAGTGGAAAATGGAGTTCAGTCCAGAGATGTGTGAGCATTTGGGGAAGGGTAACAAGGCAAGGGAATACACAATAAATGGTAGGATACTGAGAAATGTAGAGGAACAGAGGGACCTTGGAGTGCATGTGCACAGATCCCTGAAAGTGGTTGGACAGGTAGATAAGGTAATCAAGAAGGCATAAGGGATACTTGCCTTCATTAGCCAAAGCATAGAATATAAGAGGTGGGAGGTTATCCTGGAACTGTATGAAACACTGGTTAGGCTACAGCTGGGGTACTGCATGCAGTTCTGGTCACTGCACTATAGGAAGGATGTGATCACACTAGAGAGAGTACAGAGGAGATTTACCAGGATGTTGCCTGGACTGGAGAATTTTAGTTATGAGGAAAGATTGAATAGGCCAGGGTTGTTTTCTTTGGAACAGAAGAGGCTGAGGGGAGACCCAATTGAAGTGTATAAAATTATGAGGGGTCTAGATGGAGTGGATAGGAAGGCCCTATTCCTTTTGGTTGAGTGGTCCACAACCAGGGGGCATTGATTTAGGGTAAGAGGTAGGAGGTTTAGAGGGGATTCGAGGTGAGATTTTTTTAACCAGAGAGTGACGGGATCTGGAAATCATTGCCTGAAAGGGTGGCTGAGGCAGAAACCCTCATACTTGGATATGTACTTGAAGTGCTGTAACTGACAAAGCTACAGGTCAAGAGCTGGAAAGTGGGATTAGGCTGGATGGCTGCTGATCAGCAGGCATGGACACAATAGGCTGAATGGCCTCCTTCCATGTTGTAAATTTCTATGATTCTATGGGATAGCCTGAGTAATTAAAGGCCAGTCAGCCTAGTGGTGGGAAAATTATTTTTAAAATTTCTGAGACCATAAAGAACATCAATTAGAAAGATTTAAATTAATCAACGACAGTCAGCATGAATTTGTTAAGGGAAGGTCATGTCTGCCTAACTTGATTACATTTTTGAGGAGGTGACAAGGAGAAACGATAATGGGTAGTGCGTTTGATGTAGTCTATATGGAGTTTAGGAATGCTTTTGACATGGTCTCATTTGGCAGACTGGCCAGAAAACTAAAAGCTCTTGGGATCTAAGGGAAAGTGGCAGGTTCAGTCCAAAATTGGCTCAGTGGCAGGAAGCAAAGGGTAATGGTTGTTGGGTGTTTTAGTGAATGGAAGGCTTTTTCCAGAGGGGTTCCACAGGGCTCAGTACGGGGGCCCTTGATGTTTGTAGTATATATCAATGATTTAGACTTAAATGTAGGGGACATGACTAAGAAGTTTGCAGATGATATGAAAATTGTCCATGTGGTTGGTAGTGAGGAAGAAAGTTGTAGACTGCAGGAAGATATTAATGGATTGGTCAGTTGGGAAGAAAAGTGGCCAAAGTAATTCAATCTGTAGAAATGTGAGATAATGCAATTGGAGAGGACAAACCAGACAAGGGAGTACACAATAAATGGTAGGATTCTGAGAAATATAGAGGAACAGAAGGATCTTGGAGTACATGCCCACAGATACAGCTACAACACATCTACCTGACAATGTGAAAAATTACTCAGCTGTGTCCTACCTACAAAAAGCAAGACCAATCCAATCCAGCCAATTACAGCCCCATCAGTCTATTCTCAATTATCAGCAAAGTGATGGAAGGTGTAATCGACAGTGCTATGAAGCAGCACCTGCACAACAATAACCTGCTCACCGATGCTCAGCTTGGGTTCCGCCAGGGGCATTCGGCTCCAGACCCTATTACAGTCTTGGTCCAAGCATGAATGAAAGAGTTGAATTCCAGAGGTGAGATGAGAGTGATTTCCCTTGACATCAAGGCAGCGTTTGGATAGTCTGGATAGGAAGGACCTATTTCTGTTAGGAAACAGCAGAGGGGCACAGATTTGAAGTAATTGATAGAAGAATTAGAGGAGTGTTGAGGAGTAATTTTTTCACCCAGAAGGTGGTGGGGGTTTGGAACTCACTGCCTGAAAGTGGGTAGCGGGATAAACCCTCACTGAATTAAAAAAAACACTTGGATATGCACTTAAGGTGGTAAAATTGATTTGATGAAATGCTATCTTTTTCTATCAGGGCTACGGACCAAGAGCTAGAAGGTGGGATTAGGCTGGATAACCTTTCTTTTAGTTGGCATGGACACAATGGGCCTAGTAGCCTCCTTTTGTGCTGTAAATTTTTCTATGTTTCTATCTTTCTCAAGAACAACTCGACAGGAGATCTAGCATTAGACTGTTAAATCTTACACAATTACATCTAAAGTCTCAACAGGGTGATGCTGTGGATTAGCATATAATCTTTTAACTTCTGATTTGAATTGAGCTAAAATTGATTTTACAATTCTATATTTTGCTAGTTTTAGGAGTCCTATGTTAAAGCGGTTTGAGCAGGCTCTACCCAGTTCCTAGAGTATGGGGCATCACAGATGTCCTGTTCCTCAGCATTGGCATTCTTACCTCCTCGATGAGCATAAAAATAGATCTTTTTTATGAAGAAAAATAAGTGATCTCTCTGTTATTGTACTTAATTTTTTATATAAGTCAGTGGCTTATTTCTGAGTTCTGTTTTCTCTATCACTGGTTTTTGGAGATGCTTTGTGCTTGGTTTACTATTTCTGGTCTGGAGTGAATCCAAGTCACACAAAAATAGGTTAAAGCAGTTGGAATTTAAGTCTCCAGTCCAACACCAGTCTGTGCTGGACAGACAAAACTATGGTGGCCTGATTAATAAACAGTCAAGAACATTTTCTTGTCTGGATTACTGGTGTCTGAACCACACAGGCACCATTATGACCCAACTCCTGAATAGAGTAACCAGTTTTGTGGCTAGGTCCTATTGATACACATATGTGAATAGATATTAAACTCTAACATGACTCATTAATTTCCAGACGGTGTTATGTGACGGTGAGTTGAATCTGTCTGCAGCTTGAGTAACCAATAGCACTCTGGAAAGTACAATTCTTGAAACTGATAGGACAGCATGGCTGTTAAATGGCTTGTCATTTTCTTGAGCTCACAGATTATGTTCAGTTTTTAAAATTTATTAGTTTGTGGGATGTGGGCGTCGCTGGCTATGCCAGCACTTATTGCCCATCCCTAATTGCCCTTGAGAAGGTGATGGTGAGCTGCCCTCTGGAACTGCTGCAGCCCTTGGGGTGGAGGTACACCAACAGTGCTGTTAGGAAGGGAGTTCCAGGATTTTGACCCAGCGACAGTGAAGGAACAGCGATTATAGTTCCAAGTCAGGAAGGTGTGTGGCTTGGAGGGGAACTTGCAGGTAGTGTTGCTCCCATGCATCTGCTGCCTTTGTCCTTCTAAGTGGTAGAGGTTTGGCAGGTGCTGTCTAAGGAGCCTTGGTGAGATTTTGCAATGCATCTTATATATGGTATATACTGCTGCCAATATGCGTCTGTGGTGGAGGGAGTGTATGTTGAGGCAGCCGTCACGTGCCGTCCCATTCCCAAACAGAAAAGCCGCGGGTCATCAGAGGCAGAAGGTTTCACGACAGAAGGTAAGTTCTGCTTTTAGGGGTCCCACTCTGCATACTGGAAGGAAAGGGGGAGGGGAATACTCAGGGGTCTCATTCTGCATACTGGAAGGGAGGAGAGGGGGGGGGGAATACTCAGGGGTCTCTGCATACTGGAAGGAAGGAGGGGGAGGGGATACTCAGGGGTCTCATTCTCCATACTGGAAGGGAGGGAGATACTTGGGGGTCTCACTCTGCATACTGGAAGGGAGGAGGGTGGGATATGCAGGGGTCTCAGTCTGCATACTGGAAGGGAGTTACTATGTACCCTCCCTCCGTAAATTGTGTATGCTCTGTTTGTGTTTGTGAAGGAGCAATGGCACTCTAGTCACCCAGTGTTTGGGGAGGGTGCCAGAAAGGGTAGGAACGTTAAGGTTATAAGGATGGTGGGGGCAATTGATGCATCTGGTAGGATCTTGATGTGGTCATGATGTGCCTCTCTTAGTTATACCCAAGTTGGGCCATGCCACACCACAGAGTTGATCCATTTAGCACTTGATGTACCCATCAACGCCAATCCCTGCCCTGTTAGGAATCTTAGAATTATTGAAGAATACAACTTGATTTCTCACATGGAAATAGGTATGGCTCATCCAACAGCATGCGATCTGCTTCTCCTGAGGATCCGTATGTGCTGGAGGCAAGATCAACAGGCAGGTGCGGTCCACGTAGAGGCCCCCAGTTGTGAGCTGCAACCCCCAAGGGGAAATCGCCATTACGGTCGCTGTGCATCTACAGGCCCCACATAATATGCCATCGGATGTCAGAGCACCAGTTTCAGGGGCGATTGCACATGTAGAGAGGGTGATGACACGTCTCACTGCCCTGCTCGACGATGACCTGCAGCCCCATGGGCTTCGGTTGACATCCTATGCCTGCGGTCCTCATAGTTGCAGCAGCTCTTAACCTTGATGCCTATGCAGCCTTTTAGGGGTCACACAGTCAGCAGTGCACCGCTGCATGAGGGAGGACACCGTTGCCCTGCACCAGAGGGCCAGTGAGTATGTCCGCTTCAGGACAGAACCTCATAGCCAGGCCCATTGCCGGAGAACCATAAACGTCAGGGTCCACAGACTGCACCCATGTGGCCATAAGGCCTCCCGTTACCATTAAAGGAATCCTGTCAATTTAGGTGCAGCTGGTATTTCATCACTGGAGATGCTTCATGCAAATCGGTGACCGCTTCTCAGGCAGCTGCCATGACACCTGGGTCCTGCGCCAGTCCCAGCTGCCACTGCTGTTCACTGAACTGGCTCAGATGGAGGGGTGGCTTCTTGGAGACAAGGACTATCCCTTGCAGACATGGCTCCCGACACAAGTGAGAGACCCCATCACTGCTGCAGAGGATAGTAATAACGCCATCCATTGAGCTGAAAGATCTGCCATTGAGCAGATGATCTTCATGTTCTAAATGTGCCTGGATAGGTAGGGTGGTGCCCTGTACAATGGGCTAAAAACAGCATGACCTTTCTTTCCTGCTTGCAGTGGTCTACACAAATACGCACCCAATAGGGGAGCGCCTGGAATTAAGAGGAGAGACGTCAACTGCATTCATCCTCAGCCTGTGAGGACAATCAGGACCTATAACAGGAAGGTAGATGCCACCCAGGCTGTGCATGCAGGGATAGCAGGGATCTATTGATGAATGGCAGTGCCTTAGCAGACAAAGGCTCTCTGCTCCATATGAGCTGACATGAGCTCTGGAAGTCACACATCGGCCTTGCTCGCCTGCTGTGCAACAGTCTACATCTGCAGCATGTCAGTGTAAACCATTTGAGTCAGCAGCTGACTGATCCAATTTTCATGTCACTGCATCCGTTGAGAGGCTCATGAGTTATGGTGGCATGGCAATGAGTCAGTTGCATACATTAGCGTTCCTGGAGGGCCAACAGAGCAAGGGATGTGTCATTGGTGCTACATGCTGGCACACGTCATGGACACAGGAAAACAAGACACACATGTTGGTGAATAAGATTTAGTGCAACGATTGTTCACATTGCTGTGACACCCGTGCATTCCCATTTGTGCTCATGTGTTCTCTGTAAACACTTGCGAGTGCCCCTTCTCGGTGCAGTTTCTGTGCTAACAGCCTGACTGGAGGACGGCTGTTGATCTGATTTTCGTTTGGCTGTGGATGACTTTGGTGCTTGTATCCTGTGCGCACGAGGCCTTGAGGGCCTTGGCTGGCTGGGGGAGTGCTCGTTCATCCCCTTACGGTATTGGACCCTTTGACGCCGGATGGCCCCACAACAAATCACCTTCTATGCTATCTCCAGCCAGACTGCCTTGTTCAGGCGGGAGGGCCTCTTCTTACCATCGCTGGTAAAAAGAACCACCTGCCTTGCCCGCACAGCTTGGAGGAGAGTGAGCAGGGAGGCTTTGCTGCACTATGGAGCCACCCTAGAGCACCCCTCTGCCATCCTCGGTTTTTGGTGTGGTCCTTTAAATGCAAAGGTGACTCCACCATGTAACTGCTCTAACTTCTGACTGCAAGGTTTGTCTTGCACATGTTTGAAAACCAATGCAGGACTAGTGAGGAAATTTGTGCTGTTGTCATGGTTTTTCAACTATTGCACATCGACGCATGTTCACGAGCACTTTGCTTCTTCAGCAGCTGATCATGTTTATTGGTGTAATATTTCTAGTTGGCAATGCAGCAAGAATATGAACATATTTTCCTTTTTTTAACAAAGATCATTTAATTGCAGTTACATGTATTTTCACAAAATAGTTTGCAGAGAAATGAATTTAGATTCCAAATGCATATTAGTCTGCGGCTTTTCACAGTCAGATGATTAGAACCCATAGTATGTAAATATTCTTCAATTATGGTTTTATTTCTGTTGTGTATTTGCATTTTATGGTACATTTAAATCTCACGTCTTGGAAAATTAAGATTATTCAACCAGGTGCAGCACACCTACAAGAAGCAATGTAACACTTGAGTGGAAGAAGAGGATCGCAACTTCACAGGACACTGGAACACAGCAAGGTAAGTATGTGGCAGCAAGGCAGAAAGTGCTGGGGAAACTCAGCAGGTCTGGCAACATCTGTGGAGAGTGAAGTAGAGTTAACTTTCAGGTCTGTGAACTTGGTCAAGTTAACTTTGCTTCTCTCTCCACAAATGCTGCCTGACCTGCTGAGTTTCTCCAGCACTTTCTGCTTTGCTGCCAGATTGACAGCAGCCCCACTCTTCAGCGGTCAAGTAAGTATTCTTTGACAGCTGTCAGGAAGCAGGTGCTGGTGCGCTTAAAACAGGGCCCCAGCACCTGCTGCACAGATGTCAAAAGGTTCCTCACTGCGCCGGATGTCCCGCCTCTCCCCACGTAATATCGCGGGGGCTCTGTGGCGGCTGCTGAATGCGGGCACCCTGCCAAGTTTAAAGGGCACCGCCGCAGAGTTTGGTGCCTGAATAAAACTCAGCCCAAGGTTGAGAATTTTAAAATCACGGTGTTTCATTATTGTGAGCCAGTGTAGGTCAACAAGCACAGGGGTAATGGGTGAACAGGACTTTGTGCGAGTTTGAACATGGAGCAGAGATTTGGGGCTGAATTTTTGCTTCGCGGCTGGAAATAGGAGTTGGGTCTGTTTCTGGGCCCCGACTGTGCGCCCGGGGGGAAACAGTCGCTCTTTGGAATTTTGACAAGGGCACCCCCTTAATTGACATGGAGGTAGTTTTCCTGTCCAATTAAGGTCGGCAGGCGGGCTTTTGAAGCTGGAGGGCCAATCAGAGGCCTTCCAGCTTGAGAGGAGCAGCAGGCTGCAGTAAAGGATGAGTTATTGAGAGAGTGCTTCAACATGAAGATGCCCTCTCACCAACCTTTTTAAAAATTCAAATAAAAATATAGAAAAAGTAGCCAGGCCACCACTGTTGGCGAGGATGGGGTTTGTGGGATCCCTCTACAGGGTGGCCTTTGGCTGCACCTGCACCCAGGCAGGCACAGAAGGACTGTAGGACTGCCACTGGGTGCCCACCTCCAGGCAGTTACACTGCCCCCCTGTCTCATTGGGAAACTGGAGGCAGACTGAACAATTCTTGTCACCTCCTTTCTTAACAAGACTCTTAATGAGCCTAATTTATTTATTTAGAGATACAGCACTGAAACAGGCCCTTCGGCCCACCGAGTCTGTGCCGACCAACAACCACCCATTTATACTAACCCTACAGTAATCAGGGCTGTGAAACAGGGCTGTGTTCTCGCACCCACACTTTTTGGGATTTTCTTCTCCCTGCTGCTTTCACATGCGTTCAAATCCTCTGAAGAAGGAATTTTCCTCCACACAAGATCAGGGGGCAGGTTGTTCAACCTTGCCCGTCTAAGAGCGAAGTCCAAAGTACGGAAAGTCCTCATCAGAGAACTCCTCTTTGCTGACGATGCTGCTTTAACATCTCACACTGAAGAGTGCCTGCAGAGTCTCATCGACAGGTTTGCGGCTGCCTGCAATGAATTTGGCCTAACCATCAGCCTCAAGAAAACGAACATCATGGGGCAGGACGTCAGAAATGCTCCATCCATCAATATTGGCGACCACGCTCTGGAAGTGGTTCAAGAGTTCACCTACCTAGGCTCAACTATCACCAGTAACCTGTCTCTAGATGCAGAAATCCACAAGCGCATGGGTAAGGCTTCCACTGCTATGTCCAGACTGGCCAAGAGAGTGTGGGAAAATGGCGCACTGACATGGAACACAAAAGTCCGAGTGTATCAGGCCTGTGTCCTCAGTACCTTGCTCTACGGCAGCGAGGCCTGGACAACGTATGCCAGCCAAGAGAGACGTCTCAATTCATTCCATCTTCGCTGCCTTCGGAGAATACTTGGCATCAGGTGGCAGGACTATATCTCCAACACAGAAGTCCTTGAAGCGGCCAACACCTCCAGCTTATACACACTACTGAGTCAGCGGCGCTTGAGATGGCTTGGCCATGTGAGCCGCATGGAAGATGGCAGGATCCCCAAAGACACATTGTACAGCGAGCTCGCCACTGGTATCAGACCCACTGGCCGTCCATGTCTCCGCTATAAAGACGTCTGCAAACGCGACATGAAATCATGTGACATTGATCACAAGTCGTGGGAGTCAGTTGCCAGCATTCGCCAGAGCTGGCGGGCAGCCATAAAGACAGGGCTAAATTGTGGCGAGTCGAAGAGACTTAGTAGTTGGCAGGAAAAAAGACAGAGGCGCAAGGGGAGAGCCAACTGTGCAACAGCCCCGACAAACAAATTTCTCTGCAGCACCTTTGGAAGAGCCTGTCACTCCAGAATTGGCCTTTATAGCCACTCCAGGCGCTGCTTCACAAACCACTGACCACCTCCAGGCACGTATCCATTGTCTCTCGAGATAAGGAGGCCCAAAAGAAGAACAGTAATCCCATATTCACTACCACCTACCTACACTAGGGGCAATTTACAATGGCCAATTTACCTATCACCTGCAAATCTTTGGCTGTGGGAGGAAACCGGAGCACCCGGTGAAAACCCACGCGGTCACAGGGAGAACTTGCAAACTCTGCACAGGCATGGCTGCTTGCCTCATGGGAAGGGCAGCTCTGCCAGGTCCTGAATCCGCCTTGTCAAAACTGGCTGATAACTGGGTTGGAAAACCGGCAAGCCGACTGGCTCCGGTATTTTCGGGCCCTGTCTGCCTTCGTTCCCAACCTCGGCAGGGCTGAAAAATTCTGTCCTTAGATGACTTCGAGTTTATGGAGGGTAGAACATGGGAAACCGACCAGGAGCGTGTTGGAGTAGTTAAGACTAGGTATAACAAGGTTTCAGCAGCAGTTGAGTTGAGGTAAAGATGGAGTCAGGTGATGTTACATAAGTCTAAATAGGCAGTCTTAGTGATGGCATAGAGCACAAAAGCAAGGAGATTATGCTAAAACTTTGTAAAATACTAGTTAAACCTCTGCCAGAGTATGGTGTTCAATCCTGGGCATCACACTTTAAGAAGGATGTCAAGCCCTTAGAGAGGTTCAGAAGAGATTTACTAGAATGATACCAGTAATACGAAACTTCAGTTATGCGGAGAGGCTGGAGAAACTTGAGTTTTCTCCTTGGAGCAGAGGAAGTTAGGAAGAAATTTGATAGAGGTGTTCAAAATTATGAATGGTTTTGATAGAGTAAATAAGGAGAAACTATTTGCAGTGTCAGAAGGGTTGTTAACAAAAGGACACAGATTTAAAGTTATTGACAAAAGAGCCAGAGTTGACATGAAGAAACCTTTTATTGCACAGTGAGTTGCAGTGATCTGGATGACATGGCCTGAAAGTGTGGTGGAAGCAGATTCATTAGCAACATTCAAAAGGGAATTGGATTAATACTTGAAGGGAAAAAAATTACAGGGATATTGGGAAAGAAGAAGGTAGTGGAACTAATTGAATAGCTCTACCAAAGGGCTGGCCCAGACACACTGGATTGAATAGCCTCCTTCGGTACCTTATTACTGTATGATTTTGTATATATATTAGCAGGTCTGTTTTGAATGCAGGTGTTTTGTCCAGACTGAACACAGTAGGAGGAGCAGCAGATGTGGAGAATGCTGAATGTGGAATGTAAGATTGCTGATCTTGAAGAGTGTTCTATAAAATATCTGTATAATAGGAATTGGTATATGGACACCATTAGTAGATTTCTCCCTTTCACCAGTCTGTTTGGCAGAATTCTGATGAAACGTCACAGACCTGAAATGTTAACTCTGTTTTTCTCTCCACAGGTGCTGTACATTTCCAGCATTTTCTGTTTTTATTATAGCAGTCATTACTTGCCACATTCCTAGATCCATGACTTAATTTACCAATGCATTGTTCCCTGTATCTACATTTGTTTTATAGTGTAGAACTATTTATAGCAGGCAAAACAAATTACTGTTTTGTAAATGACTTGCACTGTACTTCAGTCCTTTATTTGTATTAAAATGATTTATTAACTCATCAGGTCTCATATTTCCATACACATGATAGTTAAATAGTTTCCAAACTTCTGATGTTCTTGAACCAGCAATAGGGGCCCTCTGATTATCTTTCATTCCCTCTGGGGAAGCGCATTGGCTTGGGGCTTCCCACCGCTAAAACCAAAAACCTTTGTGTGGAATAAATGTGTTCCATTCATTGGTGCCACACTGCATTAATAAATCCTTTGCATTGTTTACCTGGTTTCTGCTGTCCCAGTAGTATGATACAGGAATGTTTGACTTACCAGTTGATGAAATAGATACTATTGGTCATTTATCATGTGGATTTACTTGCATAAAAATGATGCATATTGATTTTTCTCTTAGGAGCCAAGCCAGCCCAACAAAGACTACATCATTAATTTCGAAATTCGTTCACTACGGGATAGCCGAAGTCTTATAGAGACCGTTGGGATTGAGGATGCCTGCGCATTCATTGAAGAAAATCCTCATCCTAGGCTTTGGTAAGGAGTATATCCCAAAATCTCAATGTATTCCTATTCAATCAGTCTTCACATGAAACAAATTTTGCAGTTATCCCATGGAGGTGGAGAAAGCTTGCTTGTGATGCTTCAAGTGGTTTCTTTGTTCCTGCTGTACGCAAAGGTTGGTCCTCAGTTGTATTATGTTTTCTTTCTTATTGTCTTCCATACCACAAAAACTTTGAATTCATTTATTAAGGTTTTTCTTGAGAATACAATTTGTAATTCTTATCCGGAGTGTAGAGCTTGTAAACAGGAAGTTCAGTCAAAATGCCAATGGGTTTCTCAGGTTTTGTTTTGTGATTTTAGTGTACAAATTTATTTACCAGTTTTCAAGGATGCCATCTTGAATGGCAGCCTACTGCAGTTAACCTCAAATGAACCAGAAAGTACTAGGAGATCCTGTCATTCTTAATATTCTAGGAGGGAATGTTGAGTGCAATATCGGACTTGAACCTCCATAGTGAAAAAAGGCCTTCCTTTCAGACCAGTGACAAATTTGTATTGAAGACTAAGCCAACAAAAACCTTGAAGGAAAAGTCTTACGTCTACCTTCTTTTCAGTCACCTAATGACTTCCAATCTCAGCATGCCCATGACAAGAGATAGTAATGAACTACAGCTGATGGTTTCATTAGATAAGCTCCAAATTTTGTCAGATGTTCAAGTGGGAAGGAGTCGATTACATCAGTATTCTAACTCAGATGAATAGTCAGATCCACCATATTGACCATTAGGAATTCCAACTGATTGCATGACTTTTACAAGAACGCGGGTTTCAAAGGTGGTGATGCTATGAGGTTCCAGAAAGATTTCATTAAATGCTTACAGAATATAAAGCAAGCATTTTGTTCACTGCTGTCACATGCACTGTCAGGATGGAATGTGGAGGCATTTTTATCTTCTGATATTGCTACTTCTGGGACTCTTTTTCCAAACTTGCTGAGAGTCCAGTGCTTCTGCCTAACACCCAACTCTGGTGGATACATAGTGGGAAAATATCCTATTGCTACGGTTTGTGAAATATGCCTGAAAAATATACAAATTGAATTTGGTTCCAAGCAAGCCAACATCAGAACCTTTTGAAATTTTTTTAGAATTAGAACATTAGGACATTACAGCGCAGTACAGGCCCTTCGGCCCTCGATGTTGCGCCGACCTGTGAAACCATCTGACCTACACTATTCCATTTTCATCCATATGTCTATCCAATGACCACTTAAATGCCCTTAAAGTTGGCGAGTCTACTACTGTTGCAGGCAGGGCGTTCCATGCCCCTACTACTCTCTGAGTAAAGAAACTACCTCTGACATCTGTCCTATATCTATCACCCCTCAACTTAAAGCTATGTCCCCTCGTGTTTGCCATCACCATCCGAGGAAAAAGACTCTCACTATCCACCCTATCTAACCCTCTGATTATCTTATATGTCTCTATTAAGTCACCTCTCCTTCTCCTTCTCGCTAACGAAAACAACCTCAAGTCCCTCAGCCTTTCCTCGTAAGACCTTCCCTCCATACCAGGCAACATCCTAGTAAATCTCCTCTGCACCCTTTCCAAAGCTTCCACATCCTTCCTATAATGCGGTGACCAGAACTGCACGCAATACTCCAGGTGCGGTCTCACCAGAGTTTTGTACAGCTGCAGCATGACATCATGGCTCCGAAACTCGATCCCCCTACTAATAAAAGCTAACACACCATATGCCTTCTTAACAGCCCTATTAACCTGGGTAGCAACCTTCAGGGATTTATGCACCTGGACACCAAGATCTCTCTGTTCATCTACACTACCAAGAATCTTCCCATTAGCCCAGTACTCTGCATTCCTGTTACTCCTTCCAAAGTGAATCACCTCGCACTTTTCCGCATTAAACTCCATTTGCCATCTCTCAGCCCAGCTCTGCAGCCTATCTATGTCCCTCTGTTCCCTACAACATCCTTCGGCACTATCCACAACTCCACCGACCTTAGTGTCATCCGCAAATTTACTAACCCACCCTTCTACACCCTCTTCCAGGTCATTTATAAAAATGACAAACAGCAGTGGCCCCAAAACAGATCCTTGCGGTACACCACTAGTAACTAAACTCCAGGATGAACATTTGCCATCAACCATATGTTGGTTGGTTTGAGCTTACGTTTTTTTTAAAACTTAGAATAGTTTGCTGACTGCTGTGGTAGTGAATGTATACACATTATGAAACCAACTTATCTTTTTTTTAACCATGCAAAGAAGGTAGTTCAGAAATCTCTTAATTTTATGCTCTATGTTGTTTGAGTTTCACTTGTCTCACAAAGTCATGGTTGAAATTATATCCACCTTATCTTACTTTCACTGAAGGTTCCACCTAGTGGATGTGCATAGCATGTTACATTTTTAATTCTAGCAATGTAAAATGCTAATAATTGTGAACATTACTAGGTAAACCCTTCGCCAAAAATAACATAGGTAGTGAAATTTATGTTTGTCTTGCTGTTGAACAGGGAAAGACCCAGAGAGGGTTACAGCTCAATAGCTTTTTTGCCAACCTGCAAAGAGCACTTTATGATGTCATCTGTAAGGCAATCCCTACAGTAGTAAAGAGCGGTTATGTTATGCTGCTTAGCACCCACTTATTAGGTGGTACACAGTCACGCAAGGATTGAAAATGGGAACCAAGATGCTCATGCAACTTTAGATGAGATGTGCGCAGGATGCCATCTTGGTAAAGGTATTTGCGTGCATGAACACACCGTAGGCAACATGTAGCAAGATGATGATGCAAGTCAGTGTGCAATGCTGATCTGACACCAGCACAGCCATTTTCAAACTCCACACTCCATCCAATGCCCAGTCTTAACCTCGCATAGCTGAATGTGACATTAAATAAAAAGAAGGAATACCAACCCTACCCCCCACCCCACCAGTGCTATCTAAAGGGAGCATGAACTACTTACAGGTTGGCTGGCTGCTGGTGCAATTGTACATATTTTTCATATTTTTGGAGCTTACCCTTGTTGGCATCTGCTTTCCTGTTCTATTTTGTTTTGTTACTTTAAACACCAGAGCACCTGGACATCAGTTGTAACAACCACAAAATCAGGTCTTTAACAAGCTCATGTGACACAATCCAAGATGAGTACTCCAGTAAATCATATCACACTATGCCAATATGATTACATGATTGTTTATTCTTTACTTCTCGATTCAACATGTAAACTCAGATACATCACACTCCACAATCCAGCATGATTACAGCATACAGTGGTTTACTCAAAAAACTTATACCAATTCTACCTTTTATCTCTACATTCCATATGCACTAACACTAAACTACAATACATCCAAAGACATATGATGCAGACTGTTATGAAAGTACTTCCATTTTTTGTTAAATATTTTTTTGAAGACTCATATTTAAAGTGTGGAAATTGATTCATTTTTGGAAGACTGAAGATTTCATAGATGCTGGACTTTGGTTTTTTTTGTTGAAAGGACACTGAAAAGTCTTGTTTAAAAGGCACCTTTTCTGGATAACACATGCCTTAAGCTCAATAAACAACAGAAACCTTGGTGACTTGGGGAAATGTTTACTGAGAAGTGACATGTTAGGATTTATGAGGGTCAGGAGGTAGTTTTGCTTCTGAGATATTGTTCTGGTTCAGTTGGAGTGTGGACAGTGTTGAAAAGTAGTTAGTTTTGTAGCCTGCTGAAAAGAAACCCCCAGGTCATCTTTCCTGCACCTCTCTAAGAGACCCTAAGAAATCCAGTGGGCTGGAGTTTAAAGCCTCTCCGCCGCTGGGAACGGTGATGGGGGGGAAATGAAGATTGCAACGGAGGAGGCCCGACCCCGATGGTGGCAGGCCCCATACCGATCTCCGTGGTGACGGCAACGCCTCGTTGTGGCTGCCCCGCCTCTCAGTGATGGGATCCGCATTAAAATATGTTAATGCCTACTTGCCATGCAGGCTGCAGCGCTTTAGCCACCATGTTGCAATCTTTATTCTGACGTGCGGCAATGCCGTGCTTTTGAATTCCCATTCAGGCAAACCAAGTGCGACACCTGTAGGGAGGGGGGAGGAGGTGAGTTTCTCTGTGCGGGAGGGGGGAAGCCGCGTTACAATGCTGCGGATTGGTCGCAGAGGTGATGAGGACAAAGGTTCCGAACTTTGGAGGGGAGAAGTCAAATTGTCAAGGTAGGTATGCCGGGGCGGGGGTGGGGGAAGAGGGGAAAAGGGTAGGAATGTTGTGATATGCCATTGGGGGGCAGTGGGAGAGTGCATGGAAAGGTTATTTTATTCATTTTTACAAAACCTTACAGTAACTGGCCCTTTAAATTTCAAATGCTTATTGAGGGCTGTAAGCCCTTTAAAAATGGTGCTGGATGCCGTTGCCGGCAACAGCTCACCTGCCCCCACCCACATGATCGGGGTGGGGTGGGGTGGGGGGGGTGGCGGTGGCTGCCCCGGACATGCTAATGAGACATCGCGTTTGGAATCGCAGCGGCTCCGTTGTCCCCATGCGTACAGGCCGCATTTTGTTATGCATGCTGCCGAATGTTGCTGGCAGAGCCATGTCAGAGTGTGTCAGCTCCTTTTTCTCTATCTCTTTGGAAAAACCCTGCGAATTCAGAGTGTGATGCCATATTTCTTCTGGAAAGCCGACCAGACTATTTCTCGACTCTCCAGAACAAACTGATTCTGAAAAGATCCCAGTGACCGGTATACCCGTGCCAGACCGAAAGGGACGACTGACATCCTTCCATACCTTTTTTTTTCTTCAAGAATTAGCAAGTATTTGGTCAAAGTGTTCCTTTTTTTGTCTTGTTTTGTCTTTTTTTTTGTAAAAGACCTTTGAACCATAAAACCTGCAAACCATAGAAAAGTCACGGCACAGAAAGAGGCCATTTAGCCCATTGTGTCTGCGCCAGCCGAAAAAACTAGCCGCCCAATCTAATCCCACCTTCCAGCACCTGGTCCATAGCCTTGCAGGTTACAGCACTTCAGGTGCAGATCCAGGTACCTTTTAAATGAGTTGAGGGTTTCTGCCTCCACCACCGATCCGGGCAGTGAATTCCAGACACCCACTACTGTCTGGATGAAAAACCTTTTCCTCATGTCCCCTCTAATCCTTCTACCAATCACCTTAAATCTGTGCCCCCTGGTAGTTGACCTCTCCACTAGGGGAAACTGGCCCTTCCTTTCTACTCTATCTAGGCCCTCATGATTTTGTACATCTCAATTAAGTCACCCCTCAGCCTCCTCTGTTCTAAGGAAATCAACGCTAGTCTATCCAATATTTCCTTATAGTTACAACTTTCAAGCCCTGCAACATTCTTTTAAATTTCCTCTGTACTCTCTCCAGGGCAGTCATGTCCTTCCTGTAATGTGACCAGAATGTACGTAATACTCCAGCTGTGGCCTAACCAGCATTTCATACAGTTCCAGCATTACATCCCTGCTTTTGGATTCTATACCTCAGCCAATAAAGGAAAGCATTCCATATGCCTTCTTCACCACTTTATCTACCTGTCCTGCCACCTTTGGGACCTGTGGACATGCACTCCAAAGTCTCTCATTTCTTCTACCCCTCTCAATATCCTCCCGTTTATTGGTTATTCCCTTGCTTTGTTTGCCCACCCCAAATGCATTACCTCACACTTCTCTGGATTGAATTCCATTTGCCACTTTTCCACCTACTCAGCCAAACCATTGATATAATTCTGGAGTCTACATCTATCCTCTTCACTATCAACTGCACGGCCAATTTTTGTGTCATCTGCAAATTTCCCAATCATGCCTCCCACATTTAAGTCCAAATCATTAATAATTACTGCAAACAGCAAGGGACCCAACACTGTAGAACGCCACTGGAAACCGCCTTCCATTCGCAAAAACATCAATTGACCATTACGCTTTGTTTCCTGTCACTGAGCCAATTTTGGATCCAACTTGTCACATTCCCTTGTATCCCATGGCTTTTATTTTTCTGACCAGTCTGCCATGTGGGACCTTGTCACATGCCTTAGCAAAGTCCATGTAGCCCCCATCCACTGCACTACCCTCATCAATCCTCCTTGTTACTTCCTCAAAAAATTCAATTAAGTTAGAAAGACACAATCTTCCTTGAACAAATCCATGTCGACTATCCCTGATTGATCTGTGTTTTTCTAAGTGGCAGCTTATCCTATCTCTCAGAATTGATTCTAATAATGTGCCCACCACCGAGGTCAGACTGACAGGCCTATCCCACGCACCTTTTTAAACAATGTTCACAGACCTCCAGTCCTCTGGTACCTCACATGTATCTAGTGAGGATTTGAAGATAATCCTCAGAGCAGGGATGTCTTGCTGCAATTATACAGGGCCTTGGTGAGGCCACACCTGGAATATTGTGTGCAGTTTTGGTCTCCTTTTCTGAGGAAGGATGTTCTTGCTATAGAGGAAGGTTTACCAGACTGATTCCTGTGATGGCGGGACTGACATACGAGGAGCGATTGAGTCGGTTAGGATTATATTTGCTGGAGTTCAGAAGAGTGAGGGGGGGATCTCATAGAAACCGATAAAATTCCAACAGAATTTGACAGGGTAGATGCAGGAAGGATGAATGGCGGAGCAGGCTCAAAGGGCCAAATGGCCTACCCCTGCTCCTATTTTCTATGTTTCTATTTCTTCCCTGTCTTCCTTTATCAGCCTGGGATACAATCCATCTGGCCCTGGTGATTTATCCACTTTCAAGAATGTCAGACCCTCTAGTACTTCCTCTCTCATTGTGCTTTTCGTATCTAATATTTCACACTCCTCTTTTACTACAATGTCTGCATCATCCCTCTCCTTTGTGAAGACAAAGACAAAAAAACTCATGAAGAACCCTGCCCACATCTTCTGCATCCACGCATAAGTTCCCTTGTACATCTTTGATAGTCCCTACCCTTTCCTTAGTTATCCTCTTGCTCTTAAAATACTGATAAAACATCTTTGGATTTTCCTTGATTTTACCTGAAAATAATTTTTCATGTCCTCTCTTTGCTTTCCTAATTTCCTTTTTTACTTCACCCCTGCACTTTCTACACTCCTCTAGGCTTTCTAAAGTATTAAGTTTTTTTGTGACCATCATAAGCTTTCTTTTTCCACTTTATCTTACCCTGTATGCTTCTAGATAACCAGAGGGGCTCTAGATTTGGCAGTACCACCCTTTTTCTTTGTGGGAACATGTCTACACTGTGCCTATAGAATCATGCTTTTGAAAGCCTCCCACTAGTTTGCCACTGATTTTTCTGCAAGTAGCTGTATCCAGTCCACTTTTGCCAGATCACCTCTCAGCTTCGTAAAATTTGCCTTCCCCCAATTTAGAACTTTTACTCGTGTTCTATCTTTGTCCTTTTCCATGATTATGCTAAAACTAATTGTAATATGGTCACTATCTCTAAAATGGTCACCCACTGCTACTTCATCCACTTGACCAGCTTCTAAATCTAGAATTGCGCCCCCTCTCATTGGGCTTGTTACGTACTGGCTAAAAACGTTCTCTTGAATGCAGTTCAAGAATTTTGTGCCCTCAGTGCCCTACACACTGTTTGTATCCCAGTTGATATTAGGGTAGTTGAAATCTCCAACTATTATGGCCTATTGTTTTTGCACTCAGAAATTTGCCAACATATTTGTTCTTCTATCTCCCTCTCACTATTTGGAGGTCTATAGTACACTCCTAGTAGTGTGGCTGCTCCTTTTTTTATTTCTGAGCTCAACCCTATGGCCTCATTTGATGATTCATTTAGCATATCGTCTCTCCTCAAAGCTGTTATTGATTCCTTAACCAATAATGCTAGACCCCCTCCTTTTTTATCCCCCTCCCTGTTCCGCCTGAAAACTCTATATCTAGGGATGTTGAGCTGCCGTTCTTGCCCCTCTTTAAGACAAGTTTCCATTGTAGCAATGATATCGTGTTGCCATGTGTCTGTCTGTGCCCTCAGCTCATCGGCTTTATTTACTCCTTGCATTTAAATAAATACCTTTTAACACTGCCAAATTCCTGTGCTGCACACTTTTTTATCTCTCCTTCTGTCTTTCAGAGTAACTCGCTAATTTTCTGCCTCCATTCCCTGCCCTGAATTTGTCCTATCTGAAACCGCCCTCAGGTTCCCATCCCCCTGCCAATCTAGTTTGAACCATCCCCAACAGCACTAGCAAACCTTCCTGCAAGGATATTCGTCCCAGTCCTGTTCAGGTGTAGACTGTCCAGCTTGTACAGGTCCCACCTTTCCCAGAACCAGTCCCAATGTCCCAGAAATCTGAAGCCCTCCCTCCTGCACCATCTTTCCAGCCACACATTCATCTGATGTATTCTCCTATTTCAAAACTCACTAGCACGTGGCCTTGGGAGTAATCCGCAGATTACTGCCTTTGAGGTCCTGCTTGCTAATCTCTTTCCGAAATCCCTAAACTCAGCCTGCAGGACCTCATCCCTTTTTCTACTTATATTGTTGATACCAATATGGCCCACAACTTCTGGCTGTGCACCTTCACTCTCCAGAATGCTCTGTAGCCGCTTGGTGATATCCATGACCCTTGCACCAGGGAGGCAACATACCATCCTAGAAACACGTCTACAACCACAGAAATGCCTGTCGGTTCCCTAACCTTTTATGTGGCACCTTATCAAAAGCCTTCTTAAAATCCATATAAACAACATTCACTTCAGTCTTTTCATCAACCTTCTCTGATACTTCATCAAAAAATTCCATTAATTAATCAAGCATGATCTGCATTTTACATATCTATGCTGGCTATCCTTAATTAAGTAGAACCTTTCCAAGTGTCTGTTGATTTTTTCCCCCCTGATTATTGTTTCTAAAACCTTACCCACCACTAAAAGGCCAGTAGTTGCTAGGACTGTCCTTACACCCTTTCTTGAATGAGGGTGTCACATTTGCCACTCTTCAATCTTCTGGCACCTCCACCATATCCAGGGAAGATTGGAATATTATAGTAAGCCCTTCTGCTATCTCGATCCCCACTTCCTTTAGCAACTTGGGATGCAAGCCATCCAGACCAGGTGAATTATCTACCCTAAGCATAGCCAGCTTTTTTAGTACCTCCCCCCTCTCAGTTTTTACCCTATCCATTGCCTCAGCACTCTCCGCTTCTACCGATATTTTGTCAGATTTCACTTTCTGAGTGAACACTGATACAAAGTACTCATTAAGTATTGTGCCCTGTGTCTCTAAACATATATTACTCTCTTTGTCCCTAAAAGGGCCTCCACCTCTTACTAACCACTTACTATTTATATGCAGGTTGGAAACTTTTGGGTTCCCTTTTATGTTGACTACCATTCTATTCTCATGTTCTCTCTTTGCCAGTTTTATTTTCCTCTTCACCTCCCATCTGAACTTATTGTATATGGTCTGGTTCTCACTTGATGAATTCACCTGACATGCATCATACACTTTTTTTTTTGTTTCAGACTCGGCCCACCAAGTCTGTGCCGACCATCAACCACCCATTTATACTAATCCTACACTAATCCCATATTCCTACCACATCCCCACCTGTCCCTATATTTCCGTACCACCCACCTACACTAGAGGCAATTTATAATGGCCAATTTACCTATCAACCTGCAAGTCTTTGGCATGTGGGAGGAAACCGGAGCACCCGGAGGAAACCCACGCAGACACAGGGAGAACTTGCAAACTCCACACAGGCAGTACCCAGAATTGAACCCGGGTCGCTGGAGCTGTGAGGCTGCAGTGCTAACCACTGCGCCACTGTGCCGCCCTCGTATCTCCCTCGTCATCCAAAGAGCCCTCTTCTTGGTTCCCTTACTTTTCGCCCTTGTTAGAATGTACCTAGCCTAAACGTGAAGCATCTCTTCCTTAAAGATAACCCATTGTTCCGATACAGCTCTTCCTGTCAATCGTTGGTTCCATTCTACCTTGTCTAGATTCCTTCTCATTGCGTTGAAATTACCGTCTTCCAATCCAGACGTTCTATCTTATTTTGTTCCTTGCTTTGCTGCATTAGTAGTCTATATCTTAGGATACTCTTACCCAAGTCCTCCTGACAGACAGTTGGTCCACTTGGCCCACCCCATTTCCCAGCACCAGCTTCAGCAATGGCTTCTTTCTATAATAAAAGCAAAATACTGCAGATGCTGGAAATCTGAAATAAAAACAGAAAGTGCTGGAAATACTCAGCAGGTCTGACAGCATCTGTGGAGAGAGAAACGGAGTTAATGTTTCAGGTCTGTGACCTTTCATCAGAACTCAACTACGGCTCCTTTCTAGTTGGGCTGCGAACATACTGATCAAGAAAGTTCTCCTGAACACACTTCAGAAATTCCTCCCCCTCCTTTCCTTTTACTCTAAAATGATCCCAGTCGATATTTGGGTAATTAAAGTCCCCCAATATCACCACTCTATAGTTCTTGCTCATCTCTGTGATTTGCCTGCAGATTTTCATCTCTATCTCTCTCGCTATTTGGAAGCCTATAAAATACTCTGAGTAATGTGACCATACCTTTTGCCTTCTCAGCTCTAACCAAATGGATTCTGTCCTTGCCCTTGCAGGACATTCTTTCCAACACTGCAATGCCTTCCCTAATCAATGCTGCCACCCCACCTCCTTTTTTTCCTTCTTTATTGTTTTTGGACAATTGCATGAGATTGTGATTGAAATCTGCCATCTGCAGTCACAACTGCAACCTCAAAGCAGGGCAAGAACAGCATTGCCTGCGTTTGTCAAGGTGACTGTTGCTTTTAACATTTGTGCTTCTGGCTCCTTTCAGGCTGCTGCTAGGGATATAAGCAGTCTTGCAGTGCACTGCTGTATGAGGCACTCTGTCTCATTCCCTCTTGCCAGTGTTACGGACAGATAGGAAATGATAAGGGTGGTTTCCCTTTTCACCTCTCAACTGACCACAGTGTTTTTATTAGAATTGTGCTTTAACCCTTGAAAGTTTTAATGGTCAATGAACAGATAAATGACTTTTTTTGCAGATTTAAAGATAAATGTTTATTGAACACAACCCAAAAATTCACATCTTCACCCACACACATCTGCACACACACAAGAGAAGATAGAGATTAAAAGATAGCATGCATTTAGGTCTTTTGTTTCTCAAAAGAGTTTGTTGTGAAACCTTGTTGGTTTTCCCGGGAGGAGAGTTTCGAGTGAATGGATGCTTGGCTGCAAACTTCTTTGATTGATTAAATCTCAGTTGCAGTCCGTTGATGAAGATCCTGTTTCAGTCTCTCAGATGGGGAGCTTTCACAGGTCACCTTTTTGTCTCTGCCTCTTGGTAATGTTTAAAATGGTATTTGGCAGGGTCTCCTTCTCACTCAGCTGCCTAGCTGGCTGGTGTTCTTGTCTCTGCTCTGCTTTGTTCTCTGGCTTTCTGCACAGAAATGTCTTTTTTTTAAAAAGCCTTATCAAGCTTGGTTTCTGTCAGGTGATCAAAGTTGCTCTCCCCGGTGTTTTCATACAATGTCTGTGAATGTGTGGCCATGTTAGACAATGGTGTTTGAATGTTGCACATCTTGACAAAGTGGTATTTGGTCACACCTCTTATCCAGAGTTTGGAGACACTGTGTCTGCAAAGGTTAGTCCAACTGATAGGAAAGGTATCCTTTAACATGGAATGGGGCCATTAGTGTTTCTAATGCTTTCTTCAAGGCTGGTCCAAATATGATGAGGGTTTCAGTCTCCAGCAGTCACTATGTATATTCACAGTACAGGAGAGGTCTCTTGACATCTTACTATATTTTGTCTGGAAGCAAAAATGTGTCCTTTTTTGGAAGGTTAATTCATCAGTTCATTTTTTATAGTTCATAATTGTTCCTTGCATGAGCGCAACACCAGAGACAAGCAGGTGGAATGAGCATGAGGTTTTGTATGGATTGCAGGGGGTGGGAAGGTGGGGGGGGTGGGGTCATTGACTCCAGCACATTGCCTTGCGTACACCTCATGTGAATTCAGCCATTTTCATGAACCACAAGCAGGTGGTGATGTTCCCATGTTGCCCTTGTCCTTCTAATCGATAGAGGTCATAGCTTTGGAAGGTCATACGATGTGCTTCCTCAGTAACTGTAGCATGGGTGTTGGAAGGCTGCTGACATACAATTGAGGAGACTGCAGATGGCCTGAGAGGATGGCCTTGAGTACCTCTGGGTCCAAAGGCACCATCTTTGCATAGGCTGCAGCAGCCTGGGCCTTGGCTGACAGGCAATGGCAAGGCCACTGGTGGAGTGGTGGGGTGGGAGTGGAAATGCTGTCATCTTGAGAGAGGACAGCAGGTTTGTGTTCCATGAAGGCATTGCCACTCTTCCAGGATCGCACCTCAGTTAGAAAATAGATAGATGGACTGCTCTGATGCCCTGGGCACCCCTTTGTACATTGGTATCCGGAGCCATTCCAGCACTCAGAATTTTGATGGAAGCTGCCTGTGCTGCAGTGGAATCTGTGATATCTGCCATCAGATGCTGCATCATGATGGGTTCCACTGGTGCGCTGATGGAAGTAATCACTCATTCCATGGGCTCCAAGCTCTGCACAGAGCCCAGTTCCAAGTTGGTGCCTGATTCTTCCATACTCTTTGACATTATGCCTGGGGTTCCAGCAGGCTTTCCAGTGCATCACGCATTTGGTAATGTACACCCATCAGCCGCCTTCTGTAGTAAAAGCAGAAAGCGCTGGAAATACTCAGCAGGTCTAGCAGCATCTGTGTAGAGAGAAGCAGGGTTAACGTTTCAGGTCTCTGAACTGATGAAAGGTCACAGACCTGAAACGTTAACTCTGCTTCTCTCTCCACAGATGCTGCCAGACCTGCTGAGTATTTCCAGCACTTTCTGTTTTTATTTCAGATTTCTAGCATCTGCAGTATTTTGCTTTGATTTTGAGCCCAGTTTTTAAATTTATTCGTTTGTGGGATGTGGGCATCGTTGGCTAGGCAAGCATTTACTGCCCATCTCTAATTGCCCTTGAACTGAGTTTATGCTAGGCCATTTTAGAAGGCATTTTAAGAGTCAACTACATTGCTGTATGTCTGGAGTTACATGTTGGCCAGACCAAATAAAAATGGCAGATTTCCTTCCCTAAATGACATTAGTGAGTCAGATGGATTTTTACAACAATCGACAATGGTTTCATGGTCACCATTAGACTAGCTTTTAATTCCAGATTTATTAATTGAATTCAAATTTCACCATCTGCCATGGTGGGATTAGAACCCATGTCCCCAATGCATTATTGGCCTGGCCTCTGGATTACTAGTCTAGTGACGTTACCACTACACCACCGCCTCCCCGGAATTAGGTCAGTCATGTAAATTCTGTCACATTCCTTACTTGTGCCTTGTAGGTGGTGAAGGGGCCTTGAGGGATCTGGAGCTGAGCCACTCATCATAAGGGTATCCAACCCCTGCCTTGTTCTTGTAGCTATGGTATTGATGTGGCTGGTCCAGTTAGATGTATGACCACGATTATGATAGTAGGGGCCTCAGTGATGCTGGTGCTGTTGAAAATCAGGGGAGATGTTGGACTTTTTCTTGTTGAAAGTGGCTTTTGACTGCATTTATGTCGTGTAAATGTTACCTGTCACTTTTGAACCAATGGATGTTATCCAGGTTCTGTAAGATGCTTTCGTTGCTTCTTACCGGAGGAGTTCTGAATGTCCTAATGACCTAATCACTGTGGATTCATCAGCAAAAAACTAATCCTGATGGGGAGAGGGTCAATGATGAAGTGTCAAAAAATGGTTTGGCCAGTGACACTTTTCTGAGGACACTTGCATGATGTCATGGACTTGGGACGATTGGCTTTCAACAACCATGACCATCTTACTTGGTTTCAACTGTCACTTTGACCTCTCATGGACCTGTTTTGCTCAGGCTCCCTGATGCCATACTCACTCGAATGCTGCTGCTTCTATGGCATTCAACTCTGTCCTGTTTGGATCATCGCTATGATAAATTCTTGGGCTGAGTGTGGCAGAATCTGATCTGAGCAGATTATTGGTAATTAAGTGTTGCTTGATGGCACTAGTAAAGTTTCTTCCACCACTTTACTAATGGTAGGGGGGAGGGTGCTTTATCCTGTTTTTTGTGGCTAATACAATGCTGGGCAGTCTTCTGTCGTGATGAGGTATATGTCAGTACCATAGTATATCAAAACAATTTGGCTACCATGGGTGGTGAGCTTTGGGATGCAAGCTTTTAGCACTTAGTTGGGATTCTGTTGGCCTCCATAGTCTTTGCTAACCTGTCCACCGTTATGACATGTGGAGTGAAATGCTTTAGTTGGATACTGCCATCTAGGATGGTGGGGATCTCAGGAAGATGCTGAGTACAATCATTTACTCACCACTTTCAGCTGAACATATAGGAAAACACTTAAGCTTTGTTCCTTGCACTTATGTGCTGGCCTGCACCATGGTTGTGGAAGATGTTTAAGGAGCCACTTAATTGCTTGGTTGTCCACCTTTGCTGGATGTGGTAGAACTAGTGAAGTTTGTTCTGATCCATTGATTGGCAGGCTGCTTATTCATCGAGAATCTACATTTTTTGGTGCTTAGAATTGAGATAATTCGGTGTTGTAGATTCATTAGGCTGGTACCTCATTCTAAGGTGCCTGCTACTGCACTCGGCATGCCCTTCTACACTTCAAAAGTCTAAAGAAATGATAGTACTGTGTAAATAATGGCATAAGTCATTTGCGCCATAATTTCTTTCAACTTTTACTGTTTAAAACTAACTCAACACCAGAGATTCCATCAGAAATTCTGGGCCATTATTTTAGTTTTGTTTGATGATTATGACTTGAAGTTGGTTTGACATCCATCATCCCCTGTATCATTCTTCTTCTTTTCTTTCTTTGGCCTCCTTGTCTCGAGAGACAATGGGTAAGCGCCTGGAGGTGGTCAGTGGTTTGTGCAGCAGCGCCTGGAGTGGCTATAAAGGCCGATTCTAGAGTGACAGACTCTTCCACAGGTGCTGCAGATAAAATTGATTGTTGGGGCTGTCACACAGTTGGCTCTCTCCTTGCGCTTCTGTCTTTTTTTCCCGCCAACTGCTAAGTCTCTTCGACTCGCCACGCTTTAGCCCCGCCTTTATGGTTGCCCGCCAGCTCCGGCGATTGCTGGCAACTGACTCCCACGACTTGTGATCAGTGTCACAGGACTTCATGTCGCATTTGCAGATGTCTTTAAAGCGGAGCCATGAACGGCCGGTGGGTCTGGTACCAGTGACGAGCTCACTATACAATGTGTCCTTGGGGATCCTGCCATCTTCCATGCGGCTCACATGGCCAAGCCATCTCAGGCGCCGCTGGCTTAGTAGGGTGTATATGCTGGGGATGTTGGCCGCCTCGAGGACTTCTGTGTTGGAGATACGGTCCTGCCACCTGATGCCAAGGATTCTCCGGAGGCAGCGAAGATGGAATGAATTGAGACGTCGCTCTTGGCTGACGTACGTTGTCCAGGCCTCGCTGCCGTAGAACAAGGTACTGAGGATACAGGCTTGATACATTTGGACTTTTGTCTTCTGTGACAGTGCGCCATTTTCCCACACTCTGTTGGCCAGTTTGGACATAGCAGAGGAAGCCTTTCCCATGCGCTTGTTTAATTCTGCATCGAGAGACAGGTTAGTTGAGCCTAGGTAGGTGAACTCTTGAACCACTTCCAGAGTGTGGTCGCCGATATTGATGGATGGGGCGTTTCTGACATCCTGTCCCATGATGTTCGTTTTCTTGAGGCTGATGGTTAGGCCAAATTCATTGCAGGCAGCCGCAAACCTGTCGAGTCTCTGCAGACACTCTTCAGTGTGAGATGTTAATGCAGCATCGTCAGCAGAGAGGAGTTCCCTGAGGAGGACTTTCCGTACTTTGGTCTTCGCTTTTAGATGGGCAAGGTTGAACAACCTGCCACCAGATCTGGTGTGGAGGAAAATTCCTTCTTTTGAGGACTCATTCTTTCACACTAAACCCTGTCACCAGGTTTCTTGGAGGCACCCAAGATCACGTCGTTGGCACCAGCTGGACCTCATCATCACAAGGCGAGCCTCTTTAAACAGCTTTCAAATCACACGCAGCTTCCACAGTGTGGACTGAGACACCGACCACTCCCTGGTGTGCAGCAAGGTTAGCCTCAAACCAAAGAAGCTGCATCACTCCAAGCAGAAGAGCCACCCGCGCATCAACACTAGCAGAATTTCCCATCCACAGCTGTTACGTAAGTTTCTAAATTCACTTGAAAAAGCCCTCCAAAACACTCCCACAGGGGATGCAGGGACCAAGTGGGCCCACATCAGAGACGCCATCTATGACTCAGCAATGACCACCTATCGCAATCGTGTGAAGCGGAATGCAGAATCTCACATTGAAGAGCTGGAACTTGTCATAGCCACGAAGTGCATTGCACTGCTGAACTACAAGAAAGCCCCCAGCGAGTTAACTTCTGTCGCACTTAAAGCTGCCAGAAGCGCTGCACAAAGAACAGCCAGGCGCTGCGCAAATGACTACTGGCAACACCTATGCAGTCATATTCAGCTGGCCTCTGACACAGGAAATTTCAGAAGGATGTATGATGGCATTAAGAGAGATTTTGGACCAACCCTCAAGAAGATTTCCCCCCTCAAATCTAAATCAGGGGACACAATCACTGACCAACGCAAGCAAATGGACCGCTGGGTGGAACACTACCTCGAACTGTACTCCAGGGAAAATGTTGTCACTGAGACCGCCCTCAATGCAACCCTGTCTCTGCCAGTCATGGATGAGCTGGACGTACAGCCAACAAAATCGGAACTCAGTGATGCCATTGATTCTCTAGCCAGAGGAAAAGCCCCTGGGAAGGACGGCATTTCCCCTGAAATCATCAAGAGTGCCAAGCCTGCTATACTTTCAGCACAGCACGAACTGCTTTGCCTGTGCTAGGTCGAGGGAGCAGTACCACAGGACATGCGCGATGCCAATATCATCACCCTCTATAAGAACAAGGGTGACTGCGGTGACTGCAACAACTACCGTGGAATCTCCCTGCTCAGCATAGTGGGGAAAGCCTTCGCTTGTGTCGCTTTAAACAGGCTCCAGAAGCTGGCTGAGCGTGTCTATCCTGAGGCACAGTGCGGCTTTCAAGCAAAGAGATCCACCATTGACATGCTGTTCTCCCTTCGCCAGCTACAGGAGAAATGCCGTGAACAACAGATGCCCCTCTACGTTGCTTTCATTGATCTCACCAAAGCCTTTGACCTCGTCAGCAGACGTGGTCTCTTCAGACTACTAGAAAAGATTGGATGTCCACCAAAGCTACTAAGTATCATCACCTCATTCCATGACAATATGCAAGGCACAATTCAGCATAGCGCGGCCTCATCAGACCCCTTTCCAATCCTGAGTGGCATGAAACAGGGCTGTGTTCTCGCACCTACACTGTTTGGGATCATCTTCTCCCTGCTGCTCTCACATGCGTTCAAGTACCCTGTATCATAATGCTCTTGGAAGATATGAAAATACTTTTTCCCTTGCATGTTTGCTTTGCATGAATTGATTTAATTTACTGATCTAACAGACACAGAATCCTCTCTGTACTGCATGAAGGATGTTAGAACTGTATACAGAATAACAGTCTATACAACTGTCAAAATTATTCTTCCACACCATTAAATTTCTATTATGCTACAAATTATGTATTTCAGTTAATTTTTGTATAAAATGAGGAATCTTTAAAGGCTAAATCTAACTTGCATAGTAGCTATATTACAGTATGAATTTATCTGCACTAATGATTTTGTACTGTACATTAGTGGAAGTATATTTTTATACTATTATTTCTGGTCATGTAATATTTTCTGGTCATGTAATATTAAATTAGTGAATCTTGCTGATTGAATAGCATGAGCTGGAAAACCAATTGTCTTGAAATATTTCCAGTTTCTTATTGGCCTTAACTAAATGAGAAAAGCCAAATCAAATACGGTTTCTCTAAGGAATCATTCCTCTGAGATGAAATCTTAAACCATTAAGTTTTTTAAAGATACAGCAAGCACATTCCAGGGCACTATGTGAAGGACAAATTGTACAGAAGTAGATATTTCTTCCTTAACCGCTGCTTCCTTAACCGTGGCAGAAATGTAATAATTTATATCTTTGTTTTGTAACTACTGAAAAGATTGATGTTGGTCGGAACTACATACTACTACATACTAATTCAGATGAGACTTGAACTACCTGTGCTAATTTTAATATGTGAAGCAAAATTTCATGAGGTTTCCTTGCTGAAAATTTTGAGTGTGTCCTTTTTGATTTGTCGTATAGCTTTTCGACTTTAACAGTCACAGTCAATTATGGTGCTTGGAATTAAACTGTCATATTCTGGAAGATTTATGCCATGCTACCAATTGCAAATGCATGTTAAAATTCTCATGAAACTGTCTATGATGCAGTCATAAAGACAGAATTATCAATTGAACTGTAGGATAGGAAAATTTTAAAGAGAATGTAACAATCTAAATGAAGCCTAAATAGTAGGGCCTGAAAGATTAACTCTGTTTCTCTCTCCACCGTTGCTGTCTGACCTGCTGAGTGTTCACAGCATTTTCTGTTTTTACTATCATAAATAGTAGTCCACATTTGCCATAAAATTGGCAGACTGCATTGGACTTGTGCAGAGATACCTTGTATTGTTAGACACTAGGCTAGATATGTGTTCGATAGATGTGAGTCATTCAGTAGAGTTAAGAGCTGTTATGACTCCTGCCATAATGGGAAAGAATAAATAGCACTCAATTTTACAGCAGAAACCTATGTGCATAATAATTCACAGGTAGAAGTGCTGACTTGTGGGCTTAAAGAGCCCAAAGGGTGGGAAAGGAAAATTGTATGCGAGTTAGATTTAAATGGGCTAAATTCAATAGCTGCTGTAAACAGGTGCAGGGATCATGATGTGGGGTTAACTTGCACCCATTGCTTATGATGCAGGCAGCACACCAACTTTGTGGTCAGTGCCAGTGCTAACCGCCCTGTTGGTTGGCTGCACACCCCAGCATGGACCCAAAATCATAAGAGGTTATCACCAGTTAAAGCACTACATTAAAGCCATTTTTAAAGGGCGTTGTCGCTGGAAAGGATGCTGGAAGTCATTTTACAACTGATTCTGTTGTGGGAAAGACACAGGAATGGCACAGCATGGAAGAGACCAGGCTTCAAGATATTATGACGATGCACTGGGGACCTTGGTAGAGTAGGTGTAGCGGAGGAGAGATGTGCTTTATTAACAGGGGGTCAGGAGGCCCTCCAGACAGATTCTCAGAAAGCAGTGGGGACCAGTTCAATACCAGGAGCCAAATCCCAAGGACCTGGATGCAGTGCCACAGAAAGTTCAGTGAGCTCACACGAGTGGTCAAGATCAGTGAATGTACCTTCAAATGTCATACCCACCAACTCATTGCACCACTAGCCTCAGACCCTGCTCAATTTAACACACCCCAACACTCACCTATCAACAATCTCTATTAATCAGGACTCTTACCTAACATTCATAGCTTCATCTCACCCTCAAACACTTGGGACTGGTGCGAGCCTCACACTCACATCTCACAGCTTGCACGGACTATCAGCTATTCCATCATGACAGCTCGTTCACCCAAACAGATTGCATCACACTTACTGGCACTTTACTTTCTCTTGCAGGACAAGTTAGCAAACAACTGGAGGCAGCAGATGCTGACCAGAAGTAGACAGGTGTGGCTGTATGTCCTTAGCAGGATAGGCACCAACATGTTGTCGGGCCGGGGCGGCACAATGGCGCAGTGGTTAGCACCACAGCCTCACAGCTCCAGCGACCCGGGTTCGATTCTGGGTACTGCCTGTGTGGAGTTTGCAAGTTCTCTCTGTGACCGCGTGGGTTTCCGCCGGGTGCTCCGGTTTCCTCCCACAGCCAAAGACTTGCAGGTTGATAGGTAAATTGGCCATTGTAAATTGCCCCTAGTGTAGGTAGGTGGTAGGGGAATTGAGGGGATGTGGTAGGAATATGAGATTAATGTAGGATTAGTATAAATGGGTGGTTGATGGTCGGCACAGACTCGGTGGGCCGAAGGGCCTGTTTCAGTGCCGTATCTCTAAATAAAAATAAATAAATATAAATGTTGCACTATGGACATTTGACAAAATTATCGACTCAGCCACGGACATGGGGGCAATTAATCTGTATATAAAATACATAGCCAATGTAATGCCATCAAAAAAACACTGTCCAATTTAAAGCACATTGCTCCCTGTAAATAAAGTAGTTTAGCATACAGACATCAATGGAGAGCAGTGCAACTGTATTAGCTAGCTAGAAAGCAAAATAGTATACAATGCAGGTGTGAATTACTTTTGTTGACAGAGTAGAGCTAGCAATACCATGTTACAGGGTGGTACATGGACCTTATCGGATGACCTCTGTGGATTCACACTTTGTCAGGAATACAAATTCATCAAATAAACCATGAAACTCAAGGAGAGGTTTGTTATTGTGGTTATTGAGGTGAGGCAGTAGAAAAATCAGCAATACGAAGACGGACCATTTTTCACACTGCTGTTGTCACAAGATGTTATGGTCAATGTGCAACTTCTCCATGTGCTTGTAATATGTATTTGAAGACAGGACAGCCAACAAAAGGGCAGTGATTTCCAAATCAGGAGAATTTTATAGGATGGAGCAGATAGTACTACAGAAGAGTCATGTAAAATAGAAGAGCAGAGTGGGACAGAGAGATTAACGCTAGGTAGCCAAGACTAGTTTATTCATATTGACAGGCTGTTAAACTAGGTCCTGGATTCTAAAATACAGAAACAACAGCATTTCTCATGGACAAAATGTAATTTACTCGCCAAAGCTAGTGACAAAATTAGATTAACACAATTACAAATAAAGCACGCTCTTCAGTTCCTCCAATAAATTCACTTATGTCTGTATCTCAGTCTATCACTATCAATTTTGATTCTGCTATGACAAAATAATTATTAACGAAAAGCTTTTCTGCAAAACGTTGAGTGGTTGCTTTTGCATGTATTATTCTGTTACAAAATGTTTAGTCACTATCTGTAAGATTGTACTCCAAACTAACCAATTTATGTGCCAACTAAATCTCTTACCTATTGGCAAAGGTGCACTTCTAACTTAATGTAATTGTATGATATAGACAACTTTCAAATTACACTGGCCACATAGGTTATTTGCCTCAAACTTGAGAGTAAATGATGCACATTTCAGTTACTGATTTTTGAAATACTTGTAAAACTTGTCCTTTAATCCAATTCGCAGCAAAAAAAAATCATTTAATGACAGTAACATGGTTTCCCTGACAGTTTTTAAAACTGCAAGTGCTGCATGGATTTTGTTAAGGCATTGTAGGCAATTCATCATAGATTAAGGTTTATTAAAGCTATCCATTACATTGTTTTTACTATTATATATGGCTCAGCAGCATCCTGTTTTGGCCAATATTACTCCACCCATTACACCATACTCTTGTATTCATGCGGAACTTACAGTGCTAATTTCTGGAGATTCCTTGGATTTTCTTGCCTGTTTTCCCCTCAATACAAGATCTGGAACAATGTGATTCCAAATGGATAGCAACAGAATTGTGACATTTATATAGAAGTAAAAGTCCAGCAACTTTCAACATGTCACTCAGCTTGTGTCCCAAGTGAAAGTAATGTGTGCCAGAGCGTAGAAATCGAGATATTCTCTTAGTGACTTTTGCCATTTAAAAATGTGTTTACATAACACAAGCCTTTAAACTTGTGTTTTAAAATAACCTAGCTGCTTGGTTATTTTAAACCACAGGTTAAAGGCTTGGAGTAGAGGTGTCCAGCCATTTTGCATGGGGGCCACATTACAATTTTTATCATGCATAGGGGGCCAGTTAAAGATAAAGGCATTAAAAATTATCTTCTTATTAATCAAAACAGCAACACGTGCATTTTTGTGAAAAAGCTTTAAATGAGAAGACTAATTTGTTGGCTTACTTTCTGGTCACTATGTTAGACACTGATTTAGTGAGATACCTGGCATTTGTTTTGCTTGCACAGATAGTCAATGTCTGCCTGCACACTTGTAGCGATGCAGAGTATTCTGGATAGATGTCCATCTGTCAGGAGTGATCTAGATCGGGCTCTCTCCCTCCTCTCTCTCTCTCCCTGTGTCCCCCCTCCCTGTGTCCCCCCTCCCTGTGTTCCCCACTCTCTGTGTTGCCCCCTGTGTTGTTCCCCCCCCATATTGCATTCTCCCCTCTCTGTCATTCCCCACCTCTGTGTCAGCCCCCCACTCTGTCATCTCTGTTTTCTTTTTTCCCTCTCTCTTTCTCTCCCCTCTCTGTCTGTTTCCCCCCTCTCTCTCTGTCCCTCTCTCCCCCTCTCTGCCACTCTCCGCCTCTTTGCCGGCCTCTCTTTCTGCCCCCCAATCTTTCTGTCCCCTCTCTCTTAGCCCCCTTTCACTCTCTCTTTGCCCCCTTTCACTCTCTCTCTTTGCCCCCTTTCTCTCTCTCTCTGTCTCCCCTCTCAGCTCCCTCACACTCTGTGTCCCTCTCTCTTTGTCTGTCCCTCTCTCTTTGTCTGTCCCTCTCTCTTTGTCTGTCCCTCTCTCTTTCTCTGCCCCCTCTCTCTTTCTCTGCCCCCTCTCTCTTTCTCTGCCCCCTCTCTCTTCCGCTCTTTCCCTCTCTGTGCCGCTCTTTCTCTCTCTGGCCGCCATGTCTCTCCCTCTCTCTGCCCCACTCTCTCTGCCACCCCCACTCTGCCCCTACCCTTTCTCTGACAGTTGCTGAGAGTGGGAGCAGCGGTTTACGAACTTCGGGAAACCCCAAATCTGTTTGAAGTTCGGAAACCACTGCTCACGCTCCCAGCACCTGTCAGCTGTGAATATGGAAAAGAGTGTTAATGAGCATTAGATAAAGATCTAAGCATATAAATTCCAATTCAGCTGTGAAACTGATAGCTGTGACTTTTTTTAAAAAGCTGGCCTGGGGAAAGTTCTCATCCCTGAAATTACCAATCATGACCTCAAAATGTTTTTGCCACGGACACTGTTGTCTGTGTACGGATACATTGCTGCCCCCTGGTCCTTACCCACATGGAGGAGACGGTGCTTAATAAAGGCCAACATGCCATTTGCCTTCCTAATTGCTTGCAGTACCTGCATGCTAACTTCCTACGTTCCTTGTACAAGCACACCCAAGTCTCTTTGAATATCAACACTTACAAGTTTCACACCTTTTAAAAACTATTCTGCTTTTCTATTCTGATGACCAAAGTGAATAACCTCACATTTCCCTACATTATAGTCCATCTGCGATCTTGTTGCCCACTCACTTAATTTGCCTACATCTCTTTGCAGCTTCTCTGTGTCGTCCCCACAGCTTACATTTCCACCGAGCTTTGTATCATCAGCAAACTTAGATACATTACTCTCAGTCTCTTCATCTAAGTCAGTAATATAGATTGTAAATAGCTGAGGTCCCAGCACTGCCAACTTGAAAATGCTCTGTTTATGGGGGAGATGGTGGTGTAGTGGTAATGTGACTGAAGTAGTAATCCAGAGACCCAGGCTAATGCCTTGGGATCATGGGTTCAAATCCCACCATGGTAGCAGGTGTTATGACCAGGTGAGAAAGGTGTCTAGGGGTCTGTTACTATCTTCACCTGGTCTTATTGTAACAGGGTTTAATTTTAAACACACTGTTTTAAGCTCCCCTTTTGTGAATCCTTGTTTACAGCTTTCCAATTATAGGGCAAAGAAATGAGCATAAACAGGCTTTCTTCGGTTTAAAGAAGAAAATTTAAATTTATTAAACCTTAAACTTAAACTCTAATACGGCTCATGCCTTTGGATATACGACACGCCCATGCTAGCATGCACACGTGATACACACATGCAAATAGGGACAGAAAAGAGAAGAAAAATAAAATGGAGAGGTTTGAGGCAATTTCAGAAGAGTTTCTTGTTTACTATGCTGTGTTTCCAGCTCGCCATAGAGTCCTTGATTATAGACAGCTCTTAATTTTTGTTGGGACCCACCCAGTATTCTTCTTAAACCTTGTTCACTGTAGAAGACTTTTCTCTCTTAGTGTTCATATGTCTTCAGTGGTTTCCGATGCTGATGTGCGCTATATGAGAGCAGACAGGAGGGAAGTCCTATCAGTCCAGGAGAAAAGTGCTTTCTGATTTCTTTCCCTGTTGGAAGTTCAAATTCAAAAAAACTCCAATTGTCAGTCAGTCATGTGACTAAAACTGGTCTGGCCACTTCTTCTGTGTATTGGGGAAGCACCGACTGGGTTCCCTTGTTCTAACACTGTCTGTTACTATGCAAATGTCTTTCCAGTCAGGGGCTTGCAATTTTAAATTTTAATGTTCATGTGGTGAAATAATGCGTGCCTCAGTTTTGGCAGCTGGGGGGGTTTGCCTGACAGTGGAATTTAAATTCAATTCATTAATAAATTCAATTAATTATTAAAAATCTGGAATTGAAAGCTAGTCTCAGTAATGGTGTCATAAAACTATCATCGATTGTCATAAAAACCCATCTGGTTCACCAATGTCCTTCAGGGAAGGAAATCTGCCTTCCTTACCTGGTCTGGTCTACATGTGACTCCAGATCCACAGCAATGTGGTTGACTCTTAACTGCCCTCTGAAATGGCCTAGCAAGCCATTCGGTTCAAGGGCAATTAGAGTCTTGTTAGCAATGCCCACATCCCATGAAAGAATTTTTTTTAAATGCCTATTATTTGCTTCCTGTCAATTAACCAATCCTCTATCCATGTTAATATATTATCCCCAACTCCATGAGCCCTTATCTTGGCCTATTAACCTTTTGTGTGGCATCTTATCAAATGCTTTTTGAAAATCCAGGTAGACGACATCTACTGGTTCCCCTTTGTCTACCCTACTATTTATGACCTCAACAAAATGTTAATACATTTGTCAAACAAGATTTCCCTTTAGTAAAATCATGTTGACTTGTTTTAATCATACTGTGCTTTTCTAAGTGCATTGTTAAGTTTTCCTTAATAATAGATTCCAGCATTTTCCCAATGATGTTAGGCTAACTGGCCTGTAGTTCCCTGTTTTCTTCTCCCTTCTTTCTTAAAAGTGGTGTAACATTTGCCAACTTCCAATCTGATGGGACTGTTTCCCAATGTAAGGAATTTTGGAAAATCATAGCGCATCCATGATTTCTGCAGCTATCTCTTTTAGAACCCTAGGGTGTAAGCCCTCAGATCCCGGGTATTTGTCATATTTTAGTCCCTGAAGTTCCTCCAATACTTTTTCTCTGCTAATGTTCATTTCTTTATTCTTTTAACCCCTAGGTGACCATCTATTTCTGGTATGAATCTTGTGTCTTCTACTGTGAAGACAGACACAAAATATTTGTTCAATGCCTCTGCCATGTCCTCATTCCCCATGATCATTTCTCCTTTCTCTGCTTCTAAAGGACCAACATTTACTTTAGGTAGTCTTTTTATGTACCTATAAAACCTTATGTCTTTATATCACTGGCTAATTTACTGTCATTCTATTTTTTTATATCATCATTTTGGTGGCCATTTGCTGATTTCTAAAACACTCCCAGTCCTCAGACTTGCTACTCTTTTTGCAACATTGTTAGCTTCTTCTTTTGATCTAATACTATCCTTAACTTCCTGAGTGAGCCACAGTTGGGTCTTCCTTGCTGAGTTTTTGTTTTTCAATGGAATGTATTTTTGTTGAACATTTTGAATTGTTTCTTTAGAGGTTTCCCACTGTTCATTTACTGCCATACCTTTTAGTCTATTTACCCAATTTACCTTAGCCAGTTCTCCCCTCATACCTGTGTAATTGGCTTAAGAAGATGGTGATGAGGAAACACTGTCACTCAATCTCACACTCACAGCCTTCAGCTTAGATACTGACACTGCGTGTACATTAGAGCATAGCTTAGAGGTGAGATACGCATGTGGTGAGACACTGGGCACATGTGGCTTGCATCCAGAGCAAGGGACAAGGGTAGCACAGGTGCCAGCTCCCAGAGAGCAAGGTCGCAAACTAGTTCTGCTGTAAAGGACTCGGATGAGCACTGCGATGGGACAAGCTACAGATGAAAGCTGATGTGTATGCATAATGAAATGCTTGGTGTGCTGGCAGGCCTGCCAGAAAGCCTGTGTATAATGTCAAAGAGCATGTAAGAGTTCCCCACCAACAATGCACAGGATTTTGCAGAGAGCTTGGAGCCTACCCTTTCCAGCATGGAAGTAGTGGCCAACTCCATTAACACACTTGTGGCCAGATTGCATTGCAGCACAAACAGAAGCCACACAATGTCTGGGTGCTGCAGTGGAAGCTCAGACTTCTGTCATGCAAGGTTACCTTGCTGCCATGCAAACTCAGACTGCTGCCATCATGGCTGTGGATACCAGTGTTCAAAAGGGCTTGCAGGGTCTCACAGCAATTCTACAATCTGTCTTCCAACAGATTACTAAGATTGCTGAGGTGCTGCCCTGGGGAGTGGCCGTGGCTCTGAGAAGTATAAACCTGTTTCCTTTCTCAGGATGACAGCATTCATCCTCCTAGCACTGCCATTCTGCCAGTGCCCTTGCTGTTGCCTGTCAGCAGGCAGCCCAGAATGCTGCTGCTCATATCTAGATGGTGCAGTCCGAAGTCGGACCTTCTAAGGCCAGAGCTGCTCAGGTTCTCCTCCAAAGATATTTGCAATCTCCTCCACTGAAAGGCAACAGCCTTCCATCAGTCATGCTGCAGCCACTGGGGTATAACATGCACAGGAGCAGTAGGACAGGCAAACTCTGGCAATAGTACTGAAGATTTGTGCTCCAGAACTAACCACACCCCTAGCCAAGCTGTTCCAGTACAGCTACAATATTGGCATCTACCCGGCAATGTGGAAAAGTGCCGAGGTATGTCCTGTCCACAAAAAGCAGGACAAATCCAAACTGACCAATTACAGCCTTGGTGCAAACATGGACAAAAGAGCTGAACTCCAGAGGTGAGATGAGAGTGGCTGCCCTTGATATCAAGATAGCATTTGACTGTGTATAGCATCAAGGAGCCCTAGCAAAACTGGAGTCAATAGGAATTAGGGGGAAAACTCTCCGCTGGTTGGAGTCATACCTAGAGGAAGATGGTTGTGGTTGTTGGAGGTCAATCACCTGAGTCCCAGGTGTTCCTCATGGTAGTTTCCAAGGCCCAACCATCTTCAGCTGCTTCATCAATGACCTTCCCTCCATCATAAGGTCAGAAGTGGGGATGTTGGCTGATGATTGCACAATGTTCAGCACCATTCGCGACTCCTCAGATACTGAAGCAGCCCGTAAACAGATGCAGCAAGACCTGGACAACATCCAGGCTTGGGCTGATAAGTGGCAAGTAACGTGCATGCCACACAAGTGCCAGGCAATGACCATCTCAAACAAGAGAGAATCTAACCATCTCCCCATGATGTTCAGTGGCATTACCATCGCTGGATCCCCAGTATCTTGGGGGTTACCATTGACCAGAAACTGAACTGGACCAGCCACGTAAATATGGTGGCTACAGGACCAGGTCAGCAGGAATTCTGCTGCGAGTAACTCACCTCCTGTCCAGTAACTACAAGGCACAAGTCAGGAGTGTGATGGAATACTCTCCACTTGCCTGCATAGGTGCAGCTCCAACAACACTCAAGAAGCTCAACACCACCCACGGCAAAGTAGCCCACTTGGTTGGCGCCCCATTCACAATCTTCAACATTCACTTCCTTCACCACTGACGCACCGCACAGTGGCAGCAATGTGTACCTTATACAAGATAACTGCAGCAACTCAGGGAGACTGCTTCGACAGCATCTTCCAAACCTGTGATCTCTACCACCTAGAAGGACAAGGGCAGCAGATGCATGGGAACACCAACACCTGCGAGTTCCCTTCCAAACCGCACATCATCCCGACTTAGAACTATATTCCTTCACTGTCACTGGGTCAAAATCCTGGAACTCCCTTCCTAACATTGTTGGTGTACCTATACCCCAAGGACTGCAGTGGTTCAAGAAGGCAGCTCACCATCACCTTCTCAAGGGCAATTAGGGCTAGGCAATAAATGCTGGCCCACATCGCACGAATGAATTAAAAAAAACACACAGAAGACAGACACTATGGGAATGCACAAGGGTGATTACTTGACATTTGTATTCTATATGGCATGTTTTTGATTTGAAGTTGGTTTGGAATGTTTATTTTGTATTGCCTTTTTTATTGTAGAAAAGCAATTACGGTAATGGGCAGTGACAGAGGGAAGGTAATGTGTGGAACTTGTGGTGAATGGGGAATTGGGGTTGGGTTACTAGTACCACAGCCATATGAGTTGTTCATGGACATGCTGGCCAGAAAGGGCCTCTCAAGGTTGCCTCCTCCCACTCCTCAGCTGCTTGCTGTATCACTGGTGGCAAGGCCTGTGTCGTCTTGATGGTGAGGTTATGTAGAAAGCAGCAGATTAGCGTGAATGTTGACAGAGTACTGCAGGGATCTCCAGAGTGGTCCAGGCAGTGGAATTATTGCTTCAGCATACCAATGGTCTATCAGGGTTTTCATTGTATGCATGCTGCAGATGTGTATGTGGTTTGCACACCAGAGTCATCAGCTATTCTGGACAGCGGATAGCCCTTATTTCCCAGTGGTCACCCTTAGTTTTGTCATAGTGGCTCAAATGCAGATGGCGCAGTGGACTGCCGCAGAATGAAGGCATCGTGCCTGTAGCCAGGATACCGCGCATTGGCCTGCATGATTCGCTGCATATGGTCGTATACCAGTTGGATGTTGAGGGAGTGGAATCACTTTTGGTTACATGCTGTACTCGCAAAGCAATGTGCATGCAGTCAGTTGCACCCTGCAATCCTCACAAAGCCGCTTCTTTGGCTGTTCTTTGGCAAGAGAGAATGAATTGTAGTCAGCTTTCTTTGAATAGAGAACATTGGTGACCTCTCTAATGCAGCAGTGTATGGTAGGTTGGTAAACTGCGAGATGCCCTCAATATCTCCAGCCTCAGCCTGGAAGAAACCCTTAGGCATTAAAAATCATGGCCATGATCACCTTCACAGCTACTGGCAATGCAGTCCTCTCCCCACTTTAAGGTTGCAGTTGCAGCTGCAGTAGGAGTAGATTTCAGTGAGGACGTCCTTAGTGAAGCGCAGACATCTCACACACTCTTCTTCACTGAGGTTTGGGTAGGAGATTTGCGCCCTGTATACCCTGGGAAAATATGGTTTCTATTCAGAGCCCTTCCTCCTCCTTCCTCTTCCAGCAGCTTTCCCTACTCTGCAAAGCCTTGTACAGTTGTAGCAACAGCCAATAGAAAACAATCAGCAACTAATCTGAAAGTAGGTGATGATCCTTTTAAATAGTGCTTCTGGTGGGGTCATTCCTGCTGCTGAACACATGTTCATCTGTGTGATTAAAAGACACTATTAGTTGGAGTATTGAGCACAAAAATGGCAGCGCTAACATCAAATCAGCATGTATATCATGATTGCTTACTCTTCATACTTGCAGATGCTGACTATGCATATGCTAATGCCCTTACCAATATGGCATCTGGCATGACTCACACCGGAAGTGCGCGCGCATACCGCAGATGTCATTTTGGACCTCTAAGGCCACTCTGGGCGTTATGCATCTGAATTTTGCGGCAAATGACTTGGGATCAAATAATAGGGGCTATAACAATAGGCAGATGAAAATTCAGAAAGCCATTAGATCCAGGATTAGCTTCCACATGTATGCTGGTGACAGTCAGCTCTGTTTCTCCACCATCTCTGTCAATCACTCTGCTGCCTCTGTTTTCTAGAATCATAGAAATTTTTAGCACGAAAGGAAGCCATTCAACCCATCGTGTCCGCGCCTGCTGAGAAGTAGCCATCCAGGCTAATCCCACTTTCTAGCTCTTGGTCTGTAGCCTTGTAGTTTTCAGCAATTCAAGTGCATATCCAAGCACTTTTTAAATGTTATGAGGGTTTCTACCTCTAGCACACTTTCAGGCAGTGAGTTCCAGATCCTCACCACTCTCTGGGTGAAAAAGATTTCCAGCCAATCCCTGCTAAACCTTCTACCCCTTACCCTAAATCTATGTCCCCTGATTATGGACCCCTCAACCAAAGGGAATAGGACCTTCCTATCCACTCCATCTAGACACTTCAGTTAGGTGTCCCCTCAGCCTCCTCTGTACAACTCTAGTCTATCCAATCTTCCCCCATAAGTCAAATGATCGAGTCCAGGCAAGATCTTAGTAAATCTCTTCTGTACCCTCTCTAGTGCAATCAAATCTTTCCTATAGTGAGATGACCAGAGCTGCGTGCAGTACTCCAGCTGTTGCTCTCTAGTGTTTTATACAGTTAAATAAGAACATAAGAATTAGGAGCAGGAGTAGGCTATTCTGCCCCTCGAGCCTGCTCTGCCATTCAATAAGATTTTGGGTGATCTGATCATGACCTCAACTCCACTTTCCTGCATGTCCCACATAACCCTTGACTTCTTTGTAGATCAAAAATCTGTCTAACTCAGCCTTGAATATATTCAATGACCCAGCTTCCACTACTCTCTCAGGTAGAGAATTCCAAACATTAACAACCATCTGAGAGAAGAAATAGCTACTCCTCTGCGTCTTAAATGGGAGACCCCTTATTCTGAAATTGTGCCTCCCTAATTCTAGATGCCCCATGAGGGGAAATATTATCTCAGCATCTACCCTGTCAAGCCCTCTCAAAATCTTATGTTTCAATAAAATCATCTCATTCTTCTAAACTCCAGTTAGTATAGCCTCAACCTGCTCAGCCTTTCCTGATAAGGCAACCCCTACATCCAGGAATCAACATAGTGAGCCTTCTCTAAACTGCCTCCAATGCAAATATATCTCTCATTAAATAAAGAGACCAAAACTGTACACAGGGGTCACTGTTCAAAAATAAGGGGTCGCCTGTTTAAGGCAGAGATGAGGAGAAATTTTTTTCTCTCAGAGAATCGTGTTTCTTTGGAACCCTCTTCAAAAAGCAGTGGAAGCAGAGTCTTTGAATATTTTTAAGGCAGAGGTAGATAGATTCTTGATAAGTAAGAGGGTGAAAGGTTATTGGGTCGGCGGGAATGTGGAGTTGAGGTTACAATCAGATCAGCCATGATCTTATTGAATGGTGGAGCAGGCTCTCGGGGCTGAGTGGCCTACACCTGCTCCTAATTTATATGTTCGTAGTACTTTTAGGTGCGGTCTCACCCATGCACTGTACAGTTGTAGCAAGATTTCCCTACTTTTATACTCCATGCCCCTTGCAATAAAGGCCAACATTCCAGTTACCTTCCTAATTACATTGTTTTTAGTTTTGGTGTGAACTGTTTGAAGACAGTTGGTGTTTTCCTGCTAAGGAGAAAATAAACCACCCAACTCACCTCCTTCTCTACCTTTTTGAAGAAATCCTGCCAAGATCCAGTGTGGGGAAAAAATCCCTGGTACTGTATAGCTCCTGAGAAGCAGGAAAAAAATCCTGTGATTCAAGTTTGGGCTGACGGAAAAACCTTGATGCCACATTTCTCCTAGAAAGTCTACTAAAACAATTCTCAACATCTCCAGAACAGACTGCTTCTTATACAGACCCAGTGACCTGTCTCCATATACCTGGATGCCAGACCAAAAAAGGGACAACTTACTTCTTACCGTATCATCTTTTTTCATCTTGAATTAGCAAGTATTTGGCCAAAGTAGTTTTTTTTTGTAACAGACCTCTGTAGTATGAATTTTGTAGTTTTTTCCAATGTGTGTGTGAGAGTGTAGTTGGGGAGTTTTTAAAAAGGGAACTTTCATATTTTAATCGGTGTGTTAATGCTTTGCTTCGTTTCTGGTTAAGTCTTGTTTTTTAATGAACTGATAATTTTGTTGTTTGTTAAAGACACCTGGTTGGTGTATTTTATTCTGGAATAAAAAATAGAGTATATGATTGGCTATTGGCTGTATCGGGAACTGGGTAAACATTTAAATAGATGTTGTGATCTGTGGAGAAGTGGAACTAGAAAGGACAGTGCACTCCTCCCGCCTCGGTCGTAACACTATGTTAAAGGTGCTATATCAATACAAGTTGCTGTTGTTTGTCAGCAAATTTGAGGTCAAATTATTTGATTTATAAGCATTCACTCCCCTTTTTTTTCCTGTCTCATATATACTGCCTATACATATATATTTGCATACATAACTATTATTCACAACAAAATTATTTAAATCTTACTTGTTTATAAATACTGATGACACTATAGTTAGATTGTGGCATGACAGGGTAATCGCTCCTTACTTAAGAATGAAGTGTGACTATACTGGTTAGTTGTTTCTTTTGGTCTTCTTACTATTGTTTTGAAATATAATCAGTGAAGAACTTTTATTCTACTAGGATTATGCATTTTTATAAAAAAATTTACGTTCTTTCATGTATCAATTCTATCCTTTTAGCAAACTTTTCTCTGTATCTATTTCGTCTAATGCACTAGTTTCCTGGTAGTAAGCTATAATTATACTGCAAGGTACTGATCTGAGAGTGGTACTATCTGTCTGTGATGTCAGATTTTTGAAATACAGCAGAGTGACCTCCATCTAACAAGCACCGAGTTATAACAGAGCTATGCAGAAGCATACTTTCATGTATGTGTGATGGTAGTTAATATTGGGATAAAGTGGCTGATTTGTGCTACTGAAATTTTAGATGTTTGTAGAAGCTTCAGTGAAGTGTGTTGTCAGTTTTAAATGGTGGCTTTGCACTGGGATGGAGTTACATTACAATGGGTGCAAACTTGGAGTGGTGTAAGACAGACTCATGCAGTTATCTTGCACCAATTGGCAATACTCCAATCAACTAATACCCAACTTACACTGACGTGTTTCACTGTTACCACTTTGTGTTGCCCTCAAAACATGAGATACCAATCTTCTTTTTTAAATGAAGTGTAACTGAATTCTTGCTAAGGAAGTAGTTTGTTTTGTATTTTAGGCGCCTGCTTGCGGAAGCTGCTCTACAGAGACTTGACCTTAAAACAGCGGAACAGGCATTTGTCCGTTGTAAGGATTACCAAGGGATTGAGTTCGTGAAACGTCTAGGAAACCTTCAAAGTGAATCCATGAAACAGGCAGAAGTTGCAGCTTACTTTGGAAGATTTGAGGAAGCTGAGAGGATGTATCTAAACATGGATAGAAGGTGTTTATAATACTTAAGTATATTCTTAAGTCTAGACACTGCTAATGGTGCTGCTGTTTATTTTAATTATCAAATTTTTATAATTTAAAAGTATTTATATTGTTACTAATTGCGATCTTTTAACATTCTGTGTGGCTTCAGATGTGGACTGAATGAAATTTACATTCCACTGAGATGGAATGGGGGTGGGGAATAGTGTGAAGTGGAGAGCAAAGACAAAAAGAAAGGAAAAACAAAAGGCCATCAAAAATACCATTGGTATTTTGACATCTTTATAATGGCCATTTTGCTACTCTGATTTTCCTTTGCTTCCCTCTACTGTAAAACACATACCACAATAGGGATTATTTGATATTCTTCCCTCAATATTGTTGAAGGCTTCCTGTTTGGCAGATTGTTTGGGGATGTTAGTCACAGTAAATGTCATACCATGACATGGATTTGCGCTAGATTTGTTTGGATTTTTCAACTCACTTCACATACTGACTGTGTCAAGTGTCTAGAGCTGCTGCTCCAAGGTCAAACTAGCCACTGGGTGGATTCTGTTCAAGTTGGTCAGTGATTCTGCTCTTAACAGAGTCTTTGGGCCCTGTTTGTGCCATATTGAAGTGGCTGCTTGGCACTAATCATTCTTGTCTTGCCAGTTAGTGCCAGTGAAGTTCCCATAGACTCCAGTCAACACTAATCTGCTGATGAAAAACTAAAGGGGCTCGACACTGTTGTTTATAAACTAGTCACATTCTAGGTGCCAGGCAGGGCCAGGGGTGCTTCTTTATCCCAAAGGTAATAGGGAGCTTTCTATTTTGCCTCCTAAAGAATCATTTGGTGCTATAATAGCAATGTCTCTCCTTTCCTGATTCCTGACTTGTAAAGCTAATTTTATTAATTAAAGAAAAGATTATTGAGAGAAATTTTGCTCCAGGTGTTTAAAATGCTGAGTGTTGTTGATGTAAGCATGTTATTTAACTTGATATTGAGTACAGAACCGCTAGATTAGAATTATTAAGAGTGATAGAGGTTAGAAAAAATGTTGGGGTCAATTTTAACACCTGGCAGGAATGGTGTCGGCAAGGGGTTAAGGTGTTTGGGGGGCTGTCATGCAAGTAACCACCATATGTTCCCGACCCCAAGCTCCACCAGCTTTACTTACATTAATTCAGGCACCGAAGGACCATCCACCCCTGGCAGATGGGGCCTAATTGCATTGAAGGGTTGCGGCCTGATAACATCTTCAGCATTGCCATTTTAACTTTAGAGTTTGGAAGCTCTCAAGACAACCCTGATGGCAGAACCAGGGCAGGAGTCCCGGCGAGGCCAAGGTATGTTTAAGCAAAGAGTCTTTAGGCTTCCCCAGCCCCGGCCTTTCCCTCCCAGCACAGGCATCGGCTTCCAAAGCCCCTACTCAGCACTAATTTTATGCAGGGAGGGGTGAGGGGGTGTTCTCGGGTCCTACTTCTCATTATACTCCCCATGCAGTTTCCCATTTACTTGCAACCACACTTGCTTTTAAAGTGCTCAAGGTTAAATTTGGCCCTTTTACTTCACTTATCTACCATCCTGAGACTCCCAAGAAAAAGCAGTTGAGGCTGCAATGGCAAACTTCTTTAAAAATGAATCATTAAATATTTGGCTTGGAGTAGGTTTCCTATTAGAATAGGACTCAAATGATAAAATATTCCATGGGAGCCAGTGGTTTCTGTGGTGCTTAGGTTGGTGATAGGAGGGGTGAATGTTGATTGCAGGTCATCAGGTTAGAGTTTAATGATAGGAATATGAGAATGTCTGAAAGATCTGCCGAATTATTTGATTAGCTTTGGACAGTAGCGTGCAATATTTATGCAGGATGTAGCATTCATTTTGGGGTAAACTGTATATCATTTGTGGAAGATGCGTATGACGCGTTTTGATAATCGCACTCACTTCTTCCTCTGTATGTGGTCAGAAATGTTTTTTCTATACAACTTCTCTATTCTGCTTATAGAGATCTGGCTATTGATCTAAGAATCAAGTTGGGAGATTGGTTTCGAGTACTGCAGTTGCTAAAAACTGGTTCTGGTGATGCTGATGATGCTCTGCTTGAGCAGGCTTATAATGCTATTGGAGACTATTTTGCAGATCGCCAGAAGTGGTAAGTAACAGCATTGTTATGCAAAATGATTGAAATTGACAATGAAAATAGGAGGCCCTGATGATCCATGGGCATTCTCCCAGTCACTTGTCATAAATTTGTGGGAGACTGACCAGTACTCCAGAGAAACAGCAAAATCAGCCATTGCTCTGGGGTTCTGCCAATGGAGGTATAATAGAGACTGGCAGAACCCCCTTGCAATTTCAGGGCTAGTAATGTTTTCGGCAGCAGAAGACCATTGGCCCATATAACTACTCTTCCAAAGCACCTTTCTGTTTCCATATTGTGTTTCTGGAGCTAACTTCTCTGTATCCCCTTTCCGAACAAATATTTGTCCAGTTATTTTCCTAGATCTACTGTAACTTCCCATCACCCCTGCAGATAATACGTCCTATAGTTCTTAATGAAAGCAAAAGTTGTCTACATTTCTAATTTTCTTTTGACGCCAGTAAGATTAAACTGCATACCCTACAAGAAGAAAGAACTTGCATTACTTAGCACATTTCACATCCTCAAAATGTTCCATAGCACTTCACAGCCAAACACTTACTTCTGAATTTGCTGTCTTGTAGGCAAATATGGCAGATAATTAGTATACAGCCATGTCCCTCCAAGAACAGAGAAATAATGACTAGTTTATCTGTTTTGTTGGTGTTCTGGAGAGATATGTAAGAAGGCAGCACCTTCATTTATCTAACTGCATCAATCAGGAATCATTTTATGCACACAGGTGTGCAAAAAAGCACAGAGCCAGTGTTTGGTGTTTTGTTTTGTCAGTTAGTTAGCGCAGATGGTGATGGGTTGTGTAACATTGTATGTATTTTATTGTATGTATCTATATCTCTATCTGTCTCTCACTTACACTATTATATGTGTATATATACACACGCTAACTTCTTGCACTTAAGCAACTTTTAATTTAAAATGTTAAACTAATTTAGAATCTCCACTCTCCACTGTGTAAACGAGCAAATGATTCTTCCAGAAGTGACATCCCCCCATGTTTATTTTACACATGAAACACAAACTATTCTATTTAACAGTTTACAAGATAGAATCATAGAAATCATAGAAAGTTTAAGGCACAGAAAGAGGCCACTTGGCCCATTGTGTCTGTGCCAGCTGAAAAACGATCCACCTATTCTAATCCCACCTTCCAGCATTTGATCCGTAGCCCTGCAGTATACGGCACTTGAGGTGCATATCCAGACTCCTTTTGAATGAGTTGAGGGTCCCTGCCTCAACTACCCTTTCAGGCAGTGAGTTCCAGACCATCACCACTCACTGGGTGAAAAGGGTTTTCCTCATCTCCCCTCTAATTTTTCTACCAATCACTTTAAATCTATGCCCCCTCGTCACTGACCTCTCTGCTAAGGTGATTAGACCCTTCACCTCCACTCTATCCAGGTCCTTCAAAATTTTGTACATTTCGGTCAGATCTCCCCTCAGCCTCCTCTGTTTTAAGGAGAACAACCCGAGCCTTTCCAATCTTTCCTCAGAGCTGCATTTTTCCAGTCCTGGCAACGTCCTCGTAAATCTCCTCTGTACCCTCTCTAGTGCAGTTACATCCTTTCTGTAATGAGGTGACCAGAACTGGACACGGTACACAAGTTGTGGCCTAACAAATGAGTTATAAAGTTCCAGCATAACCTCCCTGCTCTTGTATTGTATACCTCGGCTAATAAAGGAAAGGATTCCATATGCCTTCTTAACCACCTTATCGACCTGTCCTGCTACCTTCAGGGATCTGTGGACATTCACTCAAAGGTCCCTTACTTCCTCTACACTTCTCAGTATTTTCCCATTAATCGTGTATTCCTTTGCTTCTTTTGAGCTCCCCAAATACATCACCTCACACTTCTCTGGGTTGAATTCCATTTGCCACTTTTCTGCCCATCTGACCAGACCATCAATATCTTCCTGCAGCCTACAGATATCATCCTCGCTGTCAACCACACGGCCAATCTTTGTGTCGTCCGCAAACTTTTTGATCATGCCCCCTACGTTACGTCCAAATTGTTATTATACACTACAAAAAGCAGGGGTCCCAGAACTGAACCCTGCAGAACGCCACTGGAAAAAGTCCTCCAGTCGCTAAAACAGCCGTCAACAATTGAGTTCTGATGAAGCCTCACAGCTCCAGCGACCCGGGTTCAGTTCTGGGTACTGCCTGTGCGGAGTTTGCGAGTTCTCCCTGTGACTGTGTGGATTTTTGCCGGGTGCTCCGGTTTCCTCCCACAGCCAAAGACTTGCAGGTTAATAGGTAAATGGGCCATTGTAAATTGCCCCTAGTATAGGTCGATGGTAGGAGAATTGAGGGAAGCTGGGGATGTGGTAGGGAATATGGGATTAATGTAGGGTTAGTATAAATGGGTGGTTGATGGTCGGCACAGACTCGGTGAGCCAAAGGGCCTGTTTCAGTGTTGTATCTCTCTATGACTCTTTGACCTGAAACGTTAACTCTGCTCCTCTCTCCACATATGCTGTCAGATCTGCTGAGTATTTACAGCATTTCCTGTTTTTACATCAACAATTACCCTTTGTTTTCTGCCACTGAGCCAATTTTGTATCCACCTTGCTGCATTTCCCTGAATCCCATGGGATTTTATTTTTTTAACCAGTCTGCCTTGGGGGACCTTGTCAAAGGCCTTGCTAAAATCCATGTAGACCACATCAACTACACCACCCTCATCGATCTTCCTTGATACTTCTTCAAAAAATTCGATCAGGTTGGTCAAGCAAGATTTTCCCTTAACAAATGCATCCTGACTATCCTTGATTAACCTGTGCCTTTCGAAGTGACAGTTTATCCTTCTCTCAGAATAGATTCCAATAATTTGCCCACTACTGAGGTTAGACTGACTGGCCTGTAATTATTCGATCTATCCCTCGCTCTCTTTTTAAACAGAGGTACAACATTAGCAATTCTCCAATCCCCGGCACCACACCTGGATCCTGTAAGGACTGGAAAATGATGGTCAGACCTTCTGCCATATCCTCTCTTGCTTCTTTTAATAGAGGATACATTTCATCTGGCCCTGATGATTTATCAACTTTCAATGATGCTAATCCCATTAATACTTCCTCTCTCCCTATGTTTATCACATCCAATACATCGCACTCATCCTCCTTAACTTCAATATCTGCATCGTCCCCCTCTTTTGTGAAGACAGACACAAAGTATTCATTAAGAACCATACAAATATCTTCCGCATCAACACATAGGTTATCCTCTTTCTCTTAATGTATCGATAAAACATATTTGGGTTCACCTTGATTTTGCCTGCCAATATTCTTTCATGCCCTCTCTTTGCTTTCCTAATTTTCTTTTTGATTTCACCCCTCCACTTTCTATACTCCTCTCGGCTTTTTGTAGTATTGAGTTCTCGGTGTCAGAATTAGATTAGAGAGATACAGCACTGAAACAGGCCCTTCGGTCCACTGAGTCTGTGCTGACCAACAACCACCCATTTATACTAATCCTACATTAATCCCATATTCCCTACCAAAAACCCACCATTCTCCTACCACCTACCTACACTAGGAGCATTTTACCATGGCCAATTTACCTATCAACCTGCAAGTCTTTGGCTGTGGGAGGAAACTGGAGCACCCGGTGGAAACCCACACGGTCACAGGAAGAACTTGCAAACTTCACACAGGCAGTACCCAGAACCGAACCCGGGTCGCTGGAGCTGTGAGGCTGCGGTGCTAACTGCTGCGCCACTGTGTCAGATATGAGCTTTCCTTTTCTCTGTTATCTTATCCTGTAGGCTCATGGACATCCATGGAGCTCTAGATTTGGCCGCCTCACCCTTTAACTTTGTGGGAACATGTTTACCCTGAACCCCTTGACTCTCCTATTTGAATGCCTCCCACTGTTCCAACACTGATTTACCTTTCAAGTAGCTGTTTCCAGTCCACTCTTGCTAAATCACTCCTCAGTTTAGTAAAATTGGCCTTGCCCCAATTGAGAACTCTAACTCCTGTTCTATCCCTGTCCTTTTCCATAATTATGTTAAAACTGACTGAATTATGATCACCACCGTCAAAATCTCCTACTGCCACCCCTTCCACCTGCCCATCTTAATTTCCTAAAACTAAGTCTAAAACTGCACCCTCTCTTGCTGGACTTGCTACATACTAGGCAAAAAGGTTCTCCTGAATGCATCTCAAGAATTCTGCTCCCTCAATTCCTTTCACACTAAAACTATCCCAGTTAATATTTGGGGTAATTAAAATCACCTACTATTACTGCCCTATCGTTCTTGCACTTCTCAGAGATTTGCCTACATATCTGCTTTTCTATCTGCCTCTGACTATTTGGGGGTCTATAGTACACTCCCAGCAGTATGATTGCTCCTTTCCTGTTCCTTAGCACAATCCATATGGCCTCATTTGATGAACCTTCCAACATGTCATCCCTCCTCACAGCTGTAATAGTTTCCTTGACCAAAATTGTCACTCCCCCTCCTTTCTTATTCCCCTCCCTATTGCATCTGAAAACCCTGTAACCAGGAACGTTGATGTTTCAACAATTTCACGACCAGCACGAGCAATATTACATCTAACAATCAATCAGTACAATCTGCTGCCATAATCACAGACCAAACCCGATTCACAATCCCAGTCACTTTCTGACCCATCATACTTCGCCTCCAATCCTACCGTGCCATCTTTGCAACTACCCTTGCTGCTGTTGATGTGGCCACTGAACCCACTACAGTTCATAGAATCATAGAATCGTTCAGCACAGAGGGAGGCCTTTAAGCCCATCACGTCTGCGCTGGCTGTTTGGAAGAGCAATCCATTTAGTCCCACTCCCATTCTCTTTTCTCAGTTCCATGCAGTTTTTTTCTTCTTTAAGTATTTATCTAATTCACTTTTAAAAGCTACTATTGAAGCTGTTTCTACTACCCTTTCAGGCAGTGCGTTCCAAATCCTAAACACTTGTGTAAAAAGTTTTTTCCTCATGTTGCCTCTGGTTCTTTCTCTAATCACCTTAAATCTGTGCTCCTTGGTTACAGACCCTTCAGCCATTGAAAATAGTTTTGCATTATTTACTCTAAACTCTTTATGATTTTAAATGCTTCCATCAAATCTCTCTTCACCTTCTCTGCTTTAAGGAGAACACCCAAGCTTCTCCAGTCTATCCATATAACTAAATCCCTCATCCCTGGAACCATGCTAGTAAATCTCTTCTGTACTCTCTCCAAAGCCTTCTAACGTATAGTGCCTAGAATTGGACACCATACTCCAGTTGAGCCTGAACTAGTTTTATATAGGTTTAGTGTAACTTCCTTGTTTTAGTACTCCATGCCTCTATTTATAAAGTCCAGACTCCCTAATATTTTATTAACTGCTTTGTTAACGTATCCAGTCACCTTCAAAGATTTGTGCACAATATCCCTCCATCCCTCAGGACTGACTGTTCTTGCACATCCTTTAAAATTGTAACATTTACCCTGTATTGTCATTCCTCATTCTTGCTACCAAAAATGTACCTCCTCACACTTTTCTACTTTGAATTTCATTTGCCATGTGTCCACCCATTCCAGCAGCCTGTCCATGTCCTCTTGAAGTAAATTACTATCTTCCTCATCACACTCCACTACGCAACGGCAACTTATATTTATATAACACTTTTAACATAGTAAAAACGTTCCAAGGTGCTTCACAGGAGCATGTAAAAACAAAATACTACACTGAACCACAGAAGGAGATATTATGTCAGATGACCAAAAACTTGGTCAAAGAGGTCGGTAGTAGGCACAGCCACCAATGGAGCAATTAAAATCAGGGATGATCAAGAGGCCAGAATTAGATGAGCACTGATATCTCAGAGGGTTGTGTGGCTGGAGGGGATTGCAGTGATAGGAATGGGCAACGCCTTGGAGGAAACTGTAAACGAGGATGAGAATTTTTAAATTGTTTGACCGGGAGCCAGTGTAGGTCAGCGAGCACAGGACTGGTAGGTAAATGAGATTTAGTGCAAGTTAGGCAGCAGAGATTTGGATGACCTCAAGTTTACGTAGGGTAAGATGAGGGCATTTGTTGAAATAGTCAAGTCAGGAGGTAATAAAAGCATGAATGAGGGTTTCAGCAGCGGATGAGCTGAGACAGGGGTTAAGTCGAGCGATGTTATGGAGTTGGAAACAGGCGATCTTAGTGATAGTGGTTTTATGATGTAATTGGAAACTCATTTCAGAGTCAAATATGACATCATTGTTGTGAACAGTCTGGTTTAGTCTTTAACAGTTGCCATCCAGAGGGATGAAGTCGGTACTAGGGAACGGAGCCTGAAAAAATGGCTTCTGTGTTCCCAATATTTTATCGGAGGAAATTTCTGCTCATCCAGTTCTAGATGTTGGATGAGTATTCTGATAATTTAGCATCAGTGGAGGAACATAGGAAGATAGGAACAGGAGTAGGCCATTCAGCCCCTTGAGCCTGTCCCGCCATTCAATGATATCATGGTTGATCCGCGGCCTAACTCCATATACCTGCCTTTGGCCCATATCCCTTAATATCTTTGCTTAACAAAAGTCTATCTCAAATTTAAAATTAACAACTGTTCTAGCTTCAACTGCTGTTTGTGGGAGAGAATTCCAAACCTCTACCACCCTTTGCATGAAGAAGTTTAGTGCTTCCTAACATCTCTCCTGAATGGTCTAGTCCTAATTTTTAGACTATTCCCCCTAGTTTTAGAATCTCCAACCAGTGGAAATAGTTTATCTTTATCTAGCCGGTCTTTTCCTGTTAATATCTTGAAGACTTCGATCAGATCACCCCTTAACCTTCTAAATTCTAGTGAAAACAGACCTAATTTGTGTAATCTCTCCTCGTAACTGAACCCTTGTAGTCCAGGTATCATTCTTCTAAACATACGTTGCACTCCCTCCAAGGCCAGTATATCCTTCCTAAGGTGTGGTCCCCAGAACTGCTCACAGTACTCCAAGTGGGGTCTAACCAGGGTTTTACATAGCTACAGCATAACCTCTGTGTCTTTATACTCCACTCCTCTAGATATAAAGGCTAGCATTCCATTAGCCTTTTTGATTATTTTCTGCACTTGCTCGTGGAATTTAAAGATCTATGCACCTGAACGCCCAAGTCTCTTTGGACATCCACTGTACTTAACCTCGTCCCATTTAGAAAGTACCCTGCTCTATCCTTTTTTGGTCCAAAATGGATAACCTCACACTTGCCCGCATTGAAATCCATGTGCCACAGTTTTGCCCACTCACCTAGTCTGTCAATATCTCTGCAATTTTATGCTATTGTCTAGACTGTCTACAATGCCACCTACCTTTGTATCATCAGCAAATTTGGATATATGACTTACTATGCCATCATCCAAGTCGCTAATGAATAATGTGAATAATTGAGGCCCCAACACAGATTCCTTTGGGACACCACTAGTTACATCCTGCCAATCGGAGTACTTACCCATTATCCCCACTCTCTGTCGCCTACCACTCAACCAACTTTCTAACCATGTCAATAATTTGCCCTCAACTCCATGGGCTTCTACCTTAGTTAACAGTCTCTTATGTGGGACTTTATCAAATGCCTTCTGGAAGTCCATATAAATAACATCCATAGATACTCCCCTGTCCACTACCTTAGTCACCTCTTCAAAAATTTCAATGAGATTTGTCAGGCATGACCTTCCCCTCATGAATCCATGCTGGCTGTCCCTGATTAACTGAAAAATTTCGAGGTGTTCAGTCACCCTATCCTTGATTATAGACTCTAGCAACTTCCCCACCACAAATGTCAGGCTAACTGGTCTGTAATTTCCTTGGTTTCCCCCTTTCACCCTTCTTAAAAAGTGAGTGACGTGCAACTTTCCAATCCAGAGGGACCACTCCTCAATCTAGGGAACTCTGAAAGACTATAGTTAGGGCATCTACAATGTGCTCCCCTACTTCCACCCTCGGTTGGAAACCGTCAGGTCCTGGGGATTTCTCACTCTTTAGTTCCATTAGTTTCCTTGTTACTGATGTTTTACTGATGTTTTACTTATGTTAATCGGCTATTAATTTTTTCAGAACTTCCGGCAAGTTATCCTCCTTTTCAACTGTAAATACTGAGGCAAAGTAATTGTTCAACATATCTGCCATTTCCCCATTATCAATGACAATATCTCCATTTTCAGCTTTAAGTGGGCCTACATTGCTCTTGACCACCCGCTTTCCCTTTATGTAACTATAAAATTTCTTCTTATTGATTTTGATGTCCCTTGCCAGTTTCCTTTCATAATCTGTTTTAGTAACTCTTATGAGCTGCTTTGTGACCCTTTGCTGGTCTTTGTATCGATCCCATTCGGCCGGATCTGTGCTGTGTTTTGCATTTTTGTAAGCCATTTCTTTTTGTTTTATGCTATCCCTAATCTCTTTAGTTGTCAATGGCTGTTTTTTCTGTGAAGTGGAGCTTTTTCCTCTCGGGTATATACTCGCTCTTTATTTCGTTAAATGTTTATTTAAATATTCTCCACTGTTCTTCAATCGTTTGACCCATTAACAGATCTACCCAGTTTACCGTGGACAGTCTCTGTCTCATCCCTGTAAAGTCAGCCTTACCCAAGTCTAAAATTCTAGTAGCTGATTCGTGCTTTTCACTTTCAAACGCTACCTTGAATTCGATCATGTTGTGATCACTATTTGATAAATGTTCACGCACAGTTAGGCTACTAATTAAATTTGGCTCATTACTCATGACTAAATCTAATATTGCCTGTCCCCTTGTTGCACCTAGGAAACTATCCCGAACACATTCCAGAAATTCACTACCTTTCTGACAGGTGCTAGTCTGCCTCTCCCAATCGATGTGTAAGTTAAAATCCCCCATTAATACTGCTCTGCCTTTGTTACACACTTGCCTAATTTGTACATTTATACAATCTAACACCTCAGAACTGCTACCAGGGGGTCTATACACAACACCCATTACAGTTTTAGATCATTTTCTGTTCCTCAATTCCACCCATAAGGTCTCCACTGGATGCTTTCCCCTCATTATATCCTCCCTCACCAATGAGGTGATATTATTTCTAATCAGTAAGGCTACTCCACCCCCTCTGCCATTTTCCCTGTCCCTCCTGTAAACTTTATAACCAGGTATATTTAGTTCCCAGTCCTGATCACCCTGCAGCCACATCTCCGCAATGGCCACCACATCATAATTTTCCATTTGAATTTGCGCCTGCAGTTCATCTAGTTTATTTCTTACACTCTGTGCATTTGTATATAGAGCTCTTATTTGGGCTATACCCCCTAACCTGTCCCTCAGCACTGATGCTTTATTCGCCTGTTTATTATTTCTCTCTTCTGGTTTAACCAGTATACTTCTTGCAGTTTGGTAACAATCAGCCTCACCACTAACCTGCACTCCTACCTTCTCCTTTAACTTCCTGTTTTTCCATGCAACTGAACCCTCACCCCCACTATTTAGTTTAAAGCCCTATCTACAGCCCTAGTTATACGATTCACCAGGACTCTGGTCCCAGCATGATTCAGGTAGAGCCCGTCCCATTGGAACACCTCCTTCCTTCCCTAGTACTGGTGCCAATGTCCCACAAATTCGAACCCATTTCTCCCACATCAATCTTTGAGCCACGCATTTACCTCTTTAATCTTATTGACCCTTTGCCAATTTGCTCGTGGCTCAGGTAGTAATCCGGAGATTATTACCTTTTTGGTTCTGCTTTTTAATTTAGCCCCTAGCTGCTCATATTCCCTCAGCAGAACCTCTATCCTCGTTCTACCTATATCGTTGGTACCTACGTGGACCACGGGAACTGGGTCTTTCCCCTCCCACTCCAAGTTCCTCTGTAGCCCAGATGAGATATCCCGAACCCTGGCACCAGGTAGGCAACAGAGCCTTCGGGACTCTCAATCCTGGCCACAGAGAACAGTGTCTATGCCCTAACTATACTATCCCCGATTACGACTACATTTCTCTTTTCTCCCCCCACTTGAATGGCTCCCTGTATCATGGTGCTGTCGTCAGTTTGCTCATCGTCCCTATAGTCTCTGCTCTCATCCACACAGGGAGCAAGAATCTCAAACCTTTTGGACAAGGATAAGGGCTGAGGCTCCTGCAGCACTACCTCCTGGATCCCTTTACCTGCCTCACTCATAGTCACACCCTCCTGTCCCTGACCACTGGCTGAATTCACGGTAGTTAATCTAAGGGATGTGACTGCCTCCTGAAACACAGTGTCCAGGTAACTCTCCCCCTCCCTGATGTATCACAGTGTCCGAAGCTCAGACTCCAGCTCATCAACTCTGAGCTGGAGTTCCTTGAGCAGCTAACACTTGCTACAGATGTGCTCACTAGGAACCACAATGGGGTCCACCAGCTCTCACATCATGCAGGTACAACACATCTCCTGGCCCTGCATCTCTATTTTATTTCATTAGATTTTAATTTGTTTTTTAAATTTCCAACTGGTCTTTAATTTTTAATCTGTAAAATATTTTTCCTATTCACCTTTAATCTGAAATCAACTTAGAATAGGTAATTCAAATTAGCACTAAAATAAAAGCAAAATACTACAAATGCTGGAAATCTGAAATAAAAACAAGAAATGCTGGAAATACTCAGCAGGTCTGGCAGCATCTGTGGAGAGAGAAGCAGAGTTAACATTTCAGGTCAGTGACCCTTCTTCAGAACTAGCAAATATTAGAAATGTAAAAGGTTATAAGCAAGGAAAGCGGGGTGGGGCAAGAAATAACAAAGGAGAAGGTGTAAAAAGGACAAGGTTACAGAATAGCTAACCAGAAGGTCATGGAGCAAAGGCAAACAATATGTTAACGATGTGTTGAAAGACATTAGTACAGATAGGGTGTTAATGGACTGAAAATTGAACAGCCGCAAGTACAAACATGAAAAAAACCAGTGGGTAAGCAAACTGAACAAACTAAGGGGCGGCACAGTGGCGCAGTGGTTAGCACCGCAGCCTCACAGCTTCAGCGACCCGGGTTCAATTCTGGGTACTGCCTGTGTGGAGTTTGCAAGTTCTCCCTGTGTCTGCGTGGGTTTCCTCCGGGTGCTCCGGTTTCCTCCCACATGCCAAAAACTTGCAGGTTGATAGGTAAATTGGCCATTAGCAATTGCCCCTAGTATAGGTAGGTGGTAGGGAAATATAGGGACAGGTGGGGATGTGGTAGGAATATGGAATTAGTGTAGGATTAGTATAAATGGGTGGCTGATGGTCGGCACAGACTTGGTGGGCCGAAGGACCTGTTTCAGTGTTGTATCTCTAAATAAGTAAAAAATAGCAACAGGCCCTTCGGCCCACCGAGTCTATGCCAACCATCAACCGCCCATTTATACTAATCCTACATTAATCCCATCTTCCCTCAATTCCCCTACCACCTACCTATACTAGGGGCAATTTATAACGCGGTCACAGGGAGAACTTGCAAACTCCGCACAGGCAGTACCCAGAATTGAACCCGGGTCGCTGGAGCTGTGAAGCTGCGGTGCTAGCCACTGTGCCGCCCATTTTCAGTCCATTAACACCCTATCTGTACTAATGCTTTGTCTTTCAACACCATTAACATATTGTGTGCCTTTGCTGCACGACCTTCTGATCAGCTGTTCTGTGACCTTGTCCTATTTACACCTCCTTTGTTATCTCTTGCCCCGCCCCCGCTTTACTTCCTTTTAACTTTTTACATTTCTAATATTTGCTAGTTTTGAAGAAGGATCACTGACCTGAAACATTAACTCTGCTTCTCTCTCCACAGATGCTGCCAGACCTGCTGAGTATTTCCAGCATTTCTTGTTTTTAATTCAAATTAGCAGTTATTTACCAACCAATAAACTTACCGTTTTCCTGTGAAATCACTCTTTGTTTTTTTTTCACTCTGTTTTTACTCCCTTAAATTATCCAAAAATTAGATTTACACTAGGAACCTTGGTTCCCCCCCAACAAAACACTACCTACTATATTAAAAAGAACTGTAGACCTTTTCTCTTTACTTTAGTTACGAAGCCAGCTATTTAGAGTTATTCCCTAACAGCAGTTACTCACCAACCAATCACCTTGCAGCTTTCCTGTGATGTCACTGTTGAATATTTTTCAAACCTCCGGCGGTGTCTGAGTGAACTCTCTCTCTCTCTCTCTCCTGGTCTCTTTATGCTCCGGCTCCGTTCTCGCTGTTTCCCGCTTTCTGAGTGAACTCTCACTCTCTCCCGGTCTCTTTATACTCCGACTCCACCCTCACTGTTACCTGCTCTGTGTGAACTCACGCTGTCTCTCCCGGTCTCTTTATACTCTGCTCTGCTCTCACTGTTTCCCACTGTCTGAGTGAACTCTCTCTCTTTCCTGGTCTCTTTATACTCCGGCTCCGCTCTCGCTGTTTCCCACTGTCTGAGGAGTTGAGAGAGGTGGTGGTGAGGTAGAGCTGGATGTCGTCAGCATTGGTGAAAAGTAATGCTATGCTTTCAAATGATTTTCCTGAGGTTCAGATGATGTTGCCAAGATTCAGAAAATGTTGCAAGTAAATGGGAAATAGGAAGCAGCCAAGGATAGATCCTTGGGGGACACCAGAGGTAATGGTGAGGGAGCAGGAAGAGAAACCATTGCTAGTGATATACTGGCTACGACTAGATAAATCAGAATGGTATCAGGCAAGTGCAGTCCCACCGAGCTGGATACAGTAGAGAGACTGGACAGTGGAGGATGATGGTGTGATCAACCATGTCAAGGCTGCAAACCGGTTTAGAAGGACGAGGAGAGATAGTTTACTTTTGTCACAATCACATAGGATGTTATTTGTGACTTTGATAAGAGCTGTTTCAGTACTGTGGCAGGGTGTTACAACAGGTGAGGAAGGAGTCTAGGGCTCCCCTCTCAGCCATTTTCTGATTTGGCCGTAACAGGGTTTAACTTTTAAAAAAACAGTGTTTTTAGCTTCCCCTCAGCGAGTCCTTGCTCACTGCTTTTTAACTGTAGTTGTAAAGAATCAACCAGACTGGTTTTCTCAGATTTAAACAAGAAAGGTGTAAGTTTATTAAGCTTAAAACTCTAACTCGGTTAAAACTACTAAGAATACGCGACATGACCATGCTAGCGTACATTCGCGATAAACACACACACAAATAGAGACAGAGGGGGAGAAAGAATTAAAGGGAAAAGGGTTGAAGTAGTAGATGGTACTCAGTTCCTGGTTTTGGGTTGCATGTAAAATCTTTGAAGCTAAGCCTTGCCGTTCTTGTTGAGGCCCAGTGCACACTTTCGAACCTGTTTCGCTGGTAGCAGAAGGTTGCAAGGGGTCTTCTGTCTTGAGGCTTATGTTACTTCTGTGGGTCCCTGGAAATTTGCATGAGAGAGAGAGGTGCTTTATTCTTGAAGTTCATCGCAATCTGTCTCAAATCTTTTCTGTGCGCACAATTCAATCACCAGCAGGTTAGCCATGTGATTAGCTCCTTGTTTGAAACAGCCATATCTACGAGGTTTGTGGATTCTTCAGAGCTTACCAGACACTCTCAGTGGGGGTGCGGGTTGCAGTGGAATGCTGGCTTTTACACATTCAGTGACTCTCAATGTCTCTTGATCATCACTATTGACAAAACCCGTCTGGTTAATTGAATCAGGGAGTGCTCCCATTGTCTCTCCATGCAACTGTCTTTCAGAATGCAAATGTGCAGCCACTGTTCTGTGGTCTTTTTAAACAAGTTATTTCAATGTCCAGTAAACGTTCAAATAATAGTGTTCCATGTGACAAAATTAATATGTTTCCATTTGGCAGGTGTGCTTTCCATTACATTGGGGCAGAAACCTGATTGGAGGAATTCAAACATGGAGTTCAGGGAAAGATGGGCACAAATCTGGGAGGTGACACTTCCAAGTTTTGTGTCATCTTCAAATTTGTGCCCTGTACCCCCAAATCCAGGTCATTGATGTGTATCAAAAACAGCAGTGGCTTAGTACTGAACACTGAGGAACTCCTACTACTATGTTTTCTATCCCTTAGCAAATTTTGTGTCCATGCTGCTACTATCCCTTTTATCCCATGGGCTTCAATTTTGCTAATAAGTTTATTATATGGTACTTTTTATGTGGCGCAGTGGTTAGAACCGCAGCCTCACAGCTCCAGCGACCCGGTTTCAATTCTGGGTACTGCCTGTGCGGAGTTTGCAAGTTCTCCCTGTGAATGCGTGGTTTTCCGCCGGGTGCTCCGGTTTCCTCCCACAGCCAAAGACTTGTAGGTTGATAGGTAAATTGGCCATTGTAAATTGCCCCTAGTATAGGTAGGTGGTAGGAGAATTGAGGGAAGGTGGGGATGTGGTAGAAATTATGGGATTAATGTAGGATTAGTATGAATAGGTGGTTGATGGTCGGTACAGACCCGATGGGCCGAAGGGCCTGTTTCAGTGCTATATCTCTCTATTACTATGACTTTATCAAACACCATTTGAAAGTCCATATTTACAATATCAGCTGCACTTATCCACCCGCTCTGTTGCCTTATCAATAAATTCAGTTGTGTTCTTGTAAGTAACTGTGTAGCTGGTCCATTACAAAGTACACAGCATGAAATCTTCAGCAGTTTTAAACTTCCTAGGTCTAACGGCTTTCTAAAAGTTACTTATTGATTGATGAAAAAATGTTGCTCCTTCTTGGGTCTAAATGTACCAATCAAAAAACAGCTTTGTCTAATCCTCAAGGTCTGGAAAATTTAAACAACTTCAACAGATGATCTTCATTGGTCATAAGTGTGCACAAATTCACAGAATTGATATCTTCATGAATCAGCCCACTGGCAAGTCAAAGAGTACTGCCAACAAAGAAATGGCTGCAAAGCAGCAAATGGGTGCAGGTAGGGAGCTATGGTGACAGCAGAAAATTTGGGGGCAGCTACTTTGCAGGGGATGATTTTCAACAGAGCAGGACCTTGGGTCCCCAGCTGGAGGAGCTTCAGTGGGTGGGCAGGCCAGAACCAGGCCTATTTGGGTAATAAATATAAATGATTAGAACAACTGCACAATACCTTTAATCATATACAAGAGACTACAGGAGAGTGTTTTACAGCAACATAATACATGTATAAGTTTAAGATGAGTGTAACAATTAAAACTAAATATTCAGAAGCACCAACTACCTCTATCCAGACACAGAGGCTGAAAAATTGGTTGTGCTTTTAAATTTATTGTACATGTGTAACTTGCTTTGGTTACTTGATTATCAATTTTATAGAAAATAATTTCTCACCTGTTGTGGCATTTTGAAAGATATAAAGTAATGGGAGAGTAATTTTAGTGATCCCTGATATGGATTGGAGAGGGAAAAACCACACTATAGTGCTGATTGCTCAAGTCGTTAAATCAGACTAGTTGCTGCGAGCACAGAATTGCTAATTGACATTATTAAGAACTCAGAATTAACAAATATATTGCAATGGAATCCAGTTGTTTCCAGAATATGTATCCAGATTATATGAATATTATGGCCCATAATCACTTTTTAAGCAAGAAAATATATTCAGTCTTGTATAATCATATTGATAGTTTTAGATAATTATTAAATATATGTTGTGTGGAAAATTCTGATATCAAGAAACATCATTCAGAATAGAAGTGATTTAAATTCCCCTTTGCATTTGCAGGATGAATGCTGTTCAATATTATGTTCAAGGTCGAAATCAGGAGAGACTGGCAGAATGTTATTACATGCTTGAAGATTATGAAGGTTTGGAGAAACTGGCAAACGCCCTACCAGAAAATAACAAACTGCTTCCAGTAAGTAGTGGGCATAACACATTCTCATTGGAGTGAAATGTTGAGGTTCATCTCTCTGTACTATAGATCTTCATCGTGAAATTCTGTTTTGCTGAGTATTGCTGAGGTGCCGCTCCAGGGAAGCGGCAGTGGTTTCATGGAATTCGAACCTGCTGTCCTTCTGTCTTCTCTCAGTATTTGTGCTCCCACCCCTCCTAGCCCAGACTGCTGCTGCCCATGCCAAGATGGTGCAGACTGAAGCCAGGCCTATTAGGCCCAATGGTGCTTAAAGTCATCTTCCAATGCTATTTGCAGTCCCCTCCATTGACAGTGACAGAGAGAAGGTAAGGAATTTGGGACTGATAGTGAATGGGGAATTGGAGTTATAGTTACTGACATCTCAAAGTTCTTCTTGTACAGGCTAGGCAGAAAGGGGCTGCCTCAGTTGCTGCCTGTCTTCCTTTCCACCTCTTCCCATGCTTCTTGGTCCTCCTTCTCCACCCTCTTCTAGCAGCTTGTTCTGCTTTGCATGGCCTAGACTCATTGGGTGGAATCTTATGAGCGCCGTGGTGTTCCTGATGGCGTGACTGAAAGTTGTCATAACTTCCGTTTCCCACACAATTTTGTATGTAAATTAGCCATGTTGCAACGGGCACGGGGACACATGGGATCATGCGCAGGGGAGGCCTTTCATTGTTGGAGCATTCCATCACTGCCTCGAGCACCATGATCGCCACAGATATAAAACATTCTGTGATTGCAGCCTCAAGGGTCAGCAGCCTTCCTTTCATGTAAATATCTTCAGACTAACTTAAATTGAAGCTTTTACTTAAATCAAAATGTTTTTGCCTCTCTTATTTTGTGAAAGTCACCACCAACTTCATATCATTTATTTTCCCTACAGCCAAAGTGAATCAAATATCAAATGGTGGCCAGTAGGCCGCGTCTCGCCCCACAGTTCAGTGATGCCTCCCTGCAGGTTCTCCTCCAGGCCTTCAGGGAAAAGCGGTAGGTCCTCTTCCCTGCAGATGGAGTGCAAAGACCCTCCTGTCTCACCAAGGTGGTTTGGATGCAGGTAGCAGAGGAGGTCTCGAACCATTAGGTCACTTGTAGAACATGGGTGCGGTGCCACAAGCACATCAATAACTTTCTCAGATCAGCGAGGGTTAATGGTCCTGGCGAAGCTGCTCCATTGTTTTTTCCATGGCTCTGTGTCTTTAAGGCAGAGGGTATGCAAAGAATGCAGTGGGTTCGCTAAGATGAAGATTGGCATTGTTTATGTGATTGGATGTGTCATGTGAAAGCCATTGCAAAATGAGTGATGTTGATACATGTATGCAATGGTTGTGATGCATCATTTGCCACCTCATTAAATCTGCACTGTGTGCTGCAGGGTAAATGAAGCCACAACCAGCATCAGCATGCTAAGACGGGAGGAAGGGTCCCTGACATAAGGCTACTGACCATGGCTGAGGAGGAGGTATCCATGATCATAAGAGAGGAGGAAGGCAGGAGCCACAAGGCGTAAGGATGAAGTGTCATCTCTGCTCTTCCAGTCATATGTGGAAACTGAAGGATATTGTTTGAACTTGCGTGAAGCACATGCTTAAAGTGTCTCCACTGCAGGTGCCCACACTCGAATCGCAGAACGCCGCATGGTCCAAAAAATCTATTTACCCGTAATGTCCCTTCAGGCACTAAATTGACATGTTACAAATAAAACAGTACAAAATACTGGGGAGGAAGAAGAAACCAATGGCCCAGAGGATGCACTGTCACCTGCCTCTTCCACTTCTGCCAGCAGATACATCCACACAGTCCTCAGAGGGTTTAAGATTAGAATCTGTGTCACAAGCTGATGTACACAACACAAACAAGTGAGGAAGCATCCAGCCAGGTCTCCTAAAAATCGGAGGGCTGCTGGAGACCAGGCCCCTGCTCAGCCCCATGCTCATGATGATCCTCTGTTTGTTGCGATGAGAAGCCTGCTGGATGTGCAGCAAAGCCATGTGGAAAAATATGTCACAGATGCCTGAGGTCATGCATGGCTTTGCGTGTGCCATGGAGGAGTCAGTGAAAGCCATGGCATTGGCCATGTCCCAAGTATTTGAGCATATAGCTTCCTTGAGAGTCTGGCGAGCTCCATGGCGAGTCTGGTTGAGCACTTGAGCTATATGCTTGACCTGCACTCCATCGCTGTTGCCGTTGGTGCCATGCAGCAGAGTCTAAGTGATTTAGAAAGGGACAAGGAACTTGGACCTCCCTTCAGGTGACCCTTCCCCTTCTGGAGACAGATAGGAGCCATCATGCACACAGATGGAGGAAGAGTGCGTGCCAGCTGCCCCAGGGCCTTCCTCTCCGGACACCCCCAGGGTAAGCAGCGTCATCTTGCCCCCGACATTGACCCCCTTACCTCCAGTTGGCGAGCACACAGGGGATACTCAAGCATCATTGCTGCAGACCCCCAGTAGGATGGAGCCATCAAGGTCCCATTCTTGCAGAGGACGCCCGCCACGGTCATCCACAGCAGCAGGGCAGTGCACTGAGCAGACTGCCTCCACCTCAGCTGCTAATGTTGGGATAGCACTTAGACGTAGTGGTAGAAAAAGGAAATTGAAAAGTTTTGAGCACGAAGGTGGCATGGCTGCTTCACAAATTGTGAGGATTGAAAAGATTTATTATTACATTTTTATTTCATGCAAAATTTGATCCACTCTCGGTAATATTTTGCTTGGTTACTGATGGATACAAAGATGTTTTTTGGAGGCCTATGGCAGGAATGCAATGATGTTTTCAAAGCATCTCAGAAAATGTCAAGCATCTATATCTCATTGGAATTTGAGCCTTCACTCTTCAATGATGGCTGTTTTCCTATTATTATTTCCTGATTATTAACCTTTTCCAGTACTGCCATGCCCTAATCTTGTTTTCTACTGTCTTAACATTGTTTGCAGTGTTGTGTAGTCACCTTCATCGTAGCCCATAGATGATTTCAAATGCCAATCACACGAAAGTGCAGCAACACTTCGTTAAGATTGCAGCGATGAATAAGACGCCATGCAAAAGGGAATTTCTGTTTGGAATTGTTACATTTCTCCTCCCAACATTCCTTGATGATGTGGTTTATTGTTGACTGAAATGTGCATAAATTAGGTTCTCCCTAATGTCCCTTGCATGTCTCTCTATGGCCCTCATATCAATGACAGCATCGTTGTCACAGACCTTGCTGCCTGGCTGTCCTTGTCTACAGGTAAGTAGATGAAATCATTGGCACATCGATAAAAGGCATTGGTCACCTTTCTGTTGCATCTGTGGGTTGCAGACTACGAAATGCCACATAGGTCGCCCATGGATCCCTGGAAGGAGCCACTGGGAAAAAAAAATTGAGGGCAACTGTCACGGGATTTCCACCAAAGCCGAATGGTTGCAGGTCATGCTGCAGGATCCTACAAATTTCTGTGACCATTTCATGTGACATCCTTAGGCGTCTCTGGCATTGCCTCTCTGACATTTGTAGGTAATGTGTCCTTGTCCTGAGGATGTGATGATGTGCCAGTGCCCATCTCTGATAAGGACATTCCTGGATGTTTTCATTTGGAGCATCCTCACCTTCCTGTTCTGCCTGTTGCTGGCACTTAGGTAGTATGAGTTGAGGGAAAACAGCCCTCCTTATTCTCTCTTTGCTCTTCCCGTGGTACTAGACAAATTGGGTATATGAGACCCATGTCACTGTGGCTTTTCTGAACAATAAATAAGCAGAGCATGGCGAATCAGACCTCTGTTGACATGTAGCTGAAACATTGAGGTGTTGAACAGGTCACTTATACCTGCCTTCAGATTGCAGCCAGGTGGAAGACACACCCACTGTTGTTTGCTTTCTTCCACTCTCCTTGCAATCCTTGAGTGTCCTTGTGGTTTCCATTATCGTTGGAGAAAATGGTGCGTGTAGAATTCAGGGAAAGTCTCCCCACCTTTCAACCTCCTCCTGCTACCTTCCAGCTTGAACCCATCACCCTTGACCCAACCAATGTTACCATTACCCTTCCTTCTGTTACTATTGAGCCTCCCCCCATTACCATGCACAGTGTAATCATTAATGTATTCATACCATCCCTCCCCCCATTCCTACTCCCGTTACTATCGACATAAATATTGTGGCTACAAGAGCAAGTCAGAGGCTAGGAATTCTGCGGCGAGTAACTCACCTCCTATCTCCCCAGTGCCTGCCCACCATCTACAAGGCAAAAGTTAGGAGTGTGATGGAATACTCTACACTTGCCTGAATGGGTGCAGCTCCAACAACACTCAAGAAGCTTGACACCATCCAGGACTAGGCAGCTCGCTTGATTGGCACCCCATTTACCACCTTCAACATTCACTCTCTTCACCACCGACACACAGTGGCAGCAATGTGCACCATCTACAAGATGCGCTGCAGCAACTCACCAAGGCTCCTTCGACAGCACCTTCCAAACCCGTGACCTCTACTACCTAGAAAGACAAGGGCAGCAGTTGCAAGGGAACACCCCAAACTGACCATTGTTGCTGTTCCCCTCAGTATGAAGCTGCTGAATACCCACCCATTAGTCTTGACCTTTCCCCCTACAGAATCCATTTGCCCCCATTGACTGTGACCATTCCCTCTGCTCGCCAGTACCCTCAATTTGCCCTACAGCTCCCCAACATTGATAGCACTCATCCCTTCCTTTAGGCACTTGCCACATATCTTCACACAGTACTGATCTCATCCACCCACCATCCCCGCAGCGACAAAATCCATTTTCACCATCAGTATCAACCATTCAACAACCTGGACTCGCTCCTCCACCCTCCCCCACTCTTCGATGCACCCGATCACCCCATCCTTCCCTCCCCGACTACCTTCCCCTTTTCCTCCATGCACCCGATCGTCCTACCCTTCCCTCCCAGACTACTCTTCCCTGCTCCTTCATGCACCTGATTGCCTTGCCGTTCCCTTCCCGACTACCCTCCCCTGTTGCTCTGTGTCCCCGCCCATGCCTTCGCTGCCATCCCCTGAGATGATTCACCGTTGCTGGTGCCGAGCCTGGAGGCAGACATTCATTTCAATGCTAGCGTGGAGAAAATCATCAATTGCAATGCTGGACTGGAGGCAAACATCCATTCCAATGCAGGTGTTAGTTTAACAGATGAATTACAGAGAGAGGTGCACAGTCCTGAGACTCAACTGCACAAGTCCGATTGTTGCACGCCACGCTGAAACATTCGTGAACCAGGTGGCATGGGAATATTGCTCGCCATTCACTTAATCTGCAGGTAAGACTAAATTGTAACTATGCCTATGGTAATGAGTGTTCACGTTATTTAAATGAATAGGAAGCTGCAATATGCCACCACACGGGGGAAGCCCAGAATGCTGCAAAGTCGCCGCCAGCTTAATTCCTCTAAAATATCCTGCTGTTGGGAATCTGCGTAAACCCCTCCTCCTAATGATATCACCCCGCACACCACCAAATCTGCCGCTGTGGACAGCATAAAATTCCCCCCCCAGGCAGCAACTGGTTTTTGCAGAAGTCTTCAATTCAGGAAAAATTCCTTCAGCACTTGCCACACCATTCCCTGTAAACCTTTTGCATTTGAAACAACTATGGAAAGCAGCAAATGTTTGAGGAAACGTAGCAATAGCCAGAAGAAATCAACCAACAACTAAGCTGTAAATAGTAATGGTTTCTTTAAGTAGTGCTGGAATATAGAATATAGGAATGAAATCCTGCCCCAGGTCAATGGTGGTGAGTGAGCAGATCAGCCAGCGACAGCCAGAATCCAGGTTCCATTCGGATTCTGTCAACTTTTTGTATTGCAGCTGTCTCCCAGCAAGCTGGCAATGGACAAACTTCTGTTCAAGGAGGAAATTTTGGATATTGTAACCTTTGAGTCCTTGTAAGGCCTCTGAGAGCATGTGTGATCTTTTACCGAGGCTTTTTCAAAGTTCCCAAGCCTTCACCAGCCAATTGCAATTGATGCTGGGAGGGTTAGTTTACTTTTAAAGAAAAAAATACCTGCACCATTGGGAACCAAAGATCAAGAAAACCTTCTGGGGCATCCTGCCACCTTCAAAGCAATATGGTGACACTGATTTTCTGGAGTGAAATCAAGACGAGTACCGCTGTTGTAGGCACCAGTGGCCTATCCAGTTTATGAAAATGACACCATTCCTGGAATTTGGGATTGCATCTCAACTTGTCCACTCTGGTGGATGTAAAATCTGCCCCACTACTGTTCTGCTGGTGGAATACCCCCAGAGGAATTTCAGTGCCTATGTTAGCACTAATTTCAGAAACAAATGATCTTTTTCCTCAAATTAATGATTTCAAGGCTACACCCTTTCTTTTGAAGTGATAACTTTTTCATTGAAACTGTGTTAACTTTATATGGAGCACATTTTTGAAAGTTTATGTACAAATTTCTTTCATTGTAGTTTCAAGTTTTAGTGGAATCGAATGTTCTGTTCGATAATGAATTGATATCATCAATCATTTTTCACTAGACTTGTTTATTGGTATATCTGTGACCTAAAGAATAACTGACATTACATCTGCTACTAAAAGAAATTATCAGCACTTTGCTCATTATGGTTCCAATAATAATTTCAGATGAGATTTAATTGAGGTCTATTTTAAACTGAGCTTATTAAAATAAATTCCACTCAAAAACTAAATCTCTTGAAATTTTCATTGGCAAGATGAACCAAATGAAGCTTTCACAGTGAAGGATTTGTCTTTGTCTCCCTTTCCACTAGGAATTCCTCCAACATTCGGATGCCGGAAAGAATTTTCTTTAGCCATTTAGATCTATAGTAGTGCCTTTATACATTTGTTAAGACTTTTGATACAACAGAATCTTTGAATGCTTTGATTTTTTTTTCAGGAAATAGCTCACATGTTTGTAACTGTAGGTATGTGTGAGCAGGCTGTAGCTGCATTCCTGAAATGTAACCAAGCCAAAGCTGCAGTTGAAACCTGTATACATCTGAATCAGGTAGGATCATAAAGAAGAGAAACATAATTTTATGCAATAGTTTTGTAATGTGTTTATTTTATTTATAAATTCCTAAAATATAGATATATATCCCTGTTGACCACTAAGAATCAAAGAATTATACAGCAAAAAAAGGGTGCTATTCAGCCCATCATGCCTGTGCCAGCTCTTTGAAAGAGCTACCCAATTAGTTCAACTCCCCTTTTCTTTCCCCATAGCCCAGCAATTTTCTCCTTTTCAAGTACTTATTCAATTCTCTTTTGTAGGTTACAATTGAATATGCTTTCACCACACTATCAGGCAGTGCATCCACATCATAACAACTCACTTTGTTTAAGAATGCTTCCTCATGTTGGTTCTGGTTCTTTTGTCAATTACCTTACATCTGTGTTCTCTAGTTACCGACCCTTCTGCCACTGGAAACGGTTTCTCGTTATTTACTGTCAAAACCCTTCAAGATTTTGAGCAGCTTTATCAAATCTCCTCATAACTGTCTCTGTTCTAAGGAGAACATCCCCAGTTTCTCCCGTCTCTTCACATAACTTGAAGTCCTTCATCCCTGGTACTACTTTAGTAAATCTCCTCTGCACCCTCTCTAAAGCCTCAACATCCTTCCTGCAGTGTGGTGCCCAGAGTTAGCCACAGTACTGCAGCTGGGGCCTAATCAGTATTTTATAAAGTTTAGCATAACTTCCTCACTTTTGTGCTCAATACTTAAATTTATAAAGTCATGGATTCCGTATACCTTATTAATATTTTCAATTTGTCCTGCCACCTTCAAAGATTTGTGTATGTACACCCCCAGTTATCTCGATTCCTGTACCCCCTTTAAAATTGTATTATTTGTTTATTATTGTTTCTTCTCATTCTTCGTACCAAAGTAATTTTTACTATTTTCTCAAAAAAATTCTAGTGGAATAAAGCTGTTGAACTGGCCAAGAATCACAATATGAAAGAAATTGGATCTCTTCTGGCTAAGTATGCATCTCATTTGTTGGAGAAGAATAAAATTTTGGAAGCGATTGAACTTTACCGAAAGGCCCATCATTTCCTTGAAGCTGCAAAGCTCATGTTCAAGGTACAGCAATAGTCTTCACACAATCCCATAATTGAGTACATCTTTGGATTTCTTAGAGGCAGGTAAAGCATTTTGCACTTAATCATATTTGGACATCTTCCCTTAAGAATTTCTAAAATCTGCTATCGAAAATTAAATTATAGCAGCAGATAAATTCCTACAATTGGTATGTAACTTTTATCTTACAATCTTACCGTCCAGTTAAATTTTAAAGTGATATATACATTATCTTTTGGAAAGATTTGATACTGTACAGCCTTATAATACAATAAATTTAAACTAATGATAGTGCAGTATGAACAGTACACTGTGATCAACTATTGCACAACCGATGTTTTTGTTTGTACCTGTGGTACTTATGAATTATGGATCCTTTGATCATCGGAAAACAGTTGGTAACATAGTGCCACAGATGTGAAATCATATAATTCAGCTAAGTATTTCCTGACCTTCCTATTGACCAGTAAGTCTGTAGGCAAAGATATCACTTATGAGTTTAACATAAATTTATAGTGATAGATATTTCTGTTGTCTGAAAAAGTGCAGTAAATTAGATCATCAGATTGAAATGTAAGATTTTCTAATGTTGAAAAAACTACTAAAAGGTGATATTCTATGACAAATGTAGTGGAAAGTTGATGGTTATAATGGCCCAGATTTTGCTATCAGCACTCACTGTAACTAAGGAGTAAATAGGACACCAACTTCTGGCATCTGAACACAGGCAGTTAAATGTTGAAACCAAGAAGTTGCTGTCTGTGTTGCCTTGCTCCTCCAGAAGCTTCGCTATACCGGTGCGTCACCAACAGATTCGGCATTCAAATACATGAAGGATGTGAAGTTGGGCTACTTAATCAATAAACAAGGCCAGAAAAAGTTAGGGCTTGTCCATTCAAGTGTAAGTGAAGTTTAACAGTGTGATAAGTCTTAATTACTCCCAAACAACCTCTCTGGCACTGAGAGGTTGCTTACAAACCGTGGAGTCTCATTCCTTCAGATTTTAATTATTGTTAGAGTTTAAAAAGTATATATGTTTTTCGCTTTCTGTCTCTTATCTTTCACTCTGATCCCATGTTTCTTTCACTTTCTATTTCCCTCTCTGTACATGATCTGGATTTGAATTAAATATTCTAATTTAAAGTTCCTGGTTTAGACTCTAGGGGTTATTTTGATGAAAGAGTGAAAATGGATACTGTACTAATAAGACAACCCTTTTTGAAATCTGGTTTTAGCACACAATTTTGGTTCTAACTTGCATGGAGAACTTGCTAAAACAGTCACCTGCATGTTTAGCATTCAGGCACTGATGAGGCGCAATTTTCGTGGAGCAGTACATGTGGGCTGCACGCACCCACTTCCACTTGAGGTGTAGAGTGAGTTGGCTGATACACAGCAGCAGGTTTCAGGACAGCTTGGACCAATGGAGAGGATGCACCAGTTCTCAGATGCAGCACTCTAGGTCCTGGTGGAGAAAGCCCAGAGGAGGAGGGTTGTCCTGTAACCGCAGTGGGGGAAGGAATTCACCCTCCTGTCCCCATTCCTGCAGCAATTGGTGCTGTTCTGCCTGGCATCATGTCCTCCTCCCATTCCTCCTGCAGACAAAGGGGATCCTGAGCAAGATACTCTCTCCTGGTGATTGCCATAAGGTGTCCAATGAGGTAGAGTAGCACAGCACTTACTCTCTTTAGGTGAAGTCTTCAGAGAATTTCCAGAATAAATGTTGATAGATTGTTGGTGAAATCTTGACAAAATGTCCCAGAAAGCCACTTGTTGTGTTTCAAAAGTTCTTTTCAAACCTCCCACGTGAAATGTGATGTACGTTTAAGTAGCGCTTGAAATCCTCAGCAACGACTTGTTTACGCCTAATCAGCTGGTTACTATTGGGAGAGGATGTTAGATCAAGCACTATCCATTAAAATGCTGCGCAGCCTTGTTAATGAGCACCAAAAGATAATTTAAGTGGCAATCAGCCCCTTAATGTCCTCCAAGCGCCTGTTTTTCGCACAAGCCTCAAATCCTTTATCAAAATGCCGTCTCGTGCTAAACTTGGGCTAAATCAGCTCAAGACCCCACTTTAACTATCCCGGAGGCTTTTTAAGCACCTAAACGAGCTGTCGAAAATTTCCCGCTGCATATTTCTTCAAAATGGTTGAGAAGCCACACTGTTGATTGCCCTTGTAGAGGGCAACTTACTGTTTCGGCTCTAATTACTACAAGTTGCGGTACAAAAAGCCACAGGAAGTCTGTGGGCAAGTGTTAGTGTAATGAGTGGTTAGGGTCGTTTGTTCGCCACTGACCAGAATTTGTTGTCAAAATAAAGGCAAGTTTAATGTTGCTCAGTGTTATATGTAAATTGTTCATCCATCTTGTGGCAGGAAAGAAATACTCCATGAATTGCAAATCTCTGAAATAAAGAGTTACGTCTTAGTACAGTTGATTAAATGTATACCGTGTTGTAGCTTTGGAACATCAACTGTTTTGTAGGTTTTTTCATCTGGTTCTCCTGAAATCAATTATATCGTGTTTTTGTTTAGATTGCTGAGGAAGAAGCAAAAAAGAGAACCAAACCATTACGTGTTAAAAAACTTTACATACTGGCAGCACTACTTGTGGAAGATTACCATGAACAGATAAAGAACACTCAGAGAGCAAAATTGAAAGGCAAGAGATCAGAGGTATCGCATTACAAAAATACTTTTGATTCTTGACTGTGGTCAACTGCTCTTATTTCACTAATATAAAGTTAAAGAGCTTAAACAGCTTTATGGCACTTAAAAATGTATGTAATATGAATATTTTTAGTGCATGGATTTTCTTTATTTGCTATTCAGCTTGAAACACTGAGATGCTGGGATGCAGTTCCATGGGTGCCGGCCTCATTATATTGCTCAGATGAATATTCTTTATGTTTGAGCACACATATTATTAAGAGCTGATTTTAACTCTGTTGACCTGGGTGGAAACTGGGCAGACAAGTAATTAAAATGACCAGTGGGACTTGCCTACACCATCCCACTGTTTTTAAAAAAATCTTCACCGCTCTTCTGATCTGGAGAGTGCTATTCCCACTGGAAGCCAGCAGGGTCCTTCTTTAAACATGAAGATCATGCTCTAATTATGTCATCAGGGCCCAACTGCAATTTTAACCAAAGGCCAACCTAGCAGGAAGAGGAGCCAGGCCCGGAAGAGCGTAAGAGGATTTTCTTTTTTTAACTTTCCTGGTACGGCCAGGATGAGCAGGAGACCCGGCCCGAGCCCAACACCCTCCCAACCACTTACCTGTGTGCCTGGGACCATTCTCCTGACAAATAGGTGGGCAGAAGTCTTGTCACCCTGTACTTTTGGCAATGGAGCGAGGCTTCTGAAATTTCTAGGCCATGATGTTTATGGATTAAAGATATTTAATAGATAACTATTATGAGTAGGAATCTTAGCAGATTGTCCCTCTCCCAATCTCAGGAACACTAAGGAAGCCTGATAGATCAGCCAACTCAGTGTATGGCTCAGTTACACACTGGACAGTTCACTTAGAAACTGACCCACTTGTGAAGCAAGTATTTAATAATTTAAAAATAAAACTAGGATCTGTGTAAATTCATATGTGAGAATGATTTTTCTATAAACCTGTAATGCTTAGAATTCTGAAGATGTGCTTGGGATGTTCATTGAGACCAGGAATTATGCTCCAGCACATTTTAATTTATAGAATGACTTCTAATAACAGTGTTTATTGTAAATTAAAATATTGGTAGCACAGGACACATCAATCACCATCTGAAGAGAGAATGATTTCTAAATATTTTGGGTGTAACCGAGCATATTTTATCATTTTGAAATGAATTCTATAAGTTTCTGTTAGTTTTTTTTTAGTTTTTAGAGATACAGCACTGAAACAGGCCCTCCGGCCCACCGAGTCTGTGCCGACCATCAACCACCCATTTATACTAATCCTACACTAATTCCATATTCCTACCCCATCCCCACCTGTCCCTATATTTCCCTACCACCTACCTATACTAGGGGCAATTTATAATGGCCAATTTACCTATCAACCTGCAAGTCTTTGGCATGTGGGAGGAAACCGGAGCACCCAGAGGAAACCCACGCAGACACAGGGAGAACTTGAAAACTCCACACAGGTAGTACCCAGAATAGAACCCGGGTCACTGGAGCTTTGAGGCTGCGGTGCTAACCACTGCGCCGCCCATAAGTTAGGTTTAAGGATATAGTGCAACAATGTGTACTGCATTTCTTTTACTTTGTTTCAGGCTACAACAGCTCTAGCTGGGTTACTTGAAGAAGATGCCTCTTTGTCAGATAATCGTATTATCGACAATGCTTGGCGTGGGGCAGAGGCTTATCACTTCTTTTTGCTAGCACAACGTCAGCTTTATGAAGGCTATGTAGATGCTGCAATGAAAACAGGTATGTTTCATTTAATGTACACACCCCAGCTAGTCAGCATCTCTGTAACATCTCTAAACAAATGCTAGAAATTCTGCCCTGTTTTTTGCAAGAAATTAGCTTTATTTGGGCAGCAGGGACGGGGGAGGGTTATGGGGTGGACTTGTGACTGCCCCTTCCTGGGCTGATTCAGAAATTCTAATGGAGAGTAGGGTGTGGCTGCTGCTTCTGCCTGCCATTCCCTTCCATTGTGATGTCACTTTTGGAGGCAGGGTTTGTGGGATACTTGCCTCTCATGGAAGTCTTGCTGGTTCTGCATGGTATGTGGCCAGTGGTCATACCACTTGCAGGATTGTAAGTGGACCCCACAGTGCCAGATCCCAATCATAACTGATTGTTGCTATTTGGGAACCAACTGATTAAACACAGAACAGCCTGGAACTAGAAACATTTCAATATGTCCACTTAAGCTACATGGCCCCCACGTGGAGTGACAAGTGGCCGCTCAGAAATCCAGTTGTTTGCTCAGTGTGGGCATCCCGGTGTTGCTGTTGCAGGCACCAATCCAAATTAATCAAATGAACCTGGCCCTAGGATTGTGGACATGACCATGGTCGGGCAGATGTCTTTTCCCACTGTACCTTTGGCAATGGAGCGAAGCTTCTGAAATTTCTAGGCCATGATATTTATGGATTGAAGATATTTAAGACTGGTATTTTATGATAGTGGAAAAGTGCCTCAGGATGTGGAAGTGAAGATAGATCATAAAATTAGAGTACAATTTATGATTATGATTCTGAAGTTGTGAAACGAATAATACATTTAGTTTGCATGCATTAAATTCTTGGTAATTATAGGATAAGCCTATCTACTTGCACAGAAAATAAAATATTAATCACTGAGTGCGAAGAACTTGAGTAGATGTTGGCATCAATTTTAACACGGAGCAGGTTTTAGGTGGCTGTGAAGAACGGACGGAGTGCAAACTACATCTGCTGGCCTAAATTTCAGCCTCTTGGTAACTCCCAGTCAGTGTTTAAATTTGACTGATGAGTTTCCCACCTAGTTGTGTTAGGAACAGGAAGCTTGCCAATTTCATTGTGTACTTTAGGCAGGATTCCAGAATGCACATCTTAGAGGAAGGTTCCCCTCTGGCAGATTGCTCCGTGAGATTGCTGCAAGAAGCTTTTTAGAAAGTCTGAAAGAAGTCCCAGGTTTTTTGAAACCATCCTGGAGGTCCTGGTCGAGGAGCTGAAGGCAAAACCGGTTTTCTTTCCTATCAATAGGAGGAGGTTGCAAAAAATGATTGTTCACCAGGCCTGGAGAGAGGTAGTGGAGATTGTCAGCTCCAGGAGCATCAGCCTCAGGAGCTAGATTCAGTGCAAGATACATTTCAAATACCTAACAAGATTTGTAAGGGTGAGTACAACTCTTTATTTCTTAGTAACATCTGACAACAGTTCTCTGCCTCCCTACCCCTTTTCTCAGCACTCTGAACAATTCCTCAACAATACATCCTTCATCAGCCATCACTTGGGCACACTATAATACTTCTCCTTTTCAGTCCAAACACACCCTCACCTCTTGCTTGTTGCACTCACAGTAGCTACTAACAGCATTCTGTTCTCACATGGTAGCTATTGCAGAACTGGGGACTCCCCTGTAGATATCTTCCTTACTTCACACCCCAGCTAGTCAGCATCTCTGTAACATGCTTGTATCTTGTTTCTTCTCCTTTTCAGGAGCTACTCACTAACTCTAGTGCTTTCTTTCTGTAGGCACACAACATGAAGGAGAGGACTCAGTGCAGTGTGTAAATCCAGCATTATGATCCTCTCTGAGCCTGAGCAGCTAGTTCTCAACATTAGTAGCTCCTCTTGAGTTCTATGACTTGGATATTTTGAGGCTGGGGGCTTATCTGAACAGGGTCTCTGCTTATTACTTGTACCCCTTAAAGTATCAAAAAAGCCATACATTCAGTCAACTTGAGAACATTAAGCTGCCTTGTGCAGAACCTGTGCATCCTTTCTTATCCCTTTACTTTTTCCTCCAGGTTCTTCTCAGCAAAAAGAGACTCCAGAAGATTTCTCAGAGGAGGACAATTCTTCTAAGAAGGCAGTGTCACATACTCCATCCTGCAAAGCACCCACACAGAGATTAGCACCCGGGATGGGTTAAACATTGTTACGTGTGGTGACAGATCAACACAAGTAAGCAGGAGCAAGTAGAGGTGGTCTGCCAGGAGATGGCTTGGCATAGGGTGAGGTCTTCCCCCAGCTTTGCTGAGGAGGACAGAGATACAGACTTAAGAGACCAGCAATGAAAGGAAAACTGCTTGCCTCACACAAGCATTATACAATATATTAAAAGGCCTGTCAAAGAACTTCAGCATCATAGCTCTAATTATACAGGAGTCAATTTACAATTTGTGTTGTCTTCTTGCACAGCATCATTACTCTGCAGTCCATCTTGATGTTCATGGTCTCCTCCAGGGACACTGCACTGGGAACGCACAACAGAAGACTATGTTACCAGCCTTTACAGTTTGGTGGGAGCTCAAATGATTGCCATCTGGACTCTGAGCTCCACCTTGGAGAGACTGGTAGACGAAAAAGATAGAGGCTTTTCAACATTTGCATTGGCCTAAATGTTGACTGGTTTTAATGTTCTTTAATGTAGGATTAAGGGAGCGTTGTAGAGGGTAACAAGGACTGTTAATTCAGGGGGGCTTGTGTAGCTTTTCAGGGGAGAGAATGACTAGGCCCCGTAAGTGCTGTTCTGTCAACTAATAACTTGGGCAGAATTTTACCTGCCACGTTGATTCAGGTGCAGGTGGAGGATTGGTCAAAGCTCCGAAAAGTGGCATGGGGTCAGAAACTCGACACTTCTGGGTTTAACCTGGGCAGGTTTGGAGGCAAGTGGGAAACCCCCATGGAGCTGTTGGATAAGTAATTTTGATAAGGAAATAGACAGTTAATTTTGCATGGGCTTCCTGAACTGTGTGGAACTCACCAGGGTCAACAAGATGAGAGCACAGTGGGGAGTCATTACTCAATGAAACTGACAGATGGGAAAGCCTTCTAAGAATGAAATTACATAGCTGCTGGCTAGTCTCTGTGAAAGTCTTATACTCACAGGACTTGAACTGAGAGCCAGATTTCAGTGCCTTTAAAGGTGATTTTCAACTTTTTGGAAGTCATTTCAGCTACCTTGGAGTTTACTCACCTTGATCTGAATTTCTTGCTGAATTTCACTGCAGAATGTGGTGATCAGTACGCCCTCAGATCGGCTTGAACTACTCATCAATTGTAAGGAATTCTACTCCCACAATGTTCAGCTCATTTGTGACCACCGGAAGGTTATCATGCATGTCTGCACAACATATCCTGAAAGCAGCCATGATTCAATCTGTGGCAGTCACATCTCCCACAAGTTTTGTGCACCTACACACAGCGTCAGCGGGTAGCTCCTTGGAGACGAGGGCTACCCTATGAGGACCTGGCTGGTGACTCCTGTAAAGAACCCTACCACTGATGCCGAAGAGAGGTACAACAGCAGCTACATGAGCAGAAGGGCGATCATAGAGCAAGCCATTAGGTTGATGAAGATACAGTCAGGTGCCTTGACAGATCTGGGGCGCCCTTCAGTATGCTCCATCCAGGGTCTCCAGATGGTCTGCTATGCCTAGCACAACATTGCACTGCAGAGGAGTGATCTGCAGGAAGAGCAAGGTACATACCGATTGGTATCCTCCTCCTCTGAGGAGAAGCCAGATGTGGTCATGGTGCCTGCAACTGCTCACCCAGCTGGCAGAGAAGCCCACAACGATCACACAGAGGCAGTTAATCTGAGTGCGTGAGGCCATCTGACAGTGCAATCATAAATCCTGTGCCCACATCAACACAATTCATTCCAACAGTCAAACATTCAACCCTTCTTACAATGTGGTCACACCATTCGTCTGAAGGCTATTGTACAAAGTGAATTCGGGATGCAACAAAGTAGAGGCCAGGAGAATGAGGAGTTCAAATAAAGTGTTTAATTCATAAAACTTGTGGGAGATGTGACTGCCACAGATGAATCATGGCTGCTTTCAGGATATGCTGTGCAGACATGCATGATAACCTTGCGGTGGTCACAAATGAGCTGAACTTTGCTATATACACCCAAGTGAATCTCCTTGTGCATCTATTACATTTTTCTCATCTGCTTCCTATTACTTCCAAGGTGCAACTCCTGTGGCTTCAGCAGAACTGGAGGCGGACTGCTCGATCACCTGCTCTGACAGATGATATGCCCGTGGCAGATGTCCTCTGGGCTTTGGAGCCCGTGACGGCCCTGCCAAAGACTGTCCCACCAGTACCCCAGCACCTGTACAGGGGCAGACTCAGTCATCGAGACAGGACGCAGCATATGGGGCTCTGTCTGAGGTGGGGGAAGGGATGGTGGGATAAGGGATGAAAAGTAGGAATACTTCGAGAAGAGTCCCCACTGTCATGTGCTCTTTCTTCATCTTCCCTTTCATGCACTTCCCTGCTGGCCAAGAGCTGGAGAGCACTTGGCTGCATTTCAGTGAGGTGTTGAGCCACCTAGGTGAGGCTTTCCTCCATCCTGTGTAAAGTAGCAGGCCATTGGTCTGGGCCACCATATACTTGGTTGCTTGCCACGCCTGAGCCTCCCTGCAGGCGGTGACCTTTTCCATGGAGGTGCCCATCAGCGCAAGTGCATAAGACATCATGGTACTCATGCTCGAGATGTTCTCCTTCAATCTATCTCCAAGGGTGATTACTGCCTCTGGAAAAGCTGACAGAAGCACACGCATTTCCCGTTGCCGCTCCATAAATTCCCTTTTGCGGGTGACCCTCAAAGGCTCATCATCTACGCCAAGATGAGCATTTCCTGCAGTGTCCTGTGCCCTCCAACAGGGACTTTCCACTCCTGTTCCTGTCTCCAGCACCTGCTCCTGCTCACATGATGTGTCGCTCACCATGTGATAACCTAGCTATCTCTAATGCAGTACCCACCGGTGGGTGTGTGGCTGCACTGGTGGAGAGTGCATATGAGTTGTGTGATGGTGCCCCCTCAGAGTGTTCGCCATCTTCTTAGGAGTTCTTGGCAGCCTCCTGCTTCAGCTCTGTCATCACCATTGAAGAACCTATTGGAGATAAAAGAAGTGATTTAATACTGACATGGGGAGAGGATTCAAACTCAACATTGTGCATAACATGGCATTTCAGTTAGTGGTGACATCAAATCAAAATGAGTAACTGTTAAGTGCCAAGTGGCTGTGTGATGTCTAATGCCGTCACCAAGTCTGTGGGTGACCCCCATCTCTCCATCTCTGACGTCTAATGTCTGTACCACACTGCCAATCTTCAAGGCTTCTCCAGAGCTCACAGTGGCAATGGCTGCAGATCCACCCCTTGTTCTCTGCCTCCTTGGAGTTGTGCGCTCTCTTTTGCAGTGAGAGGAAGTAGAATTATGAGCTGTGAAATGGAATGTGTGGAGAGTTTGCAATGAGCACATTTGTGCAGGGTGTGAGGGATGAGTGAGATGGCAAAAGGATGAGGGTGAGTGTGAGTGTTAGCTGTTCAAATGGAGATTTAAGGAGTTGCCTGGAGAGAAAGAAACGTGTGGAACTACAAGGTGTGCTGGTCAGTGGAGTGCTGTACAGGAGAATGCTAAGGAAGTCAGAGAGTGATGGCAAAGACCTGAAAGTGGTACCCCACTCACCTTTTCTGACCTAGTGATATCATTAAAACTTTTCTGCCTATTTTGTCAGTATGGCTGGCCTCTTTCTCCCATCCTAAGGAAATATCATGTCCCTATGGCGCTCAATGCCTCCAGCATGACCTCAAGGGAAAAGTCAAAGGATTGGGGTACAGCCTTCTCACATCTTCCTTCCATTTCTTCACTTGCACATGCCTTCACAGTAACGGTTGCCTGCAGCCATTCTGTCCCCTGCCAGGGTCCTTTTAAATAAAAATCCTTCTTTAACAGAGTGTGGCTTGTCATCATGTTTGCACTCTGTGATTGGTCGGGAACCCGGAAGAGCCGTTGCGGGTGGGTCTGTTACATTAAAATTCCTCTCCTGGATTGTCTGCTTTTCCTGTTGCTTTGCCTCCTCCAATTGAAATCCAAAATCCTCTCTGTATTACCATGTTGTGCAACATGCAACAAACTTCATGTGGGGCTTACCGTAAGGAAGCTCATGCCTCAGGAGTGGACTTAATGCTGTTCCTGGTGGTTCTGTTGCTGTAATTGCACGTGAGCTTTTTCAGGCATTGTGGGCTGGCAGAGGGGTGTCATCAGCATGTATGGAGGGGATGGTCCTTGTTCCCAAGCATTCATTCGCTCTCCTAAGTTTTTGGAAGGATGGAATAGCTGGGGAGCGGATGACTGTCAAAGGCTGAAGACATTATGACAGCTGCCAGCGAAACTGGCACAGACATGCATGATCCTTCTGCAGTGGACACACACCAGATGGACATTGTTACGACCAACCACTCCACTCAATGCCTCCAATTAAAATATACGATTCTGATTGTGGTGGGAGAAACGCACTGTTAATTCAATCCTGTCCCTCCACAGATCACCTAACATATCATTTTAAACTTTCCAAATTAAAGAAAGACCCAGCCAAATTGTACCATCTATTAACCCCCGAATGAGGCTAACCAAACCAGGTGTCTTTAAATCAACAAATTAACTGTTTAATTAGAAAAACTGAATTCTTAAACACTACGAAGATATAAACAACATTTAAAATTAGAAAGATTAGAGTCCTTGCAAATTTATGCTCCTGCTGGCGGTGAAAAAGTCCAAGGTTGCTTGAAGTCCTCACAGCTGTCCGATGGGGAGAAAAAAAGGTTCTTCAACAGTAGAACAGTCCGTAGTTTAATTCCAGCAGTAAGTGATGCTTTCCTTCTCCAGCGATGACCACAGTAGATCAACTCGCAACCACTTTCAATAGAATCAATCTGGCTTTAACATTTTTGAGGGATAAAAGATTGTTACAGTCTAACTTCCATTCCTTCAATTTAAATTATTAGAGATCTCTGTTTTGGCTTGACGTTTAAGTATTTTGAGAGAGAATAATTAATAAACAGACTAAATTCTCTTCCTTTGGTATAAATGGTCTGAGAGCTCTTCTTTCAGGTGCTAACACACAGCTGTCTGTCTGTGTCCTCTATTAGAACAGGATGTTTGCATTAAAGGCAGTTCAAAATTAAATTGTAACAAATGTATCTCTCGATACTCAGTCTGAGTGGCTGTATCCAAGGTAACAAGAATGCAGCCCTTGAATCGTAGTCTCCGAATGGCTGTATCCAAGGCAACGAGAATGCATTCTTTGACTCAGTCTTTACAGCTTGCTGCCTTAAAGCAGACGGCTCTTTTTCCAGCCTTAAAGGCACACTGCCTTCTTCCCGATTTAAAAAAAACTACAGGAACATAACAACATTAACTGAATGATAGCCCATCCTGTTGATAAAAGCTGTTGGCTGATCTTCTGATAGCTTGATAGCTGCATGAGTGCTGTTTATTATACCCTGGACATGAGAGAAGCCAACCACTGCTGAAAATCAGAGATCTCTAATTTTGAGTGTTGGGAAAAGCAATACATTGGTTGGCACTGGCAAATAGGGCATTGATGACCTGCTTGATCCAGCTGCATACTGGAAAATGGGTGATGTCACCTGTAACAGCCTATAGGGAGCCTGGGGCAAAAAAGTTAAGGATGGGGTGACTTTGATTGTTATCAGTCAAGCATAGCCAGATAAGCAGGCATTCATTTTATTAAGAAGAACATGGAAAGACAACGGGCTGGATGTTAACAGCCCCCCGACGTCGGGGGTCGTGGCGGGGGGGATCCGTAAATTGCCTGTGGGAGAGGCCCGCCACAAGCCTTGATGCCGGGAAGGCCCCACTCCATATTACCAGTGGTGATGAGGCCTCGTGGCAGCGCCCCCCACCCCCACCGGCCGCTCAGCGAGGGAAGCGGGATTTAAAAATGTTAATTATTGAATTAATTAAACACTTGATCCTGTTGGCGACCCACTGCCATATTCTGGACAGTTGCCGGGGCTCCCGCACCTTCGGATCTCCAACCACAGATCCGAAACGGGACACTAGGGATGCGGATGGGGAGGAGGTAGGTTTTCAGGGCAGGAGTGATGGGGGGAGCAGGCTGAAACCTTTTTGATTGGTTATAGGGGATGGTGGGAAGGGGTAAGGTTCAAAGTTTGTAAACCTTCAGGGGGTAAGGTGTTTCTTTTGGTGGGGGGAGGGCAAGCAATAATTTGTTTCATCATTGGGTGGGGTGGAAGAGGGTTTTGAAACTTTTATTAAGTGTTTTACTTTAATATTAAAATATATACAACTTAAAAAAATTAAATGAAGCTGTAGGCAAATCAAATTATTCACAATACCATAGAGGAGGAATTCATGGAGTGTATGTGGGATGGCTTTCTGGACCAATACGTTGAGGAACCAACTTGAGAACAGGCCGTCCTAGACTGGGTATTGTGCAATGAGAGAGGAATAATTGACAATATAGTTGTGCAAGACCCCTTGGGGATGAGCGATCATAATATGATAGAATTCTTCATCAAGATGGAGAGTGATGTAGTTGATTCTGAGAGTAGGGTCTTGAATCTTAATAAAGAAAACTATGAAGGTATGAGGTGTGAGTTGGCTATGACGGATTGGGAAACATTACTTAAAGGGATGACGGTGGATAGGCAATGGCAAACATTCAAAGAGTGCATGGATTAACTGCAACAATTGTATATTCCTGTCTGGCGCAAAAGTAAAACGGGAAAGGTAGCCAAACCATGGCTTACAAGAGAAATTAGAGATAGCGTTAGATCCAAGGAAGAGGCATACCACTTCGTCAGAAAAACAACAGACCTGAGGATTGGGAGCAGTTTAGAATTCAGCAAAGGAGGACCAAGGGATTGATTAAGAAGGGGAAAATAGAGTACGAGAGTAAGCTTGCAGGGAACATAAAAACTGACTGTAAAAGTTTCTATAGGTATGTGAAGAGATAAAGATTGGTGAAGACAAATGTAGGTCCCTTACAGTCAGAAACAGGGGAATTTATTATGGGGAACAAAGAAATGGCTGACCAACTAAATGCATACTTTGATTCTGTCTTCACAAAGGAGGACGCAAATATCATACCAGAAATGTTGGGGAACACAGGTAAGGGAAGAACTGAAGGAAATCAGTATTAATAGAAAAATGGTATTGTGGAAATTGATGGGATTGAAGGCCGATAAATGCCCAGGGCATGATCTACATCCCAGAGTACTTAAGGAAGTGGCCCTAGAAATAGTGGATGCATTTGTGGTCATCTTCCAAGATTCTATAGACTCTGGAACAGTTCCTGCAGATTGGAGGGTAGCTAATGTAACCCCACTATTTAAAAAGGGAAGTAGAGAGAAAACGGAATTATAGACCAGTCAGCCTAACGCCGGTTGTGGGGAAAATTTTAGAGTCCATAGCACAACACGTGGAAAACAGTGGTAGAATCGGACAGAGTCAGCATGGATTTACGAAAGGGAAATCGTGCTTGACAAATCTACTAGAATTTTTTGAGGATGTAGCTAGTAGAGTTGATGAGGGGGAGCTGGTGGATGTAGTTTATTTGGACTTTCAGAAGGCTTCGACAAAGTCCCACATAAGAGATTAGCATGTAAAATTAAAGCGCATGCGATTGGGGGTAGTATATTGCGATGGATAGAAAATTGGTTGGCAAAAAGGAAACAAAGAGTAGGAATAAACGGATCTTTTTCCGAATGGCAGGCAGTGACTAGTGGGGTACCACAGGGATCTGTGCTGGGACCCCAGCTATTCACAATATATATTAATGATTTATATGAGGGAACTAAATGTAGTATCTCCAAATTTGCAGATGACACAAATCTGGGTGGGAGGGTGAGTTGTGAGGAGGATGCAGAGAGGCTTCAGAGTGATTTGGACAAGTTGAGTGGGCAAATGCATGGCAGATGCAGTATAATGTGGATAAATGTGAGGTTATCCACTTTGGTAGCAAAAACTGGAAGGCAGATTATTATCTGAACGGCTATAAACTGAGAGGGGGTAATATGCAGCGAGACCTGGGTGTTCTCGTACACCAGTTGCTGAAGGTAAGCATGCAGGTCCAACAGGCGGTAAAAAAGGCAAATGGTATGTTGGCCTTCATAGCGAGAGGATTCGAGCACAGAATCAAGGATGTCTTGCTGCAATTATACAGGGCCTTGGTGAGGCCACACCTGGAATATTGTGTGCAGTTTTGGTCTCCGTATCTGAGGAAGGATGTTCTTGCTATAGAGGGAGTGCAGCGAAGGTTTACCAAACTGATTCCTGGGATGGCGGGACTGATGTATGAGGAGAGATTGAGTCGGTTAGGTTTATATTCGCTGGAGTTCAGAAGAGTGAGGGGGGATCTCATAGAAACCTATAAAATTCTAACAGGACTTGACAGGGTAGATGCAGGAAGGATGTTCCCGATGGTGGGGGAGTCCCGAACCAGGGGTCATAGTCTAAGGATATGAGGTTAACCTTTCAGGATTGAGATGAGGAGAAATTTCTTCACCCAGAGAGTGGTGAGCCTGTGGACTTCGCTACCACAGAAAGCAGTTGAGGCCAAAACATTGTATATCCAACTTCAAGAAGGAGTTAGATATAGCTGTTGGGGCGAAAGGGATCAAAGGATATGGGAGGAAAGCAGGAACAGTTTACTGAGTTGGATGATCAGCCATAATCGTAATGAATGGCGGAGCAGGTTCGAAGGGCCGAATAGCCTACTCCTGCTCCTATTTTCTATGTTTCTAAGGTCTTGAAGCCCTTTAAATATGGTGCCGGCGCCAGCACAGTGGTGCTGGACGCCATGGCCATGGACGGAGTGCCCGCCCCCTCCATGTCATCGGAGGGGTGGGGGGGTGCAGTCCGCCCCACCCTGGCCATTTGAATGTGCTGCTGCGCTAAGCTGAATAATTCTCACGCGTGCGCCCCGCCATTTTTGAAGCTGACCGCTGAACCCGGTGGCGAGCTGGAAAATTTCAGCCCAATATAACATAAAGGGTGCAACTCTAAAGGAGCTGCAAGAGCCGAGGGACCTGGGAGTATAATGTGTATGAATCATTGAAGGTGGCAGGACCGGTTGAGAGCATGGTTAATAAAGCATACAGTATCCTGAGCTTTATTAATAGGGGTACAAAAGCAAGGAAGTTATGTTGAACTTGTATAAGACGCAAGTTCGGCCTCAGCTGAAGTATTGCGTCCAGTTCTGGGTGCCGCACTTTAGGAAGGATGTGAAGGCATTGGAGAGAGTACAGAAAAGATTCACGAGAATGGTTCCAGGGATGAGGAATTTCAGTTATGAAGATAGATTGGAGAGGTTAGGACCGTTTTCCTTGGAGAAGAGAAGGCTGAGAGATGATTTGATGGAGGTATTCAGAACCATGAGGGGTCTGGACAGAGTGGATAGGGAAAAACTGTTCCCACTCATGAAAGGATCAAGAATGAGAGGGCACAGATTTAAAGTGATTAACAAAAGAAGCAGAAGCGACTTGAGGAAAAACTTCTTCACGCAGCGAGTGGTTAGGATCTGGAATGCACTGCCTGAGAGTGTGGTGGAGGTGGGATCAATCTAGCATTCAAACGGAAATTAGACTGTTATCTGAAAAGGATGAACGTGAAGGTTATGGGGTGAAGGTGGGGAAATGGCATTAGGCAAATTGCTTATTCGGAGAGCTGGTGTGCAGACACGATGGGCCGGCCTCCTTCTGCGCTGTAACAGTTCTGCAATTCCGTGAGACTGCATAGCATACCAGTAGCCTGTCTGGTGAAGCACAGCCTCCTGATGTTGTGCTTCTCAGTCATATCAAGGAAAGTGACTTTTGACCTATACACCTTATTGTCTGGGTAAGGCTTTCTATGAGCAGCCCACTCACTGCTCTCTCTTAATCAGCCAGTCTTCTGCTTGTCCAGGTTGTTCAGGCTATTGTTGCTGTTAGTCCTGTTTCCCCAACTGTTCATTCATCCAAAAGTAATGAAGCAGAAATGGCACCCATGATAAACTATGATAGATTAGTCTTGTGTTGAGTCTCAAATAATTTTATTAAAGTTCCCTGCAATATAAGTTTTTCTAGATAACTGGCTTGATACATACATTCACGTATAAAGATACTTAAACCCAGTTTATCATCTTCATACCTCCACTTGACAAGCAGGACAGGATTCCCGTCACATTTCCTTGCCCTTTTTTTCTCACCCACCAAATATTTCACCATGATTTCTGTCCAACACCAAGAACTTGTACAAAATGGGAAGCCTACTTAAATAAGACAGCAACGACATGGGATGCCAGGCATCCTATTTTCAATCATTACTACCTCATTAACAACTGTTTCACCATCTACCATTTTGCTTCATTCTGTGGGGCTCCTAGTTGCTGTGTTTCACAGAGCAAGTCATCAGTGAGTTTTGACATACACTGCAATTTGACCTGCTGCCTGTATCCACCCCAGGCACTGTTGCTTTGAAGATCACCATCTGATAAACTTTTATACTGCAGGCCCATTGCAGGACATCAATAACATTAGACAGTCAGCCTGTGCTGCTGCATAACTCAAAGATTCATTGTTTGTAGAAGATTGGTGTGGTAGTATAGTAATTGTGATGCTGGACTAGCCACCCAGAAATTAAGAGTTCAAATCCCACTGTCAAGTTGTGAAATTGAATTTAACAGGGATGAGAAATTTCCGCCAAATGGTGTATTTCCAACATTTAGGTTTTGGAAATCCGCCATTGGCTTCTCCCAGCCCAGCAAAGCATTCACTCCAGCCCTGTCTGTGATTGGTCACTGTCTGTGACTGACAACAGGCTGGCTGGGTGGGGTGAGCGCTGATTGGCAGTTCGCGGCATAGGCGCGCTGGGGTCGGCTGCCCCTGCTGTTCCTCGCACGATTTAGGGAGTGAGCGGGAATGGCTGATGTGGGGAGAGGGAGAGAGAGGCTGAGGGGAGAGTAGCAAGTGGGCTAGCAAACAGCCAGAGGCACAGAGTAGTGCAGCGCTGAGGGAACACACAGAGAATCAGATAGCCCTATAAACCACCACTGGCCCAGGGAGCAGAGAGAGAGTGAGTCAGGCAACCCTTTAAAGCAGATGCTGCCAGACCTGCTGAGTATTTCCGGCATTTCTTGTTTTTATAACCCTTTAAACCAGTACCGGCTCAAGGAGCAAAGAGAGTGAGTCAGGCAGCCCTGTAAACCAGCACCAGCTCAGGGAGCAAAGAGAGTGATTCAGACAACTCTTTCAACCAGCTCCTGCCCAGGGATTGTAGAGAAAGAGAGAGGTGGGGCTGGGGGACACACACGTGTTGGGGGGGGAGGTGGGAGAACACATAGAGGGAGGGGTGAGAGAGACACACACAGATACAGGGGAGAGAGAGACACACAGTGAGAGAGGGAGAGAGAGACAGACATGGAGATAGAGAGACAGAGAGAGGGGGAGAGAGAGACACACAAGGTGGGGTGGGGGGGGGAAAGAGTGAGACAAGCATAGAGAGAGGGGAGAGAGAGACACACGCACACACACACGGGCGAATTTTATGCTCTCCCCACAGCAGGTTTGGAGGTTGGGAGAGCATGCTATTGGGTGGCATGGTGGCGGGAGGTGATCCCACCACCTTCCCACCTCCGCCAAAATTAATTCCGGGACAGGAATGCCTGTGAACGGCCTTCCCGCCCCGATTCCAATTGAAGCCCTTATGTGGTCAATTGATGCCCAATTAAGGACTTCAACCCACTGCCGCTGCATTTCGCTCAGCAGTGGGCAGGCCTGTCGCCGCACGGGGAGCATGGCAAGAAAAACCGACCCCCTACAACCACCTCCCTGTGACCCCATCCCCACAAGACCCCAGCGCAGTTTATAGGCCTCGGGTGGGTGCTCCACCGGCAGCAGCTACCGCCTCTGCAGTGGTGCTGCTCAGTTAAAGAGCTGCCTGCCTCTGATTGGCTGGCAACTCTCAGTGGGCGGGACGTCTGTCACAGAGGTCCTTGATCCTGTGGAAGGCTCACCGCTGCCCAGTTAAGTGCCTAATTGGCACTTGATTTGGCGGGCCTTCCGTGCGACGCGGGATTCTTGCTGGTGCTTTTGCTGGAGGTCGAGACCCCCGTCACCAGGATAAAATCACAGCTGGAGAGAGACACAGGGAGAGAGAGAGAGACAGACAGACAGGCAGAGAGGGGGAGAGAGAGTGATCAAGATCACTCCTGACAGATGGAAATCTATCTGGAATTCTCGACATCGCTACATCAAGTGTGTGGGAAGACATTGACTACTTGTGCAAGCAAAAACAATGCCAAGTATCTCACTAAATCAGTGTTCAATATAGTGATGAGAAAGTAAGTTAATAAATTGGTCTTCTCATTTAAAGCTTCTTCACAAAAATGCACATTTTTGTTGTTTTGATTAATAGTAAAATAAATTTCTAATGCCTTCATCTTTCCGAAATTTACTATGTAGGACAAAAATTGTAATGTAGCCCCTCACGTGAAAAGGTTGGACACCCCTGCATTTCCAACCTTCATACCCAAAAGACCGCTTTTTAAAAAATCAGAACTATCAGTTTCACTGACATTTGCTGCGAGTAGGAACTGCTGCTTCCGACCTTTGGAGCAGCTTCGTGGTTTTCCAGCGGGATTTTTAAAAAAATAAATCAGAACTGACAGTTCTGGTGTTAAAATTGACTTCATCCTTCATTACATGATCTAACTGTATTAAATGCTGAAATGTTGGAATTCTGAGGTCACTTTGTGATTTTATCCAAATGCATTGGTCTACCATCTTGATGGTAATCGAAGTTGAATAAAGGGGAAACTAATGTTTCTACACATTTCAAGTGGCCTGGAAGTATTTGCATTCATTACAGATCATTAACAGTGCTATTATTACACGATTCCTTTTCAAAAAAATCATTCAGATATTTTTGTCTTTGGCCACTAATTTTCAGATCTTTTGATCTTTTACCACTCTCAACCCTGATTTAATAAATCTGGTCATTTGTGGGCTAGCAACAGGAACAAATGACCGTAAAAGCTGCTATGTTGTAAAAATCCAACTGGATTACTAATACACTTCTGGCCTACATGCGAATCTAGTCCCACACTACGTAGATGACTCTTAATACCTGCAGAAAATCATTTGCCTGACTGAGTATGCTTTTGTTACTGAGGCACAAAGCACCTGTTCACATTTCCTCATTTTTACTGAACCTCAGAGTAATGGCTGTCTGCTTTTGCTTCATTAACCAAAAACAATTTGCTCATCAAGTGACGGTAGTACTGGAGAATAGAATACTTTCTACTCGGCGTTAGCATCAAGCATTCCCCAAGCAAAGTAGATGCAAGGTATAGCTCCTTCTGTTCTGTCTCCACAATGTGCCTCAACCCTAGCTTCTGAAGAGTATCCCCATTGTGGCATTTCCGACACCAGCTATACTGTGGCCTCTCTAAGTGAGATTGCCGAATTAGTGCTGAATCTTGAATTAGAAGCATTTTAGTGCTGTGTTTGCATGCTCCCATGGAACTGAATGGAGACGACCCAAACTTATTTCCACATGGGGTTGATTAGACTGGATTTAAATCCAGGACCACGGATGAAAATCCAGTATCTAAACTACTACACCATGTAGTCCCCTGGACTTTCTAACCTCTTGTTCTTCTGGAAATGCATCTGTGATAGGGCAGATTTCTTTCAATATCTAGGAGTTATGCAATCCAACTCTGATTAAAAGCACTACCTCCTAAAGATTGTCTGCAACTGTACAGATTTTATGACAAAAATGTCTCTCCACTTAAAAACTTGAATACTGTCTTGTGAAATGATTCCAGTCATGCATTTTATGCAACCTGCCAGATGAAAAAATAAATCCTAAGATTGTTGGGGAGTATGCACCTGCTAAATCTTCTTCGTGCACCTGTCAATGGAAAAAGGTTTGTTTTTAATGTTGTAATATTCTTGTTTATAAAAGGAATTCCATTCATCAAGCTCTTTCTTCAGCTCTTCCCACATGGGATTTGATCTTGTGTCTCAAGCTTATACGTTAAGTTTTGTAAATGGTTCAATTAGTTTTACTCTGTGTCAGATATTCTGATCCTCCTGCTGGTAACAGTATTACACTTTAAGGTTTCACTTAACCTTAATTAAATAATGGAGGAGCCTCATGCTACTTTGCTGCTAAGTAAGTCAGATCCTGATTTGACATTTACACCAAAACTTCTTCGTTGCAGTGTGAATCGATACAGTTGTAATGGTAATGACATATAAATCTAATATCTGACTGTAAAACAACAAGTTGCCTTATTTATTTAGAGATACAGCACTGAAACAGGCCCTTTGGCCCACCGAGTCTGTGCCAACCAACAACCACCCATTTATACTAATCCTATATTCCCTACCACATCCCCACCATTCTCCTACCACCTACCTACACTAGGGGCAATTTACAATGGCCAATTTACCTATCAACCTGCAAGTCTTTGGCTGTGGGAGGAAACCGGAGCACCCGACAGAAACCCACATGGTCACAGGGAGAACGTGCAAACTCCACACAAGCAGTACCCAGAACTGAACCCGGGTCGCTGGAGCTGTGAGGCTGCGGTGCTAACCACTGCGCCACTCTTATGTTATGCCTTTATTGTAAGAATATATTCAGGGAGCATAATCAGAAAAAAATTAACACCAAACCAAAGGAGAAGTGAGCAGAAGCTTGGTTAAAGAGGTGGGTTTTAAGGAGCATCTTAAATGAGGAGGGAGAGGTTTATGGAGAGAATTCCAAAACTTAGGGCCAGTCTCCACTCCCTAAGTCTAACGAATGCAGATTTGCAAGTTGATGGCAGACAACTAGCTTAGCCAGTCATTGCTGCATGTGACTGGACCACATCAAACACTGTCAGGATCTGCTCTCCTCTGCCAATATTGCTTACTATTTCCGGATCATCTTGGAATGTAAAAAGAATCCATGGCTTCTCTTCACTACAAACTGTCTTCTTGATTATCCCTCCTCATCCTCTCTGCAGCCTTCGTCACAACTGGCCACACCTCTCTCCTCCATTGTCTAGCTGTGTGGGACTGCCCACCCTGGATTCCATTCCTACCTATCCAGCTGTAGCCAGAGAATCACCTGCAATATCTTCTCTTACCGCTCCAGCACCATGACCCCATGACCTCTGGTGTCCCCCGAGGATCTATCCTTCACCACCTCCTATTTCTCATCTACATGCTGTCCCTCAACAGCATCATCTGAAAACACATCAGATTCCACGTGTATGGTGATGACACTCAGCAATACCTCACCACCACCTCTTTTAACACCTCCATGGTCTCTAGTTTGTCACCCTGCTTGTCCCACATCCAAAATTGGATGAGCAGAAATTTCCTCCAATTAAATATTAGGACAACCAAAGCCATTGTCTTCAATTCCCACCACAAACTTCATTCATTAGGTCAGAGGCTGGGTAGTCTTCAGAGAATAACTCACTTCCTTACTCTTCAAAGCCTTTCTACAAGGCACAAGTCAGGAATGTGATGGAGTACCCTCCATTTGTCTGGATGAGTGCGGCTCCAACAAGGAGCTCAACAGCCTGCTCAAGCCAGCTAGATTGGCACCCCCATCCATCATCTTAAACATTTGCTCTCTCCACCACCAGTGCACAATGGCTGCAGTGTGTACCATCTACAACTGGGTTGTCCAACATATGGTCCACAGGCCAGAATCTAGCCCGCCAAAGGTTTCGATCTGGCCCTCCAATCGTGGTGCGTTTTGATCCGGCCCAACAATCCTGAGGTGCTGACCAATGGAAGCGTTTCGGAGCCAGGCTGGTGAGCACGCTGAGACTGTGGGGTGGGGTGAGTGAGCACACTGAGATTGTGGAAGTCAGCACGCTGAGACTGGAGGTGAGCATTGCTGAGACTGAGGTGGAGTGAGCACGTTGAGATTGTGCGGGGAGATGAGCATGCTGAGACTGTGGGGTGGGGGGAGTGAGCAAGCTGAGATTGTGGAGGGGGTGGAGGTGAGCACGCTGAGATGGGGGTGGTAAGCATGCTGTTTTGAGTATTTGTATGATAAATTTCTAATGCCTTTATCTTGGTGATATTTGCTCACCAGCCCCCTATGTAGGACAAAAATTGTAATGTGGCCCCTCATGCTTAAAGGTTGGACACCCCTGATCTACAAAATGCACTGCAGCAGCTTGGCAAAGCTTCTTCAGCAGCACATCCCAAACCCATGACATCTACCACCCAGCAGGACAAGGTAGCAAGTGTATGGAAACACCACAATTTCCAAATTCCCCTCCAAGTTACACACCATTCTGACTCGGAATTATATCACCATTCCTTTAATGCCGCTGGGTGGAATTCCTGAAACACCTTACCTAACAGCACATGGACTTCAGCGGTTAAGAAAGTGGCTCCCCATTACCTTTTCAAAGACACTTAGTGATGGGCAATAAATGCTGTCCTTGCCAGCAATAGCCACATCTGGTGAATGAATGAAAAAAGCTGAACGACTGTTCACAACCTTGGCATCCTATTTGACCGTGAGCTGAACATCTGACCCTATACCTCTACTTCCAACTTTGTAACATTGCCCATCTCTGTCCGTGCCTCAGCCCATCTGCTGCAGAAACCCTCACAAAATGCCTTTAGTACCTCTAGATCCGACTATTCCAATATTGTCCTGTTAGGCTTCACAGTTTGCACCCTCCGTAATCTTGAGTTCATTCAAAACCCTGCTCCCCGTATCCTAACTCACACCAAGACCCGTTCACCATCACTAGTCTGTTTGATGATCTGTACAATGTTTCCCAGTCTAGCAGTGCCTCAATTTTAAATTTCTCATCTTTGTTATCAAATCACTGCATGGAATCTCCCTTTCATATCACTGTAACCTCTTACTGGTGCAAAGTAGAATATGGGCAGCTGATTTTTGGATGAGCAAGTTTATGGAGAGTGGAAAATGGGAGGTCGGCCAGGAGAGCATTGAAGCAGTTGAGACAGGAGGTAACAAATGCATGGATGAGGATCTCAGCAGCCGATGGGCCTTGTTTTACCGCAGACTGATCATAATAGCTCTCATTAACATTACTGTTTTTGTACTCACTGTTAACTGTTCTACTCCCTCTACCCTATTCCCACTAAACTGCTGACCACCCATCTTCCCTTCCTGGCTCCCATGTTAGCTGATTGTGTGAATTGTTCTCTCTCCTCAAGAACTGATCCCATCTCCTTCAAAATCACAGTCATCGACCCTTTCCTCAAAAAAACAATCCTTGACCCCTCAGTCCTTGCAAACTATTGCCCCATCTCTCCAAAGTTCTTGAACATGCTGTCATATGCCAAATCTGCACCCATCTTTTCTGGAACTTCATGTTTGAACACCTCAAATCAGGTTTGCGGCTCTGTGTACCGAAATGGCTCTTATTAAAGCCACAAATGATTTCCTGTATGACTGTGGCAAAGATAAATTATAACTCCTTGTCTTCTTGACCTGACTGCATCATTTGGCACGGTTGACGTCAACACCCTCCTCCAACACCTTTCCATTGTTGTCCTGCTGGTTGGGACTGCACTCGCCAGATTCCATTCTTACCTGTCCAATCGTAGTTAGAGATCACCTGCAATGGATTCTCTTCTCACTGCAGCACCATTACCTCTGGTGTTCCCCCAAGAATCTATCTTTGGCCCCTTCCTATTTTTAATCTGCATGCTGCCCCTCAGTGACATAATGTGAAAAACTGCCAGTTTCCACATGTAAGCTGACAACATCCAGCTCTGCATCATTACTACTTCTGTTGACCCCACCACTGTTGTTAAATTGTCAGGCTGCTTATCTGACATCCAGTACAGGATGAACAGAAATTTCCTCCAACTAAATATTGGGAAGACTGAAGCCATTGTTTTTGATCCCGCCACTGACGCCATCCCTCCCCCGGCAACAGTCTGAGACTAAACCAGACTGTTCGCAACCTTAATGTTATATTTGACCCCAAGATAAACTTCTAACCACATATCTACGCCATCACTATTTCTATCTCCGTAACATCGCCTGACCCTGCCCCTGTCTCAGCTCATCTGCTGTTGAAACCCTCATCCATGCCTTTGTTACATCCAGACTTGACTATTCCAGTGCACTCCTGGCTAGTTTCCCATGTTCTACCCTCCGTAAACTTGAGACCATCTAAAACTCTGCTGCCTGTATCCTAGCTTGCACCGAGTCCCATTCACCCATCACCCCTGTACTAGCTGACCCACATTGGTACCCAATTAAGCAATGCCTTGATTTTAAAATTCACATCCTTGTTTTCAAAAGCCCTCCATGGCCTCGCACCTCCTTATCTCTGAAATCTCCTCCAGCCCTACAACCCTCCAAGATATCTGCAGTCCTCCAAGTCTTTTGATTTTAATTGCTCATTTGCAGCCGTGTCTTCAGCTGCCAAGGCCCTAAGCTCTGGAATTCCCTCCCTAAACCTTTCTGCCTCTCTAACTGCCTTTCCACCTTTAAGGTGCTCTGTAAAATCTACTTCTTTGACCAAGCTTTTGGTCATCTGCCCTAATATCCCCTTATATGGCTCAGTGTCAAATTTCTTTTGTTAATGCTCCCGTGAAGCACCTTGGAAAGTTTTACTACTTTAAAGGCGCTATATAAGTACAAGTTGTTGAGTTTTCTTGTGAATGGAGTTGATCATATTTTCTCAAATTGATCAAACCTTTGTATTTTTCAACCAAAACAAAAAACAAACCTTTGATCATCACTTAAGACGGGAGTTAACATTCTAGACCAGTCAATATCTTCTAGAATGCTGACCCTCTTCTTGCATAACTAAATTATCCCTTTATTGGTAGTTATTTGATAGCTTTTCAATTTAAGATTTCACCTGATCTTGCAATTGAATGTACACATGCATTTCTATTTTCCAGTTGGATGAGCTTCTGTTAGGAAAAGGATCAGCTGAATTTGGAACAGCTGATCAACAACTGATCTTGTATTTCTGACCAAACGGGAGATTGGATTGGGTTCTCCTGAGAATAGATTCAGGTCAGGTCAACCTCTGCTTGAAAGCAGGGTTAAGTGGGGTTCTGCCTGAGAGGGGTTAGGAGAGGAGCATACTTTTAAGTACAGTGACTTGCATTTCTCGTCTTATGTGCAAGTATATACGGTATACGAGCAAGACAGTGATACATGAAAGAGTGTGAGATTTTTTAAATGTTTTGGTCAGTTCCAAAATATGCAGTGGTATCTATCTGAAAAGGTTGTTCTCAGATGAACTGTTATATTTGGTTTGCAATATTCCTTTTCTGCTTTCAGTACATTCTACAATACTGTCACACTCTTAATCTTACATAGTGGTACCACAGTGGAATGTCTAGTGCATCTTTTATCAACTGTTCTATTTTTCTCTGGTAAACCATCATGGAGACACTGATTTATTTTATTAAGCAGTCTGTTATATTTAGGTTGCTACAACACTGTCTTTTCTTGTAAAGTAGCTTGCAGCACAGCTTTGAACATAGAAACATCTGGTTTTAGTTTAAATATTTGTCAGTCATAAATACTTGCCTGTCACCCACTTGCATTTATATTGTGCCTTTCACGAGGTTAGGATATCCCAAATTGAAGATGTTATAAAGAATCAATAAATGGTGTTTTGCTATTGTATTAAAACGATTGAATGTCTTTAAAAAGCATTAATAGTTCTCAATGTATCTTACTGCATATATTTTTTATTTTATTTATTTTTTTATTTTATTTATTTAGAGATACAGCACTGAAACAGGCCCTTTGGCCCACCGTGTCTGTGCCGACCATCAACCACCCAGTTATAGTAATCCTACATTAATCCCATTACCCTCTCACATCCCCACCTTCCCTCAATTCCCCTACCATCTACCTATACTAGGGGCAATTTATAATGGCCAATTTACCTATCAAGCTGCAAGTCTTTGGCTGTGGGAGGAAACTGGAGCACCCGGTGAAAACCCACACGGTCACAGGGAGAACTTGCAAGCTCTGCACAGGCAGTACCCAGAATCAAACCCGGGTCATTGGAGCTGTGAGGCTGTGGTGCTAACCACTGTGCCGCCCACCATTAATAGAATTTGAATGTATGGACCCAAAATAATTAATACAAAGTTTCACACAATAGAAGAGTGATTAAATATTGTTTATTTGTTTCTTTTGCAGCTTGTCAGTGAAACCAAGACTTATGTTTCTAAATCTTTCGGTTTTTGAGCTGTTTTAAAATTTGTTATGGCCAAACTTTAGAAATGTATGGTTAAATAGGATTGTTTAAAATAGGATAGCCTGCCATTATACTTTTTGTTTCACAAGAGGTACAATCATACAAGATTAACAGCAAAACTGTGTAATAGAATAAGTTGGAAATAACTATTCCTCATGAGTTCTAAAATCTCACCGGGTGCTTAGGGAAATAAACATTTTAGTTAGTTAATTCTAAGGCACTTAACACAAGAAAAGTCAGGATCATAAAAGGCTATTGAAGCTTATCTCTAATACATTATGGCATGTAATTGTATTTTGAACAGCCCAAGTTTATGCACCCATTTTCTTCCTTATTTTCATTCTTTGAATCAAGAATATTTTCCTGATATCGCTCATAAATTTACTTTTCACTAACTTCTATTTATGACCTTTGGCCCTACTTCACTGGCTAACTTGAAGTAATAATCTGTGTTTAGCTTCTATATAGTATTTGATCTACTTTGATGTACATCTTAATCATCTTTCTTTCTGGATTAAACCTTTAGCTTCTTTAATCGTTTCTCATAGCTCCTTTACACTTTGGATCAGTAGTGTTACTCTTTACCAATTCTGTACATTCAAAGTAAAATTCTTCGTCTTTCTGTCCAATTCTGTTCCACGAATTGTATACTTATCAGAAAGAAATACTTGCATTTATATTGTACCTTTACAAGCTCAGGAATGCCCCAAAGGGCTTTATAACTAATGAAGTATTTTTGAAGCATGGTCATTGTTGTAATGGCACAGATTTTCATTTCTGTGCAATACTTTACATTTATCAGTGTTAAATTCCATTTGTCATGTATCTGCTCAATTGCACAACTGATCTGAATTCTTTTGCAAATCTTTGGCTGCAACCTCTTTCTCTACTACTCTTCCTATTTTGTTATCAGCAAATGAGTGCAATTTTCAGTTCATTTTGGAATTATGTAGATTAGAAACAATGTGTGAGACTCCATTGAACATTTTATGGTCTCTTTAACTCTCTTCCGTCTGATGTTATACCTCCAGTAGTACTGTTTCCAACCAGTTTCTTAACCAAGCTTGATTTGTACTGGAAGTTTTTTTTGGGCAATGGTTTTCAAACACAAGGCCTTCCTGCAAATATTGACGGTGCCACCTGTCCTAACTGCTGGAAAATATTAGCTACCCATAAGAAGCAGTTGTAGTAGTGGAAATAACATGCTCATAAATCAACAAATTCATAAAAAAAACCCAGAAATAAACCTGACACCCATGAGTACGTCCTGGAATCACCTCACAGACCTCCAGGATTTGGGGCCTCCTGTGCTGCTCAGGGGATTTCATTTTGGTTTTGCTTATTTAAATAAGAATAAACTTTTGAGTTCTATCTTTAGGATGGAGATGTGTAAGATGCACCCAAGTTTAGCAGTTGCTTCAGATCAAATGTCAGTAGCAGACACTTGTATTCCCTAAGTCCTGTCCTGACACAGAAAGTCAGTTACCTAAGAGAATCATCCTGAACCACATGAGTGAGCTTCAAAACATATAGATCAGAATTGTCAAAAAATACATGTCTATGTCTAATATGCTTCAATATAATTTAATTTTGAGTATGATTAGTTTGTAGGTTGTCCTTTGATTAAGATGAGTCTTTTAATTATATGTGCATATTGTAGATAGTTTCTCATAAAACCAAATGTAATTTCATGTTGTAAATTTGCAGCACTTCATTTGCGGGACTATGAAGACATAATCCCATCAGTGGAAATTTACTCTTTATTGGCACTCTCTGCTTGTGCTAATCGGGCTTTTGGGACATGTTCCAAAGCTTTTATCAAGCTTGAATCTTTAGATACATTAACGTCAGAACAGAGACAGCAGTATGAAGACCTAGCCCTTGAGATTTTCATCAAGCACAGCCCCAAAGATGGCAAGAAATCTGATTTGGACAGTCTCCCAGAAGGGTGGGTACAAATTGCTTGATATTTTAATATTGCAGAAAAGTTTTGATAAGAGTGTTTAGTAATAACAGCTAGAATCCGTAACATAGTGAAACTTCCCAAGGTGCTTCAATGAGGAAAATGGACACCAAGCAATAGTTAGGGGAGGTGGCTACAAGCATGATCAAAAGATGCAAAGCAGGATTTTGACAGTGGGATAAAAAGACAGAAGGGTTTAAGGAGAGCATTTCAGAGTATGGGACCAACATAGCTGAAGGCTGTGCCATCAAATTGGAGCAGAGGAACAGGGAATGTAAATGTGGTCAGAATGGAAAGAGCAGAATGCCCATATTGGCATTTGGGCTGGAAGCTCTGCAGAGAAAGGAGTGACGAGGCTATGGAGGAACAAGGTTAAGGATTTGGAGTTCAGTGTGCATGAAAATGTGAAGCTAATGAAAGTTGCTGAGGAAAGGAATAATAGGAGAGCAGGGTTTAGTGCAGGATAGAATGCAGTGGCGATGTTTTTGGCGAGTTAAACTTTAAATAGTTGGAATTCAAACGATTGTTGAATACAGCATAGGAGAAGTTGAGCCTGAGAGTGTAAAAAGCATGGATGAAAGTTTTGGTGGTGGCAGATAATGTTTTTGAGGTGGAAATAGGTGGCCTTGGATTGGAATATGTTGTGTTGAAGTTTTATGTCAAACGGACACCAAAGATACTCACAGTCCAGTTCAGCCTGGGTGAATAGATGGAGAGATAAATGAAACTGGAGGTTAGGTGTCGAGCTTTTGTTAGTGGCCAAAATGGATTGCTGCAGTTTGGCTGATATTAAGTTAGATAAAGTTCTGGCCCATCCATGACTTGATGCTAAATAAACAGTGAGAGAGCACAGTAGAGATTGTAGATTAAAGCATTGTAGAAGTAACAATGACATAAAACTTGGTATCGTGAACTGTGAGGAGGCTGGTGATAAACTTCAAGAGGCTGGTGGAATGGGCAGATAAGTGGCAGATGAAATTTAATCTAGAAAGGTGTGAAGTGATTCATTTTGGTTGGAAGAACAATGAGAGGCGATTTAAATTAAATGTATAATTCTAAAGAAGCAGAGGGACCTGGGGTATATGCGTACCAATCATTGAAGGTTGCAGGGCAGGTTGAAAAAGCAGTTGATAAAGCATAGAGGATCCTGGGCTTTATTCATAGGGGCAGAGAGTACAAGAAGAAGGAAGTTATAAGCCTATATAAAACACTCGTTCGGCCTCAACTGGAGTATTGTATCAGTTCTGGGCACCACACTTTTGGAATGTTGTTAAGGCATTAGAGAGGGTGCAGAAAAGGTTGATGAGAATGGTTCCAAGGATGAGAAACTTCAATTAATTGGATAGGTTGGAGAATCTGCAGCTGTTCTCTTTGAAGAGAAGAGGAGATTTGATAGAGTTGTTCAAAATCATGAGGGGTCTGGACAGAGTAGATAGGAAGAAACTGTTCTCATTGCAGAAGGATCCAGAACCGATTTAAGGTGATTGGCAAAAGAAGCAATGGCGAGGAAAAACTTTTTTATGCAGCGAGTGGTTAGGATCTAGAATGCACTGCCTGAAAGTGTGGTGGAGGCAGATTCAATCAAGGGCTTCAAAAAAGAATTGGATAGATACTGAAGAGAAAAAAATTGCAGAGCTACAGGGAAAAGGTGGGGGAATGGAATTAGGTGAGTTGCTCTTGCAGAGAGCTCACACAGATATGATGGGCGAATGGCCTCCTTCTATGTTGTAACCATTCCCCTACAAAAGAAACTGAACTCCAAACAGTAATCCAAGTATACAAAGCACTTAGTGATGTTTCTGGGAAATGGGATAAGTTGTCATACAAGTACTTTCTTTTGCTTTAAAAGCTGCACTTTGGTGACATACTATCACGCAAATTTGGAGTTTAATAGTGTGAATCGGGCACTCTCATCCTGGTAGGTATTGTCTGGGATTATATGCAAATAAAGCCATCTCAGCCATGCTTGATATTCTGTGGACTGTGTTCTTCACTTTGAATGTCAATAAGACAGACTGAAGTACTGATTAAAAAAGATCATTTTATTTACTTTATTTTGTGTCCTCTAAGTGGATTGCAGCAATGTCATCTTATGAATATTGTAAAGCATTTGTTGTAAACTTTGTATTCATGAAAAATATGTAATGTTTCTAATTTATTTCCAGCAGAGGAGAAGGGAAACTTCCAAGTTGTATTGTGACAGGACGGCCAATTGCAGACTACCAGTTCTGGATGTGTGGTGTCTGTAAACATTGTGCTCATGAACAGGATATAGGCAACCACAATTTTTGTCCACTCTGTCATAATCCTGTGGGATAGATCAGCAAAGGCTAAAGTAAATTTTTATTTTAAAAGCAGTGTTGGTTTGGAAATGTCTGCTAAAATTTGTTGTTGCATTAAAATTATTTTAAATGAATTGCCTCAACTTTAACATTTTGTGAATTTGTTTTTTTTTCTAATTCTGTCCCAGCTAATATCATTGGTGGGGATTGCGATATTTTCCATTTTAGAAACATATGGACATCAAGCACACCCTATTTTACCGTCATGACATTTTTCCAGTTTTCATATCAGCTCTCTTGGCGCCTATCTGAGTGGGATTACCAACATCAGATTCATGCTATTTTTCGTGTGGGTCCATGTACATTAGGAACTGATATAAATCTGACCAAACTCACTTTCAGAAAGAATGCTTATAACTTGGAAAAGGATCATCCTGGAGAGCAAAGATAACTCCTGGCTTTGATCTTTCTTTATTTCTTTTCTTTCTTTTTCTTTTATTTATTTATTACCAACATTAAACCTCTCTGCCTTGCTTTTGCAACTCCAATAAGAGCTCATGTCTTGTCAGTAAGATTGAGACCATCTTTTCAGCTGTCTCTGCTGTTTCCCCTCCAGTTAGCCTTGAACCCGTTTCTCCCTCTAGTTTCTTTCCTATCTCCTCTCTGAAATCCCATCCTCTCTGAAATCATCTCAACCATGATACCTGTTATCTTGTCTCTTTTCCTGCTAAACTGCAAGCCATTTAACTTCCCTTGACTCTCATGCTAGCTGACATTGTAAATGGTTTCCTTCCCTCAGCTACAGTCCTGCTTCCTTTCAAAATCATCATCACCCTACTCTTGAAAATAAAACTCATCTGTCCTTGGTCACTGCTGTCCCACTTCCAACCTTCCTTTCCTCTAAAGTAGGTGAACATGTTGTCATGCCCAAATCAATGCCCATCTTTCGCACAAATTCCTGTTCGACTGTCTAACTGAGTTTCTGCAGTTACAGTCCATCATAATTGCTCTAACCATTGTAACTGTGACTGCCTACTTCTCATTAGAATAATAGAAACTTTCAGCACTGAAAGAGGTCATTCGGCCCTTCAACTCTTAGAACGGTTGTACTTAGTTCCAATCCCCGCTTTTTGTGAGTCTTCAAGTAACTGTCCACTCCCTTTTAAAATTATTTATGGAATCAGCTTCCATCACCATTTCAGGTAAACCATTCCAGATCACAACAACTCTTAAATAAAATTTCTTCTTGTCTCCCCTCTAGATCTTTTGCCAATGATTTTAAATCTGTGACCTCTGGTTAGTGACCTCTAGTTATGGCATGGGGGAGACATCAGAGGTAACAAAGGCATAGAAGAGAATTTCAGCAGCAGGTGGGCAGAGTGACATGTGGAGGCAGGCAATATTACAGAGATAGAAGAATGGAGGACTGGAGGGTTGCTAATGTTGACCACTATTCAAGAAAGCAGAGAGGGATAAACCAGGAAGACAACTCACTTTTGTGAGAGGGAATAGTTTTCTCTATCTACCCTATCAAAGCATCTCATTATCTTGAAAACCTCTATTAGATTACATCTTAACCTTCTCTATTCCAAAGAGAACACTCCTAACTTCTCCAACCTCTTCTCATAACTGAAGTCCTTTATCCTTGGTAACATCCTGATCAACCTTTTCTGTAATATTTCTAAGGCCTACATAAGTGAAATATGGTGCCCAGAATTGTTCCTGGTTTATCCCTCTCTGCTTTCTTGAATAGTGGTCAACATTAGTAACCCTCCAGTCCTCCATTCTTCTATCTCTGTAATAATGCCTGCCTCCACATGTCACTCTGCCCACCTGCTGCTGAAATTCTCTTCGATGCCTTTGTTACCTCTGATGTCTCCCCCATGCCATAAACCTTAGCTCATTTGGAACTCTGCTTTCTGTATCCTATCCAACACCAAGTCCTGTTCCTTCAACTCACTACTGGTGGCCTTGCCTTCAGCCACCTTAGGCCCTGTGAGATTTCCTTCCTAAATTCCTGTGCCTCTCCTCCGCCCTCTCCTCCTTTAGGGCCCTCCTTCAGTTCACTTCTTTGATCAAGTTTTTGATCACCCCTACTAATCTTCTTTGGCTTGGGGTCTGTACTTTTGGACATTTTTCTATGTTAAAGGTGCTATATAAACCTCAACTTTTCATAACAGTTTAGTCGGTACATGTTACATTTGTCTTCATAACTTTTCAAAGACAGTGCATTATTTGAATTGGATTTTGAGGAAAGATGAGATTTATGCATGTGACTTTTTTATTACAGGTAACTATTTTAGCAATCTGATTACCATAGTTATAGAGGTTGATTAATGAATCAAATTATACACAATAGTAATTGGATAGGAGCGTTACAAAACTCGAGATCTGGAAATATCCTGATATATGAATATTACCTACTCCACTTTAATGCGGAGTACTTGTGCATAATTTTGATTGATTTAGTGAAATTTGTATTCTACAGAAGGAAGTCCAGTGAGATCACAAACAGCTCTGTTCATTTTCCTCCTGTCAATTTACTCTTTTTTTAACCATAATCAATTATTGATCAGGGAAATGTTGTAAACATTGTTTTCAATGTAAACTTTCATTTAACTTATCTTCTACAATCTGTACAATTTATACTGTACAAAGTAGTGTAGTCTGTGAATCTTTTAAGGAAACGCTATTTTTATAATGAGGCTTAAATGTGGCAGTTTGCTTTCCTGGTGTATTTCAATAAACAATGGCAAACTTTGAATTTGCATAAATGGACGCTTCACTGACAATAAATATATTGTTTTTAAATGTGGGACTATTTAGAAATAGATTTAGGTAACGTTTCGGAAAAGGAGGCTCCCGGGGTTCTGCTACAAGACCAAAGAGCTCTGCATTTCCTCTGATCTTGGTTTAGTACAGAAAGTTTAGTAGGTAATCAATCAAGGGCTATTCTGGTGACCGATATTAAGAATACAGGAAAATAAAGCATGGAATGAGAATTCAGCAATTTCCATCACAGTCCCTTCATGGACTTCAAATCTACTCAATCTCTTGAGAAAGGTAACTATAAAGAGCTTCAGATTTATATTCTACATTTGTCCAGCCACATTTTGTGGGTGATTCAGCTAAGATCTCAACAGCATATTGAATCACTGCATTACAAACAACATTTAATTATCTGCATATACCCTTACGACTTACAGTCCTGCACCGGAACTGATTTATACAAAATCTTTTGTTAAAAGAAATAATCAGAATAGCATTTGCTGGGAGAATTTTCTATATGCATATCATTTTGTAGAATTTTTGATGATTTCTGGACACAATGGGGCTTGCTTATTTTGTTATTGGTTAAAAACTTAGGCTCTGAGACCTGGCTTGAGCACAGATTATGGAATAACTTTTCCTCAGAGAGATCTTCTGTCACCCGGTGTCAATAGTCAATAGGTTAGAATAGCTCAAGATCAACATACTCTGAGGAGGGAGCTTCTTACCTTCAATTGAAAACAACTTCTGGAAGTTGAAAAATCCCTTATACCTAAAGCTTCCAATTCCAAATGTAAGAGAGTGGCTGTATGGAATCACAATAAAAAGTGTCAAAAAGGGTATTGTTGCGACCAAGGCGGGAGCAATGCACCGTTAATTCAGTCTCATTACTCCACAGGTTGCAGCATATTATTAAAGTTTTCCCACCCAACTGGAAAAACAGCCAAAATAAACACTCTAGTAACCCCCAGAATAAAACAGACAAATTAACTATTTATTTGAAAAAACTAAATCTTAAACACTAATGAGATAAACCTATGTCTGAAGACCTTGTAACTTCTTATTTTAACCTAACTCCACCATACACACACAAACGTTCAAAACTAATAGTTAACTGATTTTAAAACGTTTTTTCTAAAATAAAAGCTGTTTCTTAAGAATAAATAATAAGTAAGTCTTTGTGGGTTACGTTCCTGATGGGTGAGGTACTCTAGTGTGAAAATAATCAAATGCCTCTCAAAGTCTTCACACGGATTTCATGAAACAGTCCTTCAGTAGGTAGGCATTCAAAGCATGTCGGCTGCAGCAGACATCTAACAGTTCTTTAAACAAGGAGTGTAGCAATGGGCCCACTCGGATTTAAAAACCGACAGTCTCTCAGTTGAAACTTTACTCCGGCAATACAAATGGTCTCTTCAGAGGGTTTTTTCTCCTTAGACAATTAACTTGGCCTGTAGCTCATTGTAGAATTTCTGTTGAGAAAAATAGCTCTTTCCTTCAGTAAACATGCTTTGCTGGTGGCTAGTTCAGACTGGTTTTTGCCAGTTTTACACACAGTCAAATCGAAACATTACACCATGTGACCTCTCTCCTGCTGTGGCCTAGGGACAGGTGCAGCTGGCACCCTGTGCTCAGTCATAAAGGCACACTGTTTTAAAACAGTCTTTAAGGCACATAATGTTTTGAATCCGAGGAGAGAAAAAACAAACAGTTCCGTGCCACCTCTGCCCTTGGTTTCATTACAATACAAAAACAATAGAAACTGTGTAAAAACACTAACATTTTCTACATTCATGCACCCATTCACTCTACTGATAATTTACAGCATTTTCTTTGTACCATCGCCATCCATATAACCTAAACATGGTTAAATTCGTGACAAAGCGTCGGTGATAACATTATTTTTCCCCGAAATATGTACAATTTTTAAATGATAAGGCTGTAACAACAAACTTCCTCTAACTATTCTAGCATTTTGGTTTTTAAATGTTTCCACAAACGTTAATGGGCGGACATATACTTCGAAATGTTTGAGAGCCAGCAAAAGTCCTAATGTTGCTTTTTCCACAGTAGAATACTTTTTTTGATGGCAATTTAGTTTTCTTGAAAGGTACCCTACTGGCTTCTCTATACCCGATTTGTCATCCTGCAATAAGACTGCACCAATCCCCAGGTCTCTAGCACTGATCGCTATTTTAAAGGGTATAGCAAAATGTGGAGCAGCCAACACTGGTTCATTAGTTAAGATTACCTTTAGCTTTTCAAAAGCTGACTGGCATTCATCTGTCCATACTACTTTGTTTTTCTTTTTTTGTAGCAAATCGGTAATGGAGCAGCCACAATACTAAAATTCAGTACAAATTTCCTGTAAAAACCACACATCCCTAAAAACTTCATTATTTCCCATTTAGATTTAGGGGTGAGGAACTCTACTAAGGCTTGTACCTTTGCCATTTTTGGCAATACCTGTCCTTACCCTACTATGTGTCCGAGGTAAGTTACTCTTGCTTTTCCGAATTCGCTTTTTTCCAGATTTATCACTAAATCCACTGCTTGTAGTTTTTTAAACAGAAGTTTTAGCTGGTTTAAATGTTCTTGCCTAGTGTTACTGTATATTAGTACAACATCAAGATACAATACACAGTTGGAAACACGGGCTACCACCTGATTCATTAATCTTTGAGAAGTGTCTGAGGCATTTTTTAGTCCAAATGGCATCACCCGGCACAGATAAAGACCGTCAGGTGTTACAAAAACTGATATCTCTTTGGCTCGAGGAGTCAAAGGAACTTGCCAGTATCCCTTTAACAAGTTGATCTTGGTAAGCAACTTAACACTGCCCACTCTGTTGATACAGTCTTCTAAATGCGGAATTGGGTAGGAGTCTGCCTTCGTTACCGCATTGACTTTCCTGTAGTGTACACAAAATCAGGTTGACCCGTCAGGTTTAGGTACTAGAATCATTGGTGAACTCCAGCTGCTTTGACTAGGTTCAGTGAAGTTGTTTTCCAGCATGTATTGGATTTCTGCTTTTACTTGGGCCTGTTTGTTTGCACTTAAGTGGTAAGGAACCCTATATCCACATCATGTGTTGCTAAGGTTGTTCATCACCCCTTATCCCTATAGACTCTTTTAATTGTTGTGAAAAGCCCGGTTAGGTCTTCAGGTTGTTTTGCCTCTAAGTGCAAAAGCATGTTGTCCAATTTTCCTAGCCATTCTGTATTCGCTAATCTGATAGAGGTTCAATTTGAGAATTGTCAAGACCTCCTCCTGCCTCACCCTCAAAATTCTTTTCCTTCTCAAGTCCCGATTACCTGACATGCCTGTACTGGCTTATCCTCCTCCCTCTGATAATATTGCTTTAACATATTGATGTGACACAAACGGTTCTTCTTCCAGCGATCAGGGGTGTCTACCTTACCAAATTTTTTGACTACTTGATATGGGCCACTGAAGCGTGCTTTTAATGGTTCCCCCTGTAATAGTAACAACTCCAATACTTCATCCCTTGATTGAAAATTGTGGGTTTTTGCATTCTCGTCTGCCCATTTTTTCATATTGGCCTGGGATGCTTTAAGGTGTTCCTGAGCCACACCACAAGCTTTTGTGAACTGTTCCCGGAACACAAATACATAGTCCGATATCAAAGATTCATTCTTTTGTTCCAAGAATCTATCTTTTATGAGTTTTAGAGGACCTCTTACTTCACGTCTGTAAACCATATCGAAAGGACTGAAGCCTGTAGACTCATTCGGTGAGTCTCTGGTGGCAAATAAGAGTCTAGTTCTTTATCCCAGCCATGCGGATATTTGTGACAGTATGTTCTAATCATTGTTTTGAGAGTTTGGTGGTGTCTCTAAAGATCCCTGTGACTGTGGGTGATATGCTGAAGATTTCAACTGTCTAATGCCCAAATTGCCCATGACTTCTTGAAATATCCTCGACATGAAATTAGACCCTTGATCCGATTGAACTTCAAATGTTACCCCATATCTAGTAAAGAATTGGGTTAACTTTTCTACTACTATTTTAGCAGTAACTGTCCTCAAAGGAATAGCCTCTGGAAATCGAGTAGCCATGTCCATGACAGTAATTATGTATTGATGCCCCGCTTTTGTTTTTGGCAAGGGTCCTATACAGTCTACACAGACCCTGCTAAATGGTTCCTCAATCACTGGTATGGGAACTAGTGGTGCCAGTTTTATGGTAGGTTGCGGTTTTCCCACCATTTGGCATGTATGGCATGCCCTACAAAATTGTCTGACATCCTTTGTAAGACGTGTCCAATAATTATGTTGGCTTATACGTGATTTGGTCTTCCAAATTCCCCTTAGTTCTGCAAAAGGAATGTCATGTGCTAACCTTAATAATCCCTGGCGATATTCATATGGTACCACTATCTGTTCAACAACTGTCCAGTCTTCGTCTGCAGGTCTATGAGGCGGTAACCATTTCCTCCTCAAAATCCCATTTGCCATATAGTAGCCTTCTGGAACTCCTTTCACCTCAGCTTCTGTGTCAGGCAAGCCCCACACCTGCCAAGACTGAGGCACACATTATTTTGCCGCATGAACATTAAAACTTAAAATTGCAAGCCCCTGACTGGAAAGACATTTTTGCATAGTCACTAGCAGTGTTGCAACAAAAGGGACCCAATTGTTGCTTCCCCAATACACAGGAGTGGTCAGACCAATTTTGGTCACATGACTGACTAACTGGCTGGAGTTTTTTGGACTTTGAACTCAGAACACCGTGTGCTCCTGGAACTGAAGCAAAAGACCTCTTTCCTGCCTACTTCCATCTCCTTCCCACGGAACTGAATCTTGTGAAAACACGTGAACCTCAACGAGAGAAAAGTTTCCTACGTGAACAAGGTTTTAAGAACACTGGGCCCCGACGAAAGCAAGACTACTTACAAAAGGACTACAGTGAGCTCGAAGCACCATAACAAGATATTGCCTCAAACCCCTGTCTACTATATTTTCCTCTTCTCTTTTCTGTTCCTATCTGCATGTATATATCACGTGTGCATGCTAACGTGGGCATGTTATATATCCATAGTCATGAACTGTATTAGAGTCTAAGTTTTAAAAAAAATTTCATCTTTCTTTAAACCTGAGAAACCCTGTGTGAATTGGTTTCTTTGTCTTATAATTGGAAAACTGAACAAGAATTCACAAAAAGGGGAGCTCAAAACACAATTTGTTTAAAATTAAATTCTGTTACACTAAGACCAGGTAAAGACAGCAAAAGACCCCTATTCGGTATATCGCTGAATCAGCTTGTTCTGCAATTATAGAAGATCTGTTAAACATCTCATTTGGATTATCTAAATCCCCAAATAAGGTTTCAGATACTTGTCTGTTTGTGGTGCCAATTTTACCTCTGATTATGGATCCTGTTTAGCCATTGCTCGGGAGACTACACACACATGAAATATTCCTGGAACTTGTTGCTGTAATTGTTCCATTTTCCTAACTTCACTTTGTTCCTCTGTAATTGTAGGAGAAGCTGATGATTTTGCCAGATCAAAAGTATTTCCTAGGAGTAGATCAATTCCCTGTACTGGCAAACTGTGGACAACTCCTACAGTTACCATCCCAGATATTAAGTCACTCTTTAGTGTCATGGTCCTGTAGATTTTTCGGAATATGCGGTTTGCCTTTAAGGCTTGCAAGGGATCAGTATTGCTTTAACTAGGGTGGCACAGTGGTTAGCACCGCAGCCTCACAGCTCCAGCGACCTGGGTTCAGTTCTAGGTACTGCCCTGTGACCGTGTGGGTTTTCGCCAGGTGCTCCGATTTCCTCCCACTGCCAAAGACTTGCAGGTTGATGGGTAAATTGGCCATTGTAAAATTGCCCCTAGTGTAGGTAGGTGGTAGGGGAATATGGGATTAAGGTAGGAGGGGACGTAGTAGGGAATATGGGATTAATGTAGGATTAGTATAAATGGGTGGCTGATGGTCGGCACAGACTCAGTGGGCCAAAGGGCCTGTTTCAGTGCTGTATCTCTCTAACTAACTAAGAGCCAGCAAGCCTTAGGAGTTATAGGAAGGTGCATTTTTGTTGCCTTAGAAACAGCCATTTGGAGACAGCGATTCAAAGGGTGCATTCTCGTAACCATAGATATAGCCACTGGGAGTGAGTCGCATGCGATACATTTGTTACAATTCAGTTTGGATGATGAGCCTAGGGAAGGGAGTGCAGATAGTCTCAGTCATCTCATTATCAAAAAGGAGGAGGTGTTGGGTGTCTTGCAAAGCATTAAAGTAGATAAGTCCAGAGGGTCTGATGGGATCTACCCTAGAATACTGAGGGGGGCAAGGGAAGAAATTGCTGGGGCCTTGACAGAAATCTTTGCATCCTCATTGGCTACAGGTGAGGTCCCAGAGGACTGCAGAAGAGCCAATGTTGTGCCTTTGTTTAAGAAGGGTGGCAAGGATAATCCAGGAAATTATAGGCCGGTGAGCCTTACGTCAGTGGTAGGGAAACTATTAGGATTATTTGGGACAGGATTTACTCCCATTTGGAAACAAACGAACTTATTAGCGAGAGACAGCATGGCTTTATGAAGGGGAGGTCGTGTCCTACTAATTTGATTGAGTTTTTTGAGGAAGTGACGAAGATGATTGATGAAGGAAGGGCAGTGGATGTTATCTATATGGACTTCAGTAAAGCCTTTGACAAGGTCCCGCATGGCAGACTGGTACAAAAGGTGAAGTCACACGGGATCAGAGGTGAGCTGGCAAGATGGATACAGAACTGGCTCGGTCATAGAAGACAGAGGGTATCAGTGGATGGGTGTTTTTCTGAATGGAGGAATGTGACTAGTGGTGTTATGCAGGGATCAGTGCTGGGACCTTTGCTGTTTGTAGTATATATAAATGATTTGGAGGAAAATGTTGCTGGTCTGATTAGTAAGTTTGCGGACGACACAAAGGTTGGTGGAGTTGCGGATAATGATGAGGATTGTCAGAGGATACAGCAGGATATCGATCGGTTGGTGACTTGGGCGGAGAAATGGCAGATGGAGTTTAATCCGGACAAATGTGAGGTAATGCATTTTGGAAGGTCTAATGCAGGTGGGAGGTATACAGTAAATGGAAGAACCCTTAGGAGTATTGACAGGCAGAGAGATCTGGGCGTACAGGTCACTGAAAGTGGCAACGCAGGTGGATAAGGTAGTCAAGAAGGCATACGGCATGCTTGCCTTCATCGGTCGGGGCATAGATAATAAAAATTGGCAAGTCATGTTGCAGCTGTACAGAACCTTAGTTAGGCCACACTTAGAATATTGCATGCAATTCTGGTCGCCACACTACCAGAAGGGCGTGGAGGCTTTGGAGAGGGTACAGAGGAGGTTTACCAGGATGTTGCCTGGTCTGGAGGGCATTAGCTAGGAGGAGAGGTTGGATAAAGTGGGATTGTTTTCACTGGAACGACGGAGGTGGAGGGGCGACATGATAGAGGTTTACAAAGTTATGAGCGGCATGGACAGAGTGGATAGTCAGAAGCTTTTTCCCAGGGTGGAAGAGTCAGTTACTAGGGGACATAGGTTTAAGGTGCGAGGGGCAAAGTTTAGAGGGGATGTGCGAGGCAAATTTTTTACACAGAGGGTGGTGAGTGCCTGGAACTTGCTGCCAGGGGAGGTGGTGGAAGCAGATACGATAGCGACGTTAAAGAGACATCTTGACAAATACATGAATAGGAAGGGAATAGAGGGATATGGGCCCGGAAGTGCAGAAGGTTTTAGTTTAGGCAGGCATCAAGATCGGCGCAGGCTTGGAGGGCCGAATGGCCTGTTCCTGTGCTGTACTGTTCTTTGGCTGTGGTTGAAGACAGTTTGTGCTAACACAGAAACAGAGGACATTGACACAGAGGACACAGCTGTGGTGTCACAGCCTGAAAAAAGAGCTTGCAACCATTTAAACTGAAGGAATAGAATTTTAGTCTGTTTTATTATCTCTCAAAATTCTAAGAAAAGGTCAAGCCAAAACAGAGATCTCTGGTTATTTAAATTGAAGAAAGGGAAGTTAGACTGTGACAATCTTTTATCCCTCAAAAACTCTAAAGTCAGATTGATTTTGTTGGAAGTGTTTGCAAGTTATTAATTGTTGAAATTAGCTGGAGAAGGAAAGCAACATCCTGTGAGGACTTCGATCAACATCCTGTGAGGACTTTGCATCGGACGGCTGAGAGGACTTCAAGCAACATTGGACTGTAATTTGCAAGGACTCTTATTTTTTTTCTATTTTAAATGTTGTTTATATCTTCATAGTGTTTAAGAATTCAGTTCTTCTAATTAAAGAGTTAATTTATTGATTTAAAGACACCTAGTTATGTTAGCCTCATTCGGGGGGTTAATAGATGGTACAATTTGGTTGGGTCTTTCTTTAATTTGGCAAGTTTTAAATAATATGTTAGCCATCTGTGGAATGACAGGATTGAACAAACAGTACATTGGTCCCACCACAATCAGAATCGTATATTTTGATTGGGGGCTTTGACAGGAGTGGTTGCTCATAACACTAGGCATACTTTATATAAAGGTACAGGTATATACACCTGCCAATTCCATTAACTAAAACTTTAGCATTCACAGTGCTCTCTGGTGGAAACATTATAACTTTCCCCAGCAAGAGTATTTGGGTTGCTCCTGTATCCCTGAGTATAATGATAGGGTTTCCTGTCTTACTTAAAGGATATGGAGTTACTTTCCCCTTTGACAAAAAATTATTATAACTTTCGGGTATCTTATTCTTAACCTCCACACTCACTTTAGTTTTGCAGCTGCTATTACAGCTGTAGCTTGGTCTTCTATACTCTCAGTCAGAGTCTTTTCCTTTGCATTAACTTTACGTACCCCAACAAGTCCTATGGGTTTACCTCGCAATTTCCAGCATTCTAAACGAGTTGACCCATTTTATGGCAAGCTCAAAATCATCAGCAATTTCCACTGCTTGCCTTTCTTTCAAAGCTTTTAGGTTATCTATATGAGTTCTCACTACTGAAGGAATGGAATTTTTAAACTCTTTTAAGAAAATCAATTCTCGAAGGTTCTCATATGTGGTTTCCATCTTTAATGCCTGTATCCAATAGTCAAAATTAATTTGCTTCACCCTCTCAAATTCTATATTCGTCTGCCCAGCTAATCTCTGTAAGTTCCAAAACTTCTGACAGTAAGCTTCAGGGACTAACTCATACGCAAAGAGAATAGCCTTTTTTGCCATCTCATAAACTGCAGAAGCCTCTTCAGGAAGCATGGCATAAACTTCACGAACTCTGCCTATCAACCTGCTTTTTCTCAGCATTGTCCAGCTTTCCTTTGGCCATTTCATCTGTTTGATTATTGTTTCAAAAGATATGAAAAATGCCCCTATGTCCCTTTCCTCAAACTTATGAAGAGCTTGTATAAATTTAAACATCTTTTCGCTGGGTTCTGAGCTGAATTCAGATTCTTCCTGATCTGAATTTTCCCTGGAGTCAAGACTACCCCTTTGACTTAGTTCCATCTCTCTTACCCTAAATTCTCTCTCTTTCTTCCTTTCCTCTTTTTCAAGTTAAAATTTTCTTAATTCCTTTTCAGCCTCAAGCTTTTTTGTTTCTAACGGAATCCTAGCTAATATCACTGCATCACTCTCTGACTTACTCCCATCTTGTTCCTCCTCTTCTTTTCCTTCTAATTTTAAATGTTGGGCTATTTCGTCAATTATCTCAGCTTTTTTAACACTTGATTTCAATTCTAACCTCAATTTTGCCACCTGTTAACTTTAACTAAGGATACATTAAACTATCAAGTCACTGAAGGAAACATTCTCCTTTTGGGCGGCACAGTGGCGCAGTGGTTAGCACCGCAGCCTCACAGCTCCAGCAACCTGGGTTCAATTCTGGGTACTGCCTGTGTGGAGTTTGCAAGTTCTCCCTGTGTCTGCGTGGGTTTCCTCCGGGTGCTCCGGTTTCCTCCCACAGCCAAAAGACTTGCAGATTGATAGGTAAATTGGCCATTATAAATTGCCCCTAGTATAGGTAGGTGGTAGGGGAATATAGGGACAGGTGAGGATGTGGTAGGAATAGGGATTAGTGTAGTATTAGTATAAATGGGTGGTCAATGGTCGGCACAGACTCGGTGGGCCGAAGGGCCTGTTTCAGTGCTGTATCTCTAAATAAATAAATTCCCAGAAAAATTGCTGCAACTGCTAATGCCATTCTGATGGTATAGACTGTATCTTATAACACAAGAAACCTGGTTCCTTTTATTTTTTTTCGTAATTGGTGTAAGATTTGGATCCCAACAATTGAGCGCCCCAGTTAATATGATTCCAGATGCGAGAGCAATTAATATGATGCCAGATGTAAGACCCCAATTTATGAGTTATCCCAGAGATGAGAAATTAATATGATTGCAAACGTGAGCCCCCCCAATTAATCTGATCCCAGATGAGCCCCCAATTAATATGTTACGACCGAGGTGGGAGCAATGCACAATTAATTCAGTCCCATCACTCCACAGGATGCATCATATTATTAACATTTTCCCACTAAACCAGAAAAATCAAACAAATTAAACACTCTCGTAACCCCCAGAATAAAACAGACCAAACCAGGTATCTTTAGACATTGACAAATTAACTATTAAAAAAAACTAAATCTTAAACACTATTAAGATAAACCTATGTTTAAGGTCCTTATAACTTCTTATTTTTACCTAACTCCCCATATACACAGATACATTCAAAACTAACAGTTAATTGGTTTTAAAAGTGGTGTTTAAAAAAATAGCTGTTTCTTAAGAATAAATAAATAAGTAAGTCTTTGTGGGTTATGTTCCTGATGGGTGAGGTATCCTAGTGTGAAAATAATCAAATGCCTCTCGAAGACTTCACACGGATTTCATGAAACAGTCCTTCAGTAGATAGGCATTCAAAGCACGTCGGCTGCAGCAGACATCAAACAGTTCTTTAAACAAGGAATGTAGCAATAGGTCCACTCGGATTTTAAAACTGACAGTCTCTCAGTTGCAACTTTACTCTGGCAATACAAATCGTCTCTTCAGAGAATTTTTTTTCCTGCTTGGACAATTAACTTGGCCTGTAGCTCATTGCAGAATTTCTGCTGAGAAAAATAGACACCTCTTTCCTTCCGTAAGCACACTTCACTGGTAGCTGGTTCAGACCAGTTTTTGCCAGTTTTACACGCAGTCAAATCGAAACATAATACCATGTGACCTCTCTCTCCTGCTGTGGCCTAGGAACAAATGCAACTGACCCCTGTGCTCAGTCTTAAAGGCACACACTGTTTTTAATCTGAGAAGAAAAAAAAGAAACAGTTCTGTGACAGCATTAGTACATTTCTAAAACCTCATATTACCTTCAATCCTTGCTGGACCAGTATCAAAGCTAATTATATCAGAGTGCAAATAATGAATATCTTAACATCATTTCTACCTTTGATACCATAGAAGGATAGCAGAATTCCTTGGAATTTTTTATTCCTGAATTGATCTAGGATATTTTCTTTTCTGTTTTTCCAGATTAGTTGGGTGCTGGTGGTTAGGAGCATTAGGGCCATTGATACTTACTTGCAATGTGACGGTATATGACAGGCTCAATGTACCAGCTATTCTTTTCTTCTCTGTCACTTTTGAATGTTTAAAGAAAAACTCTTCCTTAGTATTGATATCCATGGGCAGGAGCCTATAAGATCAGATCATTCAACATCTGAGACCCTAATCTGATGCTATGTAATCATAAAATAAAGACTTGCACTTATATAGCATCTTTCGTGACTTCAGGATATCCGAAGCATTTTACGGACAATAAAGTTCACGTTTTGAGTGAATGAATGACTTTAAGAAACCTAAAATTTCATGACTTTAATATTAACTTTAATTTTAGGATGCTGACTCTGTAGGTTCCAAACTCATAGTTGTATACCAACTGGAATGTTCTATGATATAGCCCAGTAAAAGCAATCACTGAGCATTGTTGCTTGTAGTTTGCTTCATAAATTTATAGTACAACAAGGAATCAAAATGGAACAACCAGAGATGGGGAGTCCTAAGCCTCATCAAGATGATGACTTGCAGAAGGCTGAGGATGCTGCTGGTGGCCCACATTCTGTAAGGCAGCTCTAATTGAGAAGACCTCATAATTACTCCATCAACCCCTTACATTAATAACTTTGTTGCATTTACACCATGCCCTCAACAAATGTGCACCTTACCAATAGATTTGCCAACACCTATTGCAAACCATGCCATTTCTGTCGCTTTATGATGCAGTATCTAATACCATAATAAGCAAATTCTGAAAACAGTTCAATGGAAATACCACCAGTTTTATTTCCCCAAAATGTCATCTTTATGGCTAATGTTTGCCACCCCAGTGCTTCAAAATATCCGATGTACTCCAGTACTTGATTTGCTACTTCCAAATGCTTCTCTAGTTGCCACAACTTGTGAGGTGACTGCTTGCCGTAACTCTGTGAGATGTCGCAAGAGTGAGGTGACTCTTGATTTAATGAGAAGAGGCTTCTGCTTGTGGTGCTGCAGGTTGTTCCTTTTTGGCAGCTCAATGGTAGCCTGGCCCTGTAAGTTTGCTCACAACTGTGCAGCTGCTTGATCAGGGTGGCAGCATCGATGATGGCCATTCTATGACTACCCTTGTCATTAGGAAATATCTCAACATGCCCACTAATCTACATGACAGTATATTCAAAGACAGCAATAAGATATTTGCTTTCTCTATGCAATCTCTAACCCATCTAATTGGACAGTAATGGAGCTGCTAAGACCTCTGCCATAGTAGTGTGTGGGGCGGGGGGTGGGGGGGGGGAAATGGGGTGCTAAATTGCAGTTGTCCCTGGAGATACCATGCCTCAAGCTGTCAGCCATGGTTCAGTGAGCAGCACTATTCTTCTGAGTCAGGTTGTGAGTTCAGGTTGCACTCCAGAGATTTGAGCACATAATCTAGGCTGGCACCCAAGTGTAGCATTGAGGGAGAGCTGCACTGTCAGATGTGCCATATTTCAAATGAGACATTAAATCAAGGCCCTGTCTGCCCTCTCGGGTAGTCGTAAAATATCCCATGGCACTATTTTGAAGAAGAGGGGAGTTCTCCCTGGTGTCCTCACCAATAATGATCCCTGAATCAACAGCACTAAAACCGATGATCTGGTTATTAATGGTTATTTGTGGGGTTCTGTAAAAAACCTGCATTTATATAGCACCTTTCATGACCACCTGATGTCCCAAAGCACTTTACGGCCAATTAAGTACTTTTGAAGTGTAGTCACTGTTGTAATGTTTAAAATGCGGTAGCCAATTTTGCACACAGCGAACACTCACTAACAGCAATGTGATAGTGATCAGATCATCTGTTGTTGTGATGTTGATAGAGATAAATATTGGCCAGTGCACTAAGCTTAACTCCCCTACTCTTCTTCAAAATAGTGCCATGGGATCTTTTCCATCATGGTTGTCCAACATACGGCCCGCCAAGGGTTTCCATCCGATCACGGATGTAAACTGTACCAGGGCCATTCCTCATCCTCACCAGGAGTCCATGACTGGAGATGAGAAATTTACCGCTGGCTTCTTCTTGCAGAGAAGCTCTTTAAAAAATTGCGGTTAGTTTCACAGCTGACAGCTGCTGACATCAGGAGCAGTGGTTTCCCAACTTTGGACAGATTCAGGGATTTCTGGTGGGTTCCAACTTTTTTTAAAAAGCTTGCCGGAAAACCCCATATCTGTCCAAAGTTGGGAAACCGCTGCTCCTGATGTCAGCAGCTGTCAGCTGTAAAATTAACTGCAATTTTTAAAAATCTGACCAACCATCTGCTGAGTGTTCCCATTCTCTGCAACAGTCGGGAGGGGCGTGGGTGGTGGTGGGACAGAGAGAGAGAGAAAGGGGGACAGAGAGAGAGAGAGAGAGGGGGAGGACAGAGGGTGGAACATAGCGAGGGTGACACAGAGGGAGGAACAGAGAGGGGGGGAACAGAGAGAGGGGGGAACATAGAGGGGGGGGAACATAGAGGGGGGGGGGGGAACAGGGAGACAGAGAGAGTGCAATCAAGATCACACCTGACAGAATGACATCTATCCGGAATATTCGGCATCATTACAAGTGTGCGGGGAAACATTGACTACTTGTGCAAACAAAAAAATGCCAGGTACCTCACTATATCAGTGTCCAACATAGTGACAGGAAAGTATGCCAATAATTAATCTTTTCATCTAAAGCTTAACAAAATGTACATTTGTTCTTTTGATTAATAGTAAGATAAGTTTTTAATGCCTTTATGTCATGAAAACCCTATATGCCAAATGGGAAATATTAAATTCATCGGTTGGAACCTTGCATTAGACTTTTACAGGAAATTCTTACAAGTAGCTTTTTAAAAAGTAAGTTGGCAGCTAAGATGGCCACTGCAATTTACATTTGAAACATTAAAAGATCAGACCGGAGACAACAAGTCTGATTCAACCTAGCCAGAACAATGGGGTGCTCTCGCTGATTAAATTACCTGGAATGGCCTTATCAGCACAGTCGTTAGGACCATCTACACCCATTGACTTTGAAAATGCCAACACTACCAAACCCCCCCACCCCCCAAGTGTGACTGGAAAGCTTGAGGTGTAGCACCTTGAATCTCAAAAATTCCAGAAAACCTCATTAAAACAACAAAGGGCTTGATAGTGTCATGTGACTGCCTGCACAGCTCTGGAGCGACTGTAAGCTTTGTCACACAGAAAGCAGCCAAGAGTAACTGAAAAGGCATCAACGAAGCAGGTTTCTCTCTCCCTCTTTCACCAGCAATGATCAAGAGAAGACCCGCTACAACTGGGAAAGCATCTCAAGTCTACAGACTGCCACAGCCAGCAACCAGGGGACAAGAATCAAACCTCTCTTCGGCCTTCAGAAGCCCTGAGAGAAGCAAGCCCACAACCATGCACATGGCCCAGCAAGGACTTCAGGACTGCAATTTCAACTGAGGACTATGGGACTAAGATACCCTATTTAAATTCCATTTATTCCGGACTTTAATCCAACCACCAAATCTGTTTTTCCACTGTAATCTATTTGTGTGTGTGTGTGAGACTCTCGTGCGAATGTGTACGTGAATGTGTAGCGTATTTCTAGTAATTTTAACCAGGTTAGATTGTAACTTACATCCTTCTTGTCTAAACTCAAGAAAACGTGTCTGATTGGTTCTTTTGCAATTACATTCAAGGAACAGGAGCAAGCGCTCACAGAGGTGGTAAGTTCAACCACTGTGTTAAAAAAAAGGATAAATCCTGTTATGGTCAAACCAGAGAAGAGGCAAAAGGGGAGCCTGAGACCCCCTCCTCACCTGGCCGTAACACTTTAACTTTCCAAAATTTATGCAAATTTCATGCTGGATTGTATGAAAATTGGTTGCTGCATTTCTTACATTTCAACAACGATTGCATTTCTTAAGTACTTTTTACGCAGCGGGTGGTAATGACCTGGAACTCCCTGCTCACAAGGGTAGTGGAAGCACAGACAATCAATAATTTCAAGAGGAAGTTGGATGGTCACTTGAGAGAAACAGACTTGCAGGGCTACGGGGTTCAAGCCAGGGAATGGGACTGACTGCATAGCTCTGTGGGGAACCAGCGAGGACCTGATGGGCCAAATGGCTTCTTTTCGTGCCATAAATGACTCTATAAAGCATTTGGAATGTCCTGTAAAACACAAAATAATGCAAGTCCTTTCTTTGCTCCGTTTATGCTGTTTATCCAGGGTTTCAACAGTTCCCCCAAGTTACTATGGATGAGTGGGAGAACCTGGGGAAATTCAGCCCCTTTTTTTGTGCACCAATGTGAGTAAACATTAAGTGCATTAGTCCCTGACATTTACCATGGACCATTAAGGATCTGGCATCCTCCAGTGGTTGGTACAGCACTACACTGTAGAGTATGGCAGTTTAACATATTCAATTAATTGCGATGTTTTAAAATAAAAATGCAACATTTCAGGCCTTCTCTCTCTGTCTCTCATTCAAAATAACACGTACATTTCCTTGCCGTATTTATACATTGAGAAGCGGCCAGTCCAAACCCCGCCCCCATTGTTAGATATGATGTAATCCCGGAAGAAGATCTGTCTGTTACAGGAAGTGAGAATATGGAATGTCAGGCTGTTCTGAGAGAAGCGGAATTCCAATTCCAGCAGCAGAACTTCAGAATGGCAGAAGAATTCTACACTAAGTTCATTCATATTTGTACGGAGGGGGAATGGAAAAAGTGAGTCCAGCCTTTACGCGCAGCGACAAGCACTTGGGAGATTGTGAGCAGCGACTTTAATGACCAGCACAACACACAGCGTAGCGTCTGCTCCGTATAGCTGCAAAACGGGCAAGTCTTCAGAGTGACATTGATGATAAACAGCAATCACACCCAGAGTGAAATAAAAGCAGTGAACTCCAGCTCAGACTTCTTATTTTACAGAATCACCCCACTGCACATCAGACCCCCAAAAATAAGTGACAGTCGTTTGGTAGTCTATATGAAGTGCGTCTATGCCCTCTTGTCATAATCATTGACACTTTTTTTTTAGGCAAAGTAAGTTGCTGTTACTTGTACTTCTCTCAATTTAGTATACTTTATTTGCTGTTCACGATGCCGTCTCCTCTACACTGGGGAGACCTAACGCAGATTGGTTGATCACTTTGCTGAACACCTCCATTCAGTCTGCAAGGTCGACTGTCATTTTAGTTCACCGACCTGCTCCCACTCTGACCCCTCTGTCCTCAGTCTCCTATACTGTTCTTTTTTTTTACTGTTCTAATGAAGTTGAACGGAAGCTGGAGGAACAGCATCTCAACTGATTAGATGCTTTACAACCATTAGGACTCAACATTGAGTTCAACTTCAGGTCATAACCACTGCTGCCATTTTTTTTAGCTGATTCTGCTGCTGCCATTTACACCTCTTCTAGACCCATCTTTTGTTTCTTCACTTGTCCCATTATCATCCCTTTTTGACATTTAATCTCTCCTGCCTTCCAACCAATGACAGACCTACCCTTTTGTTCTTACCCTGCCCCTGCCCAACTTTTTTCCCCTCCTGCCTCTGTACTTGCATGTAAACTTAAATCTCTCTTCTTCCAGTTCTGACAAAAGGTCACAGACCTGCAATATGAACTCTGTTTCTCTTCCCTCAGATGCTGCCTGACCTGCTGAATATTTACACCATTTTTGTTTTTATTATGTATTTCTATTGTTTGTTTTCTTTTATACTTCCAGAATTCATAGTTTTACATTTTATCCTAAATAGTTGTTCATCTCGCGTTTCTGTTGAATTTTTAAAAATAGACTAAATCAATCAAAATCCAATTTAACTTCTGGTTTCAGTCATCATCTATACAAGATAGTGTTAGACATTTCCTGGTTACAAGTACAGCCACTTGTACTCAGTTTCTTAAAGTCTAGCCAATTCTGCCTCATAAGAAGGGTACATGTTGCATTTGAGCCGGAGACAAAAAAGTGTTAATTTTCTGAGTTGTCTCACCTGCCAAAAGCACATATCAGAAGTTTGGCCACATGCTGCACCTGATTTTCCAACCATTTATTGCACCTGAAAGTCAGAAGATTATTCTATAGCATGTAAGCTTGGTGTTAATATTGTCTTAGTACCTGATAATACTGTTTTTCTTTTTCAGCAAATGCTGTGCTAAGGACCTGGCTCATGCATACAACAACAGAGGCCAAATCAAATACTTAAGAGTAGACTTTTATGAAGCCATGGATGATTACACATTAGCAATTCAAAACAAAGAAGATTTTGAAGTTCCTTATTATAATCGAGGACTGATACATTATAGACTAGGTAACAGTTTTCTTTCACAGTCGATATGTGTTTCCGTAGTAGAATATTGAACTTAAATCAGTTTTGTCAGATTCGGTTGTTAATCATATGTTTTTGATATCCACTGTTTTAAATTCTGCCTTTAAATTGTGTCTCACTGTACTTTTGATCATACTGGTAATTTAGCATTGGTAAAGATGTCCTCTGTCCTTCACTGCCTTTTGCCTTCCACTTGCAGAGTCTTGTGCTCTGCAACATATTTGCCTTGGTTCTGGCCTAATGTCATTCAGAGTCTGTTTTCATACTGAGGCCCAAGAAGCAGCTCCAATGATTGAATTTAACCCATCAACCGCAAAACAGTTCTCTGAAGACAAAGAGCAGAGCTTTTGTCAAAGATCTTCCCTTTAGAGATTTCCTGAACAATTGGTTTAGAGCTACATCCTAAGTATTTGAAACTTCGTTCCAACTTATGGTTAGCTTGCTAAAATATTGGCTGCCTCTTCTGCCACCACTCCACCTCTTAGACACAGCATTAGCTGAAGCAGGGAGTCATTTCATTGGACCTCAAGCTCAGTACAAGTCCAGGCCCAGAAGGAGCTCAGAACAATGCTAGTGGCACCCAAAAGTCCTTTTGTTTCAACCAAGTCACCTGAGGCAAGTGGTTACTTAAGAGAGGCTTTCCATCCTCTTTGAAGAGGAAGAGGACAAGAAGAAAGAAGAGGTTATGGAGAAACACATTCATATCTCAGGGCATGAATTTGTAGGCATGAATATAAGGGTAATTCAGCTCATAATTTTTTTAACGGATTTCCTGAACTTGAAGACAAAGATCCCCAGGAAAAATCAAAGATTTTATTATTGATCTTGTAGACAGTTCTGCTGGTTATATTTTTGCAGAGTTTTGCTGGTCATTCCCAGGAAGGCTTTAGCAAAAATAATTTGGTGGAGCCAGTGGTCTAAAGTTTGGTTATATTTGGTCTATTTGGTTGCTCTTGTAAGGCCGCTGCTCAAGTACTCCCAGTTGGAATAAAGGTAATTATTGATACTTGTAAATTGGTGAGGTCAATTAGAGGTCAGTAAATTGCTTATTGTTGGTCTTGATTAGAAGAGTGGATGAGGAGTACACATCACCACTGAAAAGATTTAGAAAAAACTTTGTAAGTGATTTGTTTAGAAACAGTGAGGGGTTTCCTCTCTTCTTTTCCCTTCTAGATCTCAAGCTTCACCAACAGCTAAGAGTGGAGTCATTAAAGATACCATCTCTTACTTTTAAGCACTGTACCCATAGTTCTCCTTCAGCTGTTGACATTCTTGATTTTTCTATCTCTAACTGGAATTTCCATGTCTCCTTCCTGAACCTGCCTCCAAAAAAAGTTAGTATCTTACCTTGTTCCAAATGCTGGTTTTCTTTCAACATCTCTTAATTCTTCACAATCCAAGATTTAAAATACTGCTCCCACATCCAGAGAGGTATCTCCCAACAGCTGCCATGAACTCCTAGACAAGATAAAAGCTAAAACTTGTCTGATCTTTGAACCTTCACTCACCTCTAGCCTCCAACCATTCACAACCTTTCTTTCCATATTTATCAATATTTCTTAAGATCAGAGCATCTCTGAACTTTTGTCTCATTCCTTATAGGCTCTAAATATATTGTCCTACATGCTCTTCTTCCTTTTAACATTGCTAGTGTGTTGAAAACATTACACAGGCTTGCCCTGTAATTCACTCCTCCCTTCATAATCGTGACAATCTGAATCTTTCCTTTCACCTTTTTTTGTCCATTTAATTCTTAAATTTGGAGATTCCAAATCACCATTTCCCGATTTATTTTATTTTCTCTTTTCCTCTTGCTGGCTTTGGTAATGTGCTATACTATGGTCCTTGGTCCTTATTGAGAAACCAACATACAAAAAGATCTATAAAGGCGAGACTTCTTACTGTGTTGCTTCTTCTTTTGGCTGAGGCTGTTAATATACTGTAAAGATCAGTGTTGGCATCTGTAAGGTAGAACTGATCCTGTCAGTCCTTTGCACAGTCTACCACCTAGTGGCTAGGCATAAGCCTGTTATCTTTCATCTGGTTAGGGTAGGTGAGTTTGAATGGCAATGAATGCTGATATTTATACTGCAGTTGGGAATTCGCATTCATAAAAGCCATTGTGCTTTTTTCAGATATTTATTTGCTTGAAAAATAGTTTGATTGAGATGAAGACTTTTTTGATCATTTTCCAGTTTACTGCAAAAAAATGAGTCAGTACTTTATAATATTTTGGTCTAATTTATATTGCAAAAGCTTTCTGCTGTATCTCAATCAGAATTGTTACAGCCCAGAAGGAGACCATTCAGCCCATCGTGTCTGCACCTGCTTTCCTAATGAGCATTTCACCTGGTGCCACTCCCCTGCCTTCTCCCCGTAACTCTGCACATTTTTCCTTTTCACATAACAGTCTAATTTCCTTTTGAATGCTTCAATTGAACCTCCCTCCATCACACTGTCAGGTAGTACGTTCCAGATCTTAACCACTCGCTGCATGAAAAAGTTTTTCCTCATGTCGCTTTTGCTGCTTTTACCAATTACCATAATGGTGTAAGGGATTTTAATTAATTTTCCCTTTTAAGTACCAAACATTTTTGCATTTCTTGTGGAAAACGGCCACTTTCTAAGGATCACAGTAGTTTTATTAGTTATGGAAAAAAGCACATTATTCCCAGACATTACATAATAGAAAAAGCAAAAATACTTGCTCCTTTTTCCTTTACAGGATCTTTTGACCAGGCATTGGAAGACTTCACGAAAACATTGGCCTTGAATGCAGATTTTAAAGATGCCAGATTGAGTCTTGAACAGACACTAATAGATAAAAAAGAGAAAGAAAGTAGAAGATACTAGAGATACAGCTGCTGGACTACAAACATTGCTTTTGTGTGTGTGTGTGTACTATTTTTAAGTAAAAAAATTCATTCTTAAATCTTTAATACAAGTTTAATGTTAGTGTACATATTAGTAAAAACAATGCTCAGAGGTTGCGGAGATTTATATTTATGAAATGAAATCTTACACTGTAAACTTTTACTAAATGTGACCCACAACTGGTCATTTTTTATTTTTGATTTAATGCTGCTTGTGGATTGATGCACAACAGTTTCTATTTCAAATCAGGGAAAATGGTGAAGTATATCTTGGGAACCAGCCTGCAACCAGGCTGAAATATGAATCCAACTTACCTAACCAGGGTTGCAACCAGGACACCAGATGGTCATACTGCAAAATGACGTGCTGTTAGGTGCATCCAGAGTAATCCAGAGGCCTAGGCTAATACCCTGGGGACATGGGTTCAGATCCCACCATGGCAGCTGGTGGAGTTTAAATTCAATTAATTAATTTTAAAAATCTGGAATTGAAAGCTAGTCTCAGTAATGATGCCATGAAACTATCATTGCTTGTCGTAAAAACCCATCTGGTTCACTCATGTGCTTTAGGGAAGGAAATCTGCCGTCCTTACCTGGTCCGGCCTACTTGTGACTCCAGACCCACAGTAATGTGGTTGACTCTTAACTGCCGTTTGAAACAGCCTAGCAAGCCACTCAGTTGTTAAGGGCAATTAGGGATTGACAACAAATGCTGCTCCTGCCAGCCATGTCCACATCCCATTAAAGAATCAAAAAAATGCAGACTGTGTTGTCGCATCGGTCCTGCCAAAACAGTGGTCAGCACATGACAGTTGTTTCCTCTCCTAAGCCAGTGCTTTTCTTTAGCTTTTGTTTGCTTTTCCACTCCACCTTGCATAAAATATTGGTAAATTTGTTTCCTTATATGCTAATTATAACTTTTTTGACTTTTTTCTTTACAGAAGTAATACTTTTTTTTTTATTCATTCAGGGATGTGGGCGACGCTGGCCAGGCCAGTATTTATTGCCCATCCCTAATTGCCCTTGAGAATGTGGTGGTGAGCTGCCTTCTTGAACCACTGCAGTCCATGTGGGGTAGGTACACCCACAGTAAAGTTTCCAAGAAATGTGAATGTGTGCTGTATACTTTCTTCCTTAAATTCATATGTTAATTTTGTAAACTAGGTGCTAGTGTGCTATGCACTTGCACATATGAACATTCAAGGTCATCACACCAACATCCCTCTCCTGTATCCTGCACATATGACCGTACGAATTAGGAGCCGAAGTAGGCCATTCAGCCCGTCGCGCCTGCTCCTCCATTCAAGATCATGGCTGATCTGTTTCTGTCTCGAATTCTGCACTCGCATCTACCCCTGATAATCTTTGATTCCTTGCCTAACAAGAATCTATCTACCTCTGCCTTAAAAATATTCAATGACCCCCACCTCCACCACCTTCTGAGGCAGAGAGTTCCAAAGTCGCACAACCCTCAGAGAAAAAAATTCTCCTTATCTCTGTCCTAAAAGGGCGACCCTTAATTTTCAAACAGTGCCCCCTAGTTCTGGACTCACCTACAAGAGGAAACATCCTCTCCCCATTCACCCTGTCAAGACCAATCAGGATCTTGTATACTTCAAACAAGTATCCCCTCACTCTTCTAAACTAGTGAAAACAAGCCCAGTCTGTCCAACCTTTCCTCATAAGACAACTGGCTCATTCCATGTATCAATCTAGTAAACCTCCTCTGAACCGCCTCCAACGCATTCACATCCTTCCTTCAATAAGGAGACCAAAACTGAACACAGTATTTGAGATGTGGTCTCACCAGTGCCCTGTATAACTGAAGCATAACACCCTTACTTTTATTTTCTATTCCTCTCGTAATAAAGGATAGCATTCCATTAGCCTTATTTATTACTTGCTGTACCTGCATACTAACCTCTTGTGACTATGCATGAGAACACCTAGATCCCTCTGCACCTCAGAATTCTGCAATTGTTCCCCGTTTAAGTAATACTCTGCTTTTTTATTCTTCCTGCCTAAGTGAACAACTTCACATTTTCCCACATTATACTCTATCTGCCAGATTTTTGCCCACTCACTCAACCTATCTATATTGGTCTGCAACCTCCTTCCGTACTCTTCACAACATACTTTCCTACCTTACTTTTGTGTCATCTGCAAATTTTGCTACCATGCCATTGCTCCCCTCATCTAAGTCATTGATATAAATTTTAAAAAGTTAAGGCTCTAACACAGACCCCTGTGGGACTCCACTTGTCACATTCTGCCAATCAGAAAAGGATCCATTTATGCATACTCTCTTTTCTGCTAGCCAGCCAATCTTATATCGATGCTAATATGTTACCCCCTACACTATGAGCTCCTACTTTGCACAGTAACCTTTTATGCGGCACCTTGTCAAATGCCTTCTGGAAATCCAAGTACAGTACGTCAATGGGTTCCCCTTTATCCACAGCACATGTTACTCCTTCAAAGAACTGTAATAAATTGGTTAAACATGATTTCCTGTTCACATAACCAGGCTGACCATTCCCGATTACTTTCAGTTTTTCCACGTGTCCAGCTATAGCCTCCTTAATGATCAATTCTAACACCTTCCCCACAACAGATGTCAAGCTAACTGGCCTATAGTTAACTGTTTTCTGCCCCCCCCCCCCCCCCCCCCCCTTGAATAGAGGGGTTATATTTGCTACTTTCCAGTCTGATGGAACCTTTCCACAATCTAGCAAATTTTGAAAAATTAATACAAATGCATCTACTACCTCATTAGCCACCTCTTAAGATCCTAGGATGAAGCCCATCAGGACTCAGGGACTTGTCAGCCTGCAGCTCCATTAGTTTGGTCAGTATCACTTCCCTGGTTGTAATTTCAACAGGTTCCTCTCTTCCTTCCACCTCCTGATTTACAGCTATTACTGGAATGTTTTTTGTATCCTCTATAGTGAAGACTGTCTGCTACATGAGCTGCTGCTTTCAGAGCTCAAAGTTCATCACCATGGAGGGACAGTATGCTTGTTATCCACTTGTTGCACGCTAACCCTTAAATGGACCAAATGTTCTGGCAAAGAAGTATGTTTGTGTAAAAAGTGATATAATGTCAGCAGGAAGGATGAGAAAACTAATCACTTCGCTTGTCAGATATATGGCAACAATTCCTTCATACAACACAGTCATCACTACTACATAATCACTTTGAATCTGATGTCTGGCTCATCTAGCTTCCCCTGAAATTTCTCTTGAATCTTTTATTGGATTTGTTATATTTCTTATATTTATGGCCCTTAATTTTGGACTCCCCTACAAGCGAAAACACCTTTTCTACATCTACCCTATCAAACCCCTTAATAATTTTAAAGACCTCTAAGATCGCATTTTTTTGCAACTTCTCTCGTGTCATTATTTAACTGGCATCTTATGGTCAGGTACACTAAAGTCCTGAACTTTTAGTATGCTGCTCCTTTAAAGATTATTGAGTCAGCATTAAGGTGACTGTGGAAAACGAGCAGTTGAACTGTTTGGTCTACTCATTCCTATATGAAAAACTTATATAAATTGGTGTTTTTTAAACCAATACATGGTACATGGATAGTCTGCACCATACTGAAGTGTTGCTGATAAAATAACCTATTTCCTGGGCCCGCTTACTAGGGTCACTAACGTGTTAACCTCATACAGTTCTGAGTGGACTGAAATTAACTACACAATCAATGGTTAAACTTCAAAGATATTACATAAAAATACTATCAAATATGAGTATTTTAAATATACAGATAAAAGGATAAACCTGCTTAGTTGCTGTTGGATTTTTTTTGATAGAAAATAAAACTCACTTATTTCAATGGAAAATATATAGAGGGAATATTCTATGCATCCATTGGTGTAATGAACGGATGAGAACATGGTGATGGAGTGTTGTTGGAAACGAGCTCAGGTTGTTCAGGTGGAGATTTGGTGCCGACAGCATCCTGGGGGAGGGAGCAGGAACAGATCGTCACAACATTAGTTTGACTTGGAGCAGCGATTTGTACTCTTGCCCTGGGAGCTGTTTTCGGTTCTTGTTTACTAGATCCCGATTTATTGGCGGCATTACACCCCTTTCCGCTTGTTGGTTTGAAGACACTCACTATCTTAGATATTCACTGAGAACTAAAAGGTCAACCTTCTTGCACGAGTAATGTATCTTTAAGGGACTATCCAATCTGTATACTCATTTACATACAGTTTCAGTTAATTTCGGATCGATGATCCGATATATATTCGGTGTATCTGGTTTTGGGAAGGTGCAGTGTGTCGGTACGTTTTATACGTTTAAATTGTTTGGAAAGAGTAATTCTTTAGGAATTATTAAGGGGTGGGGAGTGGAGAGATTATCAAAAGAGTAATACTTCATACATACCTCAAAATAATCGCCGAAAATGTCATACAAATCGATCTAATCAAGGAAAGATTTGCATTTATATAGCACCTTTCACCAGTTCAGGATGTTCCAAAGCAACTTACAGCCAATGAAGTACTTATGAAGTATAGTTACTGTTGTAGGAATGTAGGAAATATTAACTTAAATGTGTGACTCATGGTGTTGGTCTAATCGTGTATTAATTCATCTGATATGCTTTTGTATTGGTATTTGAACTCCCTTGGTGTTGCACTTGTCAGAGAATATGATCTCACTTATCTCTTGTTTATTTCTATCTGGTAACATTGACTTTTGCCTCTCTTTTCCTAACTCTTGTTTTGCTTTTTCTCTCACCCTCACATGCTGTTTTTTCCCTTTTAGGTGAGAGGTGTTATATAATATGGTTTGCTGTGGTGTTGAGAGGAAAGGAGCCACTAATGGCTGTCCACTATATTTGGAATGGGGATTCTGGAGGAAATGTGACCCTCTGGCTCTCTTTCCATTCCCTCTCCAAACTATCATGTTTCTTCCAGCGCCTGTTTCCATCACAGCCCCCACTCTTCCAACTCCCTATATTCCCTTCCCCTTTTGAACTGTCCATTCAACCCTATTTGCCGCTCCCCTTGCTCTACTGTCATTCACCTCATCATTTGTACTTAATCCACTTACTTTCCCATTTTAATTCACTTTCTCACTGAGTAAATTGGGAAAGGCTAGAGGCAACTCACCCTCAACTTCTTTCCTCCTATACTTCCTCCCCTTCCTATCTGACTAAAATATGCTTTCAAAATTCAACTTTAGTTAAAAAGGTCAAATTAGAATGCAGAAAGATGCTGTCTATCTGCCTTTCTCTATCTTGCCTTTCTCTGTCTTAGGTGAGTAATTACTATCTCTGTTTCACAGGAGCAAGGAGTTATTGTTTCTGCAAACAAAACACAGGTGAATCAATGGCTTTGAAATTCCTGTCTTTTGGGTGAAACTGAACATGAAAGTCTCGAACTCTCTCTTTCAGCTTGATATGTAAAACTTATAGAACACAAAGGTCAGAAAAGCCACAATATTAGTAAGATATCATCCTGTGATTGCACAGTTTGGCTGCTGGGTTTCCACAAATCACTCAAAATTCAAAATGCTTTCTTTAAAAATAAACTTTTTTTTTAAACTCAGTAAGTGAAATTTCTAAAGTCCAAAATAAAGGTTTAAAGAGAGTGTAACCAATGAAAAATTATATATTACACCACAATATTATTGAATTATTCACTGAGTCACAGCTGACAGCAGACATATAATCAGAGCACTGGGCTGATGGCTAGATTATGTAATCACATGGTGATAAATGTTCACTAATATAGTAGCTATTGACACTTTTAACACTGAAGAGGTTTATCAGTGATACCCAAGAGGTTTCAATAAAACATGTGCCTCATGCCCCAAAATAAATACTGTATATAATTGATAAAACTATTGCACACATGCATAAAAGAATTACAACATTTCAGAACCTGAACTGTCTCCTTCTGGACTGTATGAAACTTTCAAATCTCTACCTTTTGCCTATTAGTCACAAGTTTACCCAGCTTTCGTTCAACTGCTTGTGCTGTGCCACCTCATGCTAGCTCTGATCATGGGATCAGAGTGTCTTTTGCTGCACTTACACTGAATTTACTTGTGTGGTGACGTTCTCGTGATGTTGTTGCTCTTGTCCTTCTGGGGGTAGAGGTCACACAGCTGGGAGGTGCAGGTGAAGTAAGCTTTCTGCGTTGCTGATATCTATCATATATAGAAGAAAGAATTTGTATTTATATAGTGCCTTTCTGAATAAAAGTTCCTTTTTCAGCTTCAAATAATTTTTAAACTAAATGTTGTTTGTACCAACTCTCAGGCTTGTTAGCAGCATGGAAGACTGGTGCAGATGTCATTATCTGAATGAAGACACAATTAATCTGTTAAAACATCATGGTCTTTCCACGCTTGAAAGCATAAAGAGCATGACGAAAAATGACATTGACAACCTTAACATAACTATGGGTCAGAAAACAGTGCTGCGACACGTACTGCGCTCAGAAAATGCCCAAACATGGATACAGGAAATTAAGTAGGTTCTATGTTATTAGTGGTTATATTGTGGTGAAAGTAGTTTCACCTTCAATCTCCTGCAGAATTGGGAATTTTTACATCCAGTTCTGAGACCTAAAAAAACAGGAGGATGTTTTGCCATTCAGTGAAAAGACTAGAAAAGAAATTAAATAATCCTATGTCCAGCTGGCTAAAACAAAGGAGTTAAGCACACCGTAGGGAATAAACCTGAAGCATTTATGGTTGCTGAACAGCAAGTTTGGGCCTTATTGACTCAACAAGGAAAAACTCTAGCAGTTATTTTCATTTGGATTGATTTCCTTGACATGAAACCAGTGAGGTAATCCCAGGCATAATAAGGAAATAATTCTAGGAAATAAAAATAAACTCAGACAAGTTTAAAATTAAAATTACAGAAATGTAAGTAGCCAGCCCCAGGTGAAGATAGATCGTCTCTGGCTAAACCTCAAATCAAAACAAAAAAAACTCATGAAACTAAATAAAACATTCTGCAAAATTAAGAGTCTCATTAAATTAATTACAGATATAACGTAGGGCTGAATTTTACCAGCCCCTTGATGCCGTGGGTCGCAGCAGGGGGGCCCATAAAATTCTGCCCGCCTTGACCCCCGACATCAAGAAGGGCTCACTGCATATTACCAGCGGCAGGGCGGGGGAACCTAGGTGCGGCTCCCCCCACTACCTGACAGTGGGGCCTTCATCTACAAATTCAAATAAACCTAAATTATATGTAAATGCACTTACCTACTGGCGGTGGCCGTCTTACACCAATTTTACGGCCGCCATTCGTACCTCATGTGCCATATGGAGTTCCGAGGTGAGAACCTGGTGGGGAGGGGGGCGGGGGGAGGAATAAAATTCAGTACGGGAGGAGTTGAAGGGCAAAGAGTGGAGTTGAAAGGTCGGGACTGTCAAAGATGGTTTTCCGGGGGTCGGGGGCGGGGAAAGAGGGAAATAAAGGTGGGGGGAGAGTGGAAGTAGTGTTTTTATGTTCAATTTAATGTTTTTATTGAAATTTACAGTGCTGGTCCCTTTAAAAATTTACATCAGCTGTCAGGGAGGTTATGATGACTTACTGTAAATAAGTGAAAAATATTTGCTTTGACTCCTCTTATGATAGAATCTTAATCTTTCTCAAATTTATAATTACTGGACAGGAAGCCATCTACTATAGACAGTTTATTCAAATTGGAATAATGTATCTCACACTTATTTTTCTAATATTTCAGGATTCCAGAAACAAATGATATTGATTTTGGATGGATACATTACATAACAGAACTCTTTATTTTGTAAGTATTGATAGCATATTTTTCAAGATTATCCACAGATGTACAAAATGAAATGACACACATGTATAGAATTATTTACACTGGCTGATTTGCAATTGTCTTTATTACCATTCATAGAAGGACAATTAGATAAAATGATTGTTACAAGAATAAGATCATGCCTTAGATATTCCCTAGAGTATTGCGGGGCTCATCACTGCTGTAAGTAAGTGAGCTGAGTGTCTTATGGGTTCACTCCTCACCGTACTGCCCAGTGTGACCAAATGATAGTTGGACCCCTTAGATACCTTTTTTGGAAGTGGAGGACGGAGAATCCAAAGTAGGTTTAAAAAGGAAATTGGATAAATATTTGATTTTTTTAAAAAAAATCTGCTGGTAGTCATAATGGGATGAGGAACTGATGTATTTATTATGTCTCTGTATGTGAGTAGGTTGGCCTACTGCTAAAAGACTACCTAATTGGAACAGAGGATTGTAATGGAGATATTTTGCTAATGTATAGTGGTAAAGAACCGGTGTTCATGTTAATCCATGAGTGGGCTTGCAAAGTGTGAGCCGAGGCCATTATAATGGGTTTGTTTTGGTTAGCAGCAGTAACAGTTTGGGTATGCAAAGCTGCCTCTAGGATGATATATGACCATTGTCATACGAACATACAAATTTGTCCCCCCAAGTCACTGTTCAGCAGGATCAGATGTTCCTTATTACGGACAAGAAAATTTTTTATCACAGGCCTGCACCAAATGCTCTTATTAAGAAATGAAGATGTTTTTGCACTTTACACTTGTAGCAAAATTCTTTTGTTGCTTATCGTCAATTGGACTGACAGGATGAAATTATTCTAAGTATACTTGTGCTCAAGAGACAAAGGGCACTTCGTAAAATCATAACTGGTTGATAATTGTTCAAGAAAGAAAATAGCAAAATCAAGTAATAATTTGTACACAATTACTCACTGTAATTTCTTATAACAGCATAACATTGTTTTGTATTAATAGTGAAGCATGTTCTTAAAGAATTTATAGAAACAGATTTTACAGGTGTTACTAGTGCTAACAGCACTCTGTTTTTCTGTGATCTAAAAAGGTGTGATGGTTGTGGAAGAGACCCGATTGTGGGCACCAGATTTGTATGTACTCAGTGTGATAATTTTGACTACTGTAGCACGTGCTTCTACACAAGAAGTCATAAAGACCACTTATTTAGCAGGATTGACTGTCCAGGTATGGCCGCAAGCATTCTGGGTATGTGCCCAATATTATATACACATTAAACTTTGACAGTGTACTCAAACTTCAAACACTTGGAAGAAGGACTATGGTATAGAAGCTATTTCAAACTAGTGAACTGATAAAGAAAAGGCTATTTTCTTTTAGATTTCAATATAGGATTTAGTGGGGGATGAAGTGGGGTGCGGTTGTTGTGGGACTGGGTGGAGAGAAACAATTAATCCAAGGTGAAATGTGCAATATATCTTCTAAAAACAAAAACAGATCAAATCCAGCACAATCATCATTGATCAATCTAACACCAAGTTTAAAAGTTAGCCTTCCCTTCTGAAAAATATTTTTTCTTTTATATTGATACAACAGATTGCATGTACCATTAGAAGACCATAAACTACAGATTTTTGTGTGAAATTACATAAAGTTTACATCGTTGTCATGGAGTGATGTTAATTTACACCTTGATCTGAATTCTCCTGACGTATTTTTGGAGCAGATTTGGGACTGTAAAATGCACTGTCTGCCACAAAATAAAAAAAAGTACATTTGCATTGCTGTTTCAAAAAAAACTGCTAGGTACCTTTCAAGGCCCACCGCAAGCCTGCTTTGCCACCTTTAAATGGGGTCAAGGGGCACAGCTAATACCTATAGCCCCTTTCTGCCCAAATAACGCTGCCACTATATCAACAACAATAGCAACTTGCATTTATATAGTACCTTTAATGTGGTAAAGAACAAAGAAAATTACAGCACAGGAACAGGCCCTTCGGCCCTCCAAGCCTACGCCGATCCAAATCCTCTATCTAAACCTGTCGCCTATTTTCTAAAGGTCTGTATCTCTTTACTTCCTGCCCATTCATGTATCTGTCTAGATACATCTTAAAAGACGCTATTGTGCCTGCGTCTACCACCTCCGCTGGTAATGCGTTCCATGCACCCACCACCCTCTGCGTAAAGAACTTTCCACGCATATCCCCCCTAAACATTTCCCCTTTCACTTTGAACTCGTGTCCCCTTGTAATTGAATCCCCCACTCTGGGAAAAAGCTTCTTGCTATCCACCCTGTCTATACCTCTCATGATTTTGTACACCTCAATCAGGTCCCCCCTCAACCTCCATCTTTCTAATGAAAATAATCCTAATCTACTCAACCTCTCTTCATAGCTAGCGCCCTTCATACCAGGCAACATCCTGGTGAACCTCCTCTGCACCCTCTCCAAAGCATCCACATCCTTTTGGTAATGTGGCGACCAGAACTGCACGCAGTATTCCAAATGTGGCCGAACCAAAGTCCTATACAACTGTAACATGACCTGCCAACTCTTGTACTCAATACCCCGTCCGATGAAGGAAAGCATGCCGTATGCCTTCTTGACCACTCTATTGACCTGCGTTGCCACCTTCAGGGAACAATGGACCTGAACACCCAAATCTCTCTGTACATCAATTTTCCCCAGGACTTTTCCATTTACTGTATAGTTCACTCTTGAATTGGATCTTCCAAAATGCATCACCTCGCATTTGCCCTGATTGAACTCCATCTGCCATTTCTCTGCCCAACTCTCCAGTCTATCTATATTCTGCTGTATTCTCTGACAGTCCCCTTCACTATCTGCTACTCCACCAATCTTAGTGTCGTCTGCATCCCAAGATTCTTCACAGGAGTGTTAATAGACAAAAAGTTTGACAAATCGCAAAGTATTTAGACAAGTAACCAAAAACTTGATCAAAGGGGTCGGGTGATGTGCAAAATTCCAAAATTGGAGGATCACAGAGATCTTGGAGGATTGTACAGCTGAAGGAGGGTATACAGACAGAGGGGGTTGAGACCATGGAGGGTCACTTCTATGAATGGTACACTGACGGTACCACAGTGAGGAGGGAATTGCTTATGCTGCTGCTGAAGGATGATGTTTCTTTGGCTGCAGTGATTTTTCTTGTTGTAGGACTTCAGGGTTAATTCAGCATTTTTTGTTGCTCATTTACTCAGTGCTAGTTGATAAATTGCTCGGCCCTCTAAACATGGATTTTCAATGGGAAGATGTTTATTTTGATTCTGTGACAAGAAGAATCAAAATATGGAGAAGGCTAGGTTGGAGATTCATAGAATGGGTACAACACAGAAGGAGGCCATTCAGCCCATCATGCCCATGCTGGTTATCTGCAAGAGCAACTCAGCTAGTCCTACTTCCCTTCCTTTTCCCTGCAGCCTTGCAAACCTTCTTTTCAGAATTATCCAAAATCCTTTTGAAAGTCACAATTAGATTGCCTCCACCGCCCTCAGGCAGTGCATTCCAGATCCTAATCATGTGCGGCATCCATGATGCGCTGTGGGCCATCAGCAGCATCTGAATTGTATTCAACCACAATCTGAAACATCATGGTCTGGCATATACCTCATTATCATTACGCCAGCGGATCTATCCTGGTTCGATGCAGAATGCAACAGAGCATGATAGGCATACCTAAAAATGAGGTGTCAACCTGGTGAAGCTACAACACAGGACTGCATGCATGCTAAACAGCAGAAGTAGCATGCAATAGACAGAGCTAAGCGATCTCACAACCAACGGAACAGATCAAAGCTCTGCAATCCTGCCACATCCAGTCGTGAATGGTGGTGGACAATTAAGCAACTAACTGGAGGAGGAGACTCCACAAACATCCCCATCCTTAATGATGGGGAAGCTCAACACATTAGTGCAAATGACATGGCTGAAGCATTTGCAACCATCTTCAGCCAGAAGTGCCAAGTGGATGATCTCATCTCGGCCTTCACCTGAAGTCCCCAGGATCATTGATGCCAGTTTTCAGCCAATTTAAAATTTAAAAAAAAATGTATTCATGGGATGTGAGCGTAGCTGGCTAGGCCAGCATTTATTGCCCATCCCTAATTGCTCTTGAAAAGGTGGTGGTGAGCTGCCTTCTTGAACCACTGCAGTCCATGTGGGGTAGGTATACCCACAGTGCTGTTAGGAAGGGAGTTCCAGGATTTTAACGCAGTGACAGTGAAGGAATGGCAATATAGTTCCAAGTCAGGATGGTGTGTGACTTGGAGGGGAACTTTCAGATGATGGTGTTCCCATGCATTTGCTGCCCTTGGCCTTCTAGGTGGTAGAGATTGTGGGTTTGGAAGATGCTGTCTAAGGAGCCTTGGTGCGTTACTGCAGTGCATCTTGTAGATGGTACACACTGCTGCCACTGTGCATCGGTGGTGGAGGGAGTGAATGTTTGTGGATGGGGTGCCAATCAAGTGGGCTGCTTTGTCCTGGATGGTGTTGAGTTTCGTGAGTGCTATCAAGATGTCAAGAAATGGCTGAAGGCACTGGATACAGCAAAGGCTATAGGCCTTGAAAACATCCCAGCTGTAGTACTGAAGACTTGTGCTCCAGAACTAGCCGTGCCCTAACCAAGCTGTTCCAGTACAGCTATAATACTGGTATCTACCCAACAATGTGGAAAATTGCCCAGGTATGTCCTGTCCACAAAACCAGGACAAATCAATCTGGCCAATTACTGTCCCATCAGTCTACTCTCAAATTATCAGCAAAGTGATGGAAGGCGTCATCAGCAGTGGTATTAAGTGGCACTTATTCAGCAATAACCTGCTCACCATTGCCCCTGGCAGAACCCAAACTGATCACTTAGCACGAGACCTCAGTACTGCCTTGGTCTAAACATGAACAAAAGGGCTGAACTCCAGAGGTGAGGTGAGTGTGACTGCTCTCGACATCAAGGCAGCATTTGACCAAGTGTGGTGTCAAGGACTCCTACCAAAATTGAAGTCAATGGGAATCTGGGGAAAACTCTACTGGTTGGAGTCATACCTAGCACAAAGGAAGATGGTTGTAGTTGTTGGACGCCAAATGTCTAAGGCCCAGGACATTGCTACAGGAGGTCCTCAGGGTAGTGTCCAGCCATCTCCAGCTGCTTCATCAATGACCTTCCCTCCATCATGTGAGAAGTGGGGATGATTGCACAGTGTTCAGTACCATTCGCAACTCCTCAGATACTGAAGCATCCAAGGAGGTGAAAGTCCCTCCCAAGACCAATTAAGGGCCTGGGGAGCAAAAATTCCTGGTGTGGCTCCCCAGGCCTTGTGGAGGCAGACTTGCCACTGACTTTTCGACTGGTGGGCGGGGCCTTCCGCCCAATGTAAAATTCCGGCCATGGTGAAAGAGGAGGTAATTGAGACACTAGATGGTCTAAAAATTTATGAGAGAAGGTATTAGAAAGGCTGGCTGTACTTAAGTCACTAGGACAGGATCAGATGCATCTGAGGATACTGAGGGAAGTAAGGGTGGAAATTGACGAGGCACTGGCCATAATCTTCCAATTCCCCTTAGATACAGGGATGGTGCCAGAGGACTGGAGAATTGCAAATGTTACACCCTTGTTTAAAAAAGGGTGTAAGGATAAACCCAGCAACTATAGGCCAGTCAGTTTAACATCGGTGGTGGGAAAGCTTTTAGAAATGATAATCCAGAACAAGATTAACAGTCACTTGGACAAATGTGGACTAATTAAGGAAAGCCAGCATGGATTTGTTAAGGGAAAATGGTGTTTAATTAACTTGATTGAGTTCTTTGATGAAACCGCAGTTGATGTGGTGTATGTGGACTTCCAAAAGGCATTTGATAAGTGCCACATAACTAGCTTACCAGCAAAGTTGAAGCCCATGGAATAAAAGGGACAGTGGTAGCATGGATACAAAGTTGGCCGAGTGACTGGAAATGGTAGTGGTGAACAGTTGTATTTTGGAATGGAGGAAAGTATACAGTGAAGTTCCCCAGGGGTTGGTAATAAGACCACTGCTTTTCTTGATATATAGTAACTTACACTTGGGTGTACAGTGCACAATTTCAAAATTTGCAGAGGACATCAAACTTGGAAGTATTATGAACTTTGAGGAAGATAGTGATAAACTTCAAGAGGACATAGACAGGCTGGTGGAATTAGTGGACATGTGGCAGATGAAATTTCAAGCAGAGAAGTGTGGTAGGATACATTTTGTGAGGAAGAATGAGGAGAGGCGATATAAATTAAAGATACAATTCTAAAGGGGGCAGGTGCAGATGGATCTGGGGGTATATGCGCACAAATCATTGAAGATTGCAGGGCCGGTGAGCCTTGTTCAGCCTTTACTAACTTTATCCTTTCCTGTAGACTCTCACATCATGCAGCAGAGCCTGAACTTAGCCTGGCCACTGGAGTTCATTGATTCTCTTTCTGAATTGTGTAACAGTTCTTCGGGTGGTGGAGGTTGCACTGACTGCATGGCACCTCCCTCCAAACACCCTACTACACTCCTTTGTGGGGAATCCTACTCAGTGTCCAAACTATGCCTACTATTTACTTCTGGCAGCAGCACTGCCAAGAGCTCTTCCAACTGCTAATGCATCCTAAGCTAATAATCTTGTGGAAAGTGATTAACTCATTTAAGTAGCTACAGCCTTTTTAAAGAATTTGTACTTAAAATGTTGATTGGATTACTCAAAGTCAACTGGCCAGATGGGATGCATCCTAGTGTCATGATACTGTTTTTTTTTCATGGGAAATATGAGGTGTGTCTTTAAGACAGCAAAGGATCTGTACATCTTTAAGAACAAGCCAGCCTCAAATATTAGCAAGGAAAGTGCATCTTGGTTGCCCGGATGAAGCCATTCAGAGACCGAGCACAAGATATACAATGGTGCGATTGACTTTTGAAACTAGCTGAAAAACTGGCTTTTGCAGAGACAGTTAACAGACACAGACACAGACTGTTCCGCCAGCATGTACTGAAGGAAATAGGAGAACTCTCCCTTGGTCTATTTAAACCCTATTTATTATACTCTCAGAATTCTGAAAAGTCAAGCCAGATTAATTCTTTAAAAAGAAACAAATTGTTGATCGATGTTCATCATTGGAAAAGGAAGAGTTGCACTTCGGCTGCTGAACTGGGCTGCTGGGTTTCCTATGGTTGAGGAACTTGCTTTTTTTCCCCATCAGACGGCTGCGAGGACGTCAAGCAACCTTGGACTATTTTACATTGGAAGATTCCACTTCGGGAGGAGCGTAAATCTACAAGGACTTTACATTTAAAAAAAAATGTTGTTTATATCTTTATCTCCAACACAGAAGTCCTCGAGGTGGCCAACATCCCCAGCATATACACCCTACTGAGCCAGCAGCGCTTGAAATGGCTTGGGGGTCGGGGGCGGTAGAGAGGGGAATGCGGGCAGATAATCAATACTGAGGAAAACTGCAACAATTGACAAGATATTAAATTTGCAAAACGGGCATACAATTGGCAAATGAATTTCATCAATGTGAGGTATTACATTTTGGCAAGAAAAATAAGGAGGTAGATTACTTAGAAAATAAGAATCTAAATATGGTGGAGCAGCAAAGGCAGTACAAATACACAAAATCCCTAAGCATGGTGACACAGGCTAACAAGACCATAGCAAAAGCAAACAAAGCACTAGGGTTTATTTTGAGAGGGATAAAATTGAAAAGTAAAGTTGTACTAAATGTATCTTGAACCTTGGCTAGACTACACCTAGAGTACGGTGTACAATTCTGGTTGCCATATTATAAAAAGATAGAGACACTGGAGGAGGAATTCCCCCCCACCAAAAAAAAAAAATTACAAGGAAGATACCAGAAATGTGGGGGTATACCAATAAGGGGAAGGCTGAGGGGTGACCGAATAGGAGGTCTTCTAAATTATGAAAGGTTTTGATAGTAGACACAGAGAATGTTTTGTGGGGAAGAGCATAAGTAGAAGCCATCAATATAAGATACTCACCAAGAAATCCATAAGGGAATTCGAAAGAAACTGCTTTACCCAGAGAGTGGTGAGAATGCAGAACTTGCCACCACTGGGAGTGGTTGAAGTCAATAGTATGGATGCATTTAAGGGAGGCGAAATAAGCATGAGGGAGAAGGGGCCAGAAGGTGATGCTGATAGTTAGGTGAGGAAAGACAGGAGTAGGCTCAAGTGCAGCATAAACTGGTTGGGGCAAATGGCCTATTTCTGTGCTGTATATCCTACGTATATTTTCCCTTCTGACAGCAAGTCAATGGAGAAGTTTTGAGGTCTCTGACCCATTCCACATAGCTAGAAGTTCTGCAAGGAAGTGGCAGGTTTGGGGTGTTTTTTTTTAAAGAACATTACAGCGCAGTACAGGCCCTTCGGCCCTCGATGTTGCGCCGACCTGTGAAACCATCTGACCTACACTATTCCATTTTCATCCATGTGTCTATCCAATGTCCACTTAAATGCCCTTAAAGTTGGCGAATCTACTACTGCTGCAGGCAGGGCGTTGCACGCCCTTACTACTCTCTGAGTAAAGAAACTACCTCTCACATCTGTCCTATATCTATCACCCCTCAACTTGAAGCTATGTCCCCTCGTGTTTGCCATCACCATCCGAGGAAAATGACGCTCACTATCCACCCTATCTAACCCTCTGATTATCTTATATGTCTCTATTAAGTCACCTCTCCTCCTCCTTCTCTCCAACGAAAACAACCTCAAGTCCCTCAGCCTTTCCTCGTAAGACCTTCCCTCCATACCAGGCAACATCCTAGTAAATCTCCTCTGCACCCTTTCCATAGCTTCCACATCCTTCCTATAATGCGGTGACCAGAACTGCACGCAATACTCCAGGTGCGGTCTCACCAGAGTTTTGTACAGCTGCAGCATGACCTTGTGGCTCCGAAACTCGACCCCCCTACTAATAAAAGCTAACACACCATATGCCTTCTTAACAGCCCTATTAACCTGGTTAGCAACCTTCAGGGATTTATGCACCTGGACACCAAGATCTCTCTGTTCATCTACACTACCAAGAATCTTCCCATTAGCCCAGTACTCTGCATTCCTGTTACTCCTTCCAAAGTGAATCACCTCACACTTTTCCGCATTAAACTCCATTTGCCATCTCTCAGCCCAGCTCTGCAGCCTATCTATGTCTCTCTGTACCCTACAACATCCTTCGGCACTATCCACAACTCCACCGACCTTAGTGTCATCTGCAAATTTACTAACCCACCCTTCTACACCCTCTTCCAGGTCATTTATAAAAATGACAAACAGCAGTGGCCCCAAAACAGATCCTTGCGGTACACCACTAGTAACTAAACTCCAGGATGAACATTTGCCATCAACCACCACCCTCTGTCTTCTTTCAGCTAGCCAATTTCTGATCCAAAGCTCTAAATTGCCTTCAACCCCATACTTCCGTATTTTCTGCAATAGCCTACCATGGGGAACCTTATCAAACGCCTTACTGAAATCCATATACACCACATCCACTGCTTTACCCTCATCCACCTGTTTGGTCACCTTCTCGAAAAACTCAATAAGGTTTGTGAGGCACGACCTACCCGTCACAAAACCGTGCTGACTATCTCTAATGTACTTATTCTTTTCAAGATGATTATAAATCCTGTCTCTTATAACCTTTTCCAACATTTTACCCACAACCGAAGTAAGGCTCACAGGTCTATAATTACCAGGGCTGTCTCTACTCCCCTTCTTGAACAAGGGGACAACATTTGCAATCCTCCAGTCTTCCGGCACTATTCCTGTCGACAATAACGACATAAAGATCAAGGACAAAGGCTCTGTAATCTCCTCCCTAGCTTCCCAGAGAATCCTAGGATAAATCCCATCTGGCCCAGGGGACTTATCTATTTTCACACTTTCCAAAATTGCTAACACCTCCTCCTTGTGAACCTCAATCCCATCTAGCCTCGTAGCCTGAATCTCAGTATTCTCAACAACATTTTCTTTCTCTACTGTAAATACTGACGCAAAATATTCATTTAACACTTCCCCTATCTCCTCTGATTCCACACACAACTTCCCACTACTATACTTGATTGGCCCTAATCTAACTCTAGTCATTCTTTTATTCCTGATATACCTATAAAAAGCCTTAGGGTTTTCCCTGATCCGATCCACCAATGACTTCTCGTGTCCTCTCCTTGCTCTTCTTAGCTCTCCCTTTAGATCCTTCCTGGCTAGCTTGTAGCTCTCAAGCGCCCTAACTGAGCCTTCACGTCTCATCCTAACATAAGCCTTCTTCTTCCTCTTGACAAGCTCTTCAACTTCTTTAGTAAACCACGGCTCCCTCGCACGACAACTTCCTCCCTGCCTCACAGGTACATACTTATCAAGGACACGCAGTAGCTGCTCCTTGAATAAGCTCCACATTTCGATTGTTCCCATCCCCTGCAGTTTCCTTCCCCATCCTACGCATCCTAAATCTTGCCTAATCGCATCATAATTTCCTTTCCCCCAGTTATAATTCTTGCCCTGCGGTATATACCTGTCCCTGCCCATCGCTAAGGTAAACCTAACCGAATTGTGATCACTATCACCAAAGTGCTCACCTACATCTAAATCTAACACCTGGCCGGGTTCATTTCCCAGTACCAAATCCAATGTGGCATCGCCCCTGGTTGGCCTGTCTACATACTGTGTCAGAAAACCCTCCTGCACACACTGGACAAAAACTGACCCATCTAAAGTACTCAAATTTCTCAGATTAAGTTATTTGACCCACCATACTGCAAACCTGCTAATAAGAGGAGAATTTAGGCTCTGGATCAGCTATCCAACTATAAGTATCCTTCCATTCCAAGAAAATGCTAGTTGTAGATTGGAACATTTTTAACCATGCATCTTTAAATATTGAATTATGTCATAAAGTTTGTGATCATGCAAGATCAGGATGTTTTGTATAATAAATTAGGTGTATGTTCCAGTCCCAGGATGTTCGATGTCCTTGAGATCAATCTTGAAATAGTAAAATTGTTGAAACTACAGCTTGAATAAGTGCCTTAAAACTGTGGTAGTTTAATGACAGCCTTGTTAGCCCAATTGTAACATCTGTGGGTCAGTTGGTAGTACCCTCACCTGACTCAGAAGTTTGTGGGTTCAAGTCTCACTCCAAAGACTGAGCAATAAAGTTTAGTGCTGACACTCCAGTTCAGTACTGTCAGAGATGTTATCCTGTGACTGAGATGTTAGAGGCCCTGTCTACTCTCTCAGGTGGATGTAAAAGAGTCTTTGGCTTCTAAGGAGCAGTGGAGATATCCCTAGTGCCCAGGCCAATATTTATCCTTCAAAAATCAACAATCACAAAAACTGATTATCAGGTCATTATCACATTACTGTTTGTGGGAGCTTGGTTTGGTGTGTACAAATTGGCAGCTGTTTTCCTACATTAGTGGCCTATACTTCAAAGAAGTTCATTGGCTGCACAGTGCTCTAGGATGTTCTGAAGTTGTGGGCACTATATGAATGCAAGTTTTTCATATTAGCCTGCTCAATGAGATGTTTTAAAATCTTTCATTTGTCTCCCTTAGGCACAAAGCCAATTTATGCAGGAAGATCAGGAAAAGGAGGATTACCTGAAGGCAAAGACTTTTACTCACACCAAGAAAAGACTTAGGACCAAGTCATTACTTTCCTCAATTTATTGAGGAACCTTTTTCCTTTTAACGTAAACGTTCACTTGTAGCAGTTACATAACAAACATGCAACTGTTGTTTACCATACCATCAAAACAAACCTAGTTTATGTTTAATAGTGAAGCTGGAGTGTTTTTTGTAATCGCACATCATCTGTCAAAGAAAATTGTTCCAAAACGGTAGAAATTTTATTTTGGATTAATCTTAGAAATAAAAAAAAGTTTACATTTTTTGTCTTTTTTGTTTTAAATATAAGTAGAAATACACCCTAGGCCCATTAGCATTGAGCTGTAGACTTCAGAAGTGGAAGATGTCATGAGTGGGGTTGAAGGAAGAGGAGAAAGAGGTGAAGTGAGAAAGGTTTTACTTGCTGTGACTCCATAGCACTACTATGGCTGGAAGGAGGTAGAGGCTGGAGTTGACAATGATGCTGCACTTTTATTTTTGCAGCAGATGTAAGCTCTAATTTCCACTGTAGTGGAAATCAGACTCTCCAGCTCCCATCACAGAATCACCTGCAATTGACTTTCAAATACTGCAAAGACATGAAGATGCACTGTAGGTTTTATATATAAAACACCATTAGCATAAGAATTATGGTAAACTATATCCTAATTGGAAGGAACAGATAAGGATAAAAATGGGGAGGATAACTGAAGTCTGAAGTTGTTTACTTCAGAAACTAGTATCCTAGTCATAATATTGAAGGACTTGGATAGAATGCTACAGAGGGCCAAGAAAGGATTAGGGAGGTTAATGGACCACTTTCAGACAGAACAAAGATGTCTTTGTATCAAACATCCATCCAGATTTAAAAAAATAAATCATCCAATATAGTGGAGGTTATTTCGTGAGCAGCTAATAGAGATTTAGGCAGAAAGTTAAGATTGTACATTTGAAAAGGAGAAAACAGCCCTTCAATTGATTTAAAAGGAGTAGATGTTGAGAAAGTTTACTCCAAGTAGTGTGAATACATTAGGAAATAAAGTGACCTGTGGTCCCATTGGTCAAAGAAACAAATCTGAAAAGAATGGGTGGAGAAGGCTGGAAAACGTTTGTGTTGCATTGGTATGTTACTACATTGAATTGACAGGAGCCATTTTAAAGTGGATATTGCACATTTCCATGACAGTAGTAAATTCAAGTCTTCAGGCTTCCACTACAGTGGAAATTAGAGCTTACATCTGCTGCAAAAATAAAAGTGCAGCATCATTGTCAACTCCAGCCTCTACCTCCTTCCAGCCATAGTAGTGCTATGGAGTCACAGCAAGTAAAACCTTCCTCTCAATAGCCATCATTTGCATACTAGGCTGCACCTGCCTTACCTCACGGCTGGCCATTTCTACATTGTAGGCCCTTTTCATTACTTTAAACCCCTTCACATCTGCTTTTTTGATGTTAGCTGCAAGAGTTTCCATTTTGTCACTTTTCTTAAAGTGCCTCTTCCATCTTTAGTATATTCCTTGCACACATTCAAATCTATAAAAAATTCAACTGGCCTATAACAATTAAATACCAGGGAGAAGGAAAAGACATAGGCAGCCCAAAGAGGCTGAATATAAAAAGAAAGAAATGAAGGGAAAATATAGTTATTTATATAGTGAACTAAATTTGGTGAACTAAAGTCACTTATTGTATGACCCAGAAAAATCAAATCATGAACGAGGTGAGATGGGCAAAAGTGTTCTGCAAAACAGTGGTTGGAGTGTGTGGCTCAAGTTAGGAGGAGCTATCAGTGACCTGACAGGCAGAACTGTGGTGAACATTGAATTGTGTTACAGCACCACCTATAGGCACAGGAATTTCAAATAAAATGTGCAAATTTTTGAGGCTGCAACTCATGTACCAAAATAGATAGGGAAGATCTAAGTTTGAGAGGGAGGTCTGAAGTGTATTTTTGATAATTGTTAGTCTTTTCTTTTTGTGGCATCATGCACGAGGATTGATTTTACTATAGTAAAAATGGAACACCCAAAAAAAAACAGCATTTCTGTTTGAGGTCCATATGCGCCCTAAAGTTCTGAGGGGGCTCAAGCCAATCAATTCAGGCAGATCAACCCTTGCTTTAAAACGAATTGGCAAGCAAAGTTAATAGTATATACACCAAATTAGTTCAAATTCAATTGGTTTTATTTGCTTAGTGGTACATGTGTATTTTTACAAGAATTAGTGCAAGAATTAAGGAGATTGCTGAATAGCTTCCCAGCACCCACAGCCAAGAGTGCATGCATGGCTCCACCTAAAAAACCAAAAACAGATTAACATTTTCTTTCATTGACACTTCCCTGTTACTAAACAAATTACCAACCCTGCAGAACCACCAATATTCTCATCTGGGAAAGTTAGGTACACAAGGGACTTCAGCAACTCTGGCCTGAAGGAGAAAAAACTGCACTCAACACCTGACCACATTTAATGCCCTTATGGAAAACCTGCACAGCCAGCCAGTGTATTTTTAAAGAGGAATCAGCTGTAAGATGATCTGCCAAAAGCCTGCCAACACAGTACAGACATAGTACAGTCACTTGGACAGGGCTGCCTGATAGACAAGTCACTGCTGGAGACATCAAGGTTGTGGGGGCCTGTTTATAATAAAAGAGTCAGAAGTGAACATAAAAATAGGAGCAGAAGAAAGATATTTGGCCATTAGAGCCTGCTCTGCTCTTTAACAAGATAATGGCTAATCTCAACTTCAACACCACCTTCCCAGATGATCCCTCTATCCCTAGATACCCAAAAAATCTATTGACCTCTTTTTTGAATATACTCAAAATGGAACAGCTACTTCTCTCTGGGGTATAGAGAATTCCAAAAGATTTAACAACTCGACAAACTGGACCATGTTCTAGATTCCCCAGCTGGGGAAATATTTGCTCAGCACCTACCCTGTCAAGCCATTTAATTATGTTTCAATTAGATCACTTCTCATTCTTCTAAACTGCAAGGAATATAGGCCTAGTCTACTCAGTCTCTCTTCAGTTTAACTAGGAGCTCTGTTGCGAGCAGGACAGGATAATTCCTTTCCAACAACCTGTGAGCAGATAATAATGCTCCTCAGGTTACCACAAGGATGGATACACAAGATAATGTTTAGAGCACAACCAGTAGCTCAAATCATCCAGTATAAAAGCTATATTTCCAGGTTGTGATCAGACCTATTAAGTGAGAATATTAAAGGCATCTTTTGAATTAGTGTTAACTCATTTTGTTCATTTTTTGCTTGTTCCAATAATGGTCCAGCAAAAAGCCACACTTCGAGCAATACATAATCTTGCAGAATATTCAAGTGGTTGCTCTGACCTACAAGAATTTAAGCATCAGTCCATAGTACATTTAAGCTCATTAGTTACAAATGCAGCATTTCTTACCTTGTTTACCAGGTATGAATGGCCCATTGCAAGAGTTGGTAGCAATTTGTTTATGACAGACTCCAACAGTGCAGTGGAAGTATACCTGTAAATAGTTGCATTATTGCAATTAATGCACTAAATGGGTTATTAACTGTGCTAGATCATCTTCCAGTTGCTTAACTTGACAATGTCCTTTATAATCTAAAGGAAGTGGTTTGATCAGTCCAAGAATGTGAAATATTGCAATACTAGATTTATTTTCTTTGACAAGTCAACTTGTTTTGCAAGAGAAAGTTCCCGTGTTTCTACCTCAACTCTTTATCAGCTGGTGGGAATACAAGCTACTGTTGGATACTGAGTGGAAGGCAGCTTTGAACATTTCTCTATTCTCAACTATTTTAAGCAGACAAGAGTAATTGTTAAACATGTACACTTTCATTACACACCCAGCTTGAATAATATGCCATTCTGGTGGGCTGTTATGATTAGGAGTTGTAGGCATCCAGCAGTAATCCAACAACAAGGTCAGTTTGGGATCTTTGTGGTTTAATAACTTCAAAGTAGAGTTATTCTGTCCAATTATGGGATTACAGAGACATGGCTGCAAGGTGACCAGGGATGGGAAATGAACATCCAGGGATATTCAGTATTAGGAAGGACAGACCAAAAGCAAAAGGCGGAGGAGTTGCATTGCTGGTTAAAGAGGAAATTAACGCAATAGTGAGGAAAGATATTAGCTCTGACAATGTGGAATCTGTATGGGTAGAACTGAGAAACACTAAGGGGCTAAAAACATTAGTGGGGGTTGTATATAGACCCCAAAACTGTAGTGGGGATGTTGGGAATGGCATTAAACAGGAAATTAGAGATGCATGTGATAAAGGAACATCTGTAATTATGGGTGAATTTAATCTGCATATAGATTGGGCAAATCAAATTAGTCACAATACCGTAGAGGAGGAATTCTTGGAGCACATACGAGATGGTTTTCTGGACCAATAAGTTGAGGAACCTACTAGGGAACAGGCCATCCTAGACTGGGTATTGTGTAATGAGAGAGGATTAATTGACAATCTAGTGGTGCAAATCCCCTTGGGGATGAGCGACCATAATATGATAGAATTCTTCATCAAGATAGAGAGTGACGTAGTTGATTCTGAGACAAGGGTCCTGAATCTTAGTAAAGGAATCTACGAAGGTATGAGGCGCAAGTTGGCCATGACGGATTGGGAAACGTTACATAAAAGGATGACGGTGGATAGGAATGGCAAACATTTAAAGAGCGCATGGATGAACTGCAACAATTGTTTATCCCTGTCTGGCGCAATAGTAAAACGGGAAAGGTAGCCAAACCATGGCTTACAAGGGAAATTAGAGATAGCATTAGATCCAAGGAAGAGGCAAATAAATTTTCCAGGAAAAACAACAGACCCGAGGATTGGGAGCAGTTTAGAATTCAGCAAAGGAGGACCAAGGATTGATTAAGAAGGGGAAAATAGAGTACGAGAGCAAGCTTGCGGGGAACATAAAAACTGACTGTAAAAGTTTCTATAGGTATGTGAAGAGAAAAAGATTGGTGAAGACAAATGTAGATCCCTTACAGTCAGAAATAGGAGAATTTATTATGGGGAATAAAGAAATGGCTGAACAACTAAATGCATACTTTGGTTCTGTCTTCACAAAGGAGGACACAAATATCATACCTGAAATGTTGGGGAACACAGGCCTTAGTGAGAGAGAGGGACTGAAAGAAATCAGTATGAGTAGAGAAATGGTGTTGGGGAAATTGATGGGATTGAAGGCCGGTAAATTCCCAGGGCCTGATGGTATGCATCCCAGAGTACTTAAGGAAGTAGCCCCAGAAATAGTGGATGCATTGGTGGTCATCTTCCAAGATTCTATAGATTCTGGAACAGTTCCTACAGATTGGAGGGTAGATAACGTAACCCCACGATTTAAAAAGGGAGGTAGAAAGAAAGCAGGAAATTACAGACCAGTCAGCCTGACATCGGTAGTGGGGAAAATTCTAGAGACCATTATCAAAGATTTTATAGCAGAGCACTTGGAGAACAGTGGTAGAATCGGACAGAGACAGCATGGATTTACGAAAGGGAAATCATGCTTGACAAATCTACTAGAATTCTTCGAGCATGTAACTAGTACAGTTGATGAGGGGGAGCCAGTGGATGTGGTTTATTTGGACTTTCAGAAGGCTTTCGACAAAGTCCCACATAAGAGATTAGCGTGTAAAATTAAAGCGCATGGGATTAGGGGTAGTGTATTGCGATGGATAGAAAATTGGTTGGCAAACAGGAAACAAAGAGTAGGGATAAATGGGTCTTTTTCCGAATGGCAGGCAGTGACTAGTGGGGTACCACAGGGATCTGTGCTGGGACCCCAGCTATTCACAGTATTCATTAATGATTTAGATGAGGGAACTAAATGTCATATCTCCAAATTTGCAGATGACACAAAACTGGGTGGGAGAGTGAGTTGTGAGGAGGATGCAGAGAAGCTTCAGGATGATTTGGACAAGTTGAGTGAGTGGGCTAATGCATGGCAGATTCAGTATAATGTGGATAAATATGAAGTTATCCACTTTGGTAGCAAAAACAGGAAGGCAGATTATTATCTGAACGGCTATAAACAGAGAGGGGAATATGCAACGAGACCTGGGTGTTCTCATACACCAGTCGCTGAAGGTAAGCATGCAGGTGCAACAGGCGGTAAAAAAGGCAAATGGTATGTTGGCCTTCATAGTGAGAGGATTCGAGTACAGAAGCAGGGATGTCTTGCTGCAATTATACAGGGCCTTGGTGAGGCCACACTTGGAATATTGTGTGCAGTTTTGGTCTCCTTATCGGAGGAAGGATGTTCTTGCTATAGAGGGAGTACAGCGAAGGTTTACCAGACTGATTCCTGGGATGGCGGGACTGACAATTGAGGAGAGATTGAGTCGGTTACGATTATATTCACTGGAGTTCAGAAGAGCGAGGGGGGATCTCATAGAAACCTATAAAATTCTAACAGGGCTTGACAGGGTAGATGCAGGAAGGATGTTCTCGATGGTGGGGGAGTCCAGAACCAGGGGTCATAGTCTAAGGATACGGGGTAAACCTTTCAGGACTGAGATGGAGAGATTTCTTCTCCCAGAGAGTGGTGAGCCTGTGGAATTCGCTACCACAGAAAGCAGTTGAGGCCAAAACATTGAATGTTTTCAAAAAGGAGTTAGATATAGCCTTTGGATCTAAATGGATCAAAGGGTATGTGGGTGAAAGCTGGAACAGGCTACTGAGTTGGTTGATCAGCCATGATCATGATGAATGGCGGAGCAGGCTCGAAGGGCCGAATGGCCTATTCCAGCTCCTATTTTCTATGTTTCTAATTCACCATCACTGGGTATTCATCATCTTTGTAGAAATCCAAGTAATCTGCATCTATGGAGGCAGATATTATCTTTTTGTACATGGAATGAATAGATCAAATGTAGCGTCCAGCTTACTTTTGTAAGTGTAGGTCCAAATTGTGCCTTGGTTTTTGTGCCCTAAAATTAAAAAAGAAAGCTGCATTGTTTCTGCACAATATTCTTAATGTCAAGATCAGTTAGATGAAGACTTAACCCATCTCCTGTCTGATTTGCAACAGCCTGAATATTCAGATTGTTTCTCTTTTAAAAAATTATAAATTGGTTTCAGAATACAATAGCAAACCAAGTGAGGAACCCAAGCACTAAACAGTTCATGCAGTCAGTGGGAATTAAGGGCTTTCAGGGCATTTTACAATGGATAATTAGCAAGGTCTTAAAAAGAGTAAAAAGACAAATGTATACTGAAGCACAAATCATTTTTTTTTTACAAAATATACAAAGAGCAAAATTCAGTTTATCCAAATTATTGCAGGCAAGGTACTCATGTGCATGGATTTTAAAAGTAGTATTATGGACTATGGGAAGTTAGTGTCACAGCCAATTTGAAAAATATGCTGTAATAGAATTCAGACCAACAGGAGATTCAGTGCATGCTCACCTCTCACTATTTGCAAGCCATAGGCTGCAGAATTATGGCCAGTGTCTTTTTTGAATCCCTTCACAAGCCCAAGAGCCATGGTATTGTTTATTTGGTACAGACAAGAGACAGTTAACCTATTGGGAAAATAAAGCAGGCTTTTATTACCACTCCTACAAATGGAGAAGTATTCTGCACAGCTGGACCTACCAATAATTAGAGACCCAGACTATCACTAGGAAGGCAACAGGAATCAGCTTTCTGGGGTAATGAAACTTCATTCTCATAGAAGTAGTTAATCTAAACATCACATGGTTGAGACATCACAAGATTACAGCCACAAAGCCATACTGCACAGTACAAATGGTTAATTACAAGTTGGACTATTGAATTTGGTGGGAGGGGGGCAGGGGGGAGCGGTGGTGAAAGGAGAAGTGCAGTAAAGACCCTCCCCCAAAACCAGACTTACTGTTCTAGTGGTGTCACAGAATGTGAAACTGGAAGAGGGCTTTATCATGATCAAAATCCCTTGGGTTCACATTTTCCAATCCTCAATACCAGCTTACTAGGATCTAGGTCAGGTTGCGTATCCAAAATTGCAGTGACCATGGTTCCATTTGGAAAGCACACTATCAACAAAATTCAAAAACATTTACTTCACAATTATAGGTTAACCTTTTGAATTCAGATTATATCTAAATTGTGGAACTTGCCTGCAAGATCTACAGGAGGAAAACTGCAGGACACTGAGAAAGGGATCTCAAACTGCAATGCGTTTTTGTCCTTCAGTGTCAAGTTAAGCTGAACTACAATTCCATGAAGACTCAGGCCAGAAATTTATGTCCCCGTGGGAGCAGGTTGGAGACAAGGGTGGGTTGTATAAAATTGAGGGGGAGGAGGAGGGTGCCGTTCTTGTCGCCTTCCACCCCCACTGCAATTTTACATGGAGCAGGGAATGTGATCAGATCAGACATTCCAGCCGGTAGGCGGGGCCTCCAACAGACATATAATTCCAGCCTCAGTTTCTAAAGAATAAAAAAAATTGAGCTAGAGAATCACTTTATGCAAAATGGGTTGGGATTGGGGTTGGGGGGAGGGGTGCATCACATACCTCAAATCACACCTGTTGTAGAGAGTGGGACACAAAATAAAATATGGTGATATTATTCATAAGCCAGGACCCATAATCATGTGCAGATTGTGGTGTTACAAGTATTTTACCAATGAATGGAATTCACCAAGTTCCCATGAGGTAGTAGCAGGTACACAATTTTTGTCGCAGTATCCAGTGGCCTTAGGCATACTAGAGGGACAGAAAAAAAAAAAGACAGTGGAAACCACTATTCTGCTAATACAAAAAGTTTGTTAAATGCTCACCAACATCTGGCACTTCATGCATTATTTCAACACAACAGATAAAAAATATTCATTTTCTGGGATTATGTTGAATGTGTAGATGACATTTAATATGTAGCATCTGATGTCAATGTAAATGCTGGAAGTAATAGAAAAAGAAAATGTCCACTTTTTGCAGGTGCTATAGTAGTTGGGCACATTCTCCGGATAGCATGATGATGACGACAATTGACTCTTACCCCATGTTAATACACATGCTCAATTGTAATAGAACCTTCATAGTTATGTTGACTTTCTCCAGCCATTCTTTATTACACACCCTCCACAAAATACAGGAATAAAATATTTTAACTTATGTTTAGTAAGAATAAGTTATCCATAGACCAACCATACCATAGTAAGCAGAGAATAAATGCTATTGATTTGCACTCAACATATTCTCTAGTTTCCACCTTCATTTAAATTATTTGAGAGAATGCAGAATAATCCAAGCAGTGTGGGATTTATTCCTCAAAATAGAAAAAGGTTCCATTTAAATCTGAGTTAGGGAAGTGCACCTGCACAGCTGTTAATTGACAACACAAACTGAACCGTCTCAGTGACAGAAGTTTGACAACAAATCTAGTATAAAAATCATGCAGCTGTTCTGGAGTTTTGGAAGAAAAAGGGTGTTGAGAACATTTATGAGTTCAGTACTACATTTATATTGGTGTACTAGAAAGAACATAGAAAGAACGTACACTAGTACTATCTAGGCACAACCATGACTGCTTGCAACTTACTGTTGATGTTTGGCATTGGATATTACAAATGATATATACCAAAGCTGTTCAAGAATTTCAGCCACTGACGCCATTCCTGAAGTATTCTGCTGAATCTGTTATTATCACCCCATCTCAAAAAAAAGTGTAAAGGTAAGAATCCAACAAGTCTTCAGGCCAGACTGGATTATTAGACTATTGTTCTAATTTGGCTGCTTAGCTATGCCATACAGATAGCCCATGAGTGCATTTGCCAAGTGGTGGCTTAAGACAGCTTGGCAGGTTGTTAAATACTACTGTTTCAGTGCTCAAAGGGTCCAAATTTGGATTTTGCAGTTCAATGAAGTGTTAACACACTTGCCAAAAAAACTGATCTGGATAATGGATAATTTAGTTCAACCAACCAATGCTTGGGTCCAGTTTTTATTGCTTCACTTGATCAATGACCAAACAAATTTGGGATCTTAATAACTAGCTCTTGTTTCATTGTCAAGTTAAGTAATGACACTCTAGTTTCTACAACAGCATAGGAAAGGTATGACAATAGTCAATTGACGCTAAAGTGATAGCTTCTGGTCACATCTATACATTTATAAGATACTCAGAAAATTGAAAAACGAAAATTTCAGCACAAAGATTAGATTATTTACTTTACCTCTAAAATGGAATGGAAGGGCTGTGAGGCAACTCACTCCTGTATTGAAGAAAACGGATTTCCTTTGCACTTTTTGGAATGTCAACTTGGTGCTGTTTTGAACTGTAAACCGTGGCGCGGAGTCAACTCCCCCTTGTCCCCTTTATTCCCTATACCCAGTTGACCCTGGCCGTCACGTGGGACTGAAGTCCTCTTAATTCAGGCTCAGGCTGAGTGTTTGTGATATCGGGTTTCAAGAGAGCCACCCTCCAGCTTAATCCACAGCTACAGTTAATGGCTTAGTACAAAGAGGAGGAACTCAGTCCTTTCTTTAACTATCAACTTACTTTATTCACGTTGTTGTACAATGTAAGAATAAGGCTTATACACTTAGTTAGACAAAAACATACAATTCCAACTGAGTTATACAGTTAATAACAAAACTAGCTAGAATTCATAAGCACATCCACTAGGTTCCTCTGACCTTTCCCTGACCTAGTCACAGAATACAAAGGATATTACCCGAAAAAGGGAGAGTTAACGCTGGCCAGGCGTTCCGTTCTCTCTCTCTTCTACGTCGTCGCTGCGTTGCTCACGCAAGGTCTTCCGCTTCCACGATGGTTGATCTCCAGAGTTTTTGCTGGCTCTATGCCCAAAAAGCTCTATTCTTATCCTGTTGCTTATCTCTCCAAATCTGAGCTGTGTCTTTCCGGTTGGCTTAAGCTTGCTCACCTTGTTCACATCTTCTCTCAATTGGCCCAGGCCCAAAGACCCCGGTATCACACCGTGTCCAAATAAGGCCCTTTTCCTGTGATCGATCCTTTGTCTTGTCTCATAAAGTAATTAGGTCAAACTGGTTTTTACCAGCACAGGCCAGTGTCCGAGCTCCAGGTTACTACAGGTCAAACAATCCCAGCAGTTTGTAACTGATTCTGTATTTCTTACAGCCCCTGGCCAACAGAACTATTTTGTAATGTATTTTTTACAGATTTTTATGAATAAAGTATATTTTTTGGGGGAAAAATTACTTAACCTCTCTTTACGAGCTCTATATCAGGAAGGAAGTTTCCTAAAGTAACATTCTGGAATTGTTTCTGGAAGAGAGAGGGAGAAAAAAAAATTATCCATACTATTACTCCAAATAAAGAAGTGTCATCTATACTATTTACGATTGGTCACATTTGGTGGCTGAGGCATGAGGAGAGTGGCAACTGGACGGATCACTGTGTACTTTGTTAGCTTCCATTGATGTTCTACAAATAATTTGGTGTATAAAATGCCATATTGTCCATGAGCTACGTGTCTCTGAAATACAGGTTATGAACTGATAATTAAGTAGTTTTCACTACTGCTGCAGAGTGAATTGTGTAATTCATAGGATTTAGACATTGACAACACCACTTACAAACCTTATAATAACCACCTTCTGTTCCAATGGGAATGGTAACAATAATATTTGTATTATTGTATGTCTTTGTATAATGCTACAGCACTCACGGATCATAGCAGTAAGCAAGGCCCGGAAGATTCACCTAAAATACAACTCCATACTTTTGATGTAGAAGTTTTGGATTAAAATGAAGAATCTACTTTGGCAAAGCTTTTAGCCACAATTAGAATTACATTTGTCCATAAAGATGGCATTTGAAAATAAAAACATGAGTATAATTTGGGAAGAACTGAATTAAATTTTAAGTCTGAATAGGGAATGAAACTATATTAGCCCTAATATCTTTTTCTCTTAGCTAGAATTCATACCTCTATACAATTTTGTTCACACAGGATTTCTCTCGCCAGCCATGAGAAATATGAACAGGTCAGGGTTGTCCAACATACGTGCCTGTCGACCAGAATCTTGCCCACTAAAGGTTGCCATCTGGCCCACCAAGGATGAGAAACGTCCACTGGAAATCCGCCATTGGCTTCTTCCGGCCCGCCAAAACTTTCTGTGACTGACGATGGTTGCGGCTCCTTTACTGACATGGCGGAGACACATCACGGTCTTCCTTTACCAAGATGGAAAACGCTCTTCAGTACATGATATTCTGTCTCCTTTACTAAGATTGCATCGCCCAGCCTGAGCTGCATGTCTGCTGGTGCTTCCTGCCCGAACTCCATTCCCAGTACGGCCTTCCCGGAATGAGCTCAAGCCCCAGGCCCAGCACTGGCTCTGCCTATGTATAGATCCGGGCTCTTCTCCTCTGCCACTGTCGCCCTGGGAGCAGGGTGCTGGGGGTAACCAGGCCCCAGGAATGGGGGGGGGGGGGGGGGGGGGTAGGGTGGTGGGGGACATTTAGAGGGAATGGGGGAGTGAGAGACACACATAGATACAGAGAGAGAGACACACACACACAGAAAGAATGAGAGAAACACAGAGACAGAGAAACAAAGACACACAGAGACAGAGAGAAAGAGACAGACAGAGAGAGACACACACAGAGACACTGAGAGAGACAGAGAGAGAGAGAGAGAGGGGAAGAGAGAGACAAAGACAGAGAGAGAGACACACACACAGAGAAAGATAAAGACAGAGAGACAGAGAGAGACACACACAGAGAAACAAAGACAGACACAGAGACAGGGACAGACACAGAGAGGGAGAGAGACATGAGAGAGAATGATCCAGATCACTCCTGACAGATGGACATTTATCTGGAAATCTCCGCATTGCTAAATCAAGTTTGTGAGCAAACACTGTGTGCTTCTGCAAGCAAAAACAATGCCAGGTTTCTCACTAAATCAGTGTTCAACAAAGTAACAAAAAAGTAAATTAATAAATTAGTCTTCTCATTTAAAGCCTGTTCACAAAAATGCACGTTTTGTTGTTTGATCAATAGGAAAATAAATTTCTAATACCTTTATATTTGCAAAATTTGCTCACCAGCCCCCTATATAGGACAAAAATTATAATGTGACCCCTGATGCAAAAAGTTTGGATAACCCTGGTATTGGAGTAAGTTGATGCCCTTTCCATATGACCAATTACAGTAATCCAAATTTGTACAGTCTGCCTAAACAGATCTTCACCCTGGAATTGACAGGAAGTTGGAGTTGAAAAAAGTTCAAGTAGAAAATTAATATTTCCAGCACTGAAGAAATCGCTCCAGATTTGAAGAAATGTTCATTTTGCTTTTACATTGCAGACAACACAATCCACCGTATATTTAACCTTTGTTCAAGAGCAATGGTTGGTTAAGCCAGAACAGCAGGTTAAAAAATTTTGATTTCAGTAGAGAATTGTACATAAAAATGTCAGAATCTCTTGCCTAAAATCAGCTTTCACTGCCCCAATGCCAGAATATAATACCTTGGGATAAGCATGAAAGTCAGTGACTTTTAAAAGGCCAGGATTTGCAGTTGTAACAATGGTAAAATAGTCAGCGTTCAGTCCTTACTCTGAAACTGGTAGCAACTTAGCATCAGGGCACGTGAATTGCTGAAATCCAGAAGATGCAGTCGGAGGTTCCCCACTCCTCCACAGGGTACACTGAAGTTCTTGCACGTGTAAGTCAATTAGAGATAATTGAATTGACATGAACTTCCATTTTTTTTACATTATTTTGTTGTAAAAACCAATAAAAGTTACACCTTGTTGAATGAGGTGCAACAGGATTACAAATAGTTTATCAAGTCACAAATACTAAATCACTTCCCTAGCCCTGAAACCAATGTTACTTTTGTGGTATGTCAAATTTCTCTATTTTGGTAAAAAATTATGATATTTCAATTTCTACCTTAATCCCATACGTATGTCCCAATCTTAATTTCATTCTGGTTAAATCATAAAAGTGAATGATAAAACTTGCTAGTTTGCTGTCTGAGAATTACTTACTGTGCTTGGCCAATTTCACTGTTTCTGGAGGACAGAGATTCCCCAGAGGTGGTTCCAGAATTAAACCATCAGGAAAGGTGAAATCCTCAAAAGTTCTCTAGATCCTTGTGGGCAACATTCTTAGGTCAGTGGAAAACACTTTCTCTACACCACTGACTGCAAAATCAAAGACATGGGAATTAAAATTTCTGTTACGACCAGGTGAGGAAGGGGTCTAGGGCTCCCCTCTCAGCCTTTTCATGGTTTGGCCATAACAGGGTTTAACTTTTCAAAACACAGTTTTTTTTTAAGCTACCCCACAGTGAGCCCTTGTTCACTCCTCTCTAACTGTAATTGTAAAAGAATCAACCAGACAGGTTTTCTTAGGTTTAAACAAGAAAGGTGTAAGTTTATTAACCTTAAAACTCTAACTCAGTTAAAACTACTAAAAATACGTGACGCAACCATGTGTACGCAACAAACACACACACAAATAGATACAGAGGAGGAGAAAGAATTAAAGGGGGAAGGTTTGAAGTAGTAGATGGAATTCAGTTACTGGCTTTGGGTTGGATTTAAAGTCTTTAATTGAAGTTAAGTCTTGCAGTTCTCATTGGCGCCCAGAGCACACTTTCAACCTTGTTTAGCTGGTACCGGAAGGCTGCAGGGTCTTCTGTTTTGAGGTTTAAGTTACTTCCATGGATCCCTGGAACTTTGCACAAGAGAGACGGGAAGAAAATTGCTTCTCTTTGGTCTTCAAAATGCAGTCTGCCGAAAAACTGTACTGTGAGCACAATTCAATTAATTCCCAGGTTTGTTGATGTCCTTGCAAAGTTTGTTGATTCTTCAGAGCTTATCAGACACAATCAGTGGGGGTGGGGGTGGGTAAGAATTGGAAAATTTGCTCTTACACAGACAATAACTCTCAATCTCTTTTGATCATAACAATTGACAAAACCCATCTGGCTAATTGAATCAGGGAGTACTCCCATTGTCTTTCCATGCAACTGTCTTTCAGAATGCACATGTGCAGCCATGTTTTCAGCCACTGCTCTGTGGTCTTTTTAAAACAAGTTATGCTCAATGTCCGGCAAGCGTTCAAATAGTGTCCCATATGACAAAATTAATATGTTTCCATTTGGCAGGTGTGGTTTCCATCACAAAATCTACTAATTTGGAAGCAGTTGCCTTGGTTAAAGGCTTCTCCAATCCTGTTCCACCACTGCTAATGGGGAATATTAAATTGTAAATTTCATATACTGCACCTTTACCTGCAAGTTTCTATTAGTAGGGATTGATGGGAAACCAGCATAAATGGCAAGTCAAATATTTATTACTCTTATTTATGCTGCAGCATAACTATTAAGTATTCTTATTGTTTGAATCTTTGGTCAAGACTCTGTGCAGGAGATGACAGCAAACTGTCAGCATTCGCTGTCATTACCCTTCTGAAACTGACCAACCTCAGGAATAAGAACGGAGAATGCTGAAGATATTCAGCAGGTCTGGCAGCATCTGTGGAGAGAAACAGAGTTAACGTTTCAAGTAAAACAATCTTTCATCAGAACTTCAGCATATTGTGCATGCACAGAAATTCTGAAGTTGCAGTCTATCAACTCAGTGCTCCACCATAGACTGTGCTGTAGCATCACCCACCCAACCCCATCAACATTCATTGAAATGGAGCAAAAAAATTAACTTTCCCACTCCTACATCAGTATTAGAAACCCCTTAAAAATTTATACCTTGTTCAATAAGGTGCGACTGGGTTTTTAAAAACAGTGATGTGATTAATCAAATTTGATGAGCAATAGAACTGGTCCACAGAAAATAATTTTATATTTGTGCTAAATTAGTAGATTTTCTCAACTAAATTTTAATAAATATTTAGCTTCTATATATGCTTGTCCTAATCTTTTTTTTTTAAATGTTTACATAAAAAGCAGTTTGACTGCTTTTTGTTTCCAGACTGTTAAAATCCTTCAGTGATTAGCTGCTTCAATAGCCTGACAGCATCACTGCTGTTTCACACTGGGAATGCCCAGTAAGAATGCTGAAAACACTTCACATCAGTACAAACTGTAAAGTATAACTGACTTCTAAGTTGCTATGTCTTTTGTTAAATCCTAAATCTTAATTTGCATAGACTTCTCTTCCTTATATTGTTTGTGATGCCCCCCAGTAATAAATGGCATTGATATCTTGGTAAGGGGAAATGTCTGATTACTCTGAAGGAATTGGACTTCCTGTCAACCACAGCTCAAAATAATAGAGCAATACATTTCACAGTTTAGAATATCAATGTTTAGAAACAGTTACATGTTTCCAAAACCTATATTTTAAGAAATATGGAAACCACTTATCAAATTAAGTGCATGAAATGCTGAGATAGTCATTGCTTCAGGCTTCTATGCATATGCACTTCATCTATCAAATATGGATGGTCTGTCATTGCCAGGCATCTATTATTGTTGCTGTCACAGTTCAAGATTCTTTGGTCATTTATTTCACAAAAGAACTTGGACATGAAATGTCTATTAAAATGTGTCATAGTGTCAGCCATGGCTCAGTTGGTAGTACTCTTGCTCCTGAGTCAGAAGATTGTAGTTGAAGTCCAACTCCAGGACTTGAACATAAAAATCAAAATGACTCTCCAGTACAGCACTGAGGATGTACTACACTGTTGGAGGTGCCATCTTTCAGATGAGATGTTAAACTGAGGTTCCCATCTGCACTCTCAAGTCAACATAAAATATCCATAGCACTATTTCAAAAGAGCAGGGGAGTTATTCCCTGGCTAATATTTAGTCCTCAATCAACATCATGAAAATAGATTATCTGGCCATTATCACATTGCTGTTTGTGGGAGTTAGAGATTTGCAAACTGGCTGCTGCATTTCCCACATAACAACGGTGGCTATACGTAGTCATTGGCTGTAAAGTGCTTTGTAATGTCCTGTGGTCGTGAATAGCAAATCTTTTTATGTGTCTTAACAAATGCTTACTTAAAGGGGGTAGCTTCCAAAGATGACCAAAATAAGGGAAAAAAGATGCACCAATTGTAAATACACCATAACCAGGCAGCAGATCTGTTGCAATGGAATCAGTACTAGGGCATATCAGAAAAGCAGTCCAGTTTGAGGCTCAGATGCATCTTAGTTGTACTAAATGTCCATGAAGACCTGCAGGAACAAACAAAAATCTGCACTGCTCTACCAGAACCAGTGAAGGCCCTACCCTTTCCTGCCACAATTGCTCAGTTGTAATCATGGTGAAACTGTCACCTTTCACTGTCATTACTCTGTGAAACTGACAGAAACCTCTGGCGTCCACACATACACAGTTAACTGGAAATCCAGAAGTTGCGGTCAGTGATTCCCTGCTCCTCCACAGGTTGCACCGTTGAAGTCCTTGCAGATGGAAGTCATTTGGAAATCACTGAATTGATGTGAACTTCCACTTCTTATGCTATTATTCTCACTGTAAAAAAAAACCTTGAAAAAGTTATGCCGTGTTGAATGATGTGTAACTGGATTTTTAACAGCGTACTAAGTCCTAATTACTGAACATTCTTTCTGGCCCTGAAAAACTCATTTTAACTTCTATGTGATTGGCTGCTTAGCCTGCTTGACAACATTACTGTTGCTGGACACCAAGCCATTATCTGTCCAGGGACATAAAGGGGTCATGAGAGAGGTTTCTTTTGCAGATACACTGGGCGCAAAGTTGGATGAGGAACTATCTCACTCACTGCCCATTGCTATTCTGAGATTTTATTTTGCTTCCAAAAATGGGCAGGCATATTCCTGTCACTTTCATGGTGGGAATATGTCATTTGATGTGTTTTTTGCCATTAACAGCATATCAACACTGGACACTAGCAACACCTATGCATTATATTCAATATTGCTACTACCCCAAGGGAATATAATTGATGACAGACCCATGGATTATACTTCCTCAGCCTGGAAATACTGAATTTCTTTAAAACAAAATTCTTCAGGCAGCTGACCACCTCCATTGCTGCAGGCAACATAGGCAGACTCCCTGACATAGGTTAGAATTCCACCAGAAGCTAATCAGAATTATGTAAATTATGACTGCCAGGCTGCCCATCTGATCATCTCACAAGAGTATTTTCTGTATACAATTTCCATAGGGCTCCCAAGGCCTATTTAAAGTGGAAATGTATCTTTTAAAGTCAGATTACATTCCATATTTTCAAATTTCACTCTTATACTGCTGCAAGGAGGGAAATCTCTGAAATACGTCAGTGGTCTGTCCCCTGCTTTTCAAATACCTTCCCGGTAAAGGTGGTCAGGGAAAAGAGGAAAGTGTCATTCCCCAGCACCTACAGGTGCATATCAGGATGACTATCGAGCATACCTGGACAAAGGTGGCTGAGAGGGTCAGTGCCAGAAGTATTATCCCTATGACCTGGGATCAGTGCAGGAAGAGGGTCTATGACCTCACAAAATGAGCAAGGGTGAGAACTGCTCCTTTCCACCTCTCGGAGCAGCACCTGCACTATACCTTTCAACTCTCCCTCACCACTCAACAATTCCCTCCCCTTCATCACATACCTCAACATACAGTTACAAGGGCACATTGCAACACTTCGCTTTCTTATTCCAAACAAACTGATCTCTCCCTCGTCATGAAGGTGCTTCCATTGCTAATATTTAAGGACTTATGTTTAAAAGATTGTGAAAATTGGCTTATTTGAAAGACTGAGGAGATGCCTGGATTTGGTTTTTTAAAGTTACTGAAAGAACACATTGGATTTAAAAATAAAACACTTACTGGAAGAGACAATGAAGTGCTAAAATAACAATGCCTTGCTGGCTATTGGAGTTAGTTACAGAGAAGTCACATGTCTAGGTTTATGGTTGTCAGTAGTTTTGGCACAAACAGTTAGAATGTTCAGTTGGTGTGTATCCTGCTGAGAGAGAAGCCACCCAACTCATCCTTTTCCACCCCTTTGGAAAATCTTCTGACAATCCAGTGTGATAGCTGAAACCACTGATGTAGTAATTCTCCCGAAAAGCCTCAACGTATCCTGAACAGAACTGCTCCAGAAAGATCCCATTGACAGCTATCTGCATGGAGCCGGATACCAGACCAAAAGCCATCTGGAACATTTCATATCTTATCCTTTTTCCTTCAACAATTGACAATAGCTTGGCCAGAATATTTTTTTTAAAAATTGACCTCTGCAGAGCCTTTTTTTTCATTTTTCTTTATTTTTTTTCCTTTAACCGGTGTGTGTGTTGTGATTTTTAGAGTATATACTTATACTTTCATATTTCAAACTGCATGTTAAGCTTTGCATCTTGATTAAGTCATTTTAATAAAATCAATAAATTTGTTTTTATTAAAGAAACCTGGTTAGCAGATTTCTTGATTCTGAAACTAATATAAAGTATATAATTGGCTGTATTGGTAACTGGGTAAAACATTTAAATATACGTTGCAACCAGTGGAGTAATGGAACTAGAGAAAGACAGTGTATTCCTCCAAGCTCTGTCATAACACTTCTTTCTCTTCACACGAGACATGACCACCATTCTCTTGTCTAGCATTTGCACAACCAACAACTCCTCCTCCCCCCACTCTGTCATCAGTTCATATTTTACACCATTGGCTTTACAGTCATCATCTCACCATTCTTATTCTATCCAGCTTCTTCTCCACCTCTCACCATATACACTGTTGGCACAAGTCCTAAACATCTCAATTTACTGTTTGAACAGCCACTCACTAACTCTTGCCCTTTCCTGCAGGACAAAACTGCACATAATGATAGGGAGATGAAAAAGACTAGGGGCAAGTACTTATAGCCCTCATCTGAGCAAAGCATGATTGTAAATTAGGAGCCATGGGAAAAGTCATAAGCATTAGGGAAGGCAAGGCTGATCTGAGCATGATGACTTGTAACCTTTCCTGTAACACCAAATATTCATCAAGCTTCACAACTTCAGGTTGTATTCAGACCATTCACAACCTTGACATCCATTTTTACTTCAAGATGAGCTTCCTACCATAAATCCACTCGATCACCAAGACCGCCTACTTACACCTCTAATATTGTCAGTTTTCATACCTGTCTCAGCTTATCTGCTGTTGAAAACCTCTGATGCCTTTGTTACATCAGACTTGACTATTACAACGCTCTGACTGGACTCCCATCTCCCATAAACAGAACTCATGCTGAAAGGTCATGGACCTGAAACATTAACTGTTTTTCTTGCCAGATACTACCAGACCTGCTGAGTATTTCCAGCATTTTCTGCCTTTATTTCAGATTTCCAGCATCTGCAGTATTTTGTTGTAGCACATAGATTAGGTTAGATAGTGAGCCAGACGAATCTGAATGTGGTGAAAAAATAATCATGGGCGACCAACAGCTATTGGCTGCACAGATAGCCTAAGATAGTAAATTAGAGGGTGCAGTCTTCTCCCAGGTCCACTGAGGGCAGAAATATGGATTTCATGGACCTGCCAATGAGAAAAAAAAAATTGCTGGTCTCATAAGCAGTTATACAAAAGTACTGGAGGCCTAGGAAGAAGTTTCACAATAGCTGGAAATGTGGAGGAGTTGACACCAGACAGGCTGGAAGTTATCTCATATAGCATTAACAATCCACAGTCCATCTCAACAAGTGCAACCACCTCCAGGGACACTGCAGCAGGGCTCTCACCAGAAGTCAATAGTATCAGCCTTTGCAGCTTTGGTGGAATCTCAAACAACTGCTACCCAGGCACTGGCCACCTTGGCAAGATTGGTGGACCAAATAGATAAAAGGACTCTGATTTGCAGAGCAGACTGCAGAAGCTGTGAAAACAGAGTCCCAGCTGCATGGACATGGCAGCAATGCTTATGGGAACAGCATGGACTGAAATAACTGGTAAAATTTCTAAGGGAGATCCTACATTACTTCATGAAGCATACCCTAAAAACTAAGAACCAGAGGATACTGATTTAAGGTGATAGCAAAAGAACCCATGGTAACATGAGGAATTACTTCTAGCAAATTGATAAAAGGAAATAAATTGCAGAGTTAGTGAAAGGGACTAGCCAAATGGCTAGTGTACATGACATTGGGATAGAGGGAGGTAATAAGTGGAAGTGCCCGTGCCATTAGAAGTAGTCATTCAATTAAGGAAAGGATGAAAACGCTGATCAGTTTCTTATCCTACTACTGCAACAACACCCAAATTTCAAAAAAAGGAGTAGAAGCTCTGAACTTAATCGCAATTCAAAATAAAGTCTTCAGCCCATAAAGCTAAGTGTAAGAATGTTAAATTCAGGAAAATGGGAGTTTTATAAAAGTTGAAGACAAGTACAATTAAATTTTGAATAAATTTAAATGCTCTTAAAATTTTAAGTTCTGGTTATGCAAAAAGAACTTTAAATAATTTTCTGGATTTTTGAAACTAAGAGCTAAAGATATGCACCCACAGATTTAACTCCATTATTTTGAATTCCACCCAGATTTACCTTCAAATTTTTAACAATTGAGATAGTCAAGTCAATCCTAGCAAAAGAAAATGTTCCAAAGTTCCCAAAAATAAAACTGAGCAATTTCCTTTCTAAATTTCTGCATCGGCATAGTAGGCAATCAGCTTACTTTAGCGATTAAGATGCTAACCATTTCCTTAACTTCCTCCACTACTCCCCAGAGAAGTATTGCGATCAAGTTTTTTTCTAAAAAAGTGCTAAACAGCCAATATCTGACTAAACCAGCATTCATTAACTAGTCTTGGTAGTTACCAAGCACCTCACAAGCAGTGTTAAAATATCTTTAGCTACAAACAGAAATAAAACAGGCAGAGTGCGAATGTACTCTGCAGTTTATAAGTTCATATCAGTTAAGGTACACTATTTGATGGATAACAACCCATTAAGGACAATACAAAACCAAAGCTTGCAGTCTAGGCTTAGGTCTGCAAGACCCCATGATATGCTACTTTCTGCCCCCCTTCAATAAATCTCCAATACATTTCCACAATGTGGTCTGTCCTATATGGTGATATAAACAAAGCTGGGTGAGACCTATTCCAACACATTGTCTACCAATGGCTGCTGGTATTAAATGACCCTGCTAGCTAACAAAAAGCTGAATAAGCTGTATTACTAGGTTAGTATCCTTACTCCATGCATTAGAATAGCAAGTGTCCAAATTCAGAAATATTGGTCTTGTATTACAAAATTTATTTCTTTGTATTGATTAATTCCTCATGTTTTCAATGACCACAAAAAGAGAATTGGTATGCAATAGGTAAAGGGAGGTGAACTGGGATAATGTTAAATTTCAAGTGAATGGTGGATTTACCAGGAATTCAAAAGAAAAAAAAAAACACAAGAATTTGGAAAAGGCAAGTACTCAGACTTGCAATTGGATCATTGCAATTAATAATTCAAAAATCATACTCCATTCAATCTGAACTTACTCAGACCCTTACAGCAAAGGCCAAAATATGGTTAGATTTGCCATTTGGGTTTAAAACTCAAAGTGCACTTTGAATTAGAATAATTTTTATTAAGTGAATAGATACTGATCTTTAACATTTGTGATTAACAATTCCAAGCACAATAGAAGCAACAATTATTGCTGAGCCAATCAACAGCAGTGGCCAAGAGTAGGACTTCATATGGTTATCTGGAGACAGAAAAAAAAAGGCACATTATTTCAGAATTACTGCTTGAAAAATAGCTCTAGAAATGATTCTTCACCTTTCATAATCTGGTTTTCCACTGTAGGGATTTCTGCCACGATTACCACTGCTCCAGATGATACAGATCCATGCAGATGGTGCTCTGTATCAGCACTCCGACCTGCAGTTGCATACAACTAGTCAGTAGAGTACTTCAGGAAACATCAAGTTTTATTCTAATCTTAATGCCTTACCCATTCGTTGTTTTCCTGGTACACATTGCCCAGGGCAGAGCAGCCCATTTACTGGTTCCTTCCTGCACAAGACTACACTGCAATGAAAGTACACCTAAAAAAAAGAGAAAAAAAAAAAGCATAGCAGGGCAGCAAATGGAAAGAACTGAAACACATTGCACTGAAGCAATCCTCACCTGTCCCAAGGCATCAATGCTTCCCAAGGCAAAAGCAAATGTCTTGACTTCAAACCTTTTGTAGTGAGTAGGATAGCTGACCCTCTCATTACTTGTTACTGGATGGAAGATAGTCATATGCAAATCGGCATGGTTCTCACAGCTATTAACAAAAAGTACCTGGATTAAGTAAGGAAAGTCATTTGCTTCTTTTTAAGAAGAGAGCAGCTCATACTTGCCTGTTGATGACAATAGGCCACTGTGGAATGCTATGTCTGTCTGGTGATGCAGTTGCCCAGCAATCCTGCAGGAACAGTTCAATTTGTGGATCTTCATTGTACAACAGTTGTACTTCAAAGTAGAGGGGATCAGTTAGGTACTTCACTACTGGATAATCAGCTTCTCCATACAGCTTAACGTAGGACATATCTGCAAGCATCCAAGCAAATTGAATGTTCCCAGGGCAGCGGCAGAGGGGAAAAAAAAAAAGAAATGCTCCCATTTCAAATTCATCCCAGCTATTTAAGTTAGATGATTAAATTAGTGGTTTTATACTAGCTCCATGTAAAATAGCTTTACACCAAATATCAAGTACAAGATTTACCTTTGGCAAGGTGCATAACCAAGACAATAGGTCCATATCCAGGTACAACAGTTGGCTGAGGATTTACTTGGTGCTCAAACTGAAGATGCAGTGAGTCATTTACACGGTAATGACAGGATATTGCAAGCCTAGGAGGAGCAAAGATGTTACTTGCTATTCATATAACCACACAAAAAGAAAAAAAAGCTGCTCAGATTCTTACCGATATATTGGATCACTGGCTGGTGCTGATTTTTTGAAATACACCACTTCATTCTCATAGATCATGTAATCCCCCTCAAACTACCAAGAGAAACCAAAATTAGTCTGTCACCAGATGCTTGCTGAATCTTTAATCTAGGCCAATTTATATTTCAACAGAAGTCTACTTGTTGGCTTACCCTTCTACTTGTTCCACATGAATTTGCAGAAAATTCAAAGGTGGCTTTGAATTCATCACTCTCTTTTGGTCCACAGGTTTTATCTTTCAGCATCATTTTACCATTGACACCCAACAATGCTTCAAGTTTTAAAGCAGTAATGACAATTCTTCCATTTGGGAAACAAGCTGAGGGGAAAAAAAAAAAGTAGTCAGTATGCTATCAATATGCAAGAAATTGGTTATGAGTGAAAAAAAAAAACCCCAGAGCTTACTTATGAAGTCAGTTACAGGAAAACTGCAGGAAACAGAAAAGTTGGCTAGCACATCCAGAGTTTTGTTATCCTTCAGTTTGAAGTCAAATCTGTTTCGAAGGCCTTGCTTGTTTATTGCCTGTAATGAAGCCACAATTAAAAAATCAGGACCAGCTCAAAAGTTAAGCCAAGACACTAGTTCAAAGCAGCTTACCTCATGGACAACTTCAGCTGCAGCATGTGGAATTGAGAGTATTAAGTGGGTACCATTATCACTGAAGATATAACCATACTGCTCAGCAGAGTGAGGGGTTAGTCGTACATTCCCAATAAAAGGAATCCAATACTGATCCAAGGTTCCATGTGTTACTACCAGGGTCATGTTTGCTTCATCACAAAAGCCATTTGCCATAGGAAGTACTAAGAAGTGAACATTTTATAGTATTACTCAAAGCATTTAAAAATCATTTCTTCCTTGTGTAGATTAAGAGCACTCACCTATTTTATGCTGATATTTTAAATGAGCTACATGTGTGAATGTTACATTTTCAGGTACCACAGTCAGCGTGTAGATGATGTCAAGGGTATATTGTTCAACACCATCTCCTATATACTAAAAGGAAACACAAGAGGGATGAGTCACAGTCAAGCAGTGTGGAAACATACATTGCTCCAATATTCCATTACCTTTCTGTCTACAACTGGTGCCTCCATTGGAACTTCAAGAATGAAGATTCTATTTAGGGTTGTCTCATTTGTGGTAGTCCCATTGTACACATTAAACACCTGCTTTGCTTCATCCACAGGGAAGGATTGAGAGCCCAGAGTGAGTTTTTTCAGTTCTACATCAGGGAGGAAGTTGCCTAGTGTGACGTTGAATAGCCATTGCTCAGGAATGGTATCTGGGGAAAAAAAAGGTAGGAAACAGTTGAATTGTAAACTGGAATCCATGCATTTAGTAGCAGAAACCCATTTAACCACATGTAAATTGTTTTTCTATCTGCATAGGCATGTTAATTGCCTTTTGCAGTGAACAAGCAAATTTTTAAAGTCAGTCAGTTTGGAGTTCTACACCCTTGATGCACTGCCATAAGTAAACACTGGCCATAGTCAGAAAAGTTAGAAAGATATCACCTTTTGGAACTTGTACTGAAGATCACTCCAGAATGATAGAATATGTTGAGGAAAAAGCTCTCCACTAGTAGTTTAACATTATGAACTTGGTTGGGGGAGGAGGGGAGGGGGAGAAAAAGAATCCTTTCCTTTCTCCCCACCATAGGGAAAAAAGGGAACAGTACAGCACCTGCAAACATTGAAATTCATTGAAATACTAAAAAACAGTTATTACAGATTTTGTACAGCAAAGGGACCTCACATCTAAAATGATTAGTGTTGAGTAGGTTTTAGAAATGCTATGACATGGGCCACATTTGGTTAGCTGAGCAGGTTAGAACCCCCATTTCAAAACATGCCAGTTATCCCTCATTCAAAATAAAGAGCATAATGCATACCATCAGTGAGAACAAGGGGCTGAGGAATAAAGGGAGTTGTAACTGGATGGATCACATTGATTTTATTCAGTCCCCATGCCTCATCTTCCCACAGGTGTTCCAAGAACAGATTAATGCTGTACTTTATACCATATTGTCCATCCTGCACATGGCTCTGAAAAGTAAAAAACAATTCCTCACATTTATAAGCTATTAGTTATTCAAGTTTACCATTTTAAAGTCGTGAAAAGAATCTGAATTCATGTCTTTACAAGGAAGCGAATGTTTGACTGTTCCTATCCAATTCGTCATTCAAATGACTTTCAACGAGTTCTTCTATGGAGACTGCTTTAAATAAGTAAATCAGGTTTCACTATTCAAAATTGATCCATGCTATGAATTAGCTGTGGTCATCCTTCCATCTGAAGTACAAAATCCAATTCTTCACCAACCTTATAGTATCCATCCTGTGCTCCAATTGGGACCCTTATTGCAAGAGCTGTATCATTTTTATCTAGAGTATAGTTTCTTTCTGCCATTCTTCTGGGGTCCAACTTTATACCATTTACTCCCATGGAGGTGTTGTCTTGATGAACTGCACTGGTCACAATTGGAGTGAAGATTCTTGGTACTGTCCACAGGATTAGGTCATCAGTGAATGTAATACCATCTGAGGGATAATAGCATATTTAAATTGCTAGTTATTTCTTCTTTCTCCCACCCCCCACAAAATCTCAAGTTATTCCACAGACAGAATGAGGAAGGCTCCTTCCAAGGACAGTGTAGTGAGGATTGTTCAGAAGGCAGTTATTTTAAATATTAAAAAAGGAATTTCAATACTAAAGCTACTGCTTAGACGACAGAATCCAATATTGCCCTGAAAGTGATTTAAAAATCAGTCAAGCATGGGGAAAATAAAGTCAGTTTTATTTGAATTTTAGAAGTGTTACAACTTCCAAATGCAAGCACAATTGACTTCTTACCAAGTGGACAAGCCATTGCAGTGTCAATTACAAGAATCATCCACTGCTGCTTGTAAAAGGTACTTGATCGGATGACAGACAAGGGCACACCTTGGACCTATTTGGAAAAAAAAAGTCAGTCAATCTAAAAAAAAAACACAATGGAGTCAAAAATGCCACATGAAGTGGAATAGGATTAGTGAACTCACCAGAACTATTTGAGCCTCATTTGTATGATATGGAGCACGAAGCAAAATTCGAGATATTGTTGTGTTGATTCCATAGTTCATCTGATGTGCTTTTCTCACAGTCATACTCCTTTTGTCACCAGAAATGTGAAATACCACTTGCCATATTCCACTTTCCACACTCGTTGCCTAGATGAACAGTTGAGACCATGATAATTCTTTCCATACAAAAAGGTTGCAACAAACCTGATAATGCTGCAAGATTCATGCAATATTTAAGTCATTCTTCAATAATTTAAGTGAATGCATCTGTGATTAAAGCCATGGTAGGATAACAAAAAAAAAAAAAAAAACACAAGAAAGTTTCTCCAGTATTTGATGCTAAAAGTATGGGAAGCCTGCAGCTTCTGAAGTTCTACCTATTGACTGGATTGCTCTGCAGAGAGCCAGCATGGACTTGATGGGACAAATGGCCTCCTCTGCCATAAATGACTATTGCTAGAAATGTCAAGCTGCAAATAAAATTATGTAATTTGTACTAAAAGATGCCAAATTGAATGATTGATGTCAAAAAAGGGCAAGATATACAGCTATGCAAATTTGTTTAGCACAAGTAGCTTGTATCTGATAACCAAACAAAATTGTCAAGTTACCAAAATTCTTAATGTAACAATTTTAGCTGCAGATATGATAGAATTAGATAAAAACATGCTTTGGTTACTCATAGCATTTTTCATACTTGCTTGCATTATGACAGATAGCCAGGGTCATAAAAATGCAAATGAAGCTTCAAGTAGGTAAAGATATCAATTACCAGCATGTTGCACTACACAATTCCTGCATGTACAACTTCCATTGATGCTGACTTGTGCATGAACAGAAGAATGGGTTCAATGGGTAGAGTTTTGATTTGAAAATTAAAATTAAGTCCCACTGTATTCATTAGAAATAAGCTAAAAAAAAATCCTTTAAAAGCAGTTACTGAATTGAGATGCAAAAATGTAAGAAGCATTGAAAGTTCCATTCCCATGATATCTTACTTCTGGAAGTACTAAAGACCAGTCTTGAGCATCTTGTGCATAATCCTGCTCAATTGGTGGTATCTGTCTTTGTACAGAGACCTGCATGAAAGAGAGATTATTATATTACCCAGTGGTTACTAAAAGAAGTCTAAAATTGCATGCCTATAATTCTATTAGCATTGAGTCACTAATGTTGACAGATTTGCAATAAGTCAAATCAAGGCAAATTATGCTAATTCATTGAATTTTATCCATTTACCTAATCATTCCAGACAGATTCTACAAATTTATTGTTGGCAGGTGCCTGATATTTGTAATTTATACTGCTTCCTGGAACAGGTCAGAACTACTACTATTAATTGTAGATAGTATTGCTGATCACAAACTAACAATTGGCATAATTTGCTTTCTATTTACCTGCATGTAGTTTTCTTCACAGAAAATTTCCCTTGCAGCCCATGCTGAGTACATACAAGATAGAGTTTGAATATATGTTGAAGCCACTACTCTGTCAGTTCCTACATGTATTTGTACAGTGAGGTTGAACTGTTCATCAGCCTGCAAACAAAAATGACAATGTAAAGGCTATAGTGGAATGATGTATCCAAATAGCGACCCTATGGTCACTCCCTAAACATTTGTAGGGAACCTAGATCATTTAAGTGCCCCACATAGCAAGGATACTATTACTTCAAAACAAACTCTAGAAAAGATATTTCACTTGCACAGGATCAAATACCTCCATACAGGTGCAGGTCTATACTTTTCTACTTCATTGTGGAACAAAATCTCAAGATATCAAATTCTAGTTAAGAACAGGTTTCCCCAATTAAGATGCATAGAGCACCAAACATCCACCACCCCATCCCCAAGAGGCCAATAAATGTTCTTCCCATTGGGTGTTTGAATAGCATTTTATTAGAATTATGTTTTAATTTTCTTGTATTTGCCCTGGCACAGTCCTCAGTGTCAGGTCTCATTTTAGAATAAAAGCTGGATTTTGTAACGATGTAATCTTCTCCATTTTATCTTACCACAATATGGACACAACAGCTAAGGACAGAGGCACGGAATTCAATATTATTCCAGGAATCCACTGCAATTGTATAGCCACACTGTGAAGCAAAGCTTGGTGTAACATGAAAGATATTGCCAGCCAGATCTGAAAACACAGTAAAAGGCTAGAGTTAACTGGAGAATTCAGATTTAAAGCTAATTTATTGTTGCGAATATCCTGCTCTGTAGGGAAATTTGTGTTTTCAGTTGGGAAAATAGATTCTTCAGGGACTGGCAGGTGCACAGGTAGGGAAGTGTCCATCCTCAAATTTTAGTAAGATAGCTTGCTTTTATTAAAAAAAAAAAATTGCATTTCTGGATGCAATAGTTTAAAATCTAGGTACTCTTGTTACCATATGTATAAATTACCATAATTCTACATGTGATTGGCAAGAGTAACAAAGCACTCCTCATCTAAGAGGCAGAGGGTCAAAAAAAAAGCCAAATCCAGGTAGTGTGGCATGAGAACAAAGCCAACATTTGCAAGCCTCTAAAGTATAGGGTAAAATCACTTTCACCTACTGCTTAATTTAAGCACATTATATTTTGTATTCAGCAATTCAATGAACCATACTTGTTAGCTATAAAAATTGTTTTCTGCATCCTTGATAGAATTAAAGCAACTGAACTCACCAGGATACACTTAAAAATAAAAAAGAGTCAAGGTAGACATCAGAATACCCATTAAACGTTTCATCCCATATTGTAGTATTTCACTTTATATAGTAAAAAAACTTTTGCAATTTTATTGCAATAAAATCAGTCCACACCTCAACATTAACTCAGTGCCTGGCAACTTTCTGTTCTCACACTCCAAGATTAGGCAGTGGCAGTTTTCAATCAAGCTCTGGACTACATAATTAAAAAAGAAAAGAAACCTCTACACTATTTTAGCCAAACCTTCAGTTACCTCCCTTAAACATCCTCATTTCCTCAGCACCTACCCAAAGACTAACTGGAGAATACTTCCCCATGGCGAGAGAAAATGCTAAGTTTTGAAGTATTCCTCCAAAAAAAAACATTCTACAGTTTTCTAAAAAAACAAAATTACAACACTCGTGCCACAAATGATGAACTCAATGCCAACATTAAACATGTACACCACACTGAAGTTGAGACCAAACTCCTGAAAGTCTAGGTTTGCTCTTAAAAGTACTATTCAAAAGCAAGAACTTCTTCAAAAAGTCAGTTTTCACCACCTCTTCACTAGATAAATTGGTAGTTTATCTAGAAAAACAGCAGCCAAGTGAATTGTGTATCTTATTAAACGTCACTGTGTAAATGGATTCGATTGTTTTACACCCCACTTTAGTGCTATGCACATATTTTGATCCTTCAACTTTAGAAAACATTTAAGGGGTTTAACGATTCACGACATTAACACCATTACTGCACAGGCAGCAAGTAATGTGCAGCGTTCCGGGGAGAAAGCAGGAGAATGGAACTGAAGGAGTTGTTCTTTCAGAGAGCCGGTGCGGACACGACGGGCCGAATGGCCGCCTGCACTGTTACGATTCTGTGAACTGATCCTCAGATTAAAGGGACAATGAAGGACTCCAGATTGTGGGATCCGAGACGGTCTAATTCGGCTCCACCAAATTAGTACTGAGACAAGGAACCGAGGACCGTTACATGGAGACAGATCCCAAAGTAACGGCAGTGAACTTACCGACAACGCTAATCTGCCAAAACTTGCCAACAAGAAAGTGTTTATTCAATCCAACCCAAAAGACAGCATCACGGCATTCAGTCTTCAGAAAACCTAGAGAAACGGATCAGAGGAGCTCCTTAATATAAAACACGAGTCCATCGGACGCGACACACGGGCTTTGTACGAACTCTAACCTGGAGGCGCAGTTTGCATCCAGACTTCAGGGACTATCGCAGTCACCGACAGTAACAAGCTGTGAAACAAACGGAGCAACCATAAGTAAAAGGTGGGAAATGTCCTCCAGGTTCCAACTTTCACATTGAAAGACTTACCCAAATAACAAGACAGGTGCCATAATCCAACTCCTGTCCCGAAACTGCCCAGGCCGCGTCTTTAACTGCTTCCCCCCCGCAACAGAACTAAAAAGCAGACACATTCCTACTGAAATGGTGAAAGGAGTGAGGGGGCGCGCGCCATTTAACCCGGGCCCCGGTCCCGGGCTCAGCGTCACGCGCTCATTAGCAGCAGCGCCGGCACCTGGTGCACGCTGCAGGGATCCGCGTGCCATCACACCATGGATAAGCATTGACCACTGTGATAGTTGGAGGGAGGGGGTGGAGTGTCACCGAGTCACCCCAGTCAGCAACAAAAATCGTGATCGTCATTGTCTTGGGGCACCACAAGAACGACAATAACTCATATAATAGTCTCATATAATAATCTAATTGTACAACCAAGGGCTTGGCTCCAATACCAGAGTGTGGGATCTATGCTGCTGAAGACATGACTGCCAATGATGGGATAAAGGAGATTGCAGTATTGTCATGAAAGTGTGCTATGCTGAATGATAATTTTTAATTCAGTGGTTGGTAACCTACATTAAACTTTTAAAAGGAAAGCTGGAATCCTAAATTCAACTCTTAAAAAGACAGCAGCTGAGATGGCCATCACAATTTGCATTGAAATACCTCACATTCCAAGGTTTGGAGGTGGAGATGCATGTCTGAACAAGCCCTCATCCAGAACAATAGCTTGAGCAGTAAAATGAATTAACTGGTATTGCCATCATTGCCAAGCCATTCAAAGCCATCTTGGAACATTCACCCTCGTAGAGACAAACCTCCAGGGGGTAATTATTGAAATAATCAGACCTGAGAGAGATTGAAATTGTAAGCTTTGGATCTCATTAAAGTGAAAAAGAGAATACACTGAGACAATCATGTGACAGTCTGTCCATCTCTGCAAACTTGGAGTTTCTTTTGGACACAGCAGATGAGCTTTGAGAGCTAACCAGTGCAGGACCAATCAAATAGGTCTCTTGAGTTTAAACAAAAAAGAGGTTAGTTTATTCTTAAAATCTCTCTCTCTCTCTCCAGTTAATACTGTAAGTTTTGAACCCTGTCTGCGGACTGCAAAACATCCAAGCCTATCATTGCTACAGTGTTACGACCAGGTCAGAAAGGGGTCTAGGGTTCCCTCTCAGCCTTTACCTGGTCTTACCGTAACAGGGTTTTATTTTAAACACTTTTTTTTAGAGCTCCCTGTTAGTGCATCTTTGTTCACTGCTTTCCAATTGTAAGGCAAAGAAACCTGCCAAACAGGTTGCCTTAGGTTTAAAGAAGAAAGGTTGAACTTTATTAAACTTAAACTCTAATTCAGTTAATGCCTATGGATACATGATGCGCACATGCTAGCATGCATATGTGATACACACATGCAGTAAGAGACAGAAAAGAGAAGAAATAAAGTGGAAAAGTTTGAGGCAATATCTGAAGATGGTTTTGGTCACTGTTCTTCGAGCTCACCATAGAGTCCTTGATTGTAGGTACGTCTCGTTTTTCGTCGGGGTCCAGTATTCTTCTTAAACCTTGTTCGATGTAGGAGACTTTTCTCTCTTGTGGTTCCCCTCTTCAGTGGATTTGGAGTTCCGTGAGAGTTGGGAGCAGACAGGAGAGGCTGTGGCGAGCCAGCCAGGAGAGGTCTTTACAGTTCAGGAGTCTCTTCCTCTCAAACTGTCTGTACAACTCAAAAAAACTCCGGTTGCCCAGCAGGTTAGTCATGTAACTAACTGGTTTGACCATGTCTGTTTGTGAATTCGGCCATCTTAGCAGTCATCCTGGAATGTGAGCTTCCTCACCTTCAGTGTCTGGTGATCAAAGTCCATTGTGGGTTGAATGGCCCTTTGTCTCCACAAGCACTGTTTGTTAGTATGTAAATGTTTTCCCAGTCACAGTTGATCACTTCCTCACTCCAGCAACAGTTTAAAATCAATGTTCATATGACAAAATTAATATGCCTCTTTCTTGGCAGGTGGGGGTCTGCATGACACCTCCGCACCCAGTGGAATGAAATGCGATTTGAGAAAAGTGCGATTCATTGAAAAGGGCCTAGAGAGAAAATGTAAGATACAAAAAAAAGCATGCATCTCTCTCTCTCATTCATTCACATTCATTCATGAGTCCAAAAACCAATTGCAGCCTGTTTTATCTTGGTGCCAGTGCTGCTTTAACTACCCCCTTTTTGGCATCCCAGAAAACATGTGGTTCTTTGAGGAAATTTTTCTTCAGTTTGCCCATTTCCATGACTGCCAAGGGTCTTTGTTCTGGTTGAGGTCAGCAAAGGCGGAGGGTTAGAATTAATTAGCCCTCAATTGGAATTTTTCACCTCAGGAGAGTCAGTAGAGGGCGGGTCTATCCTGAACTCTCTTTCAGTGCTTTGCTGAGTCATGCAAAGACTTTTGATTTCAGGGGATGGGTGTTTTTTTTTCCAGTCTGTGGGGGAGGATTCTTTGCTAATCTCCCCTTTGTCCTCTGGGACACTCCTGCCTGCAGGTATTTGTGCAGACTCTACTACACTCCCCTGTGGCTCTTCGACTAGGTGAGGCATCACCCTCACAGTTTCTCCCCCCGAGGTCTTTGTCTTTGCAGGTTCTTGTAAATGCTATTAGCAACTCTGGTGGGGTGCTTCTAGTGTCTGCACTTACATAGGAGGATGTGGAGTCTAATTTTTTCAACATTTCAGGGTTGGCTGATTGGACAGTAGGGGTTTTCATCTGGGATTCCTCGCGGACTTCCTTTAACCTGCCCTCTTGATTGCTTTTTCTCCTTCCCTGTCTAAACTTTTGCCAGCCTTGTGCCAGCCTGTCTCCTTTTGTTCTCGACAGGGGTCCCTTACAGTTCTCCAGCCCTCTGCTGGAGGGTCCTCCAGCCCTCTGCTGGAGGGTCCTCCTAACACTGGTACGGGACTTAGGGGTGCAGGTTTCCCCTCAACCTGGCACATATGGCAACTCCTGCAGTACTCCACCACATCTTTGTGGAATTTTGGCCAGTCAAACTGCTGTCTTATGTGGTCTTTGGTATACCAGCATGTACAGCTACTGTAGTCTCATGGGCCCTTCTTAATATTTCTCTCCGGTACCTCTGCGGCACCCCTGACTGGTGATCTACTGTCCACCCCTTGTTCTCAGGTCTGTGAGGAGAACTCCATTTCCTCATCAGTTCCTCATTCTTTAAATAGTAGCAATCAGAGACTCCCTCTGCTTCACTTTCAGACTGGGCAGCCTATGTTAACTCTCGCAATACTGGGTTGGCTCACTGAGCCTCAGCTAGGGAAAATGTATTCAGTTCATTCCTTGGGTCTTCTAACTTCCTAAAGAAAGTCTCGGACAGACAGACCTCATGGTCATCTGCTTGCAGTGCCAATTCAGTCTCCTCTGGGTAGCTGGTTTGATCACGGCCTCACTCATTACACATTCAGGGTAACTGCAGGGGTCCGTCTCCTGCCACTGCCCTCTCTCTGACCTCCTGCAGTCTCTGTTTTACTACTAGAGGGGTGCTACCATCTTCACCCCCACCAGATCATTACCTAGGAGCAGGTCAACCCCATCCACAGGCAAACTAGGGACAATCCCTATGATCACTGATCCCGAAACTAGGTCGCACTCCAGGTACAGGCATACACTGCCCTCCAATACCATTCTGGTGTTCACTGCATGCTCTGAGGGAAAGGTCAGGCCTTTTCCCAGTAATAGGGATCTAGTGGCCCCTGTGTCCCTGAGAATTACTATGGGCTTGCTTGCCGCACTCGAGGGGTATGGGGTTACTTTCCCTTCAGACACAAAACCTTGATAATCATCAGGAATCCTATTAACTTTTCCTGTACTTGCAGTGGTAAGCTTCCTGGGTTGCAGTCTTACTGCACTTAAAGCCACACCTTGCTCTGTTGTGCTCTCCTCCAGGATTCCTTCTTCACTGAGCCGATGTGCCCTGATTAACCTTATAGGTTTTCTCTTTAATTTTCAGCAGTCAACTTTTAGCTGACCTGCCTTATTACAATGGAAGCACACAGGTCTCCGGGTCTCACTCCTGCTCACAATACCTTCCTTTTTGGCTAGAGGAGGACCCCCTGTGTCTCATGCTTTTCTTTCTCTCCCAGGACCACTTGGGCTCCTGTCACCTTCCCACCCTTTGTCCTTTTCGGATTTGTGGGGGTGACTAGTAAAGGTTCTCCACTGGGAAACTGACTTATAAATTAAAGCAAACTCATCGGCCAGAACGGCTGCTTGCTGGGCTCTCTAAACCCGCTGCTCCTCTACATGGGTCTTTATTGAGAGTGGGAGTGTTTAAATTCCTCTAACAGAATTACTTCTCTGAGATTCTCATAGCTGAGCTGTACTTTAAGAGCCCTCAGCCACTGGTCAAAAGTCAGCTGCTTACTTCTTTCAAACTCCACATAAGTTTGATTAGCTTGCTTTTTGAGGGTTCTAAACTTCTGGTGATAGGCTTTGTGTAATAATTCATATGCCCCGAGGATAGCATTTTTTGTCAGTTCATAATTTGATGAACTCTCATCTGGCAACAGGGACTAAACTTCAAGGACTTTTCCGGTTATATTGCTTTGCAATAAAAGAGACCAGATCTCAGATGGCCAATTTAATTGCCTTGCCAGTTTCTCAAAGGACACAAAAATTCTTCCACATCTTCCTCATTGAATTTTAAGATTAGTTGAGATAGTTTTAACAGTTCTGTACCCATCCCTGAATTATGCTGCTCCATATTGGCCACGCTTTCACTAGGGTTACTCTGTCGCCCCCGAGTTAACTCAAGCCACCTTAGCTCTCTTTCTTCGTATTCTTTCTGGAAGGTTCTTTTTTTCTCTCTCTCCTCCCTCTTTGTCTTCATGTTCCTTTTGGGAGGCTCTTTCTTTCTCACTCTCCTGTCTCTCTCTTTTTCTGTTTCCTCAAATTCAAGTTTCCAATTGTAACTTTGCTAGCAATACCCTGTCGGAGTCCACTTCTAACCCTGTTTCTGCTTCTTCAGATTCAAGGGAAAAATGGTTGGCCACTAGCCTTAGGAGTTCAGACTTCCTAGCCTTGCCACATAGTGATTCCACACTGCTCAGCCATTTTCCTCAGCTCCTCCATAGACAGTGCTTTTAACGTATCCCAAGTTACATCACTCTGGCTTGGGGAGCTACTAGCTTCAGTTGCAGACATGTTAATAATCTAGCACACACCACAAGAAAACCTGTATTGAAATCTTGCTCTTTTTCTTATTGGGAACAATTTGGCTTCTAACTTCCAATTTCTTGTTTGTCTGTGGGTAAAATCCAGGATGGTAGCCCCCAAATTTCTGTTACGACCAGGTGAGAAAGGGGTCTAGGGTTCCCTCTCAGCCTTCATCTGGTCTTACCATAACAGGTTTTATTTTAAACACACTTTTTTTTTTTAGCTCCCCGTTAGTGAATCCTTGTTCACTGCTTTCCAATTATAAGGCAAAGAAACCTGCCAAACAGGTTTTCTTAGGTTTAAAGAAGAAAAGTTGAACTTTATTAAACATAAACTCTAATTTGGTTAATGCCTACAGATAAGTGACACGCCTATGCTGACATGCATACGTGAGACACACATGCAGACAGAGACAGAAAAGAGCAGAAAAAAATAAAGTGGAAAAGTCTGAGGCAATATCTGAAGATGGTTTTGGTTACTGTTCTTCGAGCTCACTGTAGAGTCCTTGATTGTAGGTGGGTCTTGCTTTTCATGGGCCCAGTATTCTTCTTAAACCTTGTTCAATGCAGGAGACTTTTCTCTCTTGTGGTTCCCATCTTCAGTGGATTTGGAGTTTTGTGAGAAAGAGATGGGAACAGACAGGAGAGGCTGTGGCCAGCCAGCCATGAGAGTTCTTTACAGTCCAGGAGCAAACAGGCCTCCCCCCACCGCCCCTCTATAACTGTCTGTACAATTCAAAAAAACACAAGTTGTCCAACAGGTTAGTCATGTGACTAGCTTGTTTGACCACGTCTGTTTGTGAATTCGGCCATCTTAGCAGTCATCCTGGAATGTGAACTTCCTCATTTTTAATGTCTGGTGATCAAAGTCCATTGTCGGTTGAATGTGTCAGGGAATGGCCCTTTCTCTCCAGAAACACTGTCCGTTAGTATGTAAATGTTTTTCCAGCCACAGTTGATCTGCTAACAAGTCATTTCCTCATTCCAGCAACAGTTTAAAATCAATGTTTATATGACAAAATTAATATGCCTCATTCTTGGCAGGTGGTGTTCTTCATGCCAACAGACAGAGACTCCGGGGAGAACGCCATTCACATCACTGCCTCCAAGAAAACCTGAACCAAGTGGCCACCTGTGCCAACCAGGAACTTCAGGACCACAAATTCAACTGGAAGACAACTGAATTACGAGACTCCATATTGTTATATTTGTTCTGGACTCTAATCCAACCAATTCATTCTTCATCACTCTGTAACTTATTTGTGTGGGTGTGATTCTCATGTGTGTGTGTGTGTGTGTGTGTGTGTGTGTGTGTGAGAAAGTTGGAGCATAGTTTATTATTTTTACTTAGATTGGATTTTGATTTTAAGTAACATAACCTAACCTCTTGTTTAAACTCAAGAAAACCTGTCCGATTGGTTCTTTTATGATCAGAACACATAAAGGGTTAAACACTCACTGAATTGGTAAGCACATCCACTGTTCACAAGAAATAAAACTCTGTTCCGGTCAAATGAGGAGAGAGACAAGATGGGTGCCTTTCGAGCCCTCCTCACCTGATCGTAACAGCATGCTAGTCTAGCAGGCTGACCATATTGTAGCAGTTGAAGGGTTTAGTGAGGTGTTGGACTGGGTGTTGTCAGCATACATTTGGAAACTGACTCATTGTGGGCTGTCACCAAAAGGGAACATGCAGATGAGGAAAAGAAGGGGGCCAAGGATATATCATTGGAAGCCTCTGGAAATAATGGTGCTGAGGCAGGAAAAAGAACTATTGCTGGAGATGCGCGGTCTATAACTGGATAGGTAAGAGTGGAACCAATTAAGGGTGCTCTGAGCTGAACAATGACAGAGAAGCATTGGAGGAGGATGGTGAGGTAGACTGTGTCAAGGACTGTAGAAAGAGGAAACAATGCACCACAGTTGCATAGGATATGATCTGTGACTTTGGTTAGGGTCATTTTGGGATTATGGCCGATTGGAATGATGCAACATGACGCTGTGGGAAAAGGCATGGATTTTTTTTTGGGGCGGTGGGGGGTGTGTGGTTGGGGGAGGAGTGGTTGGGGGAGGAGTGGGTGACACCATCTTCAAGGACTTCATAGAGAAAAGCAAGATTGGAGATGGGGCATTAGTCCACAAGGACAGAATGATTGAGGGTGGGTTTCATGGAGGAGATGATGACAATTTTGAGTGACAGTACTTGAGGAGTGGGAACTTTTTACAATGTTAACTATAACGGGGACCAGAGAGGAAACTTGGATAGTTAGCAGATCAACTGCACAGCAAAACAAAACATGGCAAAAAAAAATCTGATGTGAGTGGCCCTCATTTGATTCCCAAATGCATTAAACTCAAACTGAGGGAGGCACTCTACAGTATAAATTTTCACCGGCTGCAGTCGAGCCGGTGTCAAGTAACATTTCAAAAGTGCCCTGGCAATCAGTTGAACCGTTTCTTTGAAAGAAATATTTTTAATGTTGTGGAGGGGGGGGGGGGGGGCGGTGGGATGGCAGTGCGGGGAACAAGTGCTGTTATTGCTTTCTCCTTAAAAGTTAACTGCTAAAGTAGTAAGGAGCTCTGTGGTTACATCAAAGTAGCCGTGTGCAAGGCTGTACGGTTGCAAGTGAGCTGCTCAGACTCGTCTATGTATTACAAGGATCTGCTGACGGTGCAACAGTTAACGATGTCTGACTCAGGACATTGCCTGAAGTATATTCGTGGCATTAAACTCTAACATAATTTTTGTGAAGTTTTTAATAAAAGAACATTATCCATTGTTTCCCACATTGGGGCTTGAAATATATTTTAGTTAGTTTTCCCCACTATTAGCATATGAGTTATACTGCAATCAAAGTGATACCCAAGCAGAGAGAGTAAAGAAAAGAACGTGTATTTACATAGAGCCTTTCACATTCTCAGCACACCTCAACTTTTGAAGTTGTTAGGTGGACATACTGCATTGCGTAATTCGATTCCCAAAATAACTGACGAAATCCCAGCATTCTATATAATGAAATCGCTATTTGTCTTTGTCACTAAGCCAGGAGCTCCAACTAATTCATCATGCATCCTGTGATTAAAGAATATCCTCTGATGCATTGTGAACACCGCCATTGGAGTACCGTGGCTATTTGATAAAACCACAAATGTCTCAAACCAGCATGAATTATTTCTATTGAACATTCAACGGATAATTTGTTCTAAGCAGAAAGTTTGAAGTTCAATTATTTCTGAAAAGATTTATTAAACTTGTCCCTTTCCACGGGCACTGCACAAGACTGTCTTTTTCAATGTTACATGTAAATTATATGTAGTGTGAAATAGATTTAAACGTTCAATTATAACCTGTACACTAAAAATTTATGTTGATTCAACTGAGTAACCAGTCACTAGCTCTCCAATGTTCTCCAATATTTTCAGCAGTGGGCTATAATGAATGACTAGATATGTATCCAATATTTGGTTTGCATCCAATAAGCATTTGATAATGTGCCACAAACAGACTTGTCGGCAAAGTTAGAGTCCATGGAATAAAAGGGACAGTAGCAGTAGATGAAATTGCTCGAGTGACAGAAAGGAGTTGGTGAATGTTTGTTTTTGAACTGTAGGGCTCTCCATCATTCAGTGTTAGGGCCCCAGCTTTTGCTGATATATTAATGACCTACACTTTGGTGTCCAGGGCACAATTTCAAAATTTGTGAACACAAAACTTGTATTGTGAATAAGGATAATGGTAAACTTGAAAAGGATATACACAGGCTGGTGAAATGGATGGACAGTGACAAATGAAATTTAATACAGAGAAGTGTAAAGCTATTCATTTTGGCAGGAATAATAAGAGGCAACAATATAACAAAGGGTACAATTCTATGGAGCAGGGGTTTATGTATGCACAAATCTTTGAGCAAATTGAGAAAGTAGTTAATAAAGCATATGAGATCAGTAGGGGTATAGAGTACAAAAACAAGGTGGTTATGATGAGCCTGTAAAAAAAAAAACTAGTTTGGCCTCAACTGGATTGTTGTTTCTAGTTCTGGAAACTACACTTTAGGAAGGATGTGAAGGCATGAGAGGGTGTTCACCTTGGAGAAAATTAAGAGATTTGATAGAGATGGTCAAAAATTATGAGTGGTCTAGACAGTAGATAGGCAAAAACTGCCCATTGCCAAAGGATTAAGAACCAACAGGCATCACTTTAAAGTTGTTGGCAAAAGCAGCAACAGGAGGAAAAGCTTTTTTTCCCCAAATAAAGTGATTAGGATCTGTAACATAATGCCAGAGAGTCTGGTGGAGGCAGATACAATCATGCTTTCAGGGGAATTAGACAATAATCTAAAAGACAAACAACAACTTGCAGGGCTACAGGGAAAAGCTAGGGGAATAGGACAAAATAAGTTGCTCTTGTAGACGGCTGAATGGCCTCTTAAAACTATTCTATGCTTTAAAGATAATCAATTGTCTTGAAGTATATATTACAATTATGCAAAAACAGGATGTGTTTTGCAATAACAGCAAGATCATGTTGGAATTCACAAGAATCATTTTTATTCAAACAGTAGGAAAAGAGATCTTGTTTAGAGAAGCCACATTAAAATGGTATGCGTAGTGTCCTTTGAGAAAACATGTTAAAGCCCATTTTTAACCTGGTGAAAAATTAACCTCATTCAGGGTCAACAGCAAGACAAAACCTTAGTTCGTAAACTTTTTGGTCTTTTTCCAAATTTGAAGATTAGGACTAGATCACAAATTCAGTTTGCAGACAGGTTGAACAAGAAAGAAAAAAAAAAAAATCACTGGTTGGCTTATCTAAGCTAATACCAGGAGGTTTAACAATTGGAAGCTTCTTTTGGTCTTCCTAATTGTGTTGGTCTACATCAAAATCAAAAATTGTTGGTAATGCACAGGTCAGTCAGCATAAAGGGAAGAGAAAATAAATATTTGTCAGAACTGAAAATTGGAAGATAAGCCAACATTTTAATAGGGGTGTAAACAAAATATTTTATACAATTACTCCTTTTTAACCATGCATTGGTGTAGGAAATTTGACAAAGCATCATTGTGCCCAGTTGAAGTTAAGACTTGCAAAAAAAAAAAAATTGTAATATGAGCAAGTTTATAGAACCAAGCAGAAAGCATATCACCCACTCCATCCTTGACAGAAGTAGGATTCTTGATGTTACACCATAGGCCTGTCACCATGGCATTCTACACTACACAAGTGTTCATCCTTTTCATGCCAGAAAGTGTAACTATAGTCTAATCTAATCAGTATGCAATACATTTACTGGTCTTATTTTTCAACACTGCCCATACATGTATTAGATTCCTGATGTCTTCCTGGTAATGTAGTGGAGGCTTGTTCCAGCTTCAACAGGATAAAGTTTGCTGACTCACTATTCTTTATTAGAATTAGAATATTACAGCGCAGTACAGGCCCTTTGGCCCTCGATGTTGCACCGACCTGTGAAACCATCTGACCTACACTATTCCATTTTCATCGATATGTCTATCCAATGACCACTTAAATGCCCTTAAAGTTGGTGAGTCTACTACTGCTGCAGGCAGGGCGTTCCACGCCCTTACTACTCTGCGTAAAGAAACTACCTCTGACGTCTGTCCTATATCTATCACCCCCTCAACTTAAAGCTACGTCCCCTCGTGTTTGCCATCATCATCCGAGGAAAAAGACTCACTATCCACCCTATCTAACCCTCTGATTATCTTGTATGTCTCTATTAAGTCACATCTCCTCCTCCTTCTCTCCAACGAAAACAACCTCAAGTCCCTCAGCCTTTCCTCGTAAGACCTTCCCTCCATACCAGGCAACATCCTAGTAAATCTCCTCTGCAGCCTTTCCAAAGCTTCCATATCCTTCCTATAATGCGGTGACCAGAACTGCACGCAATACTCAAGGTGTGGCCTCACCAGAGTTTTGTACAGCTGCATCATGACCTCGTGGCTCCGAAACTCGATCCCCCTACTAATAAAAGCTAACACACCATATGCCTTCTTAACAGCCCTATTAACCTGGGTAGCAACTTTCAGGGATTTATGTACCTGGACACCAAGATCTCTCTGCTCATCTACACTACCAAGAATCTTCCCATTAGCCCAGTACTCTGCATTGCTGTTACTCCTTCCAAAGTGAATCACCTCACACTTTTCCACATTAAACTCCATTTGCCATCTCTCAGCCCAGCTCGGCAGACTATCTATGTCCCTCTGTAACCTACAACACCCTTCGGCACTATCCACAACTCCACCGACCTTAGTGTCATCCGCAAATTTACTAACCCACCCTTCTACACCCTCATTCAGGTCATTTATAAAAATGACAAACAGCAGTGGCCCCAAAACAGAACCTTGCGGTACACCACTAGTAACTAAACTCCAGGATGAACATTTGCCAACCACCACCCTCTGTCTTCTTTCAGCTAGCCAATTTCTGATCCAAAGCTCTAAATCACCTTCAACCCCATACTTCTGTATTTTCTGCAATAGCCTACCGTGGGGAACCTTATCAAACGCCTTACTGAAATCCATATACACCACATCCACGGCTTTACCCTCATCCACCTGTTTGGTCACCTTTGCGAAAAACTCAAGGTTTGTGAGGAAAGACCTACCCTTCACAAAACCGTGCTAACTATCGCAAATGAACTTATTCTTTTCAAGATGATTATAAATCCTATCTCTTATAACCTTTTCCAACATTTTACCCACAACCGAAGTAAGGCTCACAGGTCTATAATTACCAGGGCTGTCTCTACTCCTTCTTGAACAACGGGACAACATTTGCTATCTTCCAGTCTTCCGGCACTACTCCTGTCGACAATGACGACATAAAGATAAAGGACAACGGCTCTGCAATCTCCTCCCTGGCTTCCCAGAGAATCCTAGGATAAATCCCATCTGGCCTAGGGGACTTATCTATTTTCACGCTTTCCAAAATTGTTAACACCTCCTCCTTGTGAATCTCAATCCCATCTAGCCTAGTAGTCTGTATCTCAGTAATCTCCTCGACAACATTTTCTTTCTCTACTGTAAATACTGACAAAAAATATTCATTTAACACTTCCCCTATCTCCTCTGATTCCACACAAAACTTCCCACTACTATCCTTGACTGGCCCTATTCTAACTCTAGTCATTCTTTTATTCCTGATATACCTATAGAAAGCCTTAGGGTTTTCTTTGATCCTATCCGCCAATGACTTCTCATGTCCTCTCCTTGCTCTTAGCCCTCCCTTTAGATCCTTCCTGGCTAGCTTGAAACTCTCAAGCGCCCTGACTGAGCCTTCACGTCTCATCCCAACATAAGCTGCCTTCTTCCTCTTGACAAGCGCTTCAACTTATACAATATCAATTTATACAGTATCATTTTGAACTAACTAGCTATCACCAAGCTTTCTGGCAGATTCTTACATGTGACCTGCCCCCTCTATTTAACAGTATTACCTTAAACTATACTCATAAAACAAAAGACCAAGAAATGTACATCATCTCAGTTCATTTTAAAGGGTCGCCTCCCCCCCCACCCCCCAATTCAGGTATCGAAAGCTGGAACATGAAGCAACTCATCTCAATTCCTGATCCTTTCTTTTCCATTTCTAACCCTTCCTTGAATAATTGCCCAATACTAAATGATTTGCCTCCAGCAAGGCCCCTGGTTTTACTTCTATACCAGCACCTCTGACTTGAGATTGAAAACTTGCTGCCAGAGGGGCACGGTTTTAATGGAAGGACCACTACTTGGCTGAGGCAGTCAACTATGGATGGCTCTGCTCTGTCTGAACCTTGGCCCCAATACTAAACTCCAATCCAGTTTCCCAGACTGTTATCAATCGTATCCCAACAGGAAATCTCAATCACCAATTCATTGTTCTCCAGCCCTACTTCCTCTCCATAATCCACATAGGACTATGATGAATAGATTAACTAGTGATAGTTTGGGACTACAGTGTGCTGATATGAAATTTCCTTCAGCAGTCACATAACGGCTGACCATTTACAATAAACAATCCAGTTGAACGAAGATTCATCCCAAACACAGCAAATTTAAGTACCTAGTTTGATATTGGGGGGGGGGGGGGGGGGGGGGGAAGTAAACTATAGTTTAATTGCTAAATGTAGAAACAGAATGCTGGAAACTCAGGCTAGGCAGCAGCTATGAGTTTGATTTAAAAAAGGTCATTGATCCTAAATGTTAACAGCTTATAGTTCCAAAGTTTTTTCATCTGATTTTTGGCATTGCTGTACTTTTCTTTAAAAGAAAAAAAGCTACATGGACAGGAATGATGTTAGTTACAAAAATATAGTTAATTTCCACACTTACAAATCAGTTTACAGGTTGTAAACAAAAAATGCTGGAACCACTCAGCAGCTCTGGCAGCATCTGTGGAAAGAGAAGCAGAGTTAACATTTCGGGTCAGTGACCCTTCATCGGAACTGACAAATTGTCAATTCCGGTGAAGGGTCACTGACCCGAAAGGTTAATTCGGCTTCTCTTTCCACAGATGCTGCCAGACCTGCTGAGTGGTTCCAGCATTTTTTGTTTTTATTTCAGATTTCTAGCATTCGCAGTATTTTGCTTTTAACTTACAGGTTTTACTTGCTTCAGGTGTAATTATATTGATGACAAATGATATCCCAAAAAATGTGGGGGTGCCTGGGAAGACAGACAGCAAGTACATGGTGACAACTGTTAACTAATGGAAAGCAATTTGTGAATTGTTAAAGATTTACCAATTATTGAATGTCAATTTTGTCACACCAAGCATTAGAAAACCTTTGCAGATGGAAAGTCACTTGCTCTATGCAGAGTTTGTGTTGATAATGCCTAAAATCACAAGGCTAAGGTGAAAGACTGATCACAAATAACTGCCCATTTCTGTACAAGAACTTGCATCTATAATGGTGCTTTTCATGTCAGGATCTCAAAGCATTTCAGCACCAGTTAAACACTTAAAGACTGCAGTCTTTATTGCAATGGAAGCAAAAATTATGGATTGACTAAATCTGGAAGAAAAACTAGGCTCAAGATTCAAACAACGAGCTTATGTACATGAGGGTGTAGTCTTATGCAACTGAGTAAAATTTCATTAAATATTTGGTTCTATATATAATTACAGTACAGAAACTCATTAGAGTCAGTGGCTGTAGCAAGTATCTTTGGATTGCTCAAACAGGATCTGACAATCTGGTGGAGAAAAAGAATATAACCTTACACATCAGAGCTAAAGCGAGTCAATTTAGGGCAATGTCATGAAGTATTGGACATTTGACTTCTCCCAAAAAGGCCGTTTTGGATGGGGAGAGATGGTCAATTGAAAATTTCAGAGAATTGATACTTTTGTTAACTAAGGGTCATTGAACCAGTGGTTAGATGGAGTGAAGTAACAGCAGTCCTCATTTTATGGAATGGCAGAACAGCCTAATCTTGTTCCCACCTTGGATGACTCAAGTTCTTAGCAAATCTGAATTTAGGATGGCATTGGCCAGCTGCCTTAAAGAAAAAAAAGTCCAAGTGGGCTCCAATTATGCCAGGTTGGCTTTTGTTCAGCACATTTGATCCCTGAATAACTAAACATTTTATGACAATCAGGCCACCATGCAATGTGTAGACAAATTTCCAGTAGAGATGCTAGCAACAAGTTCCACACTAAGAATAGACAGGCAAAGCCTAGTCCAAAAAAAAAAAAAAAAAATAAATCAGCTTTCATCCCCAGAAGAGAAAGATGGGGAGGCAGACAGTTCACATTTGCAGTTACCTCTAATAGTCAGTGTATAGCCAAAAGGTGGAGGGAAGCCAGCCATTTTACACTAGCAAAGATACTACAGCCAGATGCCAATGGTCTTTGTCTGCTCAAGGAAAGGATGCAAGGTTGGGGCCATGCACCATAATCCAAGGGAGTAGGGTGAACTTCAGGCAATAATGCTTCAGCCAAGTCAAGTGACAACCAGTTAAACTTTTACACATTTTAGGTAGCACTAGTCTCAAACTTGGCTTGAAGAATTTGTTAGTGGGGTAGAAGTACGAAACACTAGCAATAAAAAAGTGACTAATTATGAAAAAGGCAAAGATGGATGCTTCAGTCTATTAATTGGATAAATAGGAATGGCAGTTGCCCAGAGTTCCTTGAGGGGTACCTCAAATACAATTTGGATATGCAGTCCAACTGAACTGGAAAATGTTTTATTTTAAGCAAAGTTGCATTTCAATAATATGAATGGTTATTTAGATACTGTTCTGATTGACAAGCAAAGAGGCTTGGGACCACACCAACTCAATTGACGAAACATTAGCACAAATCAGAACTGCAGGTGGTAGGAGAATGGTGGGGATGTGGTAGGGAATATGGGATTAATGTAGGATTAGTCTCAATGGGTGGTTGTTGTTCAGCACAGGCTCGGTGGGCCGGTTTCAATGCTGTATCTCTATGACTCTGACTTTATGCCAAGCTGTTTATAGCATTAGCTAGAAGCATCTGAGATCATAAGCTATTAAATGGTTTTGATGTAAACAAACAGTGGTGCAGTGGTTAGCACCGCAGCCTCAAAGCTCTAGGGACCCAGGTTAGATTCTGGGTACTGCCTGCGTGGAGTTTGCAAGTTCTCTGACCGTGTGGGTTTTTGCCAGGTGTTCCAGTTTCCTCCCACAGCCAAAGACTTGCAGGTTGATGGGTAAATTGGCCATTATAAATTGCCCCTAGTGTAGGTAAGTGGTAGGGAATATGGGATTACTGTAGGGTTAGTATAAATGGGTGGTTGTTAGTCAGCACAGACTCAGTGGGTTGAAGGGCCTGTTTCAGTGCTGGATCTCTAAATAAAAAAAGATAATGAGTTAATAATTAGCTTTTAATTAACAAATTGATCCATTCATTTGATAGAGACTAACAATTCCAAGCACAATACAAGCAATAATTATTGCTGAACCACCAATCAGCAGCAATGGCCAATAGGATATCGCTTTGATATCTACAAGAAAAAAAAAGATAGTAAACATATTTCAGAATTACTGCTTGAAAAATAGCTCTAGAAATGATTCTTCACCTTTCATAATCTGGTTTTCCACTGTAGGGATTTCTGCCACGATTACCACTGCTCCAGATGATACAGATCCATGCAGATGGTGCTCTGTATCAGCACTCCGACCTGCAGTTGCATACAACTAGTCAGTAGAGTACTTCAGGAAACATCAAGTTTTATTCTAATCTTAATGCCTTACCCATTCGTTGTTTTCCTGGTACACATTGCCCAGGGCAGAGGAGCCCATTTACTGGTTCCTTCCTGCACAAGACTACACTGCAATGAAAGTACACCTAAAAAGAGAAAAAAAAAAGCATAGCAGGGCAGCAAATGGAAAGAACTGAAACACATTGCACTGAAGCAATCCTCACCTGTCCCAAGGCATCAATGCTTCCCAAGGCAAAAGCAAATGTCTTGACTTCAAACCTTTTGTAGTGAGTAGGATAGCTGACCCTCTCATTACTTGTTACTGGATGGAAGATAGTCATATGCAAATCGGCATGGTTCTCACAGCTATTAACAAAAAGTACCTGGATTAAGTAAGGAAAGTCATTTGCTTCTTTTTAAGAAGAGAGCAGCTCATACTTGCCTGTTGATGACAATAGGCCACTGTGGAATGCTATGTCTGTCTGGTGATGCAGTTGCCCAGCAATCCTGCAGGAACAGTTCAATTTGTGGATCTTCATTGTACAACAGTTGTACTTCAAAGTAGAGGGGATCAGTTAGGTACTTCACTACTGGATAATCAGCTTCTCCATACAGCTTAACGTAAGACATATCTGCAAGCATCCAAGCAAATTGAATGTTCCCAGGGCAGCAGCAGAGGGTGGAGGGGAAAAAAAAAAAAGAAATGCTCCCATTTCAAATTCATTCCAGCTATTTAAGTTAGATGATTAAATTAGTGGTTTTATACTAGCTCCATGTAAAATAGCTTTACACCAAATATCAAGTACAAGATTTACCTTTGGCAAGGTGCATAACCAAGACAATAGGTCCATATCCAGGTACAACAGTTGGCTGAGGATTTACTTGGTGCTCAAACTGAAGATGCAGTGAGTCATTTACACGGTAATGACAGGATATTGCAAGCCTAGGAGGAGCAAAGATGTTACTTGCTATTCATTTAACCACACAAAAAAAAGCTGCTCAGATTCTTACCGATATATTGGATCACTGGCTGGTGCTGATTTTTTGAAATACACCACTTCATTCTCATAGATCATGTAATCCCCCTCAAACTACCAAGAGAAACCAAAATTAGTCTGTCACCAGATGCTTGCTGAACCTTTAATCTAGGCCAATTTATATTTCAACAGAAGTCTACTTGTTGGCTTACCCTTCTACTTGTTCCACATGAATTGGCAGAAAATTCAAAGGTGGCTTTGAATTCATCACTCTCTTTTGGTCCACAGGTTTTATCTTTCAGCATCATTTTACCATTGACACCCAACAATGCTTCAAGTTTTAAAGCAGTAATGACAATTCTTCCATTTGGGAAACAAGCTGAGGGGAAAAAAAAAAAAGTAGTCAGTATGCTATCAATATGCAAGAAATTGGTTATGAGTGAAAAAACCCCCAGAGCTTACTTATGAAGTCAGTTACAGGAAAACTGCAGGAAACAGAAAAGTTGGCTAGCACATCCAGAGTTTTGTTATCCTTCAGTTTGAAGTCAAATCTGTTTCGAAGGCCTTGCTTGTTTATTGCCTGTAATGAAGCCACAATTAAAAATCAGGACCAGCTCAAAAGTTAAGCCAAGACACTAGTTCAAAGCAGCTTACCTCATGGACAACTTCAGCTGCAGCATGTGGAATTGAGAGTATTAAGTGGGTACCATTATCACTGAAGATATAACCATACTGCTCAGCAGAGTGAGGGGTTAGTCGTACATTCCCAATAAAAGGAATCCAATACTGATCCAAGGTTCCATGTGTTACTACCAGGGTCATGTTTGCTTCATCACAAAAGCCATTTGCCATAGGAAGTACTAAGAAGTGAACATTTTATAGTATTACTCAAAGCATTTAAAAATCATTTCTTCCTTGTGTAGATTAAGAGCACTCACCTATTTTATGCTGATATTTTAAATGAGCTACATGCGTGAATGTTACATTTTCAGGTACCACAGTCAGCGTGTAGATGATGTCAAGGGTATATTGTTCAACACCATCTCCTATATACTAAAAGGAAACACAAGAGGGATGAGTCACAGTCAAGCAGTGTGGAAACATACATTGCTCCAATATTCCATTACCTTTCTGTCTACAGCTGGTGCCTCCATTGGAACTTCAAGAATGAAGATTCTATTTAGGGTTGTCTCATTTGTGGTAGTCCCATTGTACACATTAAACACCTGCTTTGCTTCATCCACAGGGAAGGATTGAGAGCCCAGAGTGAGTTTTTTTAGTTCTACATCAGGGAGGAAGTTGCCTAGTGTGACATTGAATAGCCATTGCTCAGGAATGGTATCTGGAAAAAAAAATAGGAACAATTGAATTGTACACTGGAATCTTTGTGTAGTAAGTCCACTTAACCCAAGTAGGGTGAATTGGTTTTTCATGTGCATAGGCAGTTTCACTGCATGGGCAATTAGCAAGTAGTGTGGCCAAATTTAGCAACTTGGATCTAGACTTGGAAATTACAAAAGCACACACTGGACAGTTTGTCAGCAGAATTTGAAGGGCATTTCACTTTTAGGACTGCATTTTAATTCACCCAGCATTGAGAACCTAAAGCAAAAGTGTCCATTTTTTTCTATTATAAAATGCCATGGACATATACATATAAACTGCCAGGTTGGACAACTTATTAGCAACATATGTGGATTCTCAGACACCTGAGCTCAAATATCTGTTTTAGCCTGTATCCACATGCTAGATGAAGCATGTCTGCTTGATAAATCCAAATTTACTAGTCTAAATCTCCATCCTTGTCAGAGTGGCACAATGTGTACTTGCTACAGGATTTCTGTAACAACTCCAAGGCTTTCGATAGCACCTCCCAAAGCTAGTAACTCAATAAAAAGAATAAGTGCAGCAGGTACAAGGGATCACGTCACCTCATTAGCCTGACTTGGACAGACATCAGCTCCTTCATCTGGAACTTTAATGCAAGGAACTCAAAGCATTATGGTAGCAGCTTTACTGCATGCACTGCAGTGGTTCAAGGTGCCCTGAGCAGGCTGCCAATTATGGATGGTGAAGGTTAGTAATACCTACATCCAAGTAATGAATTCAAAGAAAATACTTCTGCACATTAAATGGTTTTTCATTAATTACAAACTTGCTTACCATTAGGCAGGGTATGCCATTTTACATTAGTACATACCATCAGTGAGAACAAGGGGCTGAGGAATAAAGGGAGTTGTAACTGGATGGATCACATTGATTTTATTCAGTCCCCATGCCTCATCTTCCCACAGGTGTTCCAAGAACAGATTAATGCTGTACTTTATACCATATTGTCCATTCTGCACATGGCTCTGAAAAGTAATAATTCAACTGTTAAAATTGGGACAGAGCAATATTTAAATATGTGCTAGAGTTCAGGCTCAACAAGCCACTGGAGGTAGACTTTTGGAAATTTTAAACCAGCTCAAGGACAAACCCTCCACTTTAAGCTTGCTTTTATTTAATCTCAGGTTGAACAATACACTATACTAAGGCATCACAAAATCATTGACTAGATTAAGTTGCTATGCAAGTGGAACTGGACAAAATTAGAGCTAAACGAAGGATGGTGGTAATGCTGCTAGATGTCTATGGATACTCTGCTTTAAAATTTCAATAGGATAGCCCTAGATTTAGAGTTCATAAAAATCAAATCTTGTTAAGCCAAACCAATAACAAGCATTGGATGGCTGGTCTTCAGACAAATGGATTCAGAATGATATCTTCATTTTAAAAGAAATAATGTTTTGTAACCCAACTTTTGAAAACAGAAGCCAATACCATGACAAGTTCAGATTTGCTTCAAGGCAGGTATAACAACTTCAAATGGGTTGCAGTCTCAAATGAAGTTGCATCCAATGCATTTGAATCCAAAGAGCATATATGGCGGATAAGATACCTGCAAAGCAAAAATTCAATTCTTCACTAACCTTATAGTATCCATCCTGTGCTCCAATTGGGACCCTTATAGCAAGAGCTGTATCATTTTTATCTAGAGTATAGTTTCTTTCTGCCATTCTTGCGGGGTCCAACTTTATGCCATTTACTCCCATGGAGGTGTTGTCTTGATAAACTGCACTGGTCACAATTGGAGTGAAGATTCTTGGCACTGTCCACAGGATTAGGTCATCAGTGAATGTAATACCATCTGAAGAAAAAAATGCATTATGTTGATTTGACAAGGTGTCTTTAACCCAGGTACAGCAAGAGCAATAATTATTCCAGTTAGAATGCAAATGGAATTCTCCTACATAGTGCAGAGAATTCAGTACTGTAGATGACAAGATCTGGATAGTTACAGAAAGTGGTTAGCTAACCTACAGTTAAACAACCACAGGCTCAAGTGCCTAGATAGGCTAACATTTGCTTCAAATTGTTACACAACTATATCCAGTTTTAGATGGCTTGATCTAATCATTCTCCTGAAAAATGAAGGATGGCTGGTTTTATTGAAAGAAAATAGAAGTTTATCATTTGATTTCTTACCAAGAGGACAAGCCATTGCAGTGTCAATTACAAGAATCATCCAATGCTGCTTGAAAAAGGTACTTGATCGGATGACAGACAAGGGCACACCTTGGACCTAATTGAAAAGGGGGTGTGGGGGGGGGGAAAAAAAAAAAGAGAAAAAAGAAAAAAAAAGTCATTGAATATAAAAATGTCAAAAAACAAATGCTATTAGTCAGTCAAGAAAGTCACTTGAAGTGGAAGATTAGTGAACTCACTAGAACTATTTGAGCCTCATTTGCATCATAAGGAGCACGAAGCAATATGCGAGACATTGTTGTGTTGATTCCATAGTTCATCTGATGTGCTTCTCTCACGGTCATACTCCGTTTGTCATCAGCAATGTGAAATACCACTTGCCATATTCCACTTTCCGCAGTAGTTGCCTAGATGAACAGTAGAAACCAAAGATTGGAAGAGTCCATTTAACTGAATATTGGGTATCATGCACTTCTAACCATTATTCCAATGGGAAATAGAGCTTCAGAAGTTTAACTTTCCCCCAAATCTGAAGATTTAACATGCAGCATCCATTCATTAAATGTTTTGTACAATTCTTTGAAAGAGATAGCTTAAAAATAAAGTTACTTACTACTGGAAATACTGAAGCCCAATCTTCATCTTGGGCATAATCTTTAATGGTTGGTATAGTCTTTTGTACAGACACCTGTGCATGATCATGCCAAATTAGTGCATTTTCAAGTGCTGAAATTTTACTTACTAGTTACATGTCTACAGTTGCAAAAGATCACTGGGAAAGTGACAGTAATACAGCACAATTTCAATCAGCCCAACTATAGAAATCAAAAAAAGATACATGATTAGGCTATTTAGATTAGGCCACAAAATTGTCTCCAAAGAATAAAAATGTCCAGAGAATCCACTGGATATACTAGTGGAAACAGGTAGAGGACTTGGTAGTTTAATCAGAACTACTTACTAAATTTACAACTAAAAATCAATTCTGATGCAACGTTTAGTGCAGGCTACTACTCTACTAGACCCACAGATGTAACAAAAGTAGCAAATATTTATCAAAAAATGCTAACTAAAAACACAGATCACTGACAATTTTAAGTGTGTAACCTCCATTTGCAGTCTGGGTGGTTGAGAGTTCAATATTGCTGTTTTTACCTGCATGTAGTTGTCTTCACAGTATATTTCTCTTGCAGCCCATGGTGAGTACATACAGGACAGTGTTTGAATATACGTTGAAGCTATTGTGTCAGTTTCTGATACTTTTATTTGTATAGTGAGATTGAATTGCTCATCATTCTGCAAACAAATTGCAAATGCAATTAATGGAATCAAGATGGATCAAATATTAAGTTTCCCAACTGCCTATACTCAGACATTAAAAAAAAAGGACCCATGAGCTATAATTCTGGAACAGCTGTATATTGTGCATTCCTAGGAGATCACAACTTCCATTCAATATCCCCATATGGTGAATTGAAAGTTTTATGTATCCTTTCATGATGTAGTACATTAAACCTCAAACATCTGATTCCAGTTGGGAGCATATTTCTTCTCTCCCCACCATTCCCACTCCTACTGTTCAAGGGCATAGTTTCTTAGAACAGGAAATTTGGATAGCATTTAGAAACCTTTCAAACTTTAGTAACCTGCATTTGCCTTGTAATGTATTCAATAAAACATTGGCAGTAGCATTATTTGAATCTGACTCTCCAATCAAGAAGCTATATTTAAAATCTCACTATGCAAATCTATACTAGATGCTTCTAAAAAGGTACTTACCAAAATATGGACACAACAACTAAGGACAGAGGCACGGAATTCAACATTCCAGTGATCCACTACAACTGTATAACCACACTGTGATGCAAACCTTGGTGTAACAGGAAAGATATAACCAGACTGATCTGAGAAAGCAAAGTAAATCAGTTATCAACCAAACTTTTTTTTTTTTTTTTTTTTTGCATAGAGCAGAAAATTTGAACAGCTGAATTTTTCTTTTTTTATATAAATGGGGTCAAGGATTTCCTCCTGGAGAATCCCTGCTGAAGGAGTTGCATTTGTATGTTGGTGTTGGGGGTGGAAAGGAAAAAAGGAAAAAAAGGAAAAAGTTCACCCATTAGTTTCTTCAGGTTAACGAGTAATGTGGTTTCCCTCACTATTTTATTACAATAAGTGTTACTTTGCAAGTGGCATAAACAAGTTTGTTAAATCACATGTGGCAGTTGTTCAAGTGACTAGATCAAGTGTCCTCCAGACATTTAAAAAAAAACAGACAATTACAGCTTTCTATACACAAGGTCTGACTATGTCATGCATTAAAGTTACAATTGTTAGAAAGAAACAGCTATCTGGTTCAACAAGACGTTGGGATTGGCAGGGGTGGGAGGGTGCACTCTAGTAGTACAGGGTATGAATTGAGAAACAGTTATATTAGCTGGTATGGAATCAAGATGCCTCACCATCATTTTACATTGCCATGAAGTATTGTAAGCACAATAGAAACCTTGGAAGGTGAAGTAAAGTCAATTTTAGGGTAGCCAACCAAGTTGCCTTTTGAAACAAGATCAGCAAGGACTTAAAGCGAGAGATCAGAATACCTACTGCATTATACATCACAAGCTATGTTTAAGTTTGCTGGATGTTAAGCTATGAATGGCATGTACTGTATCCAATTAATTTAACAGGCCAAAATTAAGACAGTGTGCATATTTTAAAAAATTGACAAACTTAAAGACCAGTGAGTAAGCAATATAATAGGAGGCAACCTTACCAAAAAAAAAAGAGATTATCTTGGTTCCAGAAGCTGTTCCAGCCAGTCTTCCATGAGGGATTTTTCTCCAACTCCCTTAATAGTTGTTGATTCCCTTAATGCTATTGTAACCCTTCTTTATTGCTCAACTTTCCAATACTACTGAAGACTTTTTTGTTGCAGCTGTTTTGCAATCAGCTTCATCAGTTATCTTTGGCCTAGCATATAGTTTCCCTTTCTGAAAGGAATTAACTTCAGGAGCCTATACCACAGATGTTCCAAAATGTTACCTACTTAAATATTTCTAAACCTACATTTTAAGCTTTCAGCCATTTGCACACAGTTATAAAAAAAAATGCAACACTCCAATTAAAATCAGGGCTGCCACAGAAATACAAACTAATCTTCCATCCCAAGACATTCAATACAGGATTTAAAAAAAAAAAAGAGAGCTTTCTGATACTTCGTCAGCCAATAGCATTCAGGCAGAGGGCACTGCTCTTCAAATATGCCTTGGATTGCTAGATAGTGTAATGTTATGATTTGCTGGGACACAAGAGGTTGCCAACCTAGATGTACTTAAACTGCACCTGGCAACCAGTAGATCAGGTTTGATCACTTTAGACTGCATTACTTCTGGCATGCACAGCTGAATATTTTCACAATTCCAGGATTACTTTAAACTCCTTCCTGCCATCATTATGCCAACAAAAATCTAGTTCATATAGAGCCTCCCAAAATGCTCCATTGCCTTATTCAAAGAATTTGGCAAGAAGCTAAGAACTATTACCCATTCTTTTGGCCTTCTCAACTAAGGCTCACAAACTACTATTTCAGCTTCAGCTAGAGTATTGCATCCAATTCTGGGTACCACACTAAAGGTGTGAGGGCATTGGGGCAAGTGCAGAAAAGATTCATGATAATTGTTCCAGGGACAAAAAACTTCAGTTATGAAAATAGATTGGAGAAGTTGGGACTGTTTTCCTTAGAGAAGGAAAGCAGATGTGATAGAGGTATTCAAAAATCATGAAGGTCTAGACAGTAGATAGATAAACTGTTCCCACTCGTGAAAAGATCCAGAATGAAGGTGCAAATTTAAAGTAATAGTGAAAAGCAAAAAAAAAAGCTTTTTCACACAGTAAGTGGCTAAGGTCTGGAATGCATTGAGTGTGGGGTGGAGGCAGGGTCAATTGAAGGATTCAAAAGGGAACTAGACAGTTATAATGAAAAGAATGAATGTGCAGGGCTATAGGGAGAAGTCAGGGGAACGGCACTAAATGAATTGCTCTTTTGGAGAGTCGGTGCAAATATGGGCTGAATGGCCTCCTTCTGTACTGTAACAATTGAGATACTATTTTTCATATGAATGGTATAGCCCTACTTTTTTTTGAAAAAAAGCCATTCTAAAAACAAAACTGTCCAGCTACCAGCAAGTTAAAACAAAAATGATCCAATACTTATGCATCCAGTATTGGAATTCCACCACTCTGGCTTCCCTATTGACAGTAGCTCAAGTTACTAACAATGCTTCTGCATCTTTTGGAAGAGGTGTCAACCGTTCTTATCCTTCACCACCCCAGCCCCTCCTCTGCTTCTCTTCTCCCCCCCCCACCCCCACCACCCTCCCCAAAAACACCACTTGTTCATCCAGATGCCATCAATACATCCTCTTTAATTGCTTTACATCCCATTGATCTTGCCTGGTCAGCCAAAATCAGTAGCCACTTAAATGGTATCTACACTAGCTCAGCAATAGAGAGCTGAGAAAACATTGGCCAGAGTAAACATACTATTTTATGCATAGATTTTTGGTGCCCAATTCCCTGTTGGATTTTGAGTAACAGATTGGCTATCAGATACTCTTATCACTCCCAAGACCAGATCCATCCTATTCAGTTTCCACTAGCTCAGTGCAGTCACCCTGGCTCAAACAGCAACATACAGCCTTCAAGTTCCACATTCCAGCCATCTATGTCACAATCACTCACCTTCATACATCTGGTTTCTAATTTTGTGATGGTCACTTCAAACACCATTTACTTCACTACATTACACATTTAAAAAGATCAAGAAAAGTACAGACCAGATTAAAAGTGTTTTACCAATTAATGGCACATTAAAAATATTAACTCACAGCTAATCAACTCACTTCTCAAAAGGAATCAAGTGAACTGAATGCAGTTCTAGACAGTTCCGAAGGTCAGAGACCTGAAACGTTAACTGTTTCCCGCCACAGATGCTGCTAGACCTGAGGGGTATTTCCAACACTGTTTTTATTTCAGATTTCCAGCATCCACAGTATTGTTTTTTTTTCTATATCACTTTAGTTTGGCCCAAACTCTGATCTACCAATATGCGGATGTTAAAGCGGTGACTTTTACACCTCAGGGGTTTAAAGATTTAATATATTAACACCATTACTGCACAGGCAAAGTAACTCATCCTCAGATTAAGGGACGATGAAGGACTCCAGATTGTGGGATCCGAGACGGTCTAATTCGGCTCCACCAAATTAGTACTGAGACAAGGAACCGAGGACCGTTACATGGAGACAGATCCCAAAGTAACGGCAGTGAACTTACCGACAACGCTAATCTGCCAAAACTTGCCAACAAGAAAGTGTTTATTCAATCCAACCCAAAAGACAGCATCACGGCATTCAGTCTTCAGAAAACCTAGAGAAACGGATCAGAGGAGCTCCTTAATATAAAACACGAGTCCATCGGACGCGACACATGGGCTTTGTACGAACTCTAACCTGGAGGCGCAGTTTGCATCCAGACTTCAGGGACTATCGCAGTCACCGACAGTAACAAGCTGTGAAACAAACGGAGCAACCATAAGTAAAAGGTGGGAAATGTCCTCCAGGTTCCAACTTTCACATTGAAAGACTTACCCAAATAACAAGACAGGTGCCATAATCCAACTCCTGTCCCGAAACTGCCCAGGCCGCGTCTTTAACTGTTTTCCTCCTGCAACAGAACTAAAAAGCAGACACATTCCTACTGAAATGGTGAAAGGAGTGAGGGGGCGCGCGCCATTTAACCCGGGCCCCGGTCCCGGGCTCAGCGTCACGCGCTCATTAGCAGCAGCGCCGGCACCTGGTGCTGATCGCGGTGAACCTAGTTTTCATTGCATGAGTCAGTGTCCACTGTTGCGCCAGTCTTCTTTGCTGTCGCTCATTTGATAGCAGTGACGTCTCCGAGTCAGCTTGTTTTGGTTTCAAGTCCTACTTCAAGTTTTGAATGCAAAAAAAAAAGCCTGACAGTCAATGTAGTACTGAGGGAGTGCTGCATTGTTGGAGGTGCTGCCTCTGAGGTGAGATGTTAAACAGTATGCCCTTTCAGGTGTGTGCACACTAGGGTTCAGCTGTAGTACCAAGGTTTGTTATCTAATGGATAGAGGAATGACAGTGATGCTCCACACTCTGGACTGCACATCCTGTACCATGTGCGAACTCCAGGACTTCTTGGATCCTAGATAACCATATGTGCAGGAAGTGTCGTCAGTTTCAGCAGCTTGAGCCCTGGGTTTTGGAACTTGAGCAGCAGCTGATAATACTGTATTACATTCATGAGGATGAGAGCTATGTGCATAACACGTTCATAGATGTGGTCACCCCACAGCTTAAGAGTATGCAGGGAGAGAGGGCAGGGGTGACCACCAGGCAGCCAAAAAGAATCAGGTAAGTTGTGCATGTCCAACAGGTATTCAGTTCTGAATACTGAGGAAAGTGATGCTTTACCTGGGGAGTGCAGCCAAAGCCAAGTCCAAGGCACCATGGGTGGCTCAGCTGCACAGTGGGGTATAGGGAAGACTTTAAGAGCCCTAGTGATAGGTGATTCAATAGTCAGGGGAACAGACAGGCGTTTCTGTGGCCACAGACGTGAATCGAAGATGGTGTATTGCCTCCCTGGTGCCAGGGTCAAGGATGTCACTGAGCGGCTGCAGAGCATCCTGAAGTGGGAGGGTGAACGGCCAGCAGTTGTGGTTCACATTGGAACCAACAACAAAGGTAGAAAGAGGGATGTGGTCCTGCAGTCAGAATTCATGGAGCTAGGTAAGAAATTAGCAAGCAGGACCTCAAAAGTAGTAATCTTCGGATTACTCCCAGTGTCACGTGCAAGTGAGTATAGAAATAGAAGGATAAGACAGATGAATTCGTGGCTGGAAAGATGGTGCAGGAGGGAGGGCTTTAGATTCCTGGGACATTAGGACCGGCTCTGGGGGAGGTGGGACCGGTACAGGCCAGACGGATTGCACCTGAATAGAGCCGGGACTGAGTTCCTTTCGGGACATTTCCTAGTGCTGTTGGGGAGGGTTTAAACTAGTTTGGCAGGGGGATGGGGACCTGAGAGTAGACTCAGTTGGGACAAAATCTGAAATTAAAATGGAGGGTGGAAAATTAATGGATGAGTCTGGAAGACAGAGGAAACAAAGGTAGGAAAATAAAAAAAAAAGTTTGGCAGTGCCCAAGGGTATTTATTTTAATGCAAGGAGTATAGCAAACAAAGCAGATGAGCTGAGGGCACAGTTAGAGACGTGGTAGTATGATATAGCTATTACAGAAACATGACTTAAGGAGGGATAGGAATGGCAGCTCAATGTCCTTGGTTACAGGGTTTTCAGACGCGATAGGGAGGGGGATAAGAAAGGAGGGGGAGTGGCAACTTTGGTCAAGGAAACTATTACAGCTGTGAGGAGGGATGATATGTTGGAAGGTTCATCAAATGAGGCCATATGGATTGAGCTAAGGGACAATCACAGTGCTGGGAGTGTACAATAGACCCCCAAACAGTCAGAGAGTGATAGAAAAGCAGATATGTAGGCAAATCTCAAAAGTGCAATCGAGCAGTAATAGGGGATTTTAACTACCCCAATATTAACTGGGATAGTTTTAGTGTGAAAGGAATTGAGGGAGCAGAATTCCTGAGGTGCATTCAGGAGAACCTTTTTGCCCAGTATGTAGCAAGTCCAACAAGAGAGAGCACAGTTCTAGACTTAGTTTTAGGAGATGAAGATGGGCAGGTGGAAGGAGTGGCAATGGGAGAGCATTTTGGTGGTAGTAATCATAATTCAGTCAGTTTTAACATAATTATGGAAAAGGACAGAGATAGAACAGGTGTGAGAGTTCACAATTGGGGCAAGGCCAATTTTAATAAACTGAGGAGTGATTTAGCGAAAGTGGACTGGAAACAGCTACTTGAAGGTAAATCAGTGTCAGAACAGTGGGAGGCATTCAAAGGAGAGATTCAAGGGGTTCAGGGTAAACATGTTCCCACAAAGAGAAAAGGTGAGACGGCCAAATCTAGAGCCCCATGGATGTCAAGGCGCCTACAGGGTAAGATAAGGCAGAAAAGGAAAGCTTATGTCCGACATCGAGAACTCAATACTACAGAAAGCCGAGAGAAGTATAGAAAGTGGAGAGGTGAAATCAAAAAGGAAATTAGGAAAGCAAAGAGTGGGCATGAAAGAATATTGGCAAGCAAAATCAAGGTGAACCCAAAGATGTTTTATCAATACATTAAGAGAAAGAGGATAAGTAAGTAGAGAGTAGCGCACTTAAAAGACCAAAAAGGTAACCTATGTATACGGGCGGAAGTTGTTGGTATGGTTCTTAATGAATCTTTTGCGTCTGACCACAAAAGAGGGGGACGATGCAGATATTGCAGTTGAGGATGAGTGTGAAGTATTGGATGTGATAAACATAGGGAGAGAGGAAGTATTAATGGGATTAGTATCCTTGAAAGTTCATAAATCTCCAAGGCCAGCTGAAATGTACCCTAGGCTGTTAAAAGAAGCAAGAGAGGAAATAGCAAAAGGTCTGGCCATCATTTTCCAGTCCTCACTGGATACAGGTGTGGTGCCATAGGATTGGAGAACTGCTAACGTTGTACCTCTGTTTAACAAGGGAGCGAAGGATAGACCGAATAATTACAGGCCAGTCTGTCTACCCTCAGTAGTGGGCAAATTAATGGAATCTATTCTGAGAGACAGGTTAAACTGACATTTAGAAAGGCACAAGTTAATCAAGGATAGTCAGTGTGAATTTGTTAAGGGAAGATCTTGTTTGACCAACTTGATTGAATTTTTTGAAGAAGCAACAAGGAAGATAGATGAAGGTAGTGCAGTTGATGTGGTCTACATGGATTTTAGCAAGGCTTTTGACAAGGTCCCACATGACAGACTGGTTTAAATAAAATCCCATAGGATCCAGGGAAATGCAAGGTGACAGGTGGATGTAGAAAGGATGTTTCCCCTTGTGGGAGAATCTAGAACTAGGGGTCTTGTTTAAAAATAAGCGGTCGCCCATTTATGACTGATGAAGAGAAATGTTTTCTCTCAGAGGGTCGTGAGTCTTTGGAATTCTCTTTCTCAAAAGGCAGTGGAAGCAGAGTCTTTGAATATTTTAAGGTAGAGGGAGTGATAAGCAAGGGGGTGGAAGGTTATCGGGGGTAGGTGGAAATGTGGAGTAATCAGTTCAGCCATGAACTTATTGAATGGCGGAGCAGGCTCAAAGGGCTGAGGGTCTACTCCTGCTCCTAATTCGTATGTTCGTATGTATGTACAAAGAAACCTGGGTGTCCTTGTCAATAAGTCACTGGAAGCTAACATGCAGGTGCAGCAAGCAATTTAGAAGGCTATTGGCATGTTAGCCTTTATCAGAAGAGGATTTGAGTACAGGAGTAATGAAGTCTTGCTTTAATTGTGTAGAACCTTGGTTAGACCACACCTGGAGTACTGTGTACAGTTTTAGTCCCCTTACTTTAGGAAATATATTATTGTCATAGATGGAATGCAATGAAGGTTTACCAGACTAGTTCCCGGGATGGCGGGACTGTCCTATGAAGAGAGATTGGGGAAACTGGGCCTGTATTCTCTAGAGTTTCGAAGAATGAGAGATGATCTCATTGGAACTTACAAAATACTCAAAGAGATAGACAGAGTAGATGCAGCTAAGATGTTTCCCCTGGTTGGGGAGTCTAGAACCAGGGGACACAATTTCAAATTAAGGGGAAAACCATTTAGGACAGAGATGAGGAGAAATTTCTTTGCTCAGAGGGTTGTGAATCTTTGGAATTCTCTACCTCAGAGGGCTGTAGAAGCTCTGTCATTGAGTATGTTTAAAGCAGAGATTGAAAGATTTCTAAATAATATTGACATAAAGGGATATGAGGATACTGTGGGAAAAAGGCATTGAAGTGGATGATCAGCCATGATCGTATTGAATGGCGGGGCAGGCTCAGTGGGCTGAATGGCCTACTCTTGCTCCTATGTTCCTATGACCCATTTATTCCTACCTTCTATTTTCTGAATCCGTGCTGGTATATTACCCCCAATTCCATGTGCTCTAATTTTGCTTACTAACCTCTTGTGTGGGACCTTATCGAAAGCTTTCTGAAAATCCAAATATACTGCATCCACTGGTTCGACCTTATATATTCTGCTAATTGCATCCTCAAAAAACTGTTAACAGGTTTGTCAAACGTGATTTCTCTTTCATAAATCCATGTTGACTCTGCCCGATTCCACCATTATTTTCCAGGTGTCCAGTTATCACATCCTTTATAATAGATTCTAACATTTTCCCTACTACTGATGTCAGGCTAGCAAGTTTGTAGTCCCTCGTTTTCTCTCTCCTTTCTTAAATAGTGAGGTTACATTTTCTACCTGCCTTTCTTCAGGAACCAATCCAGAATCTATAGAATTTGGAAAATGATCACCAACGCACCCACTATCTCTAAAGCCACCTCTTTCAACACTCTGGGATGCCGATCATCAGGTCCAGGGGATTTATCAACTTTCAGTCTCATTAATTTCTCCACTAATACATTTTTTACTAATACTAATTTCTTTCAGTTCCTCATTCTTGCTCGTCCCTTGGTTCTTCAATATTTCTAGGAGGTTTTTTGTATCTTCCTCTGTGAAGACAGACCTAAAGTATTTGTTTAATTTCTCTGTCATTTCCTTATTCTTCATTATAAATTCCCCTGTCTCTGCCTGCAGTGGGCCCACATTTGTCTTTGCTAATCTTTTCCTTTTTACACACCTATTTAAGCTTTTGCAGTTCGTTTTTATGTTTCTTGCTCTTTTACTTTCATATCATATTTTCTCTTTTGTTACGTCAATGTGCTTTGTTGAATGATAATTTTCTTTAATCCGCTGACTGCAAATCTGAATTTGTATTTTTTTTTCAAAAAAGATATTTTTAAAGGACATTTAAAACAGGATGACAGCTAGAAGCTTAAGAGGATTACGTAGTTTGCTACACTGCAAAGTTTGCTACATTGCAAAGGACTGTGAGGAGGGAGACGAAATGAGTATGCATTTCCCAGCAAGCATCAAAACCCAGGAAGTTTAAAGGAACTGCCTGTTCTCTGTAGCAAGAGAGAAATACTGCTAACGGCTACGTTTTGAATCACTGAGTGACTGTCATATGACAAGCCCCTCCCCATCTGTGTTTTTAAGCTGGTGTTTTCTGTGCAGCAGAAGAGAAGCAACTGGACTCTGACATGAGCAGACCCTAAGTGGGGGTCTCTCTCTCTCCATTCCAGCTTGAAAGCTTTCAAATCCTGCTTGCTGACTGACCACCTTTGCATACTCTGGCTATAATCAGAAACCCCTTTGGAGGAAATCAACTGCATTGCTAGATCTAAGAGACTCACTGAACCAGTCATCTACCTCTTCAAACTAAAAGCCTCAGGACTACCGAATTCAGCTAGAGGATAGCCGAATCACCAAACAAGACAGACTGTATACTCCTTTTTTCTATGGGCTCTAACTGAGCCAATCTACCTTTGCCTGCTCTGTAACCTATTTGTGTGTGTGTGTAAACCTCTGCTGTGTGAGAGTGAAAGTTGGAACATTGTTTATTATTTAATTAGTTTGGTTTAGGTACAATAAAGTTAACCTCTTTCTTTGTTAAATCAAGAAAGCCTATCCGATTTGTTCTCGTTATGATCATAGCAAGTAAGTAATCAAACACTTACTGAATTGGCAGGTACGTCTGCTTTAAGAAAGAATTAAACCTGTTGTGGTCTAACAAGGAGAGGAAAAGAGGGAAATGCTTCAACCCCTCCTCACGTGACCATAACAGAAATTTAGGGTCTCGCGTCTGGGATCAAACCCAAAGACAAATGGGAAATTGGAAACAGGAAACCAAATTGATCCTTAGCAATAATTTAAAAACTTCAATACAGGTTTTCTTATGGTTTTCAGTGCTAGAGTACTAAAATGTCCATATTCGAGGCCAGTACCTTCCTAGAACAGAGTGAAGTAACTTAGGCCAGGTTAAAAGCCCTATCTGTTGAAGAGTTGAAAAATGTAGCTGGGCAGTTAGAGATTACTATCTGTCCAAAAGCTAGGAAGCCTGAAATTGTAATACTTGTGGCCAATCATTTTAAAATTGACACTGGAGAACAGGAGACAGGCATAGAATCTGAAACAGACAAAATAATATCAGCTAAGATACAGCTAGAACAAATGAGACTAGAATTGGAATTCCAAGAGAAAGAAAAAGCTTTCCAGAGAGAAAAAGAGGAGAGAGAATTCCAGGAGAGGGAAGAAGAAACGGAGGAAAGAGAGAAAGAAAGGGAGGAAAAGGAAAAACAAAGAGCTTTCCAAAGGGAGTTAAGGCAGCTCGAACTGAATAGGGGAAGACCCAATGTACCCAGTGAAGGAATTGTTAGTGAGGGAACTACCTCTAGCTCAGCACCGAGTGCTGAGCTATTTAAGTTCTTCCAGTTGATACCAAAGTTCAATGAGGGGGATGTGAAAGCATTTTTCATCTGTTTTGAAAAGCTTGCAAAACAGTTGAAGTGGCCAGTTAACAGCTGGACACTGTTATTGCAAAGGAAAAGCCCATGAGGTTTATTCGCTGTTGCCTGATGAGAGTTCATCAGATTATGAGATGACTAAAAATGCTATCCTGAGTGCATATGAGAAGAGCGAGCTGGAAACACAGGGGGCCCTCCTCAGGCCAAAAAGGAAGGTGCTGAGAACAGGAGTGACACCCGGAAGCTTGTATGTTTCCATTGTAGCAAGGCAGGTCACCTTCGAGTTGACTGCTGGAAGTTAAGGGGAAAGCCCATACGTTTAATCAGGGTACACCAGATTAGTGCAGGAAAAGGGGCCTTGATGGAAATCACAGCACAGCAGGCTGTGGCTTTAACTTCGGCAGTAAAACCCAGTAAGCCTACTGCTGAGAGAGCGGGAAAACTTAACAAAATCCCTGAGAGTTACTAGGATTTTGTGTCCAGAGGAACAGTGACCCCATAATCCTCGAGTGACCCCATAATCCTGGGGTAAGACGAGTAACCCATAGTCATACTTAGGGATACAGGGGTCACCCAATCCCTTTTGCTGGGAAAAGGCATGACCTTTCCCCCAGAAAGTGCATTGAATGCTAGAATGCTAGTAAACAGTATTGGAGGAAAGAATATGCCCATACCTTTAAGCCAGGTGCATCTGAAGTGCAACCTTGTTTCAGGACCAGTAACCATGGGGATTATCCCTCCTGGAGTGCAAGTCAACCCTGTCCACAAGTAACGAGGGACCATCCTCTGGCAGGGTCGAAGGTGGTAGCTTCCCCAGTAGTTTTAGAGAGACTGAAAGAGGTCAAGGAGACAGAACACTTACAGGAAAAGGTCCCTTGCATTTTTCCTGACTGTGTGGTGACCCGGTCCATGGTCAAACAAGTTCTGTCAGAGGAGGCTGAACTGGGACTGCAGACAGATGACCCTACTGTTTGGTTATCTGAAACCTTCTTCGAGAAGTTAGAGGCCCCAGAGGATGGGTTAAACAGGTCTTTCTTGGTTGAGGCTTAGCAAGCCGACCCAACGTTAAAAATGTTAGCACAGACTGCTCAAACTGAAGCTGAAGCAGAGGGAGTTCCAGAGTGCTACTATTTAAAGAATGAAGTGTTGATGAGGAAGTGGAGACCTCCTCACAGACCTGCAGACAAAGAGTGGACAGTGGTTCACCAGGTAGTGGTGCCGTCGAGGTATCGTAAGGAAATATTGAGAATAGCTCAGGAGATTCCAATGGCTGGACATGTCGTTATCAGAAAAACCCAAGCCCGCATCAGACAGCATTTTCACTGGTCACAACTCCACAAGTATGTGGTGGAATTCTATAAGACTGCCACATGTGTTAGAATGTGGGGAAGCCCCAACCTGTAATAAAACCTACACCCCTAATTCCCAGACTGGCTTTTGGGGAACCATTCAGCTGAGTGCTGGTATATTGTGTGGGGCCCCTGCCGAAAATAAAAGGGGGCTACCGGTATCTTTTCACCATTATGGATGTGGCTCCCCGATTTCCAGAGGATATCCCTATAAGAACTATCTCTGCCAAGGTAGTGGTGGAGGGGCTAACCCAATTCTTCACCTGATATGGGCTGCCTGCTGAGATCCAGCCAGATCAGGACACAAATTTTATGTCCAGTATTTTTCAAAAGATCATGGGCATAACCCAGCTAAAGTCCTCAGCCTACCACCCACAGTCACAAGGGGCTTTGGAGCGATACCACCAGACCCTAAAGACAATGATCAGGGCATACTGCTATGAGTATCCCCATGGCTGGGACAAAGGGCTGGGATTTCTTCTGTTTGCCACCAGAGACTCACCCAATCACTCCACTTGCTTTAGTCCCTTTGAATTAGTTTATGGAAACGCGGTGAAAGGTCCTGTAAAACTAATCAAGGAGCGGTTTTTGGGACCCAGGGATGAATCTTCCCTGTTAGACTACATCTCCATGTTCCAAGAACATCTCACTAGAGCCTGTGCAGTGGCTCAGGAACACCTAAAGACCTCCCAGACAGCTATGAAAAGGCAAGCGGATAAACATGCCTAAAGGCCAGAACATTTCAGCCTGGAGACCATGTGCTAGAGCCTATTACCAATACAGGGAGAACCATTGAAAGCCCGATTCAGTGGCCCGTACAGAGTAGTAAAGAGAATTAGCCAGGTGAGTTTTATAATTGACACCCCAGATTGTCGGAAAAAGCAAAGGCTGTGCCACATCAATAAGTTAAAATGGTATCACAGCTGGGAAAGGGACAAACAAGCATAGATCTGTCAGGCAGTCAGGAGTGGGGAGACCGAAAGGATCAGTGAGGGCGAGTTAGAGGGAGACCTGAAGGATTCCCAGATTGAACCTCCTGTCATCCAGTTAGCTAATACTGAAATAGGGAAATTAGACACTGTACGCTCCTATTTAAATGCAGAACAGAGGAGACCTGCAAGGCTACTCATAGCATTTAAAGGAATCTATAGGGATATACCAGGGTGCACAACCCTAACCCTACATGATGTGGATGTAGGAGAGACTCCTCCCATTAAACAAAATCCCTATTGCCTAGGTCCCAGGAAACTGACCCAGTTTTGGGAGGAAATTCAGACTGAAGACATAGAAATTAAAGATTTAAGTTCTGAAGGAAGACACAAGAAAGCTCATAAGCCAAAGGAAAGCCCTAAGCCCCAAAAGGTTTTTGTGGCAGATTTGGGGGGTGGTGATGGTGGTGGTGACTGCAAGTCAAGTATCCTAACTGAGGAGGAATTGTGGGCCAGCCTGGATGAGCTAGAACAACAGGAAGAGATGCAGGATGAAATTGATAGGGGGTCTCAATCTGCAAGGAAAAAAAATCCAGGGTTAAAATATAAAATGACTATGAAGGACTTCAAGGCAGACTTAACACTGTGACTGACAAAGTGTGTTATGATGTTATGGTGCCATTTGGCCCACCTGCATTTATGCCAGGACAACTAATCCACACAAATGAAGTCACCATTTTACAAGGTGGCAGTTGGTTTGCAAAGTGCTCTGTAAAGCAATCTGTTGGCCTGGTGGAGCACAGGAAAAACAACTTTGAACCCTGGGTTGAGTTCACTGATATAGAGAAACTGGAAAAGGAAGGTATTATAGAAATACATGAAGAAGTTCAGTGTAGGCTGGAGCACAAGCTGACTGAGCCCAGTCAATGCAATTGGAGTTCCCTAGTTGTGCTCGTGCACAATCCCGGATTTGAAAAAAATTAACTAGAGTATGGCCGTGACAGTGAGCTTGATGAGTGTGTGTGTATAGTTTCTTTTTAATTTGTGACCCCATAATGAAATGTTCCTGTTGTCACCTTTCATTTCGCATGGTGAGGAGGAAGCCAATGTGTTTGTTAAATGATAATTTTCTTTAATCCACTTACTGGAGATCTGAATTTGTTTTTTTTTAAAGACATTTTTAAAAGTCATTTACAACAGGCTAACTGCGAGCAGCTTAAGATGATCACCTAGTTTGCTACACTGTATCCTACATTACAAAGGACTGTGAGGAGGGAGATAAAATGTCAATGCATTTTCCAGCAAGAACCAAGACCCAGGAAGTTTAAAGGATCTGCTTGTTCTTTTCAGCAAACATAGAAATACTGCTAACTGCTATGTTTTGAATCACTGAATGCCTATCATGTGACAAGCCCCTCCCCATCTGTGGTTTTAAGCTGGTGTTTTCGCTGCACTAGAGAAGAAGCAACTGGACTCTGACATGAGCAGACCCTAAGTGGGAGTCCCTGTCTCTCTCCATTCCAGATTGAAAGCTTTCAAATTCTGCTTGTTGACTGACCACCTTTGCATACTCCGACTACAATCAGAAATCCCACTGGAGGAAATCATCCGCATCGCTATCTCTAAGAGACTCACTGAACTACTCATCTACCGCTTTAAATTAAAAGCCTCAGGGTCACTGAATTCAGCTAGAAGCCAGCAGAATTACCAAACGCCACAGACTGGGATAGTCAGCATGGATTTGTTCAGGGAAGGTCATGTCTTACTAACTTGATTGAGTTTTTTAAGGAAATAACAAGAAGGATTGGTGAGGGTCTTGCAGTGGATGTGGTCTACATGGATTTTAGTAAGGCATTTGACAAGGTCCCAGATGGCAGACTGGTCAGTAAAATGAAAGCCCATGGGATACATGGGAATGTGGCAGGTTGGCTAAGAATTGGCTGAGGGACAGGAAACAAAGGGTTGTAGTCAACGAATGTTTTTATGAATGGAAAGCTGTTTCCAATGGCATTCCACAGGGCTCAGTGTTGGCTCCCTTGCTGTTAGTGGTATATATTAATGATTTGGACTTAAATGTGGGAGGTACGATTGGGAAATTTGCTGAAGACACAAAAATTGGCCGTGTAGTTGATAGTAAGGAGGATAGCTGCAGACTCCAGAATGATGTCAATGGTTTGGTTGAGTGGGCGGAAAAGTGGCAAATGGAATTCAATCCAGAGAAGTGTGAGGTAATTGCATTTGGGGATGGCAAATAAGGCAAGGGAATACACAATAAATGGGAGGATATTGAGAGGGGTAGAAGAAGTGAGAGACCTGGTACAATTTGGCTGTATCTTTCTTTAATTTGGAAAGTTTTTAAATGATATATTAGGCGATCTGTGGAGCGACGGGATTGAATTAGCAGTGCATTTCTCCCACCACGATCAGAATCGTATATTTTATTTGGGGGCTTTGACTGGAGCAGTCGGTCATAACAGTGAGTACAGCTCCAGTGTGAGTGAAAGTTGGCACATTGTTTATTATTTTATTAGTTTAGTTTCGGTACAATGAAGTTAACTTCTTTTTTTGTTAAATCAAGAAAGCCTGTCTGATTGGTTCTTGTTACGATCATAGCAAGTAAGTAATCAAACACTTACTGAATTGACCAATACATCCACTTTAAGAAAGAATTAAACTTCTTGTGCTCTAACAAGGAGAGGGAAAAGAGGGAAGCCCTTCAACCCCTCCTCACTTGACCTTAACATTTCCTTTATCAGTTTCTTGGTCCTCCTTTGCTGAATTCTAAAATACTCCCAATCCTTACTACTTTTTTGGCAACTTTATAAGCCTCTTCCTTGATCTAATACAATCTTTAACTTCTCTTGTTAGCCATTTTAACTTCTCTTGTTAGCCAAGAAGCTGACATCTACTTCAAAGAAAGCCGTAAGTATATCTGCGCAGTAGTCTTATGATGCTTAGCAACTAATTTGCCTGCCTATCATTTGCAGTAGAGGACAGGGCCTAAGCACCTGCACAAAAGGATACTAAGTTTGCATTCTATTTTCTTAATAGTTTAAATAATGATGTGAAACAAGCACTGAATTGCTGATTGTTTGATATATTGTATTTTTTCCATTTAATCTGATTGATTGTAAATAGAACTTAAATAGTACTTTCAGCCTGAATGATAGACTGGAAGTGTAGAGATTTCTACCTATTGAAGTGGTTGGGATGCATCGTGGATGTTTTAGGATTTATGGATGTTTCACTAAGGATATTACTATGACTTACATTAAAATATTACACTTAAGTTAAATTTTGCTCTTGTGTGGTTAAATGCTCTGAACAAGAGGACTGGAAGATCGGTATTAAAACTATATGAGGCAGTTTGTGGAGTATTGCTACTTGCACACAACTCCAGCTTGAGAGAATAAGAGTTATTATTAAAGTCCCAGATAAATGATTGTGTTATTATGCACATACGACCTTCCCTGTGAGCCATCCAGGCTCATTATATTCGGGTGGTCTTATCATTTTGAAAAATAGAGGTTGATAGCTTCGAAGGGCTACATCCACAGGGCTGATTTAATCGGCAACCCTACTTGTGAACACTGAGACACCAAGTGACTCAGAAAACAAACTGTTGGTTTCCTTTGGACCTCAGAAAGGACAGAACCATATGATCTGGACTCAGATCTGGAATATTTGGTGAGGGGAATAGTTCTGAAGAACCGAGCTGATCAGATTCAGAATAAACCATAATCAGAAGTGCTAACAGGAAGAATGTGTCATGCTTTTAAATTATATTTGGATGAGGGATAATACAGAATCAAGTTGAACTGCGGTGGAATTTATGACATGTTTCTTTGTTCATTCATTTAATATTGCAAAATAAACTAGTTTCTCGATTTGCTTTTAGCCTCATCTGATTAAATTGCAATCAGTCTGCCTTTTGCAAAACTGCAGAAGTGCATGTGGAGACATAGTATTGATTATGGCAGATACCAGAAATGCTGAAACTGAGAAAATATCTGGAGCACAGCTGAAATTTGCAATAATGGGCATATGGTATAATCGCTAGTGTGAAATACTACAGTAAAAGGGTAACTGTTAATCCTGTGGTACACTGCTGTCATTCATGGCATGCATAAAGTTTTAATTTTCAGATTATAGGCCTAGGTATGTGCATTGAAATTTCATTTTGCTGTGAACATGCATCGAGTTCACTGCAATGGATCCCAGTGATTACTGCACAATTCAGTTTGGATATTAGCATAAAGACAAAGGCGAAAATTAACAATAAGATTTTCAGTGGTTGGAATTCATGTGCAGTGCAAACCCAAATTTCAAATTTCTGATCTGCATCTCCAGTGGGTGAGACGTCTCACTTTGAATATAAACGCAGAAAAACACCCCGTATTTAACTTAAGTATTAGTCACTGCACTTCAATTTATAATATATGAAGCACTTTAAATCATTTGAGACAGTTATATATTCAATATAAATGAAAATCTTTTCTTCTAATATCTTACAAATTTCCAGGTAAGTTGTCAGATCCTCAAAGCTTCTTCCCAGTTGTTAAGGGATGTGGGTGGTTCCCACTGTTCACCTCCCAAATGACTGCACTCGTGTTTTGTTAAAAATGATGCGTTAGCCCCTGAGTGTCTTTTGGGTCAAATAAACAGACACATGACAGGTTTTCTTGTAGGTTAAAAAAAACTATTTTTAGACAATTCCTGAAATGATCACAACCTTACCCGTACACACATTCACTCAGACACACATGTACAAGAATAGATAGATAGAGAGAAAAAGGTAGGTTGTAGTTTCAAGTCCAAAGTGAGGTTAGTGTTCGTGGTTTACAATAAACCTGTTGAATCTTCTGAGGAGGAAAGTCTTTTTATTGGTGTAGTCTTGGGTGTTTGTAGTCTTGAACTTGTTGAGGTGTTGTAGAGTTCTAGTGGTTACAACTCAGCACAAAGCTGGTGGTGTGAATTTTGTTACCTTCACCGATGGAGAGTCTTAAAGTCACTTTGTGATATCTCTGCTATTCAGTTGTTATTCATCAGGTTCTTCTTGCTTGACTGGATCTCTTGCGCAGCCTTTGGCTGGACTGATTTTCTGAGCTGCTGGCTCTCTCTCCAGAGGGCTACTTTTTTAAGGTAAAAATCCATCACATTCGGGTTTCTGTTAGGAGGCACATGGCTCTCCCCCCCTGGTGTGACCACACAATGGAGCTCATGGCTATCTTTTGATGTCTGAATGGGGATCATTCTGTTAACATGGTGCAACTTCACACCTGTTCATTTTGGTTTGGGCTGTGAGTCGGTCTGTCTCCAGTATCCTTTGTTAGTTCATTCATGTTGATAAGAGTTATTAATATGCAGTGGTACTCCTTTCAATTTCAAGGGGGTTCTCCCCAGAGCTGGCCAGGATTTTATGAGTTTCGTGGTGTTCCTGATGGTGGGACTGGAAGTTGACATAATTTCCGCTTCCATCATTTTTCCCATATCTCAGACAATTCTATATGTGAATGTGGCGACAGGCATAGGAGACACGTGCGATCATGCGATGGGGACAGCCTTTCATTGGTAGAACCTGCTGTCACTGTCTCAAGTATCATGAACGCCACAGCTATAAAGCATTCTGGGTTTCAAGCCTCAAAGAACAGCAGCCTTTGTATTATGTAAGTATCTTCAGAGTTTCTAAAATTAAATCTTTTACTTACTTGTAACTGCTCTTACCTTCATAAATTTCTCAAACCCAGCACCAACTTCCCATCATATTATTTTCACTGCAGCAAGAGCAAAGAAAATGTCAGCCAGCAGGCAGCGTCCCGTCCCACGGTTCAGTGATACCTCCCTGCAGGTTCTCCTCCAGGCTGTCGGAAAGGTGGGAGGTCCTCTTCACTGCAGATGAAGACCAAGGCAGCCTGGATGGAGATAGCAGAGGAGGTCTCGAACCGTGGGGTGATGCGGTGAGCCTGGGTTCAGTGTATCAATGACCTGCTCAGATCGGCGAGGGGAAGTAGTCTTGGTGAAGTTGTTCCATTGTTTTTCTCCCTGGCTTCGTCTCTTTAAAACAGAGGACAGACAAGGCATGCAGTGGAACGCATGAGCAGCCTTGGTGCCATGCACTTACTGTGTGCAAAGTTAACGATCGGCATTGTTGATGTGCTTGGATGTGTTGTGCGAAAGCCAGTCCTGAATGAGTGATGTCGATGCATGGTTGTGATGCATCTTTTGACATGTTAATAAATCTGCACTGTCTTCTGCAGGATGAACTCACCCATAACCCATGCGAGCTGGTAAAGACAGGTGGAGATATCCCAGAAATCAGGGTGCTGACACCAGCTGAGGAGGAGGAAACAGAAATAGTGAGAGAGAAGGGAAGCAGGGCAATTGCAGATGGCGAGGTAGGATCCTCAAGGCGCAAGGATGAATGTCATCTTCAGTCTTCGGCCATATGTGCACACCAAAGGAAAGTGTGTGAATTCCTGTTCAGCTGATGCTTAATGTGCCTCTGCTTGTCTCCGCTGCAGGTGCCCACACTTGAGTCTCTGAACGCCGCGAGGCCCAAGACTCCTCCTCTGGGGAGGAAGATGAATCCAATGCCCCAGAGGATGCACTATCACCTGCCTCTTCTTCCACTTCCGCCGGTGCAGATACAACCACACTGTCCGTGGGGGGTTTATGATTAGAATCTGAGTCACAAGCTGGTGGTCACGACACAGCCAGGCTTTAGACTATGGCATGAATGCATTGATGCTTGAAAAGCATTTCAGAAAGTATCCAGTGTCCATTTATCAGTGCTATTTGAGCCTTCAGTCTTCAATGATGGCTGTTTGTCATTTGCAGATTTTTCACTTCTTTCACTACCAACATACCTTACATTTGTCGTTCTGCGGTCGCGCCCTTACATTCCTTGCATTGGTTTGTTTTCAGTTCCATCGTAACCCTGGAAGATTTGATCTGTAAAGTGCTGCAATGTTGTAGCTTCCTATGTGTGCAGGTTAATGCCTTGATGCTGGACAGCTTTTCCAATGGAAATGCAAGTTGGTTTTAATGAAGTTGATAGCATACAGGCCGTTAGGTGCATCTCCACTGCAGGTGTTCATGTGCTGTTATCAGAAGAGCCATTTTTTATTACGGCAATGAATAAGTCTCAGGCATGGGTGAACATATTTGGAGAATGTTTTATTTTCTCCCCCCAACGTTCCTTTATGAGTGGCTTAATGTTGGCTGAAACATGTAAATAATGAGTTTTTCCCTGATGTCCCTTGTATGTCTCTCCATGGCCCTTATATCTATAATGGCATCATTGGCATTGTTGTCCTCCTCCTCCTCTTCATAGTCATCCTCTTCTGAGGAGACTAGTGTTCCTCTGTCTGCAGAATATTGCCACGTCTAATTGCCAGGTTGTGCAATGCTCAGCAGGCAATGATTATTCGTGAGACTCTCTGTGATGCTCTCTGAAGAGCCCCTACAGACCGGTCAGGGCAGCGGAAGTGCATTTTCAGCATGCCACTGGTGCGCTCGATGATGGTGGATACATGAGCAGCATTGTCTCTCTCTTTAGCTGTTGTTACGAACGAGGCAGGAGGAGTGCACTGTTTATTCTAGTCCAACTTCTCCACAGGTCACAACATACTGATACGGTCAATCATATGCTGTATTTTCCCCAGAATAAAACACACCAACAAGGTTTCTTCAATAAACAACAAAATTATTAGTTTATTATAAACCAAGTCTTAACCAATAATGAAGTAAAACATACACACACAAATTGAAATATTAAAGCCCTTTATTTATCTTAGCCCCTCACACACACACATACACGCATACATACGCACCAGATAACTGGAAACATAAAAGGGATTTTTGTTAAAGTGCTGAAAACACCGCAGAAAAAAACCCACTTGGGCTGAATATTGAAGACAAAAAAAAATGGAAAGAAGTCCTTTGGTTTGGTTTGGTTTGGCATCCAAAATATATCTCGATGGCTGGCACTGGGATCTTCCTAGAACAGTTCTTTCCAAGCGATGTTGATGATCAGTTTGGGTAGGCTTTCCAAGAAATGCAGCTACAGAGGCGTCAAATAGGTCTTACAACAGAAATGCAGCAACAAGGGTTTTCAATTCCCAGACATTCAATAAGCAGAGTTTCTTCAAATATGCAGGGAATAGGAATCTGACACACTGGAAATGTAAGATTTCTTGTCAAGAGAGAGAGAGAGCTGAGCTGGGTCTTCTTCTGGCAGGTAAAAAACAACGTTCTGTTGTAAAAATTCAAACTGAAACTAAAAACAGTGCAGATGTGAAGCCGCCTGACCTCTATAAATCTTGACCTGTCACATCTTTCTAAACATCTCCCCAAGTCAAAAACTACCCCTGCTGGGTGATTATCCATAGACAAGAGCCTTCTAGAAAGACTTGTTTACAAGCCAAATCCAGGAACCTTCTGGTGACTTCTTTTAAAAAACCCACAAAGTTCAGCATCTCTTCAAGATTCCACATGAATCAGTGTCCATAATTCAAATATAAGTCCTTAAAACATATTTTGCAAAAGAAATAGACACAATCTCGTAATACTATGCTTTTGGGATGCCATGCTGTTGTCATCAACCATGTATCCAGGATCCAGGCGTCTACTTCAGCTGGTTCCTCAAAAACCGCTGGCAGCTGTGAGTTCCTCAAAATGTATGAGTTGTGACAGCTCCCTGGGATGACATAATATGGCATTGGTCACCTCTTTGATGCACCAATGGGTCGCAGACTGCGAGATGCCACATATGATCCCTGGAAGGCCTCGCTAGCAGAAAAATTGGGTGCAACAGTCACCTTGAGGGCAACTGGCATGGGATTCCACCAAACCCAGGTCATACCACAGGATCCTACAAATTTCTGTGACCATTTCACATGACATCCTTGGGCATCTCTGGAATTGCCTTTCTAACATTTGAAGATAATTTGTCCTTGCCCTGATGATGCGATGATGTGGCAGTGCCCGTCTTCGATAATGGTGTTCCTGGCAATTGTCAATCGGAGCATCCTCATCTTCTTCTGTCTGTTACTGGCATTTAGGCATCATGCGTTGAGGGAAAAGAGCCCTCCTTAATGGTTTCCTTTGCTCTTCTGCCCATGGTGGTAGACAAATTGCGTGTATGAGACCCATGTCGCTGCAACGTTTCAAAACATGAAATAAACAGAACATTCCAATTCAGCCCTTTGTTGCCAGTCAGGTGAAACATCGAGGCAATGATCAGTTCACTTTTATGTGTCTTAAAATTGCATCCAGGTGTAAATCCCATCCACTATCATTTGTCTCCTCCTACTTGGCTTGCAATCCTTCATTGACCACGTGGTTTGCATTATTGTTCGAGAAAATGGTATGTGTACAATTTAAGGCAAGTCTCCCCACTTCCAACCTCCTCCTGCAACCTTTCAGCCTGCACCCATCACCCTTGACCCACTCAATGTAACCTTAACCCTTCCCTCTGTTACCATTGAACCTCCCCCCATTACCTTGGACAGTATCACCATCAATTCATTCATGCCCTCCCTCCCCCCATTCCTACTCCTGTTACCATCGACATGCTGACTTTAACCCATGATCCTCCTGAAATCCACCTTAATATTATTGCTGAGTCCCATTCCCTTCCCTATGATGATGTAGAATACCCAACCCTATATCTTGACCTTTCCCCCTACAGAATCCATTTGCCCCTATTGACAGTGACCGTTCCCTCTGCCAGCCAGTACCCTGAATTCGTCCCATATGGTCCCCTAACGTCGACAGCACTCATCCCTCTCTTTAGGCCCTTCATGACCATCTTCTGACTGCAAAACTCAAATCATCCACTAACCTCGCAGCCGCCTACATCCAGCTTCAGCAGCAATAACAACAACTACACACCCTCTAAGAGTGATGTCCCTTTAAGATCTTAGTATGTTAATGAGCTAAGTACCAGGATGTAGTCATGTGACTCAAAGTTAGAGTCACTCTGCAACTGTAACACCTGGAGGAAGGTTCTGTAAATAGTTTGCTCATTACTGTATATAATAGTTTAATTGTAAATAAACCTGTTTGAGATCTTCAATGAACTGGACTCCACGCAACTCATTTATGCTGCATCAGACAACATAAAGGACTCATTTTACGGTGGCAGCTTTGACGAAAAGACGAAGTCGAGGTTTGAAGACCACAGGTAAACAGTCGTAAAAGTAACCCTCCTACAACCAAAAGAGTGAAAGTTCAACAGAAATACTGGGCCAAACAGTGGACAGAAAAAAGAACTTGCCTCAGTTTGTAGAAGACAGAGCACAGAACGACTAAAAAATGCAAAGGAAAATTGCAGACAAGAGGCAGTATGAAGATCATTGTGCTGACGGTTGAGGGATAGTGGTTTAGAAAGAATAAACAGACTTTGGAGTGCTCAGAAGATTGATATTTTCTAAAGACTCCGTGAAAAAAAATGGGAAGATCTGACTCCTTGCCCAGGCTGATTAAGGTCGCCACCATTACAGGAAGTGTCTGATTGCAAAAAGCGTGGGAAAACCCGATCACTGCAGAGTCTCCCTTCATGCAGCCAAAGTTTGAAAAATCATTAAACTACTCAAGGGTGAAAAACAGCTCCCATTCACAAAGCCACAGCTATAAATATACCATTAAACCACTTGACGTAAAGAATATTAAAAAACTCTAGTAAAAAAGCAATTGAACTGTCTATTGAACAGCTATGTAAACAGACAAGCTTAAGTGTTGCAAAAACCTCTTAAAAACAATTGAACTGCCTATCGAACAGCTGTGTAAACGGACAAGCTTAAGTTCTGCAAGATAAACACAGAGCATGGTCAAATACCTCCTCCTCTCAATCCAAGCAGCTAGTCTAAATAACAGAGAGGTTTCTTAAAGGGGAAACAGCGCAGAGTCACAGAACAAGTCTTAAAGCAAATTTTAAGCAAAAGAGCAGCAGGAAGATGGATACCAAATTTCCCAGCTTGAACTGGAAGGCCATGGATATCCTATCTGATTTCAAACTTTTTCAACAAAGAATGCAGTTCTGCTTCACGGACCAAGTAATTGTACAACCAGAGAAGCAGGCTGTAAAAATGCTGATAGCAATTGTAAATAAGGTATTACACAGAACTAATATGTCTGGCTTATCTGAGGAGGATCAGAAAGATCCCACAAATATATGGAAAGTGCTAGAAGGTCAACTCCGATTAAGAGTGCCAGCACAGGAATCAATAGATCAGTTCATCAGCAGATGCTGTAGTAAGGGAAACAAATGCGATTTTTTAGAAACTGAGCTGTCAGAGTGACTAATGGAGCTGGTAATTTTCTCAACACCCATTGAAGCATTTCAGAAAAACCTCTTGGGGAAAAAAGAAAGGACACAGTGTTGATGCACTGCTAGAAGATGGCAGGAAATATGAAGCCATTGTATCTGGACAACAGCATCTTCAAGCACTAGGTTCAGCCAACAGTATTGGCACAATAAACATGTCAGAAAGAGCAAGCAAGCTGTGTGTAAGTATGGTTGGTCCCATTGACCGTGAATTGTCCTACATTTCAAGACCTGTGCAAGGTGTGTGGTGCAAAAGGACACTCGGCCTGCCTATGCAAGAAATCTAGCTCCAAAGACACAGCCAGAAGTCACGATAGGAGACAAACAAACAGACGACTGGTGCAGCAACAAGGCAACAGCAGAAAGGAGAGCTCCAGAGACCTGCGTAAATGCAAGCTGATACATGAAGTCCACAGCGAAACAGACCTGAGACAAAACTCAGAGCAAAGCAATTCTCAGCCAAAGGTCAAGTAGACGTTTCACGTTGTGAACCTGACACATCGTGTTGATGAAGTCAAACAACTGGAAGCTTTTGCTACTATTAACATCATGTGCCCAAACAAAGCTGGCAAATGTACACTCTGAGTTAAGATTGACACTGGAGCTAGTGCAAATATCCTACCAGTCTGATTCCTGAAGGGAATGTACCAGAGTCATTGGAAATTAATAATACAACTGATAGCTGCAAAATTATTTGCATACAATGGGTCACCCATCCCTTGCAGTGGCACACTCACAATGCAATGCAGCTATGGCAAGTATTTTACCTGGTAGGCATGAGTGTACCAGCAGTGGCAGGGCTACCAGCATATAAGGACCTCAACATCATAAATATCCACTAGGTCACCAAGGTACCAATTACAGCAGAAAAGACCAAGGGTACCCAAATTGAGTCCCAGTTCCTCCAGGATTTCAGTGGTTCTGATTTGGAGAGTACCAGCCGCTTCTCAGAGATGTCACACCAAGAGGATGAAGAACAAAAATCAGATGGAGACAGTTATTCGTCAACCGGCAGTGTCTTTTCATGCTCCAGCAACTCAGAAGAAGAGATTGACATTGTCACTACTGAGAAGCAAAGGCTGGCAGTGGGGAGCATTCCCAAGGGGAAATCTCCAAGGACCAGAACCCACTCACAGACTCTGGCCAGAATCAAGCAGTGCAGTCTGGAGAAATCCAGCAACAGAACAACTATGCAACGCCTTCGCCTCTGCTCTAGAGAACTGCCAGCACCACAACAAGCCAAAATGGACAGAGACCTCCATGAGGCTAAGTCCTGCTCCCCCAACAAGTTCTCAACCTTGAGCCCAAGACCTTCAGACATGGAGGATGAGGAGAGGCGGTGGACACACAATGTCCTGAGGAGGCAGAGGAGGAATAAGTTAAAGCATTGTCTGTTGGTTCTTTGAAATGAGGTGCTGGAACTTTCCAAGAATGACAAGGCCTCAAAAGTGGTCACCTTGAGAAAAGCAACAGAGTATATTAGCAGGCTGAAGGCAGAGCAACAGAAACTGAACGCAGAGAGGGAGAAACCTCAGAAGAAACAGCAACAGCTGAGAAGCAAATTCACTGAGCAAGATAAAAGCAAAATACTGCAGAAAGTGCTGGAAATACTCATCAGGTCAGGCAGCATTTGCAGAGAGAGAAGCTGAGTTAACATTTCAGGTCTGTGATCTTTCATCAGAACTGGAAAAGGTTAGAAAAGAATTAGACTTTAAGCAAGTGAACGAGGGGGAGTGTGGTTTTGTGGGGAAGAGAACAAAAGGGAAGGTGTGTGATAGGGCAGAGGGCAGGAGCGATTAAGTAACAAAGATGTCATGGGACAAAGGCAAAGAGTTTGTTAATACTAGTGGTGAAAGACAACGCATTAGTCCAGAGAAAGTGTTGATGGCAGATTAATGAGCAACTCTGTCCAAAAGCACATGAAAAACAGGCACAGAGTTAAAAAATAAAATTATAAAAATATAGAAAAAGATTTTAAAAAAAGGCCAGTCATGCTCTGAAATTGTTGAACTCAATGTTGAGTCTATTTCCTTGTGATTTACTTATACTTCCTTCAATTTAGTATACTGTATTCACTGCTTACAATGCGGTCGCCTCTACATTTGGGAGACCAAACGTAGATTGGGTAACTGCTTTGCGGAACACCTCTGGTCCATCCGAAAGCATGACCCCGAGCTTCCGGTTGTTTGCCATTTCAACACACACCCCTGCTCTCATGCCCACATTTCTGTCCTTGGCCTGCTGCAATGTTCTAGTGAACATCAACGCAAGCTCGAGGAGCAGCACCTCATCTTTCGATTAGGCACTCTACTGCCTTGTGGACTCAACATTGAGTTCAACAATTTCAGAGCATGACTGGCCTTTATCCTTTATCCTCCTCGCATACCCTCCCCTGCTCCTCCGTACACCCCATCACCCTAGCCTGTCCTCTCTGAGTACCCTCCCCCGCTCCTCCATGCACCCGGTAACCTCACCCTGTCCTCACCGAGTAGCCTCCCCTGCTCCTCCATGTAGACCCACCCATGCCTCCTCAGCCACCCCCTGCGAAGAATCACCCTTGCTGGTGCCAAGCCTGGAGGCAAACATCCATTCCAATGTTGGTGTTCCTTTTGTCAATGAGTTCAAGAAAGAAAAACACTGACTGCAGGCACAACTGCACAAAGCTAACTGTTGCACACCATGTTCAAACAAACGTGAACCGGGAGGCACAGGAATACTGCTTGCTGTTCACTTAATCTGGCAGGTAGGACTTAATTGTAATCGAGTGTAGGGTAATGAGTATTCATGTTATGTAAATGAATGCAAAGCTGGAATCCTCCACCATGTGGGGAAACCCTGGACCGCCGCAACCACGCTGCTGACTTAATTTCAGAAAAACATCCCGCCATCGGAAATCTGAAAAAAAAACTCGCCTGATTAAATCACCCCGCCCGCCACCAAAGCTGCTCTTGCAGGGCCCATAAAATTCCTCCCAACTATTTCAGACGAGGTTAACGAGTTACATCTTTGCAGACAGGTTTGTTGATTTCCAGTACAGGAGGAGTCACATGATCTCTACTTCATTTTGACTGTGATACAAGTGTCCATGTTCTTGTATCTATTTAACAGTTGACTTTTTAAATTCATAATTCTTCCATTTCATTGTTTATTTCATCACGGCTTTTTGAATTTATATTTGTGAACATCTTCACTAACAAATGGCAGTAGGGATGTAGGCCAAGCCAGAAAAGGTTATGCAATGTATCCTAAGTAAGAGTTCTTTATATTCTATGCAGCAGTTGGTTCTAAATTGTAAAGTATTGTTTGTTTTATTTTGTTTCGGAAGAGAGATGCGATAATAGCTTTCTCATGATCTCACGTGAGTAACTATCTCAGTGCAGTTTACCTCATGTCGTGTTTGAAAAACAAAAGTATGACAAAAAATATTTACTGAGACAGTGCGCTTTAATGAAATGAATACATGCTTGGTGTCAGCTAAAACTGACTTGCTAAGAGGTGAGTGATATTCCTGTATTTACAGGTCAATAAAGTGTTGTTTGTGAAGTTAGCCAGGACAAGAATGTTATACCCTACTTAACTTAGTGCCATGTAAGCAAAATAAAACTGCTATGGAGAAACAGCAGCATCTTCAGTAATTTTTATTTAAATCTCTTAATACCAGGTAAAACAGAGTGGTAAAACATAGCACAGAATATTATTGTTATCTTCTTTGGCCTCCTTGTCTCGGGAGACAATGGGTAAGCGCCTGGAGGTGGTCAGTGGTTTGTGGAGCAGCGCCTGGAGTGGCTATAAAGGCCAATACTAGAGTGACAGACTCTATTGTTATGGACAGATGGTAAGTGATAGACAAATGACAGGTTTTTTCATAGGTCAAAAAGAGGAAGATAACTATTATTTTAAACAATTCCCAAAATGGTCACAACCGTCACCCACTCACGCATTCACACACGCATGCTTACAAAAGAATACGTAGATAGAGAGAAAACGGTTGGATGCAATTAAAGTCCAAGGTGATATAAGTGTTTGTGGTTTACAGAATACTGTTGACTCTTCTCGGGAGGAAAGTCTTTTTGAAAGGAGCTGGCCTGGATGTTTACAGTCTTGAACTTGTGGAGGTATTATAGCGTTCTAGTGGTTAAAACTCAACCCAAAGTTAGTGGTGTGAATCCAGATAATCTGCTTTAGTGATGTTGATTGAGGGATAAATATTGGACACCAGGGAGAACTCCATGTTCTTCTTTGAAACAGTGCCATGGAATCTTATACATGGCCTGTGAGAACAGACAGGTCTTTGATTTAACATCTCATCTGAAAGATGACACCTACGACAGTGTAGCACTCCCTCACTGCTGCACTGGAGAGTCAGCCTAGACTCAGAGTTGCTGGAGTGGGACTTGTGTTACTAGAATTACTGTCATAGGAATGCTGTTCTGAAAGACAGCACTCCATCAGTACTGTGTTGGAGTGCCGACCTGGATTTTTGTGTTCAAGTTTCTAGAGTGGTGCTTGAACCCACAACCTTGTGACTCAGAGGCTGGAATGTTATCCAATGAGGCACGGCTTACAATGACAAGCCAAATAGTATTATCTTTAATATTTTCTCATTCAACACAGCTGTCTCAAGAAAACTGCATCGAGTTGTGAAATATTAGTAACACAAAAGATACCAATACCAATGCAAACACTGTCTTAACTTTCAAATTATTTATACATAGATTTTTTTCCAATACAGATGCAACTTAAGTTGTGTAAATATAGAATGGTTCAAGTGTACTTTGTGGTACAATGGTGCATTTTCTTCCACCATTTTGAATGTTGACTGTGTATTTGTAAACTTCATATTTGCTTTATAGTCAGATGTTCGCTAAACATGCGAACATTTGTTTGTCTCCAAGATTTATACAATTCTGGCTAAATTTAATAAGCATAGGACACATAGGAGCTAATTTTCCAAGTATGTGCCTGCTATCTTTTGACAGGCACTGGCAATAAGTGAGGATACTCACCACTAGCAAATAATTGGAAAATGACACCAACTGGGTCCCTCAATGGCTTAATTGGTAAAGAAACCGTGTAGCAGCATTTAAGCCAGAGTACCTAAATTTAATTCCAGAACTCTAGGGAGGGATAGCTATTCAATGATACCTGCTAGAAAATGTGGATCTGTAGATATCAAGTGAAGACAGGATTGAGCTTGGCTGTGATTTTTCTTTTCTTAACTCCTCCCCCATCCCTACATATGGTCAAATAGCGTGGTAATGCAAACATTGCAAGCTCATATAAAGATTGGCTACTTGGACGAGCAATCAAAAGTCAGTGGATGCTCATGAAACCATCACAGAGAAGGAGACAATGGCTTTGGAAGAACAGAGGAATCGGTAGAACTGGCAAGAGGGGACTGAATGTCATGCTAGGCTCCAACCTGCCAAGAATGAGGCACATTAATTTTGTCATGAACATTAATTTTAAACTGTTACTGGAGTGAGGGGAGGACTTGTTGAACAGTTCAGCCGTGGCTGGAAAAGACATTTGCATATTAACAGATGGTGTTTGGAAGGCCAAAGCAGCCATTCCCTGACATTCAACCCACAATGGAATTTTGATCACCAGACGTTGAAGGTGGGGGAGCTCGCATTCCAAGTTGACTGCTAAGATGGCCGAATACACAAGCGGACATGGTCAAAACAGCTACTCACATGACTTAACCTGCTGGGCAACCTGAGTTTTTTGAATTTGTACAAACAGTTTGGGCAGAAAGCAGTTTTCTCCTTGACTGAGAAGGTCTCGCTCCTGTCTGCTCCCATCTCTTTCTCACAAACCTCTGAATCCACTGAAGACACATGAACCCCAAGAGAGAAAAGTCTCCTACAGCGAACAAGGTTTAAGAAGGATACTGGGCCCCAACGAAAAGCAAGATCTACCTACAATCAATGACTCTACAGTGGGCTTGAAGACTTGAAGAACCGTAACAACTTAGACATAGATAGAGACAGCACTGAAACAGGCCCTTCGGCCCACTGAGTCTGTGCCGTCCAACAACCACCCATTTATACTAATCCTACATCAATCCCATATTTCCTGCCACATCGACATCATTCTCCTACCACCTACCTACACTAGGGGCAATTTACCATAGCCAATTTACCTATCAACTTGTAAGTCTTTGGCTGTGGGAGGAAACCGGAGCACCCGGCGGAAACCCACACGGTTACAGGGAGAACTTGCAAACTCCGCACAGGCAGTATCCACAACCAAACCTGGGTCGCTGGAGTTGTGAGGCTGCGGTGCTAACCACTGCGCCACTATGCCGCCCAGATATTGCCTCAAACTTTTCCACTTTATTTTTCTTCTGCTCTTTTCTGTCTCTATTTGCATGTGTGTATCGCGTATGCATGCTAGCGTGGGGCGTGGCATGTATCCATAGGCGTTAACTGAATTAGAGTTTAAGTTTAAGATTTAAAAATTTCAACTTTTCTTCTTTAAACCTAAGAAAGCCTGTTTGCGCTGGCTTCTTTGCCTTATAAATGGAAAGTGGTGAACAAGGATTCACCAAGAAGGAGCTAAAAACAGTGTGTTTAAAATTAAACCCTCTTACAGTAAGACCAGGTGAAGGCTGAGCGGGAATCCTAGATCTCTTGCTCACCCAGTCGTAACAGTCTACCTAGAGTCATACAGTTATACAGCACAGAAACAGTCCCTTCGGCCCATCGTGTCTGTGTTAGCCATCAAGCATCTATCTATTCTAATCCCATTTTCCATCACTTGGCCCATATTCTTGTATACTATGGCGTTTCAAGTACACATCTAAATACTTCTGAAATGTCATGAGGGTTCCTGCCTCTCCCACCCCTTCAGGCAGTGTGTTCCAGATTCCAACCACCCTCTGGTTGAAATTTCTTTTCCTCAAATCCCCTCTAAACCTCCTGCCCCTTACCTTAAATCTATGCTCCCTGGTTATTGATCCCTCCGCTAAGAGAAAACATTTCTGTCTATCTATCCTATCTATGCCCCTCATAATTTTGTATACCTCAATCAGGTCCCCCCTCAGCCTTCTCTGCTCTAAGGAAAACAGCCCTAGCCTATCCAGTCTCTCTTCATAGCTGAAATGCTCCAGCCCAGGCAACATCCTGGTGAATCTCCTCTGCACCCTCTCCAGTGCAATCACATCCTCCCTATAGTGTGGTGACCAGAACTGTACACAGTACTCCAGCTGTGGCCTAACTAGCATTTGATACAGTTCCATCATAACCTCCCTGCTCTTATATTTTATGCCTCGGCTAATAAAGACAAGTATACCATATGCCTTCCTAACCACCTCATCTACCTGTGCTGCTGCTTTCAGTGATCTGTGGATAAGTACACCAAAGTCCCTCTGACCCTCTGTACTTCCTAGGGTCCTACCATCCGTTGTATATTCCCTTGCCTTGTTAGTCCTCCCAAAATGCATCACCTCACACTTCTCAGGATTAAATTCCATTTGCCACTGCTCTGCCCATCTTACCAGCCCATCTATATCGTCCTGCAATCTAAGGCTTTCCTCCTCACTATTTACGACATCACCAATTTTCATGTCATCTGCAAACTTGCTGATCATACCTCCAATATTCACATCTAAATCATTAATGTACACTACAAACAGCAAGGGTCCCAGCACCGATCCCTGTGATACACCACTGATCACAGGCTTCCACTCGCAGAAACAACCCTTGACCATCACCCTCTGCCTCCTGCCACTAAGCCAATTTTGGATCCAATTTGCCAAATTGCCCTGGATCCCATGGGCGCTTACCTTGTTAACCAATCTCCCATGCGGGACCATATCAAAAGCTTTACTGAGGTCCATGTAGACCACATCAAATGCCTTACCTTCATCTACACATCCAGGTCACCTCCTCGAAAAATTCAATCAAGTTTGTTAGACACGATCTCCCCCTGACAAAGCCGTGCTGACTATCCCTGATTAATCCCTGCCTTTCCAGGTAGAAATTAATCCTGTCCCTCAGAATTTTTTCCAATAGTTTCGCGACCACTGATGTTAGACTCACTGGCTTGTAATTACCTGGTTTATCCCTGCTACCCTTCTTGAATAACGGTACCAGATTCGCTATCCTGCAGTCCTCTGGTACCTCTCCTGTGGCCAGAGAGGATTTGAAAATTTGTGTCAGAGCCCCTGCTATCTCCTCCCTTGCCTCACATAACAGCCTGGGATACATCTCATCTGAGCCTGGGGATTTATCCACTTTTAAGCCCACTAAAACAGCTAATACTTCCTCCCATTCAATGCTAATATGTTCAAGTATATCACAATCCCCCTCCCTGATCTCTACACCTACAGCGTCCTTCTCCATAGTGAATTCAGATGAAAAGTAATCATTTAAAACCTCACCTATGTCCTCCCGCTCCACACACAGACTGCCACTCTGGTCCCTAATGGGTCTACTCTTTCCCTTTTCTCTGGGTGTACATCTAGCTTAAAAGCAGTGGGTATTTAATGTAAAACCTGGGAAAGCTGTAAGTGCTTGTTTAAGTTATGTGGATGGAAGAGAGAAAGTGCTAAGTGGAGCAGGTCATTGTTGGAATTCTCCTGTTTCTAATTTACATTAACCACTTACAGTCATTGCAAATTGGTGCAATTCACATCTGATTCCAAGCTAGAATGCACATTTGAATCTGAGGAGGCAGCTCAGGAACACCAAAGCAAGTTAAACAAAATATATAATTAGATGGAGCAAAGGCTGATTACTTTTAATTTGGGCAAGTATAAATTAATTGACACGGGAAAACAAATGTGTGACAAAAGTTTGCCATGAACAGTATTGAATTAGCTTCAAGGATAATGGTGAAAGAGATCAAGAGGTTTTTGTACACTATATGCCCAGCATGTCCAATCCTGCAGAGAGGCAATCAACAAAGTAAATAAAATGTTGCACTATATAACCAAAATAGAGTACCCGTTTGAGGAAGTCTGACATGCATAAACTTGTTAGTGCTTTGGACGACCTTATTTTGAGTATGCTGCTAAGTTCTGGTCATCGAGACAAAAGGAAGACATTCAGAGTCTGGAGACACTTCAGAGAAGAGTCAGAAGATGGATTCCCTATTGTTAGAGAACTGAGTTATGAAGAAGGGCTTGAGAAACATGATGTTTTCAGCCTTGAAATGAGTGACTGAGATGTGATATTATAGTAAACTGAAAGGTATATCTAGTTCAAATTGAATCATTTTACTAGAACAAGAGCTACAGGTTACTGGCAGTAAAAGGCAAATGTAGGACTGACATTTGGAAGATTTTCACACAGAGAAGGACCAACACTTCTGGGATAGATATTTGGGCATGGTAGCGGAGACAAAAACCCTTAAATTATTTCAGTAATATTTGACTACTGTGATAGAGAGATCGTTAAAGTTTTGCTGGATAATCTAAGATGAATTCTAGGAAGTTCCTCATTTATTTATTTTGTGAATGGTGAATATTGGCAAGGAATGGGGAACATTTGTAAAGAAATGAGATAACATTTAATCTAATATCAGTGATTGTTTAAAATATTAATTTTCTTTCAATACCACTGGTTAGTTCTTTCTAGATGTTTCTGGAATATTATATTTGTCTTTCTCATCTATATGTTTAATTTGTTTCATTTCTTCATTTTAATGATCTTTGGTTTATATTTGCATTGCCTAGATTTCTTAATAATTTTATTTAGTTTTCACCATAAAAAGTTTAAATTTCAAAGCGATTGTAATCCACATTTAGAATATGCATTTTATCTTACTTTACTTTTATTGTAATAGAGTAGGCTTGTTAATTTGTTCTTGTGATTTTTTTACAAACCTCAAGAGGGAGGCAAACCATTTCTGGTTATGATATTCGCTCCCGGGCAAAACAACTCTGTTATGTGAAGCTAACCATCACTTGTTGAACAAGAGCTACGTGAACAGAGCTGCAGAAAATCGATCATTGATACACTAAACAATTTCTCCCACCTTTTTACACACCTGTGTTTATTAAGGTCAGAATCATGTGACATTTGCTCTTATTACAATTTTTTCTGACTGCACCCTAATGCTGTTGTGCTAATTATCAATCTATCTGTCTGTCTGTCTATCTGCACAAATTGTATCCAGGGGCACACAGAATACTGATTGGCTCAAGTATTCCTTTCATTCACTAAAAAAGTTCTTGGCCTGGAGTTTCTACTGGGGTGCATTTGGCAGATTGCGCCTAGAATGTGCTGGACATTTTGCTAGTTTTGCCGAGGTGAAGTTATGCTCACACGCAAACTCATCAGTATAAACCCAAATATAAAGTCTCCCATAAATCAGTGCAATCAATCAGTGTACGGAGTAGTAGCACAGGAGGAGGAGTGGGATTGCCAGCACATGAGCCATTTTTCAACCATATTTAATTTATTCTTTCATGGGATGTGAGTGTCGCTGGTAAGGCCAGCATTTGTTGCCATTCCCAAATTGCCCTTGAGAAGGTAGTGATGAGCCACCCTCTGGTGCAGGTGCACCCACAGTGCTGTTCGGGAGGGAGTTCCAAGTTTTTGCCCCAGTGTCAGTGAAGGAACTATATCGCTGTTCCAAGTCAGGATGGTGTGTGACTTGGAGGGGAACTTACAGGTTGTGGTTGTCCCATGTGTCTGCTAACCTGTCCTTCTAGGTGGTACAGGTCGCAGATTTGGAAGGTGCTGTGGAAGGAGGCTTGAGATGCTGCAGTCCATCTTGTATATAGTACGCATAGCTGCCACTATGCGCCAGTAGTGGAGGGAGTGAATGTTGAAAGTGACGGATGAGATGCCGATCAAGCGGGCTGCTTTGTCCTGGATGGTGTCAAGCTTCTTGAGTGTTGTTGGAGCTGCACTTATTAGAACATTAGAACACAACAGCGCAGTACAGGCCCTTTGGCCCTCGATGTTGCGCCGACCTGTGAAACCATCTGACCTACACTATTCCATTTTCATCCATATGTCTATCCAATGACCACTTAAATGCCCTTAAAGTTGGCGAGTCTACTACTGTTGCAGGCAGGGTGTTCCACGCCCCTACTACTCTCTGAGTAAAGAAACTACCTCTAACATCTGTCCTATATCTATCACCCCTCAACTTAAAGCTATGTCCCCTCGTGTTTGCCATCACCATCCGAGGAAAAAGGCTCTCACTATCCACCCTATCTAACCCTCTGATTATCTTATATGTCTCTATTAAGTCACCTCTCCTCCTCCTTCTCTCCAACGAAAACAACCTCAAGTCCCTCAGCCTTTCCTTGTAAGACCTTCCTTCCATACCAGGCAACATCCTAGTAAATCTCCTCTGCACCCTTTCCAAAGCTTCCACATCCTTCCTATAATGCGGTGACCAGAACTGCATGCAATACTCCAGGTGCGGTCTCACCAGAGTTTTGTACAGCTGCAGCATGACCTCGTGGCTCCGAAACACGATCCCCCTACTAATAAAAGCTAACACACCATATGCCTTCTTAACAGCCCTATTAACCTGGGTAGCAACCTTCAGGGATTTATGTACCTGGGCACCAAGATCTCTCTGTTCATCTACACTACCAAGAATCTTCCCATTAGCCCAGTACTCTGCATTCCTGTTACTCCTTCCAAAGTGAATCACCTCACACTTTTCCGCATTAAACTCCATTTACCATCTCTCAGCCCAGCTCTGCAGCCTATCTATGTCCCTCTGTACCCTACAACATCCTTCGGCACTATCCACAACTCCACCGACCTTCGTGTCATCCGCAAATTTACTAACCCACCCTTCTACACCCTCTCCCAGGTCATTTATAAAAATGACAAACAGCAGTGGCCCCAAAACAGATCCTTGCGGTACACCACTAGTAACTAAACTCCAGGATGAACATTTGCCATCAACCACCACCCTCTGTCTTCTTTCAGCTAGCCAATTTCTGATCCAAAGCTCTAAATCACCTTCAACCCCATACTTCCGTATTTTCTGCAATAGCCTACCATGGGGAACTTTATCAAACGCCTTACTGAAATCCATATACACCACATCCACTGCTTTACCCTCATCCACCTGTTTGGTCACCTTCTCGAAAAACTCAATAAGGTTTGTGAGGCAAGACCTACCCTTCACAAAACCGTGCTGACTATCGCTAATGAACTTATTCTTTTCAAGATGATTATAAATCCTGTCTCTTATAACCTTTTCCAACATTTTACCCACAACCGAAGTAAGGCTCACAGGTCTATAATTACCAGGGCTGTCTCTACTCCCCTTCTTGAACAAGGGGACAACATTTGCTATCCTCCAGTCTTCCGGCACTATTCCTGTCGACAATGACGACATAAAGATCAAGGACAAAGGCTCTGCAATCTCCTCCCTGGCTTCTCAGAGAATCCTAGGATAAATCCCATCTGGCCCAGGGGACTTATCTATTTTCACACTTTCCAAAATTGCTAACACCTCCTCCTTGTGAACCTCAATCCCATCTAGCCTAGTAGTCTGAATCTCAGTATTCTCCTCGACAACATTTTCTTTCTCTACTATAAATACTGACGAAAAATATTCATTTAACGCTTCCCCTATCTCCTCTGATTCCACACACAACTTCCCACTACTATCCTTGATTGGCCCTAATCTAACTCTAGTCATTCTTTTATTCCTGATATACCTATAGAAAGCCTTAGGGTTTTCCTTGATCCTATCCGCCAATGACTTCTCGTGTCCTCTCCTTGCTCTTCTTAGCTCTCCCTTTAGATCCTTCCTGGCTAGCTCGTAACTCTCAAGCGCCCTAACTGAGCCTTCACGTCTCATCCTAACATAAGCCTTCTTCTTCCTTTTGACAAGCGCTTCAACTTCTTTTGTAAACCACGGCACCCTCGCTCGACAACTTCCTCCCTGCCTGACAGGTACATACTTATCAAGGACATGCAGTAGCTGCTCCTTGAATAAGCTCCACATTTCGATTGTGCCCATCCCCTGCAGTTTCCTTCCCCATTCTACGCATCCTAAATCTTGCCTAATCGCATCATAATTTCCTTTCCCCCAGCTATAATTCTTGCCCTGCGGTTGCGGTATATACCTGGGAAAGTGGAGAGTATTCCATCACACTCCTGACTTGTGCCTTGTAGATGGTGGACAGGCTTTGGGGAGTCAGGAGGTGAGTTACTCGCCCACAGAATTCCCAGCCTCTGAGCTGCTTTTGTAGCAGTATTTATATGGCTGATCCAGTTAAGTTTCCGGTCAATGGTAACCCCTAGGATATTGATGGTAGGGGATTCAATGGTAATGCCATTGAATGTTAAGGGTAGATGGTTAGATTCCCTCTTGTTCGAGATGGTCAATGCCTGGCAGTTGTGTCGTGCAAATGTTACTTGCCACTTATCAGTCCAAGCTTGAATGTTAGCCATGTCTTGCTGTGTGTGGACATGGACGACTTAAGTATCTGAGGAGTTCCGAATGGTACTGAACATTGTGCAATCATCAGCGAACATTCCCACTTCTGACCTTATGCTGGAGGGAAGGTCATTGTTGAAGCAGCTGAAGACGGTTGGGCCTAAGACACTACCATGAGGAACTCCTGCAGTGATGTCCTAGGGCTGAGATAATTGGCCTCCAAAAACCACAACCAGCTTCCTTTATGCTAGTTATGACTCCAACCAGTGGAACGACTTCCCCCTGATTCCCATTGACTTCAATTTTGCTACAGCTCCTTGATGTCACACTCGGTCAAATGCTGCCTTGATGTCAAGGGCAGTCACTCACACCTCACCTCTGGAATTTAGCTCTTTTGTCCATGTTTGGACTAATGCTATAATTAGGTCTGGAGTTGAGTGGCCATGATGGAACCCAAACTGGCATCGGTGAGCAGTTTGTTTCTATGTAAGTGCCCCTTGATAGCACTGTCGATGACACCTTCCGTCAGTCTACTGATGATCGAGAATAGACTGATGGGATGGTAATTGGCCGAATTGGATTCGTCCTGCTTTTTATGGACAGGACACAGTTGGGCAATTTTCCACATTGTCAGGTAGATGCCAGTGTTATAGCTGTCCAGGAACAGCTTGATGAGGGGTGCAGCTAATTCTGGAGCACAAGTCTTCAGTACTACTGCTGGGATGTTGTCAGGGCCAATTGCCTTTGCTGTATCCACTGCCTTCAGTTGTTTCTTGATATCATGTGGAGTGAATCAGATTGGCTGAACAGTTGCGTCTTTGATGCTGGGGACCTCAGCAGGAGGCCGATATGGACCATCCACTTGGCACTTCTATCTGAAGATGGTTGCAAATGCTTCAGCCTTGTCTTTTGCACTGATGCTCCTCCATCATTAAGGATGGGGATGTTTGTGGAGCCTCCTCCTCCTGTCAGTTGTTTAATTGTCCACCACCATTCAGGACTGGATGTGGCAGGAGTGCAGAGCTTTGATCTGATCTGACCTGTTGATTGTGGGATCACTTCGTTCTATCTTTTGCATACTGTTTCCGCTGTTTAGCATGCATGCAATCCTGTGTTGTAGCTTCACCAGATTGACACCTTATTTATAGGTATGCCTGGTGCTGCTCCTGGCATGCCCTCCTGCACTTCTCATTGAACCAGGGGTGATCCCCTGGCTTGATAGTAATGGTAGAGTGAGGTATATGTTGAGCCACACGGTTACAGATTGTAGTTGAATGCAACTTTGCTGCTGCTGATGGCCCACTGCACTTCATGGATGCCCAATTTTGATCTGATAGATCTGTTGTAGCATGGGGTAGTGCTACTCCACATGATGGATGGTATCCTGAGTGTGAATTCGAGACTTTGTCTCCACAAGGACTGTACGGTGGTCACTCCTGCCAATATTGTCATGGACAGATGCATCTGTGACTGGTAGATTCGTGAGACTGAGGCCAAGCAGGTTTTTTTCCTCATGTTGTTTCCCTCACCAATTGCCAGAGGCCCAGTCTGGCAGCTATGTCCTTCAGGACCCAGCCAGCTCAGTCAGTAGTGGTGCTACCAAACCATTCTTGGTGATGAGCGGTGATGTTCCCCACCCAGAGCACATACTGTGCCCTGCTATCATCAGTGCTTCTTCCAAGTTGCATTCAACAGGGTGGTAGATGGTAATCAGCAGGAGGTTTCCTTTTTAAACTATGTTTTCTGCAGCAGCAGGGCTGACCTGTGGCTTAAATTGACTGCTGGTCTTCAATTAACTCATTGATATTTCCTGCAGCAGCAGGGAGGATGTGTAACTTCAACTGACTAATAGTCACTGCTGGTGAAGTGATTAACATTGGATTCTTGGGACCACAGTTGCCTGTGTACCTGAGAACCTGAGTGCAATGTAAGGATACCCTTAAATGCAACTGGTGGAAACTTACCTTTTCTATCTGGGGCGGGAGCTGCTTTTGGCTAAAGGACTGTTGAACCAGCATAAAAGGTTGCAGATACTCGAACATAAAGTAGTTATAGGCACAACTCGCTTACACTTAATGTTCCACAATCTTTTGTGCTAATTCATTTGATTTTACACAGGTGAAGCTGTTACTTGGCTGGAAATTGTGCAGATACTCCAAGCCCGTATGTGTAAAACAATTTTCTCATTGTCTCTATTTCTCTATTTTTTCATTTACTTTAATGTGGCCAATGAAGAATTGCTAACTTCCCAAAAACTGCCCACATTGGTGCAAACGTTTATTTAAAAAATTCTGGATAATATCACCAAAATTCCCATGAACTTGCCTTCTGGCTCATTCCTTATTATTTGGTTTTGTCCAGGGCCCTGATATTTATTGGTCTCCAACTCTGTGCCCTGTGAATACAATCTATAGAACAGGTGATGATGTCTGACATACATGCCCACATTCCTGTTGCCAGAACATGCTGGGATAGTAGGTATTATTTCCCATGTTTTATTAATTTCCTCAAGGGGATAGATAATGATGTACTTCAGTATATAGAATTCCTGACCTCTCACCATTGTTTGTGAGAGCACAAGCAATGGCCAATGTTCTCCATTTTCATTCAATTTATATGGAACTAAGATTTAAGCAGAAAGGTTTATTTATTGATTTTTTTTTTTACAGCAGGCTATAAATCCCAAGCTACACTATACACCATTACCAGATCACTGATAAGTCCCACATTTAAAGGAATCCTTAAGCTTTTCCTCCTGATAGTGATCTAAAATCTGTACTTTTCTGTTGCACTCCCTGAGGCCACGGCCAGACTTCTGCTATGTTTCAGTACCCAGACTGCAGTCCTCACCATTGCGGGGAACATTAGTACAAAAGCAAAATACTGCGGATGTTGGAAATCTGAACTAAAAATAGAAAATGCTGGAAATACTCAGCAAGTCTGTCAGCATCGGTGGAGATTGATCTGAAACATTAACTTTGTTTCTCTCTCCACTGATGCTGCCTGACCTGCTGAGTATTTCCAGAATTTTCTGTTTTTATTGCCGGGAACATGTTGGGATATAAAAGCAGAATAGCTGACTATTACAAAGGTAATGCAGAAATTTTATAATGCACTAGTCAGATTTCAGTTGGAATACTTGGTGCAATTCTGATAGCCATATTTCAAAATTGGCAAATAAGCATGGGAAAGGGAATAGTAAGAAGAATGATATTACGTGTAGAGGGATTCATTTTGAGGAAAGATTAGAGAAACTTTAATTCTATAGTCTGAAGAAAGAAGCTTAAATACTAAATAGCCTAAGCACAGTGAATAAACAACATTACGCTATGGTCACTTAGTGAAACAATAGCACATAAATTAATGAAAAGTAAATTTAAACCTGCCCTTAAAAAAACCTTTCCCAAAGAATGATCTACCGACTAAGGTCATAGAATCAAAAACATTGGGAAGTTCAAATGCTTTTGGTTGTTGGAGTGGGCGAATTGAAATAATAGGAGAAGCTTGGTGTGCTGAATGATCTCTTCTCATCCTTGACTTGCTGTTCTGTTCTCGACTTCAATGTGCCAATCTAAGACCTCAAGCACTCTACATCCTCTTGACCTAAACTCCAACCTCCTCACTCATCCACTTACATTTCAGGAGCTCCCAGACAGCGCATCCCACCTATTCGAAGACACACCTTCAACCCATTCCATGATTGCTACCATCTTCCTGTATATTCTTGAGTTTAAGAAAGGGAAAATATAGAAAAATAGACATCAGTAAAAGAATATGTGTTAGAGTCATACAGGGAGACTGGGAAAGAATTAGAGGTGAGGTGAGACAGCAAAGGAGAGATTTACAGAAAAAATGATAGAGAAATAATGAGAAAAAGGCTTCAATACAAACAGACACGTGTTAAAGTTGTACAAAAAACAGAAATAAAGATTAGAAAACATATCTACCAGGAAGGGAACTACAATGAAGCATCAGAGAGGAGAGACAAAAGGCACATGGAAGTGGAAACAGCGTTAAAATCAAGAGTAGTCTAGAAAAGGGATCAGACAGGGCAGAAATGAAGAACTGACCAAGAGTGCATGTGCATAAATGTACAGAATGACAAATAAGGTTGGTGAGCTTCAGGCATGTTGCTACATGGAGTTATGCTTTAGCTGCAATAATGGAGATCTGACTCAAACAAGGGGAGGAACAAACATTCCTGGCTATAATATATTCAGGAGAAAAATCAGCACCGGACTGATGAGCTGAAAAACCTTGTTCTGTGCTGTATCATTCTATGATTGCATGAAATAGTGAAGGAAAAAGCGAGGGATTGGCAGTATTGATCAAAGATACAGTTTACAGCCCTGGAAAGGGATGATGAGCTTGGGGGTTCAAAGACAGAATCTGTGGGTTGAATCTTAATCCCCACAAATGGCAGATTGGGGTTGGGTCAGATGCTTAAATTTTAAAAATCTCAAACCTGACCCCAACCTATCACTTCTGGGTTTAATGGAGTCATGACAAGGAGTGGACAGCCTCTGATTTAACCTGATTTGCAGGTTCAACCCAGGCCTCAGAAAAGCCAGCAGCTGAAGGGATGCGAAGACAGCATTGGGGAAATGGTAAATGCTTCTCCCCGGCACCCCCACCCCAAGCTGTCAGCTCATCAGACTCTCTTCCGTGCAACCCCCCACCTTGAGTCAGGGATTGGACTTTCCCTGGAGTCAGGGATGGTACCAACCACCACCACCCCCCCACACCCCAATCGCTCCCCAGTGTCAGGGATCAGACTCCAGGTAACCTGTCTGCAGCAATGCTGTGGCCTTCTCTCGAGTGTTCCCGCTTGACTGGAAGCCAAGCCTGTCAATCAGGCTGACTTCCAGGTGGGGAACCTCTCAAAGCAAAACTACGCATGCTGTGAAATCCAAACTGCACAGCATGTGGGGAAACTCAAACTTCTGGATTTCCTGATTGAAACTCTGCACCCACTGCTTATGCAGCCTGCGCTGTCAAGATTCATCACCAGTTCTTTAGAGTTAAGGGGTAGAAGATGGGATGTTGTTCTGCTGGGTGTATATGAAGGTGAGGAAGGAAGCAGTGCTGAAATAAATTCTGGAGAATGAAGTGGGGCAAGTGGAGCATGTTTCAGTGGGAGAGTATTTTGGAAACAGTGATCGCAATATGATTAGGTTTAGAGTAGTTATGGAAAAGGACAACGAACAATCGAAGGTGGAAATTTTCAACTGGAACAGAGCTAATTTCAGCCAGTTGAAAAAGTATCTGGCCCAGGTGGAAACAAAAATTGGCAGGTAAAACAGTGAATGAGCAATGGGAAGCCTTCAAGGAGAAAATAGTTGAGGGACAATCTAAACACATTTCAATGATGGGGAAAGGTAAGGCATTCAAAACAGGGAGCTCCCTGGGAGATTGAAGAAATTGTGATAAAAATGAGTCCGAAAAAAAGAGGCTTATGATAAATGTCAGTTGCATAATACAGTAGAAAATCAAGCAGAGTAGAGAATTGGCAGACGCCACCTAAAAAGTGAAGAGGGGCTAAGAGAGTGAATAAGAAAATATTAGTGGCTAACATAAAAAGGAACACCAAAAAAAATATATAAACATATAAAAAGTAAAAGGATAGTCAAGAGAAGGGAGGGGCTGATTAGAGATCAAAAAAGAAATCTTGTGGAGGCGGAGGACATGGTTGAGAGATACTAAATGTAAACTTTGCATCTGCCTTCACAAAAGAGAAGGATGCTTTCAATGTCAAAGTAAAGAAAGAGGGGCTAGAGAAATTGGCTAGAATAAAAATAAAGAGGACCCACTAATAAGGTGGGCATTACTCAAAGTAAAAAAGTCATCCAGTCTGAATGGAAGGTATCCTAGGTTGCTGAGGGAATTAAGGGTGGAAATTGTGGAGGCTTGATCTGCAATCTTTCAGCCCTCTTTTGATATGGGAATGGTGCCCAAGAACAGGTGGATTGAGAATGTAACAGCCTTGTTCAAAGAAAACAGAGAGGGAATAGACCCATTAACTACAGGCTAATCAGCTTAACATTGGTGGCAAAGAAACTTTGAGATACTATAATTGGAGACCAAAGTAATTGTCATTTGGAAGAACATGGGTTAAGAATAAACAACCAACATGGATTTGTTAAAGTGAAATAGTGTCTGACAAACTTGATTGAGTTTTTTGATGAAATGACAGAGAACGATGATGAAGGTAGTCCAGTTGATGGTATGTAAATAGACTTTCAAAAAGTGTTAGATAAAGTGACACATAATAGACTTGTTAGCAAAATTGAAACTCATGGGATTTAGGGCATTGGCAGTTTGGATAGGAAATTGGCTGCGAGACAGGAAGCAGGGTAGTGGTGAACAGTTGTTCATCAGGTTGGAAGTCTAAAGTGGTGTCTCCTGGGAGTCTGTAATAGGATCACTGCTCTTTTTGATATATGTTATTGACCTGGACTTGGTATGTGAGGTAAAATTTCAAAGTATGTAGATGACACAAAATTTGGAAATGCAGTAAACAGTGAGGAGGGTAGGCGCAGACTTCAGGAGGACATAGACAGACTGGTAAAATGGGCAGACACATGGCAATTGAATTCAGAAAAGTTTGAAAGGAAAAAGGAAAAGCAAAATAAACAAAACAGTACCATTTTAAAGGGGTGCAGGGACAGAGAGACCTTGGGATTTGCATACACAATTCTTGGAGCACAAGTTGATAAAACTATGAGAAAAGCAAACAGGATCCTAGGCTTTATAAATAGCAGCACAGAGTACAAAAGCAAGGAGGTTATGCTAAACCTTTATTGTTCACTGGTTTGGCCCCACTTGGAGTATTGAGGCCAATTCTGGGCACCCATACTATAGGAAGGATATGGAGCCTTTGGAGAAGGTGCAGAAGAGATGTACTAGAATGGTATCGGGAATGAGCGACTTCAATTATCTGGAGAGACTAGAGAAGTTGAAATTGTTCTCTAAAGTAGCAAAAAGTTTCAGGGTGATTTAGTAGAGGTGTTCAAAATTGTGAAGGATTTTGACTTGAGTAGATAAGGAGGTTGGTAGGGCTGGTAACCAAGGATCCAGATTTAAGGCACAAGAACCAAGGGGAGGAGATGAGAAATTTTTTTTTGAACAATGAATGCACTGCTGGAAAGGGTGGTGGAAGCAGATTCAATAGTAACTTTCAAAAGGGAATTGAATATATACTGGTAAAAGAAATATTTGCAGTGTTATGAGGAAAGAGTGGGGGAGTGGGCCAAATTGAATAACTCTTTCAAAGAGCTGGCACAGCCATGATGGGCTGAATGGCCTCCCTCTGTGCTGTGCGTTTCTAAGTTTCTCTATGATTCTAAATGGAGACAGATAGTGAGCATGGAACTGAATAGGAAAAAGTAATGAAACACTTTAAGAGTGACAGAATTTCTCTTTCTTTATGAACATTGCCAAGGAGATCCACTATACTGTAAATAAATATCTTATTATAAATGTGAATAAATTAAGATAAATGTCTAATTACAGCATACACTGCAGGTGGGCTTTGGTTTATTAATGCCTTATTTAATCATGTGTTGTGAAAATGATTATATGCTATACCTAACATTTAAGAAAATATAAATATGCAATATATTATTTTTTGGAAAATCAGCTCTTGGTTAAGTCAACAAACATGCAGTGATTATATCACATTCATTAACTTGATGTTATCGTGCTTCAATTATTCAACAATATACTGTATACCAGCTGTAGTGTACATTATTCTAGTTGCTGCTGTTTTGAAAGTGCTTTCATTTTTTAAAATGGTTTGAGGACTCATGTTTGAAGATTGTGGAGATGGATTCATTTGGGACGGAATAGATACCATAGATTCTGGACTTAGGTTTTTTTTTAAAGGTCACTGGAAGGACTTGAGCTTTCTGTTTAAAACAGCCCTTACTGGATGTCACATGTATTCAACTAAATAAACAACAGGAGCCTTGGTCACTAGGGTGAGTTGTTTACAGAGAAGTGATATGTCAAGATTTATGATGGCCAAGAGTTGGTTTCGTTTTGGATTGTTTTGAGCATGTTTGGTTTGGCTCTTGCTGAGCGAAGCACCCAGCTCATCCTTTCTCCACCTCTGTGAGAAACCCTGAGAATCCAGAGTGATAGCTGAAACCCCTGAAGCCGCATTTCTCCTGGAAAGCCTGCCAGATTAACCCTCGAAGTCGCCTGAAGAGAACTGCTCCAAAAAAATCCCAGTGCCAGCTGTCAACGCATATTTGGGATGCCAGAATAAAGGGGGTCATGGTGTGGGGGCCAGAAAATGCCTCCAGGAATGGGCTGCCATGAACCCAGACACTGGGAAGGGCCAGCCCCATATTGCAGGCAGCAGCGAGGCCTCATGGCAGCAGCCCCTAACCCCCCTGTCGCTCGGTGACGGGAGCCCAATTTACATATGTAAAATAATTTACATATCTGAATTAATATCCGTAACGCTCCCGCTATCCATCCCAACGCCATATTGGTTCTGGTGGTCAGCACTCCCACACCTTCAGGGATCTGAGGCGGAACACTGGTGGGGAGGGACGAGCAGGTAAGTTTTTCAGTGCGGGGAGTGGGGTGGGGTGCGATGCAGCGTCAGAGTGATTTCATTGGTGTAAGGGAAGGAGTAAAGATTAAAGTTTATCAACTTTGGGGAGGAAGGTCAGGTGCGCAGGGGAAGTTATTTTTGGTGGGAGTGGTCAGTAATTAATGTTATGGTTATTGGGGGGTGGATAGGAGAAGGACAATTTAAATGGATCTAATTTTTTTTATTGCATTTACCTTGAAAATTTAAATTGAATAGAAGGGCTTGAAGCTCTTTAAGAGGGACGTCAGTGCCTGTGCAAAGGCTGCTGACACCATTGCTGGGGATGGACAGCTCAGCCCCGCCACATCATCAGGATGCGCGGTCCGTCCCAGCCATTTAAATGCGACACTGCGCTGAATATCACGGCAGCTCCACGACGTGCAGTCCATGTGGACAGACTGCCATTGTTTACATGCAGTGGCAATGTAAAATGCAGATCCAGGTTTCTTGTGCATTAGAGTAACGTTTACACTGCTGGAGTGGCTTTGTTAGTTGCTACGACCTTTCTAGAGAGGGAGGACTTATCACTGAGTGATTTGAAAAACTTAACCAAGGCTAGGCTAAAAGAATTGGCAGAAAAGTTGGTGTTAGAGTTAAAACCAGGAGCTAAGAAAGCAGATATAATTTAAGTAATAGCATAGCATTTGAAATTGGAAGAAGGAAAAGTCAATCCAGGTGGTAGTTCAGTTGAATTAGCTAGAACTCAGATGCAGATGAAGCAGCCTGAACAGGAAAGAGAATTGGTAATGAAGAGACTTGAACTTGAAAGAGAAGCACTTCAAAGAGAAGAAAAGGGGAAAAAAACAGGGCATTTCAAAGGGAAAGAGAAGAGAGGTAGGAGAGAGAAAAAGAAAGAGGAAAAGAAGAAAGGAAGCAAGAAAGGGTATTCAAATTTTAAAAACTGGAACTAAAACAAAAGGGTGGCTTTGACTCCAGTAAAAATTCTGGTGAGGAAAGAACTGACTCCATCCCAGGACCCAGTGGAGCACTGTTTAAATTTGTGCAAGCCCTCCCAAAGATTGAGGAAAAGGATGTAGAGGCATTTTCGATTTCTTTTGAAAAGATAGCTAGACAGATGAAGTGGCCGAAGGAAAGCTGGACACTGCTCATGCAAAGCAGGTTGATTGGCAGAGCTCATGAAGTTTATGCTATACTTTCTGAGGAGGCTTCTGCAGATGATGAAATGGCAAAAAGGCTATTCTCACTGCTTATGAGTTAGTCCCTGAAGCTTACAGGCAGATATTTCGGAACCTCTGGAAAGAGTCTGGGCAGATTTATATAGAATTTGAAAGGGTAAAGCAAATTAACTTTGATCGTTGGATGTGGGCACTAAAGGTAGAGGCCACATATGAGACCCTTAGGGAAATAGTTCTTCTGGAAGAATTTAAAAATTCACTCCCTCCATTAGTAAGAACCCATGTAGTGAACCAGAAGGTTTCAACAGCCACACAGGCAGCTGAGATCTCTGATGATTATGAGCTTTTTCACAAGCCCAAACACTTTTTCCATCACTCCCACAAAACTGAGAAGGATAGACTGTGGGAGGGTGAAAGGAAGGCAAGTATCTGGGGACATGAAGGGACAGCTGGTACCGCCCCAGGATCTCCTCCTCAGGCCAGAAAGGAAGGTACTGAGGGAGGAAGTGAGGTCCACAAGCCTAATTGTTTCCATTGCCAAAAGGTGGGACACCTTTGTGCAGAATGCTGGAAATTGCAGGGTAAACCCATGGGACTTATTGGGGTGCACAAGGCCAATGCAGAGAAAGGGCCCTGACCGAGAGTATGACAGAGCAAGCTGTAGCTCTGACTGCAGCTGTAAAGCCAAGTACAAAAACCGCTGTGAGTGCAGGGGATGTGAGCATGATACCTGAGAGCTATAGGGAACTCTGGTCAAAAGAGAAAGTAACTCCTTATTCCTCAAGTGAGGTAAGTAAACCTATAGTTTTAGAAAGGGATACAGGAGCCACCCAAACCCTTTTGCTGGAGAAAAGCATAACTTTTGCAACAGAGAGCACTGAATGCCGAGGTTTTAGTGAATGGTATCAGCGGGCATTATATACTCGTACCTTTGTATTGGGTGCTTGGACTGTGACCTAATGTCTGGAACGGTAACTGTAGGAGTTGTCCATAGTTTGCCTGTAGACGGAGTTGACCTACTCCTGGGGAATGATTTGGTGGAGCGAAGGTAGTAGCTTCTCCAGTAGTCATGGAAAGACCAAGTGAAGTCAAAGAGACAGAGCAGTTGCAAGAAAAGGTTCCAGTAATTTTGCCTTCATGTGTAGTGACCTGAGCAATTGCTAAACAATTTCAATTGTGGAGGTCAAATTGGCACCACAGACAGATAGCTGGATATATAAAACTTGCTTTGGGGAATTGGATAATCCAAAGGAAATATTCAATGATCAAGCAAGCTGAAGCAGAGTTAAGGAAAGTGGTACAATCAGCTTTAACTGAAGCTGAAGCAAAGGGAGTTCCAGAAGGCTGCTGCATTAAAAATGGGATTCTGATGAGGAAGTGGAGATCTTCTCACAGAACTGCGGATGAAGAATGGACAGTAATTCACCAGACAGTGGTACCACCCAAGTATCGCCGGGAAATATTAAGGCTATCCCATGAAATTCCTATGGTGGGACATGTGGGGATCCAGAAGACCCAATCACATATAAGTCGACCAGGCCAAATCTTTACCAGGATGTGGTGCAGTTTTGTAAAATGTGCCATACATGCTGGATTGTGGGAAAACCGCAACCTGCCATAAAACAGGCACCTCTAATTCCCATAGCAGTTTTTGGGGAGCCATTTAGTAGGGTGTTGGTAGACTGTGTGGCACCTTTACCAAAAAAAAAAGCAGGACATCAATATACACGCACTATTTTGGATATGGCTACTCAGTTCCCAGAGGCCATTCCCTTGAGAAGAATTTCTGCTAAGGTAGTCGTAGAAAAGTTAACTCAGTTCTTCACTAAATATGGATTACCAGTTGCGATCCAGTCAGATCAAGGTTCCAATTTTATGTCTAAAATTTTTCAGGTGGTTATGGGTAATCTGGGCATAACACAGTTAAAGTCTTCAGCATACCCACCCACAGACACAAGGCGCTTTAGAATGGTACCATCAGATCCTCAAAAAGATGATTAGGGCATCTTTCTTTTTTTCCTTGGCATCCTTGTCTCGAGAGACAATGGGTAAGCGCCTAGAGGTGGTCAGTGGTTTATGAGCAGCGCCTGGAGTGGCTATAAAGGCCAATTCTAGAGTGACAGACTCTTCCACAGGCGCTGCAGATAAAATTGGTTGAGGGGGTTGTTACACAGTTGGCCAAGAGGGTGGCCTTCTTCTTTTCTCTTTTCCTGCCAACTGCTAAATCTCTTTAGCCCCGCCTTTATAGCTGTCCCACAGCTCTGGTGATCGCTGGCAACTGACTCCCACGACTTGTGGCCAATGTCGCGGGACTTCATGTTGCATTTGCAGGCGTCTTTAAAGCGGAGACATGGACGGCCAGTGGGTCTGATACCAGTGATGAGCTCACTGTACATCTTCCATGCGGCTCACATGGCCAAGCCATCTCAAGCGCCACTGGCTCAGTAGGGCGTATATGTGTGGCTGCCTCGAGGATTTCTGTGTTGGAGATATGGTCCTGCCACCTGATGCCAAGGATTTTCCGGAGACAGCGAAGATGGAATGCGTTGAGACGTCGCTCTTGGCTGACATATATTGTCCAGGCCTCGCTGCTGTAGAGCAAGGTACTGAGGACACAGGCTTGAAACACTCGGACTTTGTGTTCCGTGTCAGTGCGCCATTTTCCCACACCCTGTTGGCCAGTCTGGACATAGCAGCAGACGCCTTTCCATCAGACCCTCAAAAAGATGATCAGGGCATATTGTCATGAATATCCCCATGATTGGGATAAAGGGCTGGAATTTATTTTGTTTTCCACTGGGGATTCACCTAATGAGTCTACAGATTTTAGTCCTTTTGAATTAGTTTATGGACATGAGGTAAGAGGTCCTCTAAAAGTAATCAAAGAAAAGATTTTAGAACAGAGGGATGAACCTTCCACGATAGATCATATATCCATGTTCTGGAAGCAGCTCACGAGAGCCTGAAAAGTGGCTCAGGAACACCTGAAAGCTTCCCAAACAACCATGAAGAAATGGGCAGACAAGCATGCCAAGACACCAACATTTCATCCAGGGGATGAGGTGTTAGCATTACTGCCGTTACAGGGTGAGCACCTGAAAGCACGGTTCAGTGGATCATATAGAGTAGTCAAAAAGATTGGTGAAGGAAATTATTTGATTGATACCCCAGATCGCTGGAAAAAGAATTGGCTGTGTCACATCAATATGTTGAAATATCACTGCTGGGAGGAGCATAAGACAGCACAGGTATGTCAGGTAGCAGGGACAGTGAAGGATGAAAGGTATAGTGAGGATGAGGCAGAAGGAGGCCTAGACAATTCTCAAATTGAACCTCCACTACTATCTGGTTACCTAATACTGAATTGTTGGGGAGATTAGACACTATGCTTTCATATTTAGGTGCAGAAAATGAGAAGACCTTACAAGGCTACTCACAGCATTTAAAGGAGTCTGTAGGGTTGAACCAGGATGTACAACCTTAGCCATACATGATGTGGATGTAGGAGAATCCTCTCCTATAAAACAGCATCCTTATCACTTAGGTCCAGACAAACAGGCCCAGGTGAAAACAGAAATCCAATACATGTTGCAAAAGCACCTAATTGAACCCAGTCAAAGCAGCTGGAGTTCCCCAGTCAAAGCAACTGGACTTCCCCAGCCTGACGGTTCAATTAGATTTTACATAGACTACAGAAAAGGTTAATGCAGTAACAAAGGCTGACTTCTACCCAATTCCTTGCTTAGAAGACTGTATTGACAGAGTGGGCAGTGCCATGTTTCTTACCAAAATAGATTTGTTAAAAGGATACTGGCAAGATCTTTTAACACCACGAGCTAAAGTAATATCGTCACACCATTTGTCACACCAGATGGTCTTATCCAATGCCAAGTGATGCCATTCGGGCTAAAAATGCCCCAGCAACTTTTCAGAGACCAATGAACCAAATGGTAGCCAGTGTTCCTAACTGTGTGATTTACCTTGATGATATGCTGGTATACAGTGACACTTGGAAGGACCACTTGGAACAACTGGAAGAAAGATTTGGTGGTAAACCTTGCCAAAAGTGAATTTGCAAAAGAGCGGGTATCCTACCTAGGGCATATAATAGGGTGAGGCCAAGTGTTTCCAAGAACTGCAAAGTACAAGCATTGATGGAGTTCCCTGCCCCTAAGACTAAATTGGAAATCATGAGGTTTTTGGGGATGTGTGTTTTCGACTGCAAATTTGTACCAAATTTTAGCACTATCGCTGCTCCACTGATGGATTTGTTGCAAAAATAAAAGCCAAGATTGTGTGGTCAGGAGAATACCAAGCATCTTTTGAGAGGCTGAAAGCCACTTTGATTAATGAACCAGTTTTGGCTGCCCCAAATTTCACTAAGCCCTTCAAGGTAGCAATTGATGCAATTAGTGACCTGGGGGTAGGTGCAGTCCTGTTACAAGATGATAAATTGGTATAGAAACGTCAGTGGGATACTTTCCAAAAAGTTAAATTGACACCAAAAGAGATACCCAACAGTGGAAAAAGAAACCCTGGGCTTCTTACTGGCTTGTAAACATTTTGAAGTATATGTGTGCCATGACTACAGAGAGACACTGGTATATACTGATCATAACCCCCCTAGCCTTTGTGGAAAAATTCAAAAACCAGAATGCCAGACTATTTCAATGGAGTTTACTATTGCAGCCCTACAACTTAAAGATTATCCACATTGCGCGGAAAAATAATGCAATTGCAGATGCTTTGTCTAGAATTTAACTTTGCTTTGAGTTATCTGAGTACAAAGATGGTACAAAGCAGAACTGTATTAGTTACAGGTGAAGAGTGAATGAGAATGAGTATGTAAATGTGTTTTAATATTTTTTTCATCTTCTGTTTTCTCCCACTCTTTGTAACAAAATGCATTTAAAAATTGTTTTTCATTCTTCCAAGGATGGAGGTGTTATGAAAGTGCTTCCAATAATATTTTGAGGACTCATGTTCGAAGATTGTAGAGATGGATTCATTTTAGACTGAAGAAATTCCATAGATGCTGGACTTTGTTTATTTCAAAGGTCACTGGAAGGACTTGAGCTTTCTGTTTAAAAACAAGCCTTACTGGATGTCACATGTCTTAAGCTAAATAAACAACAGGAACCTTGTAAAGAGATCTCTGTCGAGAAAACATCTTAATTGGTGTGTATGTGCATGTGTTGGGCTAATTTAAAAGCGAACTTTCATATTTCAATCTGTGTGTTAATGCTTTGCATCTTTACTGAATAAGTCTTGTTTTATAATAAATTAATTACTTTTCTTGTTTATTAAAGAAACCCGGTTGGTGAATTTTATTTTGTAATAAAAATAGAGTACATAATTAGCCGTATCAGTAACTGGGTAAACATTTAAATATATGTTGTGACCTGTGGAGAAGTGGAACTAGAGAAAGGTAGTGCACTCCTCCCGCCTCAGTTGTAACACTGCTGATAAAAAAAATTATCATCTATCATCTTGTGTCTATCACAGTCACACATTCAAAGTGTCCATCACCCAAAAGGTACCATACTATCATACATCCATTGATAAATTGACTCAAATAAAAAGAACCCACAAATCAATTTTAACTGAATAATGCTGACTACTTACAATATGAGTATTTGGTAAGAAAATTAACAATGAATAACTACCAAACAGTTAAAAAGGGTATCTATTAACAACTACTAAGTTTGAAAATACCATAAAGCCATCCAGCGGAATGAATAGGTAGCATTTTCTGATGTGATTTGTTACCTATGTTTTTGCCTTAACATTAGGCTTGATTATAGATGAGTGACCTCTGGCCTACTGTGCCAATCCTGGGACCCATTGCTTTTCATATCAGTGGAGTTTCCTAAGGTTCCTTAATGTTTTACTTGATTCAACATGGGACCTCCTCCAACTGAGAACATCGGTATGCAAAGAGCAAGTGGAGCACAGACAGGGCTGGGAGCATGTGACTGTAGGGACCTTAAGGAGCTTACTTTGGTTGATCTGTGAGTTGCCCCAGTGTCACCAGACAGAAACATTAAAATATTAAGGCAAGTGCCTTTGAGTAGCACAAATATGATAAACAAACAATAAATATCTATGCTTATTACTGAGATATTACACACAAGTAATAACTAAATCATAATGTAATTGTGAGCACCAAATGCCCCTCTGTACCCTGTGGCATACACTGGTTGCGAAAGGGGGGGGGGGGCGGCTGAGGAATCAAGAGCTCCTTTAAGTGTTTTACTGGAACTGACTGGATGTGATTGGTCTGGCTACATGACTGATAATAGCATATAGTTAGTATGGACCAATCAGCAGTGCAACAGCCACTCTACAGTCATACACTATTGTCAGGCAAATCCCCCACCTGCCAAGACTAAGGCACACATGATTTTGCCACATAAACATTAAAACTTAAAATTGCAAGCCCCTGACTGGAAAGACATTTGCATAGTAACTAGCAGAGTTGGAACAAGGGACAAAGGACCATGCCTTGACCCATTAAACCAACAATGGACTTTTGATTACCAGACGTTGAAGCTGGGGGAGCTAGCATTTCAGGTTGACTGCTAAGATAGCAGAATCCACAAACACAGAAGAAGTGGTCAGACCAGTTTTAGCCACATGACTAGCTGGCTGTTGGGATTTGAGCTTCCAACAGAGGATTTGAACTGAGAAAGCCGTGTACTTCTGGAACTGAAGTAGAACCTCCTCTCCTGTCTACCTGCTCCCAATTCTTTCCTACGGAACTGAATTTTGTGAAAACATGTGACCCTCAAAGAGAGAAAAGTTTCCCGCATGAACAAGGTTTAAGAAGAACACTGGGCCCTGACAAACACAGGGCCCTACCTACAATCAAGTGAGCTCGAAGCGCAGTAAACAAGAAACTCTTCTGATATTGCCTTTATCCCCTCTCTACTATATTTTCCTCTTCTCTTTTCTGTCCCTATCTGCATGTGTATATCGCTTGTGCATGCTAGGAGGGCGCATCGTATATCCGTAGGCGTGGACTGTATTAGAGTTTAAGTTTAAGTTTTAATAAACTTCACTTTTCTCCTTTAAACCTGAGGAATCCTGGTGTGTTGGTTTCTTTGCCTGATAATTGGAAAGCTGTGAACAAGGATTCACAAAAGGAGCTCAAAACACAGTGTGTTTAAAATGAAACCCTGTTACAATAAGACCAAGTGAAGATAGTAACAGACCCCTAGACATCTTTCGCACCTGGTCATAACACTATATTCTTACAGAGGCAAAGATTTAGTAGTATAGCCAGATTGGAAGCATGAAATAATATTATGCATATACCAATGCTCAATATGACAGTTGGAACTTCATTAGTAGGTTCATGCTCACTATGGCCCTGAAATTTATACTGTGTTAGGCAAATGCATAAATGTTTATTGTGGTTGGAATTCCTCACTGCTATATATGGATTATATAAACAAATTGAGAGTTCATTAAATTTTCACTCATGTCTCCATGACTAACGTTTTCAGCAGATGTACATAAAATCAACTAACAAACTAACATTTTACAACTTTCTGGTGCAAGGGCACACAGCTGTACATCTCTGAATCATAGAATGGTTACAGCACAGAAGAAGACCATTTGGCCCGTTGTGTCCGTGCCAGCTCTCTGCAAGAGCAACTGAGCTAGTTCAATTCCCCTGCCCTTTCCCCGTGGCCTTGCAATTTTTTCTCTTCAGGTGCTTATCCAATTTTGAAAGCCCCAATTGTATCTACCTCCACCATACTCTTAGGTAGTGCCTTCTAGATCTGAACGACTCACTGTATAAAAAAAGGTTTTCCTCATGTTGCTGTTAGTTCTTTTGCCAAACATCTTAAATTGGCATCCTCTGGTTCTTGACCCTTCTGCCAATGGGAACTGTTTCTCTCTATCTACGCCATCTGGACCCCTCATGAACACTTCCATTAAATCTCCTCTCGACCTCTTCTCTAAAGAGAACAACCCCAGCTTCTCCAATCTATCCACATAACTGAAGTCCCTTATCCCTGGAATCATTTCTGCACCTTCTCTAAAGCCTTCACATCCTTCCCAAAGTGCGTTTTTCACACAAATGAGATTATACGGTGACTAGATACACCTTTAAATTCTTATTAGGAAGGGGGGAATTGTAACAAATAATATTGCATCATGTTCAGTATCGAACACAGCGTCAGAAGCAAAGATCGTTGTTCTTTATAGCCAGGTCGACTGATAGATATTAGTTCCTCAATGTTCGTACAGGTGCCACCCTAAATTAGTAAAATGTAGTTTCATTTTTAATTGCGTGCAATAACATTTAATGTTTAACCTTCAATCATCCCATAGCTTTTAATTTTGGATATTCCTTGCTAATTTTACAGACCCTACTTTTTAATTTTATTGTTTTAAGTCGCTGCATTTCTTTTTTTGTATGGCACCAATGTTGCCTGTGTTGGTCAGTTTCTATTCCCAGCAGCCACACCACATTTTTAGCCATAAAGTAGACGTTGGTTATTTTTTTGTTGGTCAAAAGTGACAGCAATCTAAAAGTGTGTTAGTTACAACAAACCCAAACCTTTAAAGTTCGTGATGGAATACTTAACTTCGCAATGGCTTTTCCAAATAAATCATTTAGATTTAGAATCAACGTGTTGTCCTACATGCACACCGAACAGTTGTCTACTTTTTGTGATCTAGTCGTGGTTTATGATTTTGTTTGTTTACACGGCCAAACAAATGGCAAAAGAGCTATGTGCATTCCGATTGTGTCTGTCAATTGGTTTGGATGTTTGCGTGGGCACACTGGGTTGAACAAATCCCCTACTTTTCATCCGGTCTAGTTGTAATAACGACAACACCGTTCTTGCAGATACGCCGTTCAGTTATTACTAGGCAGGCTAATAAACCTCTTCAACAATACTGCATTCCTTTCGGCGATGTTTTACAGTCCCTTTTCTATCGAGATATTTGTGATTCGGATCGTTGCAACAAATGTCAGTTTGCCTAAAGGAACTGCAAACGTTTCATTTTCCACCGTTCCAATCAGGAGCGAGGGAGAGAGCGGAGAGAGAGAGAGAGAGATAGGGATGAGCGATTCGCCAATCAAACCGAACAGAAAGGTAAGGACAAGCCAACCAGCGAGCGAACGAGCAAAGTCCCGCCTCCAGATATAATCCTGTGTTCGGACTGCATCAGCAGCAGCTCGTAAAACCGGGGCGGAACATGGGGAGCGACCAGCTTCAAGTACCACACGCTGTATTTCAATTAAAACGTTCAGGATGGACTTCAAAGGGTTTTGTGTATTTTTGCAACTGCGTGGTGAAAGTGTACTTTTGGACAAAAGCCAGAGAAAGGTAATAAACATATATATGCATTCTTATATTTCAAAGTTATAAATCACTGTGCGTGATCCTTATTTTAGCTAACTGCTCGATTTGTTAATTTGGATGGATTATTTTTTAGCAACAAATATTTGTGAGTTTTCGCGACATGCGACTTAATCTGACATAGAAATGCTACATTACAGCTTTAAGATTATATTAATACATTTATTAGATTCCAGCTTAAAAGTCTTAACATTCACTCATACATTTATTGCCACTTTTTGTCTCCTGAATTTTCAAAGAAGTCGTCCATAGATATCTGCATTTTTAAAGTTTTGTTGCATTTGCTCAGTACACGCCCATGACTTAATGTGTTACATGTTAGATGGGCCTTGTTATTTCTTCAGTTTTTAGAGTAAACCCGCAGTACTGTTGGCTGCTCACAACGTACTACTGTTACATCCAATAGCGGTATCACTTTGGAACCAAGTGAAGTGTTAGGATATATAAATCATTTAAAAGTCTTCCTGAAAGCTCTATGTCACTTTAATGATGATTTGCACACTATTGTCCACACTTTCTATAAATCACTCACTTACTGCACCGTCCGTTCTTCATTTAGGTGTATTTTTCATATTCCATTTTTAGGATCTCCATCGCCTTTGTATATCTCCCTGTACTTTACATCCTTTAATTTTCGAGGTCGATATAACTGCAGTACGGTTGCTATGTTAAGTAAAAAGTCAAAATGTTGACTTTCAGTCAATAATTAAGTAATATAATCTAATGTAATATTTCAAGTTCACTCTTGTTAGATATTCATACATGTTAATACTATATGTTGTTAAATTCCCCGAATTCCAAACTCCTGTACTGAATCTACACGTAACGTAGCAATTAGTTAAAATTTATGACATTAGCAACAACCCTAAACTTTACAAAATTCTTCCTAAGTTTAGAATGGGTAAGAGAAAGTGATGTTGAGATACTGAACAGTGATTATTTGAACTGCAGAAATGTGCTTGCACGGGTACTTTTTTAACATGTCTGGTCAATGTACCTCCACCGAGAGTTCACTTGGATGGCCGTGTGTGCCGATGTGCTTCAGTGGCATGACAGACCCGAAAGAAGTTATGCGCTATAAAGGCGCAATGGCCCGTACTACGAGAGATGTCCCGAAAGTTAGGTTCCTCTGTTATTATTGTAAAACAATGGGGAAAAACTTAAACAAATGTATTTGATAGAATTTCGAGGCCATGTTGTCGAAAGAGTTTACGTGAGGCTGAAATTGTACTACTGAATTGTGAGTTTAGTTATTCGACACTGGTTCATTCAATTTTGGTTCATTACAGCCATTATTTCTTTGCGTTCAGAGGGAGGTTTATGGACGCTTATTGATTTCTCTTCTAATTTGGCCTTCGGCTTTTTCAATGGGATGTTCAATTTATCTAAGAGTGGGGAAAAAGCCGAACAAGTTCCATTTCACCATTGCTACTTATCAACAGCATACAGATCTGCTTTTTTTTACAACTTAGTTTAGAAGCAGCGCTGTTTATAAACTTGACAAGCAGTTGTTTCAGGTGATTCGAAGATGAACAATCTGATTCCTTTTAAATACTTGCATCGTTGGTCATTAAAACACTTCAGTATTTGATTTAAAAAAAATAATGGCTTCAATTGTTATACAAATTCTACAATCCTTTTCCTGTCAGGAAAGGCGTTCAAATCACGTAGAGCAGCATAAGGGTTAATATTGCACAACTTTAGAATGGTGGGTAGGAAGAACTACCTTTCGTCTATCCCAATTAATATCTAATGGCCCAGAATTTGCTGGAAAGATAATGGTGAGTTCATGGGACACACCATCACTATTAGTACCAAAAAAACCCCAGCAATTCGTGGCAGTATAGAATTATACTGTGGGTTCGAATCGCCAGAAATTGCTCGGCGATTAACGCCGCTCCGCTGTTTGCCTTGCAAAAACAAGAGCTCGCTATCAACCACATTCGAATTGAATGTTAAAAAATTGCTGGATTTGCACCGCGAATACAAACTAAACTCACTGCAGAAGTTAGGGCTGCTTTTTCATGGTGACTCCTGTTAATGGGGTGATTTATGGTCCTGTTATGTCACTGAACCCTGAAGGCCCAGAAAGGGAACACATTAAACCGTGAACTCTCATTCTTGCAGGTAGTACATTTTTGCTACAAGTTTAAAAAAAAAATTGTTTACATTTTTTTCTTTTTCGTTCTCTTTTCTTTCCCTTTTTGAATACAATATTCCTTTCCCTCCCTTTATTTCTTTTTCTGTATTTATTTTGACTAATTCACACTATTTCTTTCTCCATCAGTTTGTTTCTCTGTCCTTACATTTAACCAGTTAAAGAGAATCACTGTTGGTCCCATTATTTGCCAAGGTCCCAGATAACCGGTTGACCTCCCCTTGCTGTCATCAGCTCGCACTTCCACCGATAATTGGAGGATATTATGCAGCTCACGATACTTACCACGAGATACCCCGCTCTAGCAAATTCTGAGCCCATATGATAGTAAACTAATCAGTTCTGACAAAAGATCATCGACCTGAAACTTTAACTGTTTCTATCTTCACAGCTGCTGCTTAATCTGCTGAGTTTTGTTTTAGTATTTTCAATTTTATTTCAGTTTTTCAGCATCCCCAGTATTTTGCTTTTGTGTAATGGAAAACAAGATGCTGACTGACATAGAATTGGAATGCATTGCCGGATAATCTGCCTGATAATAAAATAGTACAACCTGTTAACCACATCAAAACAAAGTAATTTCAACAGATTGTGTTTTATGGACCTTCTAAGGATTTTGCTGAAAGAAGGTATCTCAACATCTACCACTGTTTAGGATCAATGTAAGCATTATCTTATTTTTTCTTCTTTTGAATTTTTATTGATGGTATAAATAGGAGGAGTTTTGGAAGTTGACAAACAGAAATAACATGAGTATATGCAGTCAGTAATTCAGACTGCCTGGCATCTTCCTGTCTGCATGGTTCATCTGTTCAGTGATTAAACTTGCTCAGACCGAGCTAGACATGTTTTGAGATTTCAATTATGATTCTGAAATAAACTATAGTAATATTAATATTTGAATGTTGGAAATATATTTATTACTGTAACTTTATTATTTCACAAAACAAACACTTAAATAGGTTCTAATTAATGGTTTCTAATATTCTATGATAACATTTTTGATTGCTTTTTGTACCTCTTTGGGCCCACTATCTACTTTAAAGCTAGGATAAATGTCATCAATATTGGCTTCTGATTGGGTAAAAATGAATGCAAAATTCTAATTTATCAGCCAAACAAGGTTTACAACATTGCCGTTTTATCTGTCTGCCTCATTGAATTGATAAGGACAAACGTTTGTGTTTTTTTATAGGAAAGCATCATGGCCTCTTTCTGTCCTGTAATGACTCTATGACGTTATCTGCTTTGAAAATTCTGAGTAGGTCAAGTAGCATCAGTGTAGAGAAAAAAAGAGTTAATGTTTTGGGTCAATGACCTTTCATCAGAAATGTGTAGAATGTCCTTTCAGAAAAGAAAGACTTTCAGAATCTGAGGACATCCCAAAACACTTTCAGACACTAGTACAACATTAAAATATTAATAATTCCAAGATTTTTATGACCTATGAATGATATGGTGAGAGAGCATACTATTTTTACCATCAGTTTTGTTAATGGGAACAAAAGTGCCTGATTGCAATGAACATGTAATAATAATTGTCACATTTAGGGATTTTTTGACCACTTTTCCACAGAGAGGGTTTAGAAAAGAAGTTACTTTAAATGTGTTCTGAATTATGGGCAAGATTTTAACTCACTCAAAACCCATTCACTTACACCAAGTTAAAATCGAGCCTTATATGCGAGTTGAAAGGGGCATGTGCTCATAAGTAATCAAGGTACTAAGGACCTAGCTTTATTGTTGTTTCCCCATAGGCTGTAAACAATAAGCAATTTGTCAGCTTCTCCTGGTAGTCGATAAATGATAAACATTTCACATCCAATATGTCTGTTCCTGGATTTTCACCAGGACGTATTCTTTCTGATTGTGAACAATGAGAGATAAAACACAGATACAGGCAGTCAAGCAGTGATTTTTGAAACAGAATGTTACAACAGAGTCAGGCAGCAAAATGCTGCAGGAAGACTGGAGTGGAGGAGAGAACAGTCAGAATGTGTTTGTTTACATCAAGTAAGATGACCCAAAGTAAGATGGGGCAAAGTGGGGAATATTCTTCATTTAGTATTATTAAGGCAAAATAAGTTGTACTGTTTGAACTAGGTAAGCCCAATCATAACTGTCATTCTGTATGTTCACTTACTATGAAATAAAGCAACTTATCAATTGATATCAAGCCTCTTCTTACCAAGTGATGGCTCAGTTCACCTCCACAGAGAATGAAAAAGTACAAGTGTAAAAGACATAAATATCTAGCTCAGGTTACAAGGGTACTGTGATTAAACCCCCAGGTTACGCTATCATGCAAATAAATAAAGAATAACTCCCATCAAAATAATTAAAACAGAAAGTGCTGGAAATACTCAGCAGGTCAGGCAGCATCTGTGGAGAGAGAAGCAGAGTTAACGTTTCAGGTCTGAGACCTTTCATTCTCCTATGCTATCATCTTCCATTGCCAACTTTTTTTTATATAACAATATATGATGTATACAATATGAATAATACTGAATAACATAACAAATAATATGGTGAATGGGAATAGGACTAGATTGGTGACATAGTCCATGGAGAGATGTGTACATGAGCAAGAGAGTTAGGTTAAACACATTAAAAACTCCAGATGCTGGCTGTGATTATGTTTCAGTTGCTGCCATTTGTGGAGTGTGATGTGCGGCTTGCAGAGTGGAGTTATACCCCTGACTGTGGATCATTCTAGGTTTTGTTGAAGTCAGTGACAAGGCAGCTCTGTGCATATGTGTTAGGAGTATACACATCATGTGATATGTTCAGTGCAATTTTATAATAATGAAACTTAATAATATGAATCATGTATTTTTAGAGAGGTTTGTAATCATTGTTCAACATATGCTGCCAGACCTGCAGAGTATTTCCAGCATTTTCTGTTTATATTTTAGATTTCCAGCATCTGCAGTATTTTGCGCTTAAAGGAGGAGGTGGCTGGGTTTAGGGAGGGAATTCCAGAATGTGGTGCCTAGGTGGCTGAAGTCACTGGTACTGATGGTAGGGTTAAGGCAGGGGCTATCAGTATGCTGAAGATGTGTTTCAGATGCCTGGATAGAAATGGAGGCACCCTATGCACCAGCCAGGTGTTCAGAATGGTCATGGTGTGCTGCATAGCAGCAATCTTTAGACCTGTAGGAGGAACAAGGAACAGAGCACAAATCCTCTTTGGACAGTTCTGAGAAAGGTTAGGGAGACGAGCAGGAGGGGACGGAGGAGGAGGAAGTGGAAGGTGATGTGGGCAGTGCACTACCAGCGACACACATTGCTGCCCAGGATGCTCTCATTTTTGCGAGGTTTTCTTAATTTGTGGAACCTAACAATCACATGCAAAAGCCACTTTTGCCCCCCACTCCCTGTACAATGCCACTAACACAATCAGTCCTGCAAACAACAAGAGCCTCCCTTTCACAGTTCCCCCCCACCACCCGCCCCCCCCTGAAATTGTCTTCCATTCATGTCTTCCATTTCCACAGCAACCAAGCAACCAAGAATGGGCAAGATGGGAAAGTGGTGTAAAACAATAACATTTATATGGCTCACATAAAACAGAAACTTAACATTCTAACAATGAATAACACACTTGCGTGTATACATAGTGAAACTACAAATCTTTACGCTTCCTTTTCCTACCATTTCTAATTGGTACAACCCCTGTAATTTCAGCAGAGGTAGAGGCATGCTGCTCAGTTCCCTGCTCTGACTGCTGAGATGCTTTTGATTGACATTCTCTGGGTTTTGGAGCTTGTGCTGCACCTGTATCTATGCAGGGGCAGACTTATCCATCAGGACATCAGGCATCATGTTGGGTACTGACTGAAGGGGAAGGAGGGCAATGGATGGGAAGTGGAAGTGCTTTGAGCCAAGTTCCCACTTGCGTGGCCACTTTCACCATTGGTCCTCTCATGAATCTCACCATCAGCAGCCCAGTGGCCTGCTCGATGGTTGCTCAGGCGGACCTGTGGCAGATATTGTAACTCTCCTCTGCGAGTGTTCCTGAAGGCGCACGGGGGGCCGGAAAAGTTGTGGCACCTGGGACTGCCAAGGTATATAAGCATCGTGGCTGCTTCCTGGGAACTATGCACACACCTGAAGGATCTGCTTTTGACGGTCGCATACTAGTTGTACATTGTTGGACTGGAAGCCCTCCCTGTGATGAAAGCTGCTGGCTGGACTTTGGGAGGCTTGATAGCCACGTGCATGCAGTCAATGACACCTTGCACCTGGGGGAATCCAGCGATGGTCCTGAAGCCGATGGACTGACTGCTTGGGTCGGTTCGGTAGTGTACATAGTCAACGGCCCTCTAAAACATGGCATTGGTCACCTCCTTGATGCACTGATGGGCCGCAGCCTTGGAGATCCCATACATGTCCCCAGTGGATCCCTGAAACGATCAGGATGCGTAGAAGTTGAAAGCTACGGTGATCTTCACAGCCACTGGCATTGGGTGTCCACCAAACCTCCTAGGTCTCAGCTCGTCCTGCAGCATGGTGCATAAATTGGTGACAGCCTCCCTGGAGAGCCTTAGTCTGCACTGACACTGCTGCATGGATATCTGCAGATAGTTGAGCCATGTTCGGTAGACTGTCTGCCACGGATAGGCCCTTGATCAAGTGGCTGGCTATTGTCAGTCCCCTCTGCGCTGTTCTCTAGCATGCCCACCCAGAGGCAATCCCTCTTGCTGCCCCTGCTGTTGCTGCTGTGGACCTGCCGGTGCCTAGTCCTCCCTCCCTCTGTGCTGCTCCTCCTCCTCCTCATGCCTGAAGACTGGGTGGATCAGTTCCATGCCAGTTGGTCCCTGCCCTTTCTTGCACTATCTTTGCTGTCCACCTCCCCAAGATCGTCCCTTGCTGTTTCCTTGGGAGCAAGTGCCACTGCCCCTCTGTCACCCTTACACAACTCCCACCCACTGTTACTGGCACCCTTACATGCCCTCCACCCACTGTTATTGGCACCCTTATACGACCCCAACCCACTGGTAATGGCACCCTTAGAGGTCTTTTGCCACTGGCTGGCAATGGACTCCATTCCCCACTCTCCCCCTTTTCAGCACACCTTCCTTTCAGACTGGTTGGCAGAGGCAGTGCTGAAGCCTTACCTCGTTGCTGCCTGCTTTACCCGGTTGGGGTTCTGAAGGCCCATTAATCTCATGCACTGCTCATAAATACAAACTGCAACAAAAAATTCCAGTCAATTGCATTTAGGTTCATGTTAATTACCTTCTAAGCAGCCTCAAGGGATCTTCCTCTGCGTCGTAGCGAGATGTCCACCCTACATCTTTCCCACTGCCTGTAAAATTTGGAAGTGACATCACAACGTCAGAATTCCATGAGAGTGCGTCCTGTCCGCAATTCTTGACCTCTCCCGCCTCTTACAGAGCCGGTAAAATTCCAGCCATAGTGTACGAGCCATTGATGAATGCACAAGTGTGATTGCTAAGTTTGATGCTCCAGGGAGGTAAAAACATCATCGCAAAGGCCTGTGACATCATGGCAGTCATGCTTGAGATGGACTCCTCCAATCTCTCTGCAAACATGCATAGTGAGGCTGGAACGGCAGCGCAGTACATTGCAGGTTTTCTTCTGCTGCTGCTCTAGTATCCTGTTTATCGACAACCCCCAAGGTACAGCATTAGCATCCAGCTGAGCAGAACTTGGAGTGTCTCGTGCCCTCCGATGTGGGCTTTCCACTGCTGTCCCTGTCTCCACCATCTGCTCCTGCTCACTTGTGATGTGTGAGCCACCAAGTGAAAACCTACCTATCTACTTTATTGGTCTCACTGAAGTGTGAATATATGAGCTGGTGAATAGTCTGCATGAGTCCTGTGATATTGCACCCTCAGAGAGAGTGGCTTCTCTGAGGAGTCATTGTTGTCCTCCTGGATCACATTCTGCTGGACGCTTGAAAGCTCGGAGAGATAAAGGACATAACTGAGTACTGTCAAGGTAAGGATATTTGCAGTTATCATGATCTACATGACCATATTTTACTCGCTGTTGACATCAAGTCAACATGAGTGAGTCTCATACGTCAGGTGGCTGTCTGATATTTAATTCTGTTACCAGGTATCTGGGAGGATCCCATCTACCCATTTCCAATGGCCAGGCATGTGGAGATCCCACTGATTTTCAGCATCTGCTCCTCAGCACCTGTTAGCTGTGGATTGGCTAGAGAGCTTCCTCTGCTTCTCTGTCTCACTCTGATGTTCTGTGCTCTCCTCCTGCAAGGAGAGAAAGAAAAGACCAATGAGTGAGACTAATGGCATGTGTCGAAGGGATGGAAAGCATTTGTTGAGGGTGACCATGAGGGAGAGGCATGACGTTGTATTAGGATGAGGGTGAGTATCCATGGTGGATGAGGAAGTGCACAGACAGAGAAGGATGGATATACCTGCCAGGTAAGTTGCTGCGAGGAGTGATACACTGGAGCAGGCTTGAGAAGGCAGAGTGAAGGTGTTGGGTAATACACACTTCCGGATGTAGGTGAATGTACCATTGCTCTCACCTTTCCTGCCCTGTTTACGTCATTAAATCACTTATGCACTGTCTCCAGGAATGTGACACCATGTTCCTGTTGTGTCACCTCCAAACACACTCTTTGGTGTTCTCAGCTGGCTAATTCCTCCTGTTGCTATGGAACAATACATCCCTCCGTGCCCTCAAAACACCCAACAGCACATCTAGGGAGGCGTCACTGAAATCAGGTGCATTCTTTGACCGCCTGGATTCCATCCTGGTGTTTCCCTCTCTTTGGCTCCCAATTCTAAATTCATTCAGATTACATCTTTGGAGTGTGGAGTTGAAATCGCTTCATGCGGGTTATCATCACACCTGCTGATGTGAATTGATCGGGAAATCCTGAAATCATATGTTAATGCAGTGATGGGGTTAAAAGCAAATGCATTACATTGATTTCTGGGTTTTCTGTGCAATACTGGACCTCTACAACCCCTCAACAGTCCTGCATCCAGAGTGTCACAAACTTAAAATTCAACCCTCTGTTTCTCTGACTTTAGCATCTTAGGCACCCATTGCATCACTATTGGTGGCACAGCCTTCAGATTCCTAGATCTTACTCTTTGAATTCCTTCCCTTTAACACTTGAACATACGAACATACGAATTAGGAGCAGGAGTAGGCCACTCGGCCCCTCAAGCTTGCTCCGCCATTCAATAAGTTCATGGCTGAACTGATTACTCCACATTTCCACCTACCCCCTGATAACTTTTCACTCACTTGCTTATCAAGAATCTATCTACCTCTGCCATAAAAATACTCAAAGACTCTGCTTCCACCGCCTTTTGAGGGAGAGAATTCCAAAGACTCACAACCCTCTGAGAGAAAAACTTTCTCCTCATCTCTGTCTTAAATGGGCGACCCCTTATTTTTAAATAGTGACCCCTCGTTCTAGATTCGAGGGAAACATTCTTTCCACATCCACCCAGTCAAGACCCCTCAGGATCTTATATGTTTCAATCAAGTCTCCTCTTACTGTTCTAAATTCCAGCGAATACAAGCCTAGCCTGTCCAATCTTTCCTCGCAAGACAGCCCGCCCATTCCAGGTATTAGTCTAGTAAACATTCTCTGTACTGCCTCCAACGCATTTACGTCCTTCCTTAAATAAGGAGACCAGTACTGTACACAGTACTCCAGATGTGGTCTCACCAATATATAGCTGTATAGCTGAAGCATAACCTCCCTACTTCTGTATTCAATTCCCCTCGCGATAAACGATAACATTCTATTAGCTTTCCTAACTATGTGCTGTACCTGCATGCTCATCTTTTGCGATTCATGGACTAGGACACCGAGATCCCTCTGCATCTCAGAGCTGTGCAATTTCTTACCATTTAGATAATATGCTTCTTTTTTGTTCTTCCTGCCGAAGTGGACAATTTCACACTTTACCACATTATACTCCATTTGCCAGGTCTTTGCCAACTCACTTAACCTATCTGTATCTCTTTGTAGCCCCCTTATGTCCTCTTCACAACTTACTTTCCTACCGATCTTTGTGTCATCAGTCTCTACCTCTCTACCTCTATTTCCTTTTTTAAAAAACTTCCTCAAAACTGTTCTTTTTAACTGAATTTTCAAACGCCATTCCTAATCTCTCTTTTCTTGGTTCATTGTCCGTTTTCCTTAAGCCTTCTTCGAAGTGCCTTGGGATTTTTTGTTATGTTAGATGTGCTGTATAAATGGATATTGTTCTTGTAGTAGTAGTGAGACATTTATTATTGTCACCGGAGTATACTCATTCCAGCTGTCAACTTTCCAGGTCATAACAAGTGCATGACAGTTACTTCAGTTAGTATCAATGCTTTGAAGACCTATGGCCTAACAATAGCCTTGCATGTCTATTAACTGAAACCTGGATGTTGCTCAGTCTCCTACTTGACCTCGTGAAATCTCCTCCTGAGCTTGTGCCACCCTTTATAGGGGGTGAACATAACACTGACCTGACTGATCCATCTTTCAAATTTGCCAGTAGATTACGGGCGTGTGCTGGAGCACAATATTGTTGCCCTTTTGGTGATTACCTCTTGCACAATCAAATACACCACTGATCAGATATTGTGCTTTTCTGCTTGATTGTTCACTATGCTCACTTTGAAGTTTCCATTCAGCATGTCTATATTCATGAAATGTTTGTTTCTATTATGGGTCAAGAGGTTCATTTCTTGCTTGTTAAGATGCTGGTCTGCCAGAATTACTGCCCAGCTGTGATTGGGTTAAAACTGCTGAACTTAAGATGTTGAAAAGAAACTTTAGCATTTGTACCTGTTAATAAATTCGTTGCATTTTTAGGGTTAGATTTGTTTATTTTTTTCCTATTTTTTGACTGACTGTAAACTTTATGTGCAGTCATAGGTTATGGTCCAAAGAATGGAGCTCTCACCTCCAATGATAGATTGGTTAACGGTTCTGGAAGATAAGCTTTGAACCTTTAGACCCCATTTTGACTCTGTGTAAGTGGGTGGATTTTGAATGAGTTAAAAGCTTGCTTTGGTTCATTAGATTCTGGGGTAAATAGTTGTTTTGCAGTTTCTCATGATATCATGCATCCTAAAGAACCTGTCAATGGTATGAGAGAACTTCAGTAACTACCATATATCACATTACAGATAAATGATTATTGCATGATGCACATTTTAATGCAGTTTTAAAAAATATTGTTGGTCCTCCATTGACCTCAGTGTTGCACAATGGTAGCAGATATTTCTTACCATGTCCTTTACCTTTTCAACTTTATGATGCTATGTAATAATTGTTGTATTTTAGGTGTAAAGTGTCTATTATTTGGAAATATTAAATGGAAGCAACAAAGTGATAAGGACTTGTCGACATGGTTTACGGGCAGATGTTCGAAAGGACTGCGGCTGATCACGAACTTATCAATATCAATGTGGGAGGATTCAAACAGAGAGTCGACCAGGGTACCCTGCTACGGTTTCCTCACACAAGGTTAGGAAAACTACTAAACTGTGACACTGAGGAGGCTATTTTAGAGCTCTGTGATGATTACAATGTTGTGGACAAGGAATATTACTTTGATCGGAATCCCTGCTTGTTCCGGTACATTTTGAACTTCTACTACACTGGAAAACTTCATGTCATGGAAGAGCTTTGTGCATTTTCTTTCAGCCAAGAGATCGAGTATTGGGGGATTAATGAACTTTTCATTGACTCCTGCTGCAGCAACAGGTACCAAGAGAGGAAGGAAGACGTTGTGGATAAAGATTGGGAGCAGAAAAGTGACGAGAGTATTGATTCTTCCTTTGAAGAGTTGTCAGCTTTGGATAAAGATTTGGATAAATTTGACAACATGTGGTGTGGTAAAGTAAGGATGAATGTATGGATAAGGTTAGAAAATCCTGGGCATTCACGCTTAGCCAAAATCTTGGCAGTTTTATCTTTAAGTGTGGTCCTTACATCCATTGTGGCTATGTGCATTCACAGCATGCATGAGTTCCAACAATTTGATGCAGATGGTAAAGAGATCGCTGATCCTGTACTAGAAGGACTGGAGATCGCATGTATTGTTTGGTTCACAGTGGAGTTCATTGCAAGGTTCACAGTTGCACCATGTCTCAAGAAATTCTTCAAAAACCCCTTGAATATAATTGATTTTGTTTCAATTCTACCATTCTACTTCACACTGGCCGTGGACACAAGGGATGAGGACAGCGAGGAGTTAGAAAATGTGGGTAAAGTGATTCAAATCCTTCGTCTAATGAGGATATTCCGTATCCTGAAACTGGCCAGGCATTCAGTGGGGCTGCGGTCACTGGGAGCCACACTCAGGCACAGCTATCATGAAGTCGGACTCTTGCTCTTGTTCTTGACAGTTGGGATCTCTATTTTCTCTGTCCTTGTTTATTCTGTTGAAAAAGATGAAAAGGAGTCAGGGCTTCATAGTATTCCTATGAGCTGGTGGTGGGCAACCATTAGCATGACCACAGTCGGGTATGGGGACACATATCCTGTCACTCTATTAGGAAAACTCATAGGAAGTGTCTGCATTATATGTGGGATTTTGGTAGTTGCTCTCCCCATTACTATCATTTTCAATAAATTTTCCAAGTACTATAGGAAGCATAAAATGGTGGACATTGACCGTTGCAATGCCGAACTTGTGGAAAATTGTACTGATTTACCTTACATGAATATTCGAGATATATATGCCAAAAATATGCACTCTCTCATAGCTAGTATCTCTTCCATGGTTAGCACCAATGCCAGTGACCATAGCACCATTGATGCCTCTAGCATCGAAGACCTAGAAATGGTTCAGAACACCACAACATTTGAGAACTGTTCAGCAAAATAGAACATTTGCAATTTATTTTATTGGCTGGTCTCACTGCTTTCCCATCAAAGTTGTGTTCTATGATTATTTCTTTGTTGCATTTTAAAATACTCAGGGTATTATATGTTTGACACACAATGGCTATATAAATGATTGTAGTATCATGGAAATGAAAGAAGCATGTGAATTAATTTCCTGACTTCTACTTTATGCAAGTATACATGTTGTTAGTGTTTTGTCTGTTTCTAAAGTAAATGACAATGCAATAATAAACTCAGTAAAATGAAAAACATATGATAATGATTGTATGCCTGCAGGAATATATGATGTGATCTGTTATTCATTTTAGGAGGGAGATGCAAACCAGCAAAAATTACAACTGCATCAGTTTAGGAATAGTTTCCATTTCTTAAATGTGTGCAGAAAAAAACTGCATAAGAGGAAAGAATATAGGATTTTAAAAATATACATATATTCTGTACAATGGTTAAAATAATAAAGAACTTAATAAACATCCATTTGAAGTTCCTAGAGTGTTTCGACTACAATAGTATGTTTTGTAATGAAGATGATAGATTATTCAAAATACACAGGCTACTAAATTAACAAGTTATAAAGAACAAAAATAATCTACATTTAAAAGTCAACTCAGGAAGTTTTACATTTATTTGGAATTTGCAGCAAAATTCACTTTGGTCAAGTATGAACTTATTTTGTTTTTGGAGTCAATTCACCGAATGCTTGACTTTGGAGTTGGAAGGTTCTAGGAGCAAGCAGACCACCATTGTTATCAGCCTTGGCTCAGTGGTAGCCTTCTGAGTCAGAAGTCAAGGGTTCAAGTCCTACTTCAGAGACTACAACAGATAACCCAGAGTGACACTTCAGTGCAGCACTAAGGGAGTCATCCTTCAGGTGAGGCATTGCACCAATGCCCTGTCTGCCCTTTGGATGGATCTCAAAGATCCCATGGGACTATTCAAAGAAGAGCAGGGGAGCTCTCCTTGTGTCCTGGCCTCAAACAACATCACTAAAACAAGTTATCCTGTCATTATCTCATTGCTGTTTATGGGATCTTGCTCTGTACAAATTGGCTGCTGCATTTTCCTACAATACAACAATTAAGTTTGGAGAGAACAAGTCCTGACACACAACATAGGCACAATTTGAAAAGCATGATTACACATAATAGAAAGGTGTTTTGATTGAGTGAAACATAATACTAAATAAAACCCAGACATAACAGATCCTGTAAGTTATTTTAAGTACACAGCACCGACAGTAAAGAACTGATAATCCTCGCTCCCAAAATTTCCCTACTTAAATTCATTGGCTGTAAAGTGTTTGGGGTATCATGAAAGATGCTATATAATTGCACGATCTTTTAATACGAATTGCCTGGAGATTCAGAAGGAAAGTAAAAACTCAGTTCATACTTAGAGCAGGCAAATGAGAATTGAGAATATACATCCACTTTCCTGATCTTCTCAGTATAGCCTCCACTTTAAATTTGGATTATTCTAAGCTAAATGGAACACAATCTCTGGAAGGATGAAAGTGTGAATCACGTGTAAACCTGCTGATCCGTTTTGAAGATAGCTCATTTTTAATCATGGGATTAATATTAGAAATTGCATAGCCCACTCATTTCAATGTTTTGACCCTGGTTTCCAGCTATTAGATTGATTAGAATCATGGTTAAAGACTGAGGTCAGCGTGTTGTATGTGGTTTATTAGCTCAATCTCAACAGTAAAAAGGAACAATTCATAATAGATTACATTTGAAAAAGAGATTTTTCAACAGATGAGCTTTTATAGCTTGATCCTTTACACCTAAACAAATGGATTGTGGCATGTTGCAATTTTGTATGTAGACTTTGTCCTTAATCTATCTGAGTAGCTGTTTTGGCTACTAAACAGCTACAGAGAGGATGCAAATGTAATATAGGAGTAGCTACAAGGAGATCATAATCTATTCAAAATGAGGATTACAATTTCTTATACAGATGAAAATGCCATTTCCAGCTGGTTGGAGCTATCAGTTATTGCAAAACAAAATAGGTAGTTCATTTTAAAATGGAAAATAGAAAATGAAGAATAAAGCTATATTGCTTATATGCAGTGCAGTACAACATTGGACATTTTACAGATTGAAAGAGGTAATAATGCAAAAAGCATTTATCTCGAAGAAATAAAATGGATTAACAGTCAGATACTTAGGATTTGAGTAAGTACATAAATATTTTAAACAGAAAATGCTTTAAACTTGAGAGCCAAAACAACAAGTGGCGGGGATCGGGCAGTGGTTCAAATTATATATGACTCATAAGGGCTGTTTTACACTCCCTCCACCTGGCACGGGTGTGACTAAAATACTAGTGCAGCAGTTTCTCACCCATTCTTGCTGATAGACATGTCTCCACCATTTAGATTGGGATCTTGAAATGGGTGGCCCAGGTACCTGCACTAAATTGGTGGTTCTTTAGCCCATGCAAGTTAGGGTCCTTTGATGACCATAGGACCCAGATGCAATTTTGAAGGACCAATGGTTGGAGAGTGTGCCCTGCATGGTTTACCCTTTGGCACTTGGCATTGAGCAGCCAAACCAATGGTCCTTAAAGGCCACTCAGAAAAAGGTGGAAGAAAAAATTTGTATAAAATGTTTGGGGATTATGAGGAGTATTGAAGTTCCTCAAGGCCCCATAAAACATTTGCCCATTCCCATCCCCAGCCACTTGAAACCTGAATCATAGAATAGTTACAGTACAGATGGAGGCCATCTGGCTTCTTGTGTCCTTGCCAGCTTTCTGTAAGAGCAACTCAGTGCCCAGTCCCACTCCCCAGCCTGTTCCCTATAGCCCTGCAATTCTTTTCACTTCAGATAATTATTCAATTCCCTTTTGAAAGCCACAATTGAATTTGCGTCCACCACACTCCAGATCCTAAACACTCGCTGTGTACAAAGGATTTTCCTCATGCTGCCTTTAGTTCTTTTGCCATTCACTTTAAATCAGTGTCCTCTGGTTCTCGACTCTCCTGCCGATGGGAACAGTTTCTCCCTATTTACTCTGTCAAGACCCTTCATGATTTTGAACACCTCTATCAAATCTCCCCTCAACCTTCTCTAAAGCAAACAGCCCCAATCTATCCTGGTAACTGAAGTCTCTCATTCCCAGAACTATTCTCATAAATCTTTTCTGCACCCTCTCCAATCACACCCTTCTTAAAGTGTGGTGCCCAGAATTCTACACAATACTCTAGTTGAGGCTGAACCAGTGTTTTATAAAGGTTCACCATAACTTCCTTGCTTTTGTACTCTGTGCCTCTATTTATAAAGCCCAGGATCCTGTATGCCTTAGTGGTAGTGGTAGGGAAATATAGGGACAGGTGTGGATGTGGTAGAAATATGGGATTAGTTGATGGTCGGCACAGACTCGGTGGGCTGAAGGGCCTGTTTCAGTGCTGTATCTCTAAACTAAACTAAACCACTTTCTCAACCTGTCCTGCAACCTTCATTGATTTGTGCACATATACCCCCCAGGTCCCTCTGTTCCTACACCCCCTTTAGAAATGTATCTTTCATCCCTTTGCTGGTTCTTCCTACCAAAATGTATCACTTCACACTTCTCTGCATTAAATTTCATCTACCACCTGTCATCCCATTCCACTAGCCTATGTCCTCTTGCACTCATCATTATCCTCCTCACAATTCACAATACTTCCAAGTTTTGTGTCATCTGCAAATTTTGAAATTGTGCCCTGCACACCAAATGCTAGGACATTAATATATATTATATAAAATTCCCTGGAGAACCCCATAATATACCTTCCTCCAGTCTGAAAAACAACTGTTCACCACTAATCTCTGTTTCTTGTCACTCAGTCAACTTCACTGCCCTCCCTCAGGGTTGCCTCCTCCCTTATTTAATTTACCTGGATGGACTGGACTCTGGAGCAGGGTGTTAGATTGGGAACAGGCTCCAAATGAGTGAGCAGTTCACTGCTGGACTGGCCCAAATATAAAAATTGGTTGGGTCTCAGACCAGAATGGGGGGACTGGGGTGAGGAGGGCAATAAGCTTTTTCCTTCTGCTTCTTGGTTGATAAGTGATCACATGAAAATCTACCCCACAGAATCAATGGGCTGAATTTTAACAGCCAAATATGTGTGGATTAGTATTGAAACAGATGTTAATATTTTAAAAATCTGAACCCTGACCCCAACCAACCCACTTCGAGGTTTAACAGAGATGGGACAAGGGGCAGGCAGCCAACATACTTGCAGGAGGTGGGTAGGCAGTGTAAATATTTTAACCAGACTGGTAGCCTCTGGTTTAACCTGCTTTGCAGGTTTTACAGTTGGTGGCCAGGTTTCCCAGACCTTGGGAAACCAGGCAGTTGAAGGGACATGAGGACAGCTTCAGGGAGAAGATAGGTGCTTTACAGAAATGCTTGTGGGCCAGGTGGAGCAGGATTGCTTCTATGGCTCCCTAAGCTCCCCCACCCCATCAGATCACACCACCCCCACATGCAAAGATCCCCATCATTGGGGATCAGAGTACCACTCTTGGGGTTGGACCTCCCCTGGGGTCAGGGACTGAACCCTCCAACAGATGGGGATCGGACTCCCCGCCCCCGGATCTGGTCTCGCCAGGGTCAGGGATTGACCCACTCCCTGAGACCGAACCCAGCCCCATGGTGTTGGGGATCAGACCCCTCACCCCAAGATCGCCCCCTCATCACTGAACTTGGAATTGGACCACTCCTCCCAGGAGCAGCTTCACAATCCCCCAACCTCCATTCCCCGCACCTGGTTGTGGATTGGATCTACCTGCTCCTGTAGCCTGCTCCTGCAGCTTGCTTTGGAGTCCTCCCCGCCTGACTGGAAGCCAGGCTATCAATCAGGCTCACTTCTGGGCGGGGAACCTATCAATGACGAAAGATGCACACTGTGGAGTTAAAGCATGTGGGAAAACCACTGGATTTCCTGTCCAAAACTTTGCCCCCCACCACTGTGTTTGTAACTCACCCCTGTTAATTTCCAGGCCAATGTATTAGATCTGTAAAACTTTTTGTAGATATAATTTAATCATAGTATCCAACAAACATTTCATATCAAATTGTTTATCTCCGTTTGACCACGTAGTGGTTCCAATGTCTTAAAGGCTATTATGAATGCTTTGGCTAAATAATATGGTGACCTAATATACAACTGAGGAGAGAATTGTAACCTGCCTTCAATATGAAAACGGGGCTAAAAGACAACAATTTCACTATCAACAAATACTTTCTTTTTTTACGCTATTTTGACGGTGTTTTGGTACCATTCCGTATTTTTAGACTTTTGACTTTTCTGTGTAGGTTAGTTGAAGACTCATAATGGAATACCACATAATACTTTCAACCATTTTTAAATATTCAATATAAAGGATAGCTGACAGACAGCATGGTGCTGAATCACAGTTGGCACGACTTGGTAGTGATTGTGCAGCTGGACTGGGTGTTACCACTGAGACCAACACCACAGAAATATTAATAGCATAGCTAATGCAAAGAGTAGTTGATGTAGCTGGCGGGGGTACAGTTCCTGTATATGCATGGGGACAATTTCCATTACTTGATATATTCAGCAGAATCTGCAGTGTTGTAACACATGATATTCATCACAGTAGATACTGTGATAGACACAAATGGTAAAGATTAAATAGATACCCTGAATATGCGAATATGAAGTGTAGAACAACTCCTCTTAAAGTAATGCCAACTGCACAGATTAGTGAGTAGGCAAAAACAGAACTATGTCAAGTGTTTGAATATTGTTACTTTCTTTAAGGAGAAATGAACTGATTGTCTCAGAGCTTATCTTGTCTAAGGTTTTTATAATTAAATACTTAGTGTATAATTTGCCATAGCAATATCAGTGACCACCCTCTGGAAGTGGTTCAACAGTTCACCTACCTAGGCCCAACTATCACCAGTAACCTGTCTCTCGATGCAGAAATCAACAAGTGCATGGGAAAGGCATCCGCTGCTATGTCCAGACTGGCCAAGAGAGTGTGGGAAAATGGCACACTGACACGGAACACAAAAGACCGAGTGTATTGAGCCTGTGTCCTCAGTACCTTGCTCTACAGCAGCGAGGCCTAGACAATGTATGTCAGCCAAGAGCGATGTCTCAATTCATTCCATCTTCGCTGCCTCCGGAGAATCCTTGGCATCAGGCGACAGGACTGTATCTCCAAAGCAGAAGTCCTCGAGGCGGTCAACATCCCCAGCATATACGCCCTACTGAGCCAGCGGCGCTTGAGATGACTCGGCCATGTGAGCCGCATGGAAGATGGCAGGATCCCCAAGGACACATTGTACAATGAGCTCGTCACTGGTATCAGACCCACCGGCCGTCCATGTCTCCGCTTTAAAGACATCTGCAAACGCGACATGAAGTCCTGTGACATTGATCACAAGTCGTGGGAGTCAGTTGCCAGTGATCGCCAGAGCTGACGGACAGCCATAAAGGCAGGGCTGAAGAGTGGCGAGTCAAAGAGACTTAACAGTTGGCAGGAAAAAAGACAGAAGCGCAAGGAGAGAGCCAACTGTGTAACAACCCTGACAACCAATTTTATCTGCAGTGCCTGTGGAAGAGTCTGTCACTCTAGAATTGGCCTTTATAGCCACTCCAGGTGCTGCTTCACAAACCACTGACCACCTCCAGGCGCTTATCCATTGTCTTTCGATACAAGGAGGCCAAAGAAGAAGGAGTAGTGAGAGTACCATAAATAACAACTAGCCAGTTACTGAGCATGTGCATATAGACAAAGGCAATCAGATATGATTGGGTTTGCTATAATAGTTCCTTTGCATAGTTAGCCTACTGTTAGGGTTCGGGATTGTGTGGCAATTTTATTTATGAATAGGACCCTGACACAAGAACCAGGATTCTCCTGTTCAGGGTGGCATTCCGACAAAGTGGGATTTTAGGTTCCCTGAATTGAGGATCATTAGTGGTGCACGACAGCCTTCTGTTGAGATCCCTGTCACCAGAAACGAGCGCAGAGTGTGACGAGGACAATCCCGACTATGTTGCAGTGGTGTGTCTGCTGCAATGTTCACCAGAATGGCTGGCAAGGAAACTTAAAGGTGCAGAAGCGCTCATAAGATTGGACAAGCTGTCCATATCAATTAACTTTAGCCCGCCAACCTGAAATATATGATGCGATTAGGCAAGATTTAGGATGCGTAGGATGGGGAAGGAAACTGCAGGGGATGGGAACAATCGAAATGTGGAGCTTATTCAAGGAGCAGCTACTGCGTGTCCTTGATAAGTATGTACCTGTGAGGCAGGGAGGAAGTTGTTGAGCGAGGGAGCCGTGGTTTACTAAAGAAGTTGAAGCGCTTGTCAAGAGGAAGAGGAAGGCTTATGTTAGGATGAGACGTGAAGGCTCAGTTAGGGCGCTTGAGAGTTACAAGCTAGCCAGGAAGGATCTAAAGGGAGAGCTAAGAAGAGCAAGGAGAGGACACGAGAAGTCATTGGCGGATAGGATCAGGGAAAACCCTAAGGCTTTCTATAGGTATATCAGGAATAAAAGAATGACTAGAGTTAGATTAGGGCCAATCAAGGATAGTAGTGGGAAGTTGTGTGTGGAATCAGAGGAGGTAGGGGAAGCGTTAAATGAATATTTTTCGTCAGTATTTACAGTAGAGAAAGAAAATGTTGTCGAGGAGAATACTGAGATTCAGGCTACTAGGCTAGATGGGATTGAGGTTCACAAGGAGGAGGTGTTATCAATTTTGGAAAGTGTGAAAATAGATAAGTCCCCTGGGCCAGATGGGATTTATCCTAGGATTCTCTGGGAAGCTAGGGAGGAGATTGCAGAGCCTTTGTCCTTGATCTTTATGTCGTCATTATCGACAGGAATAGTGCCGGAAGACTGGAGGATAGCAAATGTTGTCCCCTTGTTCAAGAAGGGGAGTAGAGACAGCCCTGGTAATTATAGACCTGTGAGCCTTACTTCGGTTGTGGGTAAAATGTTGGAAAAGGTTATAAGAGACAGGATTTATAATCATCTTGAAAAGAATAAGTTCATTAGCGATAGTCAGCACGGTTTTGTGACGGGTAGGTCGTGCCTCACAAACCTTATTGAGTTTTTTGAGGTGACCAAACAGGTGGATGAGGGTAAAGCAGTGGATGTGGTGTATATGGATTTCAGTAAGGCGTTTGATAAGGTTCCTCGTGGTAGGCTATTGCAGAAAATACGGAAGTATGGGGTTGAAGGTGATTTAGAGCTTTGGATCAGAAATTGGCTAGCTGAAAGAAGACAGAGGGTGGTGGTTGATGGCAAATGTTCATCCTGGAGTTTAGTTACTAGTGGTGTACCGCAAGGATCTGTTTTGGGGCCACTGCTGTTTGTCATTTTTATAAATGACCTGGAAGAGGGTGTAGAAGGGTGGGTTAGTAAATTTGCGGATGACACTAAGGTCGGTGGAGTTGTGGATAGTGCCGAAGGATGTTGTAGGGTACAGAGGGACATAGATAGGCTGCAGAGCTGGGCTGAGAGATGGCAAATGGAGTTTAATGTGGAAAAGTGCGAGGTGATTCACTTTGGAAGGAGTAACAGGAATGCGGAGTACTGGGGTAATGGGAAGATTCTTGGTAGTGTAGATGAACAGAGAGATCTTGGTGTCCAGGTGCATAAATCCCTGAAGGTTGCTACCCAGGTTAATAGGGCTGTTAAGAAGGCATATGGTGTGTTAGCTTTTATTAGTAGGGGGATCGAGTTTCGGAGCCACGAGGTCATGCTGCAGCTGTACAAAACTCTGGTGAGACCGCACCTGCAGTTCTGGTCACCGCATTATAGGAAGGATGTGGAAGCTATGGAAAGAGTGCAGAGGAGATTTACTAGGATGTTGCCTGGTATGGAGGGAAGGTCTTACGAGGAAAGGCTGAGGGACTTGAGGTTGTTTTCGTTGGAGAGAAGGAAGAGGAGAGGTGACTTAATAGAGACATATAAGATAATCAGAGGGTTGGATAGGGTGGATAGTGAGAGTCTTTTTCCTCGGATGGTGATGGCAAACACGAGGGGACATAGCTTTAAGTTGAGGGGTGATAGATATAGGACAGATGTCAGAGGTAGTTTCTTTACTCAGAGAGTAGTAGGGGCGTGGAACGCCCTGCCTGCAACAGTAGTAGACTCGCCAACTTTAAGGGCATTTAAGTGGTCATTGGATAGACATATGGATGAAAATGGAATAGTGTAGGTCAGATGGTTTCACAGGTCGGCGCAACATCGAGGGCCGAAGGGCCTGTACTGCGCTGTAATGTTCTAATTCTAATTCTAATTCTAATATATTCTGGTACCTTGAGAAATAGTCATCAGAAACTAAAATTCAAAATACAAACAATTGGTGAGCTCACATAAATAAAAATGCTCCTCACATCTGTCAGTAGTCTATAAGTGTAATATTTATAGTTCAATATATTTAAATAGAGGTACAAAATGGACAGAGGTCAAATATATAATTTAGGAGGTTTAGTTAATCAAGGTTTCTATTTTTCAAATATGTTTCAAGAGTAGCTTGGGGCAGATTAAATGCAGAAACAGGAAATTGAAATGACTGGGGATGTCATGTGGTCTTATTTTTCAGTGGCATAGCTATCAAATGCACAGTAAATGCAAATCAGATGAACTGGAAATGTTTAAGTGAACAAGTGCAAATAGTGTGAGATTAGTATGCAACATTGTAAAAGTGTTCTGGTGCTTTAGACTCTCTAACCAGGAAATTTCTGCAGCCCCTCTTTGCTGTCAGTAATGTATTTGGGTGAGACTACCACCTGGCTGCCTTCCAAATTCCAGAGATGCGGTCATTTGAGTAATAATAAGAAATCACTTGTTTTACAGAAGAGTGGGATTTTGGAGTGCTGCCTCCTTCTTCTTCTTTGGTCTCCTTATCTCGAGAGACAATGGGTAAGCGCCTGGAAGTAGTCAGTGGTGTGTGGAGCAGCGCCTGGAGTGGCTATAAAGGCCAATTCTAGGCTCTTCCTCAGGTGCTGCAGAAAAATTTGTTTGTCGGGGCTGTTACACAGTTGGCTCTCCCCTTGCGCCTATGTCTTTTTTCCTGCCAACTGCTAAGTCTCTTCGACTCACCACACTTTAGCCCCGCCTTTATGGCTGCCCGCCTGTCACAGGACTTCATGTCGCGTTTGCAGACGTCTCTAAAGCGGAGACATGGACGGCCGATGGGTCTGATACCAATGGCGAGTGGTGCCTTCAATTACACAAAATTAACTTGTTGGCTGCTCACTTGTTCCTGTTCTTGAGAACCCTTACCAGTGGGATCTGGCATTTTCTGGGCCACTTAAGGCCATTGAATGGCAAGTACAATAATAACTGCAGCTATTGGTAATTAAGTTGTTGGTAGCAAATTATCCACCAGCATTTCACTGTCACTCTTTATGCTCGAGTGCTGTGTTCTTGTTTCTCCAGGTGTACTTACTTTTGGTTGTACATCCAGGGGAACATTCAAGATTTGCAGATCAGTTCCTGTCTGCCTCAAAATGGGATGTCATGATGAACATTCATACTCACCTTACTGGCTGGAATTTCTCAAAGTGGTCAGGAGGAGACAGAAAAGCAACTCAAATGGGTTTCATCACAAATTTCTCTCCCTTACCCAGAGAATACTGATCCTAGAATCAGATAGGGTCAGAATTAATATATATTTATATTTCTATGTATTTATACATTGACACGTGCACAGTGCATTTGCCTGCGTGAATGCATAATAAAAGCATGGAACAAGAAATCAGTGATGTCTACTCATCCCATTGACCATACAGAAGATATGTCTTGCCTTACATTCATCCTTGACCGAGTGCTTTCCTTAATATAAAAGTTACATGGTTCTCTATACTTATCATTATACCCCTCATGCATTGCCAACTCTGTATTTACCTGGCTCTTTATATTTTTGTAGAACTGTTGATTAGCAAAACATTAAGTGTTTTTACTGGGACAATATCCCAAATATTTATTACTCTTCTACACACATTAACTGTTTTTACTGGGGCAATATCCCATATGTTTATTACTTCTCTAGAGAAAAAATTCTAATCTCATTTTAATAGATGTTGGTTAATTTTATACTTGTAGCCAATGCTGCACTTACAAGCCATATATATAATCTGTTGAATTCTACATTGGCAGTTTCTTTCAGCATTATAAAAGTCTGCAATTTTTTCTTCAATGGAAACAAGTTCAATTTTGAATTTATTTTTATAATTTAGAACCCTAAGTCTCAATTTCACATTTACCACTACTTTCTGAACCATTTCCAAATCATCAATGTTTTTTGTAGGAGTGCTGGAAACTGCACACAGTAGTCCAGATCTAGCCTCTCCAGTGAGCTATACAAACTCAAAATAATTTGATTTGGTTTAAAATGAAAAACACTTGAGATGCCTTCTGAACTATCTTTGTACATACAGCTGCACATTGACCAGAGACTTATAGTGAATGGTCAATAATGACATCCAAATTATTTCCCTCTTCAATCTTAACTAATGGACCCCTTTATCCTTTAAAGATATTTCATTAGGCCGATTTCCTGATTGGGTGTCTCTGGTGAAGAGTGGCGCTCATAGGGAGCACTGGTTGGATTTTAGCCCCTGCTTTTCTGTCTGTTAATTTAAATGGACAGATGATCAGTGGTTCTGAGCCCATAATATTCAAACCTGAGCTTCTTGTGAGTGCCAACCCTCATGGAGAAATGGGTCCTCATTTTTAATGTTCCATTGCCGATAGACTTATAATTATGGTGATTGATTTTCCTGGCCCACTTCTGCCCAGATAGGGACAGTGTACCCAAAGAGTGATGTGCTTGTCCAGGCTTCAGTGTCTTGCATTTGGAGAGCCAGGACATTTCCATGACCCAGTTGCACCCCCACCCCTCAAGCAAAGACCTACCTCCTAGCAGCTGGCAGCACATAGCACCTTGAATTGGGTCAGAAAAAATGGCCACTGCTGTTCTCCTGAAAGGCCTGCATCATTTGCAAAACCTGTCAAGGTTACATCTTTCTGGCTGCTCTGCAAAGAGAGTAGCCAGAAGACCGCAAGCAAATCCCTTATTCAACATAACTGGAAAGAAGGGAAAGCACTTTCCTCCAGTTGGAGAGAGCTGGTGCAAGGCTTTAGGACTTGTTTCTTCTGGGTGCCCCTCCAAGTGGATACTCTATCAGCAGAAATATAGGAAAATGATGTGGGAGTGGTGAAAACATCCTCTCCTATTTCATATCCCTGGAAAACCAGTGTTTTTGCCTATTGCTGTCTCAGTTACTCTGATCCCTTGGAGGAAAGCCCAGAAATCCAAGGTCTATGTAAAGTAGAAGATCTGATGTCATAGATCTCTGTTTTGATTGCTTGTCATTTTCATCAGGGGATCCGTTCCTGGACGCTGATGACAGGAAAATCAGCTTCACTGAATTTAAATCTGTGATTCCCTAGCCAACACTTTGTTGGCTGGATTCATTGAATGCTTTTACTCTCCCTTCTACACACAACCTGACTGATTAACTTGATACTGTTACCAAATTTTCCGAAAATATACTAAAAATCATATATCTGCATGTTTTTTCTATCTACAAAATGTTACTTCTCACATTTTTGCCAAACTTTTGCACTAACTTTATCTTTTATAAATTCCCATGTTTATACTTATAATGGAAAGGACCTATGTAAATATGTCACACTGTAATTACATCATTCTGCCAGTGGTGACACTGTAGTACCTCAGTTTTGCATCTCCCCATTCCACAGGCTGTATTGCCGAGAAACTCATAGTCCCCTATCAACCTTTGTTTCTCAAATTGTCAGGTTTTGGAGCACAGTTCCGTGGTTGATATTCTTATTTTTTTGGTACTTCACACATTCTTCATGAGTGAGCTGAGAGGCAAATGGTCATCAATAATTCGATTATAGAAGGCATCAGCTGAGCACAATCACCCCTCATTTGATTTCTGCTTGTACAATTTACATTGGAGGGTGGGGCACTCTACCAATTGGGAGCAAGAACCCTGGCTGACATTTTTCCTCTTCCCAGACTGGGGCATTAATTCGAGTTGCAGCCTCCTTTGCTGAAATCAACAAAATTCAGCATCGACTTGGAATTGCACCAAGCCACATAGGTGGGCAGTCCCTGATTTTCCATTGATTTCAATTAACTATTTGCTGACCCTGTGCTAACTGTGAGCACTGCCTCTTCCCAGGATTGTCTGATCGGGGAATCAGCCTTTGTGTGCTTACCTCCGTAGCTAAATGATCATTTGCTTGTTGAAATGAAGAGATCTGATTATCTGGTTAGTCGAAACAAAGTCTTTGTAGAGTTATAGAGAAAAATTAAGGCCCATTGAAGCTCAGGGCTCCAGTAACCAAATCTACCTTCTTATATTAGTTCTAAAAAATGCTTCTACACACTGTCTAGACAATAATGGAATATTTTTATAAGTCCATGCTCTCAAGGAGAAGCCTCATGTATTGGGAGGGCATATTAGAAATTTGGGCATATGCTTCTCATGACTTTCAGATCATTGATTTTAACGTGGGTGGAATGTGACTGAATTTCAATTATGTGTTGCCAGTAGGTAAGGCCTCCTCCAGCAGAATGGACCTGTAAAAGTATTCCCCTAAAGTAATGAAGCCTACTATTATTTACAGGCCCCTTTCTAATTACTAGCGCTAGTATAAATTTATATATTGTATACTTATGGTGCACGTTTAAATCACCCAACATGCATGACTTTTTATTCATCAATATTACATTTCACTTTCCATTCGTCTGGCCAGTTGCCTAATCGATCTAGTTTCTTCTGCCTATCTGTAGCTTCATCATTTGTCTCTATGCTCCCCTTATTTTAGTGTTGGTAGTAAATTTGATAAGCTTACATTTGGTTTTGGTATCCACTTCATCAATATAAATTAGAGGGATCTGACATTGACCTCTTCAGGATTTCCATCAGCACTTCTCCCATTCCCAGGTCTGGCACAACACTTCTCAAAGGCACTTCGTAGTTTCTATTTTCTATCCAGTTTATTATCTAGTCCCATATTCTAATCTGGATTCCTGTTCTACTCTGGAATCCTAAGGCCTTTTGTTCTGTTTTTTATTCATTCGTGGGATATGAGAACTGCTAATATTTGTTGTCCATCCCAAATTGTCTTTGAGAAGGTGGTGGTGAGTTGGGAATCCCTACCTATCCATCCATCACTCCCATTCACCTTGATCCCTATGTAATTTGATTCCTCTTCCTGATAGTCAATCTCATCAAATGCACTGCACCCATCGGGTGAATATATGCCATCAATGTCACTCATAGGCCTTACAGAGGAGAATGCAAAACACAAGGAAGAAGGAGAGAACCATAGTTGGTCTTCCACAGATTTCCCAGTTGACAGCTGCAGAGGAGGAAGCAATGGAGACTATTGTCATTTTGGTGTCTCTGACCTTTGGAGATGGAGAGACGGGGTCTATGCTGCTGCTTGTTGACAGAATTAAATATCAGTGACTCGCATATCATACAACACTCAGTCATGTTGACTTTATTTCAGCACTGATGAAATATGATCATCCTCTGTTCACCATTGTCTACCCGACAATGTGGACAATTTCCCAGGTATGTCCTGCCACAAAAAGCATGACAGATCCAATTCGGCCAATTACCGCCCCATCAATCTACTCTTGATCATGAGTAGAGTGATGGAAGGTGTTGTTGACAGTGCTATCGAGTGCCACTTAAACAGCAACAACCTGCTCACTGATACTCAGTTTGGGTTCTGCCAGGGCCACTTAGCTCCTGGCCTCATTACAGCTGTGGTCCAAACATGGACAAAAGAGTTGCATTTAAGAGGTGAGGTGAGTGTGATTGCCCTTAAAATCAAGGCAGCATTTGACAGAAGGGGGCATCAAGGAGCCCTAGCCAAATTGAAGTCAATGGGAATCAGAGGGAAACCTCTCTACTGGTTGGAGTCATATCTAACACAAAGGAAGATGGCTGTGGTTGTTGGGGGTCAGTCATCTCAGCCCCAGGACACTCTGCAGGAGTTCCTCAGGATAGTGTCTTAGGCTCAACCATCTTCAGCTGCTTCATCAATGACCTTCTCTCCATCATAACGTCAGAAGTGGGGATGCTCGCTGATGTTTACACAATGTTCAGCAACATTCGCACCTCCTCAGATACTGAAGCAGTCCGTGTCTAGATGCAACGAGACCTGAACAACATTCATTCTTGGGCTGATAAGTGGCAAGTAACATTTGTGTCACACAAGTGCCAGGCAATGAGCATCTCCAACAGGAGAGAATCCAACCATCTCCACTTGACATTCAATGGCATTACCATCGCTGAATCCTGCACTGCCAACATCCTGGGGGAGTTACCATTGACCAGAAACTGAACTGGATTAGCCACATAAAAACTGTGGCTACAAGAGCGGGCCAGAGACTGGGAATTCTGCAGTGAGCAACCCATCTCCTGACTCCCCAAAGCCAGCCTACTATATAAAAGGCACAAGTCAGGAGTATGATGGAATACTCTCGACCTGCGCTTACACTGGCAGTGCTTCTTGGAGCCTCAAGCCCTCTGCTGCTCTCCACTGTGCTTCTCCCCTCTGTGTTGCTCCCCTCTCTGCTGACCACCTGTAGGTCTCTCCACAGTGGGGTGTTATTGCTGTTGATGGTTATTTTGCTCCTTGTCTGAAGTCCTATCTAAAGCAGACATGGCAGCACCCAACCTGATCTTAAGAACATAAGAAAATAAGAAATAAGAGCAGGAGTAGACCCTGCTGTACCATTCAGTATGATCATGGCTGTTCTTCTGCCTCAACTCCACTTTCCTGTCTACTCTCCATACCCCTTGATTCCCTGAGAGACCAAAATTCTGTCTATCTTAAAGAAACTCAATGATGGAGCATCCACAGCCCTCTGGAATAGACAATTCCAAAGATTCAGAATCCTCTGAGTGAAGAAATTTCTCCTCCCTAAATGATTAGTCATTTGAGACTCTGTCCCCTTGTTCTAGATTCCCCAGCCAGGGGAAACAACTTCTCAGTATTTACCCTGTCAAGCCCCTTCAAATCTTGTATGTTTCAATGAGACCACTTCTCATTCTTCTAAACTCCAGAAAGTAGAGGCTGAATTTACTCAGTCTTTCATCATAGGACAATCCGCTCATCCCAGAAACCAGTCTAGTGAACCTTTGCTGTACCGCCTTGTGTCTCAAAACCCCCAAAATGCACACATTTGCCTCGCAACACAAGTGGTCTCAGAAAATTATTTTCCGCTAGGAGGTAAGAAAGCAGCTGTGAGCACTAAGTTCATTCATATGCCCGACTTTAAATGAGCCCCATGAATTTCTGTTCAATCTTCTCACCTTCATTTTTATACTGAATTTCAGGAAGCCTAGAAAACTCATGATGGTGAAAATCTCATGTAAAGTGGCTCATTTAAATATTATAAGCAATAACCTGCCTCTGCGGAAGGGGTTTTATACACAAGCATTAAAACACACCTGAGTTAAACCCGGATGTTGGCGAATTGGAACCAATTTCCAGACATGCTGACATTTTCACTAATTTTAACAATCCCCTGACTCAAACCCATGTACTCTTTACTATTAAAACTCCCCCCCACCCTTCATTGTATCTCTTATAATGTTGAACAATATTGACTAAAACAGCATTGTCTTTTTCCATAAACAATATTGTTTGGGGAAGGAGAACTGGTAAATTTGTAGCATTGACAAAATCATGCATTGCAATACAATATGCTTAATAAATGAATGAAAAAGCTTGCCAAATATGATTTCATGAAAACAATGCTTCTTTCAGTAAAGAATTGGCTAAAAAACTAACCTAAGTGTAAATAATACAAAACAACACTTTGACATTGATTTTAGGGTTTCATGGTCTCTCATATTTAAATAGTTTCAAGCAGCAATGTTCAAAATCCACGGATGGTGTAACTGGAAGTAGTGGACACAGCATGAAAGCTATTTTGAAGTATTTGAAATCCATTGGCCATGAGCCAAGCGGTGGGAGAACTGAAGTAAGGGATGAAGGAGGACCGAAAATCAGATGAACGATTTGTTCACAGGTTGTGGGTGAAACTGGCAAGGCTGTATTTATTACCCCTCCGCACTTGCTCTAAGAAGGTGGTGATTGGCGTTTTGATTGACCTTGTACCAATAGAGGTTGCCTGGCGATGTTAAATAGGGAATTTAAGTACTTTGACCCAGCGACGATGAAGGAACAGCAGCAACACTCATCTATTTGGGTAGGGGAATTGATGGTGATGCCGTTCCCATGATATTACTGCTGTGATACTTTCTCACTGCTAGAGATCACAGGACTGTAGGTGTTGAATGCTGGCATAATTGGGATCTTCCCCAAATTCTGACCCCGCCCCCCACCAAACTGACCCGCATCCCAGTGGAAATCAGGATTTCCTTTTTCTTCAGTTTTGGTCTGTGCCAGGTAAGTATTCTGTGCTCAACAACAAACAGTGGTATTATTGCTGTTGTTATTGCTCCCACACTACATTATGGATCTGATAAATTATACCAGCTGCTACTATGCACCATTCTCTTGGCATTTCTTCGCGGATGAGGAGTTCAGCAAGGTTGTACTCATCGGCTGCTGGCCCTCTGGTGGCTAGTCAGGCCTTTTCGTGACCAGCAGATTCTCCCAAAGCGGGTGCAAGGGAAGGTGTAGGTGCTGCTGGGGGCAAATGAATCTATTGTTCTCCTCCTTTTCTTTTTCATGCTGGTTCTTGGCTCAGTCTCAAAGGTGTCTGTAGCCCTCCTGATGTAGCATCTCCAGGCATCACAATCTATGGCCTGTGCTTCCCACTGGCGATGGTCAATATGGCATCCAGAGAGGGACTTCTTCAGGGAGTCCTTGAAACATTTGCGTGGGGCCCCTCTGTTCCTTTTACCCGTGGTCAGCTCTCTGTACAACACAATCTTCAACAGGTGACTGTCGTCCATCCGGGCAACGTGACCCACCCAACACAGTTAGCTTTGCAGGAGGGTGGCCTCGATGCTGGTAATGTTCGTAGTTTCTAGGGCTTCAATGTTTGTGATGCGGTCCTGCCAGTGGATCTTGAGGATGCTGCGGAGGCAGTGCTGATGGAAGCACTCTGGAGAGCGTACATGATGGCGGTATAGGACCCATGATTGGCGCCATACTGAAGGATGGTGAGGACTATGGCTTCGTGCACTGTCAAGAAAACCCTATATGCCAAATAGGAAATATTAATTTCATCGGTTAGAAACTTACATTAGACTTTTAATGGGAAAAAATCCTACAGTAACAAAAAAATAACAGCCAAGATGGCCACTTCAATTTACATCTGAAATACAAGGAGATTGAACTGGAGATAGAAAGTCTAACAAGAAGCCCAGCCAGGACAATGGCTTGCTCTAAGTAATTGAATTACATAAAATGGCTTCATTAGCACAACAGTCAAGGCTATCCTCACACATTGACTTTGAAAGAGCCAACCTCCCCCAGGTATGAATTGGCATCCTGGACATGTAGAACTTGAATTTCATTAGAAAGTTCCATAAAGCCTCCTTAGAAACAAAGGAGATTGAAAGAACCATGTGAAGAAACTGGGAGTTGTTACACAGATAAGAAGACAAGCAGTAACTGAGTGTGTAGCAGCAGAAAGCTGCATGCTTCCCTTTCTCTCTCTTCTTTCTCTCTCCCCAGAAAACATTGAGTTTGAAAACTGTCTGTGACTGGAGGATCCTACAAACCTACAGACCGCTACAGGCAGCAAGCAGGGGAAGAGAGCTAACTACAGATTCTACCTTCAGGAAAACTCTGAGCAAAGCAAGCCAGCCAAAATACACTTTATCAATCAAGAACTTCAAGAATAGAGCTTCAGCTGAGGACTACAGGATCATCCACTTTACAGACTGTATTTAAATTCCATTTATTCTGGACTTTAATCCAGCCACCAAGTCTATTTTCCCTCCTGTAATCTATTTGCGTGTGTGTGATTCTCGTGTGAATGTGTGCGTGAATGTGTCACGTATTTTTTAGTATTTTTAAATCGGGTTAGAGTGTTAAGTATAATAAACTCACCTCTTTCTTGTTTAAACTCAAGAAAACCTGTCAGATTGGTTCTTTCGCGATCACAGTAAAAGAAAAAGATTAAACACTCATGGAGGTGTAGGCACAACCACTGTTTAAAAGGAATAAACCCTCGAGGACAATGTTTGGTGGTTTATATTCTTCTTGGGGTGCAGGCTGATGCAGGACTTCAGTTTTCTTTAAACTGATTTTTAGTCTGAAGAGTTGTATCACCTCGGAGAAACGTGTTATTATACATTGCAGATCTGACTGACTGTGGGCCAAGAGAGCGCAGTCATTGGCGAAAAGAAGTTCATGGATGAGTTTTTCTTGTGTCTTTGTGTGAGACTGAAGACGCCTGAGGTTGAAAAGGCCTCCATCAGATTGGAAGCATTGGTAAACTCCCTCCTTAAGGTCTTCCATTGCCTGCTGCAGCATCATGCTGAAAAAGATGGTGAATAAGGTCGGGGCCAGCACACAACCCTGCTTCACGCCATTGGAGATACGGAAGGAGCTCGAGAGTTCGCTGTTGTGCTTGACTTGTCCGTACTGATTTTCATGAAACTGCTTCACCGTGGCCAGGAACTTGGGTGGGCATCCTGCTCTGCTCACAGTGATGAACGTCTTGGTGAGGTCTACAAAAGTAATGCACAGGGTTTTTTTTTTGCTCATGACACTTGTAATTGTCTGAGTGAAAATACCATGTCTGTGGTGCTTCTGTTTGCTCTAAAACCACACTGGCTGTCTGGGAGGTTTTCTTCCACAATGGTAGGCACATGCTTGTTCAGAAGTATTCTAGCCAGGATCTTCCCAACAATAGAAAGGAGGGTGATCCCACGGTAGTTGGAGCAGTCTGATTTTTCTCCTTTGTTTTTGTACAAGGTGATGATAACGGCATCACGAAGATCCTGTGGAGTCCTGCCCTGTTTCCAGCAGGCTATGAAAAACTCATGGAACTTGGTGCATAGGGCAGGGCCACCATGCTTCAATGCTTCAGGTGGAATTCCATCCACTCTGGGGGCTTTGTTGCTCTTCATCTGATTGATGGCGGTCGCAGTTTCCTCCAGTGTTGGGCTGTCATCCAGTTCTTATTTGACAGGCTGTTGTTGGATGTGATTGATGGCAGTATCATGCACTGTGCACTTGGCACTGAAGAGCATTTCAAAGTGCTCCAACCAGCGATCCAGGACTGACTCCTTGTCGGCGTGTAGCTTTTTGCCATCGATGCTCCTCATGGGGTTTTGGGTTTGATATGCTGGTCCATAGACAGATTTTAATACTTCATAGAAGCTTCTTATGTCATCAGTATCAGGGTACAGTTGAGTTTTTTTCTTCAAGTGTGATCCAACAGTCATTTTTGATGTTCCTCAGTTTACATTGAAGGGTACTGCATGCTTGACGGTCAGCTGTCTTTTTATCTTAGCTGACTGGCTGAGCCAGGTGAGCCTGATGAACTGACCTTTTTATTGTTAGCAGATCTTGAATTTCCTTGTCATTTTCATCAAACCAGTCCCTATTATTCTTGGTGCTGGGTCCAATGAGCTCGTTGGAAGTATCCAGTACTGCAGCTTTGATGTGTTCCCAAAGTTCTTCTGGAGTTCTGTGCACCCTTATGTACATAATAACTGCCACTGCCGATTCATTTAGTTGAATGGGTTAATGTCAAATGACAAAGAAGTACTTTCACTGGAATGTTGGTGTGGTAGATCTCTAAACATAATACAACTATGTACAAAGATATGGGCTGGCATATTAAATGTTAGATTCATATACTGCAGTTTTAATTCTGGAAGCTAAGTTTAAGTGCAATCCAGATTGCTGAAATGAAAATCTCCTGTCTATTTGGTTGAAATGTCCAAGGTGAAATTAATCTGAATATTTTCATTCCAATTTGTAGCAGGCTCAAAGCATGAAATTTGACAGAAATTACTACTAAATGTTAAGATTAGCGAGTGTAGGAAATTGAAAAATTAAGTGATGCTTGCTGAAATTGGAATTCAGGCCTATTGGGTAGAATAGAGCAGCTTTTCTCAGCATTAGTCCATGCTGTACCTAACCTGAAACTCAGTGCCAGTACCAGGAACATGTTTCATTTTGCAACACTATACAATGATAATATTGAGGGTATATAATAAAAATTTTAACATAATGTAAAGCAACCATACAAAGTCTCTATCTGAGCAGAATATGAAAGTGAAAATAAATCGGGCTAAAAGTTGGTTTGTGCCATATTTTGGACATAAGGGTTTTGTGACTTACCTGTGCTGGTTCTGGTGGGGGTAAGCAGCATGTAAATGTCATGCTGCCAGCTCATTTACCTGATTTTAACGTAGGGCTGAGCAGCGTGTGCTAATAACATGTGGTGCAGCCAGCCTTCTGTTCTTAAAAGCAGTCTGTCCCTCTTATAGGGAAGCTGCACTGATTACAGAGGGTGCTGAATACTACTGCTGCAATTGTAAACAAGGAAAATGGAACACTAGGGCAGAGGGAGGATTTCAGCGTCATGGATGAGGCACTGGAAGCCTTAGTGATGGAGGTAGACATGAGGAGAGTCCCATGGTTCCACAGTGGACCAGGAGGCCCTCGAGGACCACCCTCAGAAGGGATTGGGAGCAGGTGGCCAGGGATGTTAATTCCCAGTGTCTGGCCCCAAGGGGCTGGCAGCAGTGCCACAAGAAGTCTAATGACCTCAGGCGAGTGGTCAAGATTAGTCAATGCATCTTCACATGATATCTCCCAACCACTGCACCACCAACCTCTCTTGTTGCTCAATGTACCATACCCCCATCACTAACCAAGCACCAGTTCCTGGCACTCAGGACTCATGCCTTTCATACAGATACTCCACCTCAACCTCACATACCAGCCAATGCTGCCAGCCTCACACCCACTTACGTGTTAAACTCCACAAAGCTTGTTATGGAAGGATAATGCTGGAGCCTATCTTTACTCAGTTTCACATTTATTGTTCAGAGTAAAAGGATTATAAACATGTAGCTCCTCAGTCAAACCCTCCACCAGTCTCAGTAAGTGTCTGCTTATAAGTGCTCAAGACCCCAGTTAACACCCTCCACCTGCATATAATTAAACAATTGACACACAATTAACAGATTAACATACATACCTCCGGCTATTCAGCTATGACGGGCATGTCATCCAACCACAGTGCTGCACAATTACTGACATTCTTTTCGCCCTCTCTATTTCAGGATAAGGTGGCACACAATAGAAGGGAGCAGAGCAGAACCAGCGGGGGACAAGAATGCCGACATCTCTTGAAGACTATCAAGGAGATGGCTCTCAGAAACATGGGGCAGTGTGCACCAGAGTCTTTGGCATCCAGCATCACTGAGAACATTGAGGATGATGGTATGTTTCTGCCTTCAGTCTCTTCTCTCCCTCACCCTCAACCTGTTATCTGTTATGATGAGTAAGGTGCTGGTGATGTGAATATGGACCTTTTGCTCTCCGCCCAACTCTTTCCCTCAGCTCAACCTTTTCCGTCTGATTTTCTGATTTCAGATACCCAAGAACTGCCACCTGCCCAGCCACAGGAGCCCCAGGAGGAAGAGAGAGAGAGCAACAGCAAAGCACTGATGAAGAGGCCCTATCACTTGATCTGACACTTGCAGGCTCCAGTTCAGACACTGGCACTGTACATACCTTAGCGGCTAGTATAGATTTGGGATTTTCAAGTGTGAGTCATTGGGTATCAGGCCAGGGGTAAAGGATGGTTCGTTTGCCAGCTCACCAGAGGGCGACATCTCAGATGAGTTCTGCTAAGGGGGACTCAGATGAGGACCTCAATGGGATGGCATACAGGAGAATGCTGATGGTCATGTGCACTAAGGTGCTGGGTGCATTGGCTGGCCTGCTAGACAGCTTTCTGTTACTGTCAAAGAGCATGGAAGAGTCTGGCTTCAATTTGGCAATCGCACAGAGCTTCCCCTCTTCTCAGCCTCTGCTCCATCTCCCTGTCATGTTGCAGACCCAGAGGCACTGCAACTACAAACCCCATACCTGTTGCAGCCTTTGTGTGGACAGGCCACCAGATCCTCTGCCCTCTCCCCCTGTGAGGATGCAGCAACGCTTCTTGTCAAATACAGGAACTCACCACAACACCTCCAGAAACACTCCACAGTACTTCCAGAGACCTTGCAGTCACAGAGGTTGTTCAAAATTACCTTACCTGCAAGCTGGGTGTCTGGCCCTTTAAATAATTATATTTTTGGGCCTCTCTTGAAACTTAACGCTTAACCTTAGGTGAATGACAAGGGAATTCTTTCAATGGATCAGTATGGTTTGAATTTGACATTTGGACATCACATCAGCTAGTGGGGCTGTGTAACATCATGATTGGACCAGTTCAGTTGCTTCTGACATATGCAGGAGACTTCCACTCTTCTCAAAATGGTGCATCGCATGATTGGGGTGGAACCAACTGATAATGCAGGAGGGTGCTTGGCTTCCTTAGTGCTGTCTCCAGTGGTGCTACGGATCTGTATTTTGTGCCCTTAGTTTATAAGCACTGTCAGATTTACTATATTATGTAGGGAAAACTTTAGCTAATATGACACTATTGGTTAAATTTCTTTACAGAGCTTGGCAGAAAATCTCACAGGCACAATTATTAGCTCTCCCATTTATTTTTGAAGAAGCTTGATAAGTAAAGATTCAATAATGTAATGGACCCCATTTTGAATACTAGGCTGGGCGATAGCCGCAGGCTTTTGGAGATGGTTTTATTGACGATAACAAGATAAATGCTTATTTTTAATTTAAGCAGAAGTGAAGAACCTCTCAGGGAGAATGGTACTCAGACAGGAGTCTGTATAGTTTTAGTGGAAATTCCAAGGCGATTCTGCATCTTGTCTGAAAGTAAAGCTTGAATCTTGATAAGGTGTGGACCTATGGGATAGGGTCTAGTTTTCAGGAGGTGACGCTTGGGATTTGTGCCTACTTCATTTGAAGAGTGCTGACCAAACAGGAATTTATGTGGGTAATATAACTATAATATTGTAAGGGAGCCCCCAGCCTGTATTGGGAAGGACAACAAGAGCTCAGTGGGAGGGGATCACAATCCTTGAAAATTGTGCTTGCCTTTAAAAAGGTTGTAGGTATTTCTTGGACATATTTGCATTTTTCTTAAAGGGTAATTGGGCCAAAAAAATGTCTGGCATGATAAATGTATCTACATACCCATCATTTTGGACCCTTCAGTTCCTGGAAACAGTCTGCTTCTATCTACAATGTCCCATTCTTTCATAATTTTAAACATTTCTGTCGCATCACCCTCCCTGTAATCTGTCTTCATTTAATGAAAATGGTATCAGACTTTAATTCAATTAGTCTGGAGGATCAGAGGCCGTAAGCCCTTAAGCTCTGTTGCATGATCGATACTAATAATACCTTAAAATACCATTGTGTTTTAGCAAGATCTGAACTTCCTCTTGTCCTTTTTTATCATTCATGAAAGAAAATCTTTAAAAACTGTCTCAGAATGAAAAAAACATTTTTTCCAAATTATTATAGTAGTCCACATGTGAGGCATAATCACCTCTGTAATATTGCTTCTATGTAGCTACGGCAAGCTAGACAATGTTGTACAGAAAGAAAGCAATCATAGAAGGAGCAAGTGAATTTGCTGCTGAATACCAGGCCCTTGCCTCTGGGGCAGAATCTAGGGATCACAGTTTGTGCTGATAAATCTAGATTTCTGCCAGATCAGTATTGTTTTTATGTTCATAGCAGAACACAACATGTTGCCTGGGGTGAAGTATGAAGGAGTGCACATTTGCACAGTCATAGTTGCTTCCACTGCAATCTGCTGTGGATTACATAGCAATTTTTGTGGCATCTACAACAGAGTTCTCAATGGTTTAGGTATTAGGAATAATGGAAACATCTCTCCCAAAGGCTCAGAATGCTGCTACAGAGGCCTTGGGCTCAAATCGTAAAGATGCTATTTTGGCTAGTTTCAAAATGTTGGGAGATTATAATATAATCAAACAACTTAGATGCAGAAATTAACATCTCATTCCTACTGAAACTCTGTTGTCAGACATGTAAGTAGATATTGTAACTGAGTGAGAGAGGGATGATACATGAGCCATAGGTTTTTGAAAGCTCTGTATCTGTGATAGGGTACAACTTTAAGAAGTTATATAGAATGTGTCAGAATGACCAAGGCAAGGCAGCATAGCTTTATGAAATCATTGACCTTAATTACCTTTAATTAGGAATGACTCACAGCCTGTAAGGGTAAAAGGAAGGGAAGTAGGTAAGTTGGAGAGAGTAGTTTGGAGAGGATGGAACTGAATGTGAGAAGGTGTAGGCTGGGATGTAATCTCTGTTACTGTCTTGTTGATTGCTGTGCTTTAATAAACAACTGCCATGGGTGACTAAACGCCACATTTTTAAAGATATACTCTGCATATCTAATTGACCACTGGGTCCTGGTCCTTCAGCTCATGACAATATGTTGAGAGATTGTTTTGCAACAATATCATGCATTAGTCGTGGATGAGATGGCTGATGCACCACATGAGCCACCAAACATCCCATGGCAAGTGGCAAAGTGGTGTCAGAAAACAAACAGGACCAGGCAACCACCAGATCAGATGCAAGGCCTTAACAATGCCTATTACAAGGAGGTCTAAGGCTCCCAGAATTCCATCCCCCATGTTATCAGTGAAACCCTGCAGCCTGCCAGTACACTTTCTTCTTTAAGATGAGAATCAATTGGAAGAATTAGGAGGCTAGGTTTTAGATGTCATGTGCAATCCACAAGCATGAAGGGGAAGCACCTTTGCGAAACATACCAATCAAAGTCATACACCACATATTGAATGGAATAAATGAGTTGATTGTTCTGCTGAGTATTTATGTATCAATGTTTAAAATAAAGCAGAAAAACAGCAAAACGTGATATTTGAGAACTGCATTGGAAAGTGTAGGTGGAGGTGGTTTTGGGTGGGTTAATTTGCAGATCTGATTTGCAGCTATAAGAAATGGAACAACGTGTCACTTGTTTGAAGACATCTTGAATCAACACCTGGCATTTCAGTCTTCCTCACTGTATTGCCGCTTTGGCAGCTATTTCCTCATCACTTTCAGTTCCTTGCTGTGCCATGGCTTCATCATCCGTATCTTCAATCTCCATGGAGAAGTACCTTTCCAGGATGAACGTTAGAAGCATGCAAGAGATGATAATTCTTTGTAAGACCCTATGAAAGAATGTGCACTAAGGATGCCTACAAGAGGTGGAGACATCTTCACGTTACTTTACCAACCTGATGGTATGTTTGATAATCGTGCTGCTTAAGCTTTGTTGTACTTGCACTCTGTCTCTTCTGTGGCCATCCTTGGTTTTCTAGGAGTATTCCTTCACTCTTTCTTCCGCTTCAAATAAGGGAGTCACAGCTGACTGTATTGAAGCAGACGCGCAGTACGAGCTCCAGGGAAGCTGACATTCACAAAGATAAATTTGTACTGATGGTTGCATACCAGATGGATGTTGAGGAAATATTTTCTTTTTGGGAACTGGTAGAGTAGAATGCTGTTTTGAATGGCAACCTGGGAGCAATTAATAACTCTGTGAACTCAATAAATACCAGTTGATTTGCAGGATTGTACCGCCCAATCATGCTGCTCATGTTGGTCAGTGATAAAAGAGATGAATCTTTGTCCTTGCTTAATAATGCTTCTGTGATCACTCTGATGCATCTGATGACCTTCTTGTTAGTGAACTTGCTGATGCTGCATTTGTCCGCAGTATTAGGTTTCAAGGAGCCAGATGGATAACAATTGAGCGCTGTAGTGACTTTGACAGCACTATACAGATAATAGATCTCATCTGTCGTCCTTTAACATTTTTTCTTTTATTCGTTCGTGGGATATGGGTGTTGCTGACAAGGCCAACATTTATTGTCCATCCCTAATTGCCCTTGAGAAAGTGGTGGTGAGCTGCCTTCTTGAACCACTGCAGTCCTTGTGGGGTACGTGCACCCACAGTGTTGTGAGGGAGGGAGTTCCAGGATTTTGTCCCAACCACAGTGAAGGATCGGCGATATAGTTCCAAGTCAGGATGGTATGTGGCTTGGAGGGGAACTTACAGGGGGTGGTGTAAGTTCCACGCAACTGCTGCCCTTGTTCTTCTCGGTGACAGAGGTCATGGGTTTGGAAGGTGCTGTCGAAAGAGCCTTGGAGCGTTGCTGCAGTGCATCTTGTAGATGGTACACACTGCTGCCACTGTACATCAGTGGTGAAGGGAATGAATGTTTCTGAATGGGGTGCCATATGAGCGGGCTGCTTTGTCCTGGATGGTGTTGAGCTTCTTGAGTCTTGATGGAGCTGCGCCCATCCAGGCAAGTGGAGAGTGTTTCATCACTCTCCTGACTTATGCCTTGTAGATGGTGGACAGGTTTTGGAGAGTCAAGAGGTGAGTTACTTGCCATAGGATTCCTAGCCTCTGACCTGCTCTTGTAGCCATGGTATTTATATGGCTACTCCAGTTCAGTTTCTGGTCAATAGTAACCCCAGGATGTTGATAGTGGGGGATTCAGTGATCATAATGCCATCGAATGTCAAGGAGAGATGGTTAGATTCTCTGGCACTTGTGTGGCATGAATGTTACTTGCCACTTATTAGACCAAGCCTGGATCTTGTTCAGGTCTTGCTGCATTTATATGCCGACTGCTTCAGTATCTGAGGAGTTGCGAATGGTGCTGAACACTGTGCAATCATCAGCAAACATCCCCACTTCTGACCTTATGTTTGAAGGAACGTCATTGATGAAGCAGCTGAAGATGGTTGGGCCGAGGACGCTACCCTGAGGAACTCCTGCAGTGATGTCCTGGAGCTCAGGTGTTTGACCTCCAACAACCACAACCATCTTCCTTTGTGCTAGGTATGTCTCCAACCAGTGGAGAGTTTTCCCCCTGATTCCCATTGCCTCCAGTTTTGCTAAGGCTCCTTGATGCCATACTCGGTCAAATGCTGCCTTGATGTCAAGGGCTGTCACTCTCACCTCACTGCTCACAGTTTAGGACATTTAGGACCTCACAGTTGCTGCCACTGCTTCCCTGCTAAGCCTCAGCCTCAGCCCTGTCTTTTTAGGCACATATTTTTTGCCATTCCCTGGCAGTTATATCTGACTTGGTAGACTGGCTGTGTTGCATGCCCTGGAATCTGATGGTGTGGCTTGTGTGCCAGATGACAGTACCAGCAGCCCTTTGGTTCTCTTGCTGCTGCTCCTCTGCTACTGGTAGTGCTGATTATAATCCCCAGAAAAACAATAGCTTTCAGCTCAAGTATCTAACAGTTTACCTGTCAGTCTCTTCAGCAGCTGCTGGTTCCGTATAATGGGGAGCAATGCACTGTATGTGCAATGTGCTGAGTTTGGAGTATGAGAGCTGATCCATTGATTCACTTTCAATGAGCCTGAGTTTCAGCACTGGTTACTATCAACTCTACCTACTTAATTTTGTTGGGTTGTCTCATTTAAATATTTTGCATATGTTCTCTGTCTGTTTCCCATGTGAGCAGGGAGTGCTGGATCACTGAGCAGATGGGGTCAGTTGGGGGAATCCGAAATGCAGTTTCTCTCAAAGGACTTCTGCACTTAAAGTAAGGCACACATGTTTTTGGACAAGGAGGCTGACTGTTGCCACTGAAGATAATTGAAGGAGTTTAAGAACTGTTCTGTTTACTGAAGAGAGACCGGAGGTCCTGCCAGCAGTGAGAAATATAACCAGTTTTTGAGATCAGGGGAACCATCCTAATACAGCCAATGTGCAGCAGGTATGGTGAGATGTGAATACAGAGTGGTTACAGTCACTCAATTCCTTAGGTTGTGGAAGCTAATGCACAAAATGTACTCAGGATTAAGGAAGAGTGTCAAGGCAGACTTCCATAAATGCTGCCCACTGAAAGAAAAGGAATGCCTATAACTATGCTTGCAATATGCAATCAGCCCACATCAGCAATGCAGTCTGAAAGCACTGACAGCATCATTACATCTTATGCCATCTTGGGATCATCATCAGTGCAGCACCCACTTGGTGGTAGACGGAAACTCAGCCTTCCTTTGACTCATGTAACTGTTACATGTTGCTCAACAATAAATTATAGCTCCATAAACTATTTCCCTGCTCTTTAATCCTCTTTTTACTCCAGACTATAATGCAGGCTGGACATAAGCTTCTACCTAATCTACTCCTCCACTGCCTCTCTCGATGATCCTACTGCCTTTGTGTCGTCTCCCTGCTTGCCGACATCCATCCCTGGATGAGCCACAATTTTCTCCAATTATTTACAATGAAGTTCAGAGCCGTCCTTTATGGTTGCTGCCACAAATTCTGCACCCTTCTTGGACCACTGTCTCAGGTTGAAGTCAACTGTTTGCAATCTCACTGTCCTATTCAACCCTGGGCTGAAAGTCCGACCCCATATCCTCTCCATTACTGCCTAATTCCACCTCTATAATATCACTTTTTTCCATTCCTGCTTCAGCCCATCTGTTATTGAAACCCTCATCCATGCCATTAAGAAGTTAAGAAATAGTTGCAGGCGTAGACCATATGACCCCTTGAGCCTGTTCCGTTATACAATACAATGATAGCTGACCTTCTACCTCAACTCCACTTTCCTGCCTGCTCACCATATCCCTTGATTCCCTGAAAGACCAAACATTTGTCTATCTCAGCCTCAAATATCTACTGCGATGGAACATCCATAACCATTTGGGATAGAGAATTCCAAAGATTCACAAACCTTTGAAGAAGTTTCTCCTGATCTCAGTCCTAAATAATGGACTTCTTTTCCCAACATTGTGTCCCTGTGTTCTAGATTGCACAGCTAGGGAAAACTATCTGTCAGTGTCTACCCTGTCAAGCCCCTTCAGAATCTTGAATGTTTCAATGAGATCACCTCTCATTTTTCTAAACTCCAGAGAGTATTGACCCAATTTACTTATCCTCTTCATCATAGGGAAACCCTCTCATCCCAGGAACCAATCTAGTGAACGTTTGCTGTACTGCCTCTAATGCAAGTATATCCTTCCTTAAATATGGTGACCAAAACTGCACACAGTATTCCAGGTGTGGTCTCACCAAAACCCTGTACAATTGTAGCAAGACTTCCTTATTCTTGTACTCCAGCCCACTTGCAATAAAGGCCAACATGCCATTTGCCTTCTTAATTGCTTGCTGTACCTGCAGTTTAACTTTCTGGCAGAGTGACAGCCTACCAAACTCAGTGACTGTCTACTAATCACAGAGTGACAGTCTACCCAACCTCAGCAACAGTCTACATAGTTAAACATAAATGAGCCAGGCTGAACATTGAGCATGATATGTGCATGTTCCTGTTGACGGTACCTCCACTTCTTGACAGAATTGGTACTCAGCACCGGCAACAAGTTTCACATTAAGTCCGTAAAACAAAAATAATGCATAAATGTAGAACTAATTTTTATGCAGTAAAAGTGCTTGTGTCGTGTTAGAGGGGGTCCATGGAATTTTTATGACATGGGAAGGTGGCCCAGAAACAAAATGTTTGAGAATGCAAAGAAGGAGCAGAATTCTTCAAATGCATTCAGGAGTACTTTTCTAGCCAGTATGGCACAAGCCCAACAAGAGAAGGGGTGGTTCTGGATTTAGTTTTAGGGAATGAAGCTGGGCAGGTGGAAGGGATAAAAGTTTGGGAGCACTTTGGTGGAAGTGATCAAAATTCAGTTAGATTTAGAATAGTTATGGAAAAGATAGACCAGAAATAAAAGTTCTCAATTGGGTTAAAGCTAATTTTACTAAGCTGTGATGTGATTTATCTGATTTGACTTACTTGAAGGTAAATCAGTGCCAGATCAGTGGGAGGCATTCAAGGAAGAGACAATAAAGGTTCAGAGCAGGTATGTTCTCTTACAGAAAAAGGGTGGGACTAACAAATCCAGAGCCCCCTGGATGTAAAGGGGCTTAAAGGAGAGGATAAATAAAAAAAAAGGAAGCCTATGACAGATAGCAAGGGCTCAATACTGGAGAAAACCTAGAGGAGTAAAAAAAGTACAGGGACAAAATTAAAAAGGAAATTTGAAAAGAAAAGGGAGGGCATGAAAAAATATTGGCAAGTTAAATCAACGAAAACCCAAAGATCTTTTATAAATACATTGTCACGCCAACTTTTTGAATAATAATTTTCTTTAATCCACTGACTGGCGATCTGAATTTATATATTTTTTTAAAGAAATTTAAAAAAGAATAGATAAAAGATGACTTTGCTAGCAGCTTAAGATGGCCACCTAATTTTCAATACTGTATCCTACATCGCAAGGCCTTTGAGGAGGGAGATGAAATGTCTGCTTATCCCAGCAAGAACCAAGACCCAGGAAGTTTAAGGGAACTGCTTGTTCTTTTTCTTTTAGCAAGAAGAAATGATGCTAAATACTATGTTTGAATCACTGAGTGACTGTCATGTGACAAGACCCTCATCTGTGGTTTTAAGCTTTGTGTTTCTCTGCAGCAGCAAGGAGAAGCATTTGGACTTTGACACGTGCAGACCAAAGTGGGGGTCCCACTCTCTCTCTCCATTCCATCTTGTAAGCTTCAAATCCTGTTTGTGAACTGACGACCTTTACATATTCCGGCTACAATCAGTAACCCCGTTCAAGGAAATCATCCGCATCATTGTCTCCAAGAGACCCACCGAATCTGTCATCTGTCTTTTCAAACTAAAAGCCTCAGGACCACTGAATTCAGCTAGAAGCCAGCTGAATCACCAAACTCAACAGACTGTATACCTTTTTTTCTATGGACTCTAACTCAACCAATCTATCCTTTCCCATTCTGTAACCTATTTGTATGTGTGTAAACCTCTATGTGTGTGTGTGAGTGAAAGTTTATGTGTAGTTTATAATTTTAATTAGTTTGGTTTAAGTACAATAAAGTTAAAATCTTTCTTTTTTAAACTCATGAAAAATTGTCCGATTGGTTCTTGTTATGATCATAGTAAGTAAGTAATCAAACACCTACTGAATTGGCCAGTACATCCACTTTAGGAAAGAATTAAACCTATTGTGGTTAAACAAGGAGAGAGAAAAGAGGGAAGCTCTTTGAAAGACCCCTCCTCACTTGACCATAACAACATAAAGAGCAAGAGTAGCGTCTGTTAGGGACCATAAGGGTAACCTGTGTTTGGAGGCGGCAGATGTGGTTATGGTTCTTAATGAATACTTTGCACCTGTTTTCACAAAAGAGAGGGGCAATACAGACACCAGGGAGAAGGAGTGTGAAATATTAGATGAAATTAACATAGTGAGAGAAGAAGTATTAAGGGCTTTAACATCCTTGAAAATGGATAAGTCCCCAGGCCCAGATGAAATGTATGCCAGGCTGTTAAGGAAAGCAGGAGAAGAAATAGTGAAGGCTGTGACCAGCATTTTGCAATTCTCTCTGGCTACAGGCATAGTGCCAGAGGACTGGAGGACAGCTAACATTGTATCATTGTTTAAAAAAGGAGAAAGAGATAGACCAAGTAATTACAGGCTAATCAACCTAACCTCAGTGGTGGGAAAGTTACTGGAAAAAATTCAGAAGTACAGAATAAACCTTCATTTTGAAAGACATGGATTAATCAAAGACCACGTGGATTTGTTAAGGGAAGGTTGAGTCTGACTAATATGATTGAATTTTTTGAGGAAGCAACAAGGAGGGTCGATGAGTGTAGTGCATTTGATGTAGTCTATATGAATTGTAACAAGGTTTTTGATAAGGTCCCACATGGCAGACTGGTCACAAAAGTAAAAGCCTATGGGATTCAAGGCCAAGTAGCCAGTTGGATTCAACATTGGCTCAGAGGCAGAAAGCAAAGTGTAATAGTTGATGAATGTCTTTATGTTTGGAAGGCTATTTCCAGTGGGGCTCCATAGGACTCTGTACTAGGTCAAAAGCAAAATACTGCAATCCTGGAAATCTGAAATAAAAACAGAAAATGCTGGAAATACTCAGCATGTTTGGCAGCATCTGTGGAGAGAGAAACAAAGTTAATGTTTCAGGTTGATGACCTTTGACCGGAATGGTGAAAGGTTAGAAATGTAATAGGTTTTAAGCAGGTCTAACGGGGGATGGTGGAACAAGAACAAATGGAAAGGTCTGTGATAGGGCGGAAGACAAAATTAAATGACAAAAAAGTTGGTGTGGCAAAGCAAAATGGGACAAGTAAAGAAACAATAGATGTGTCCAGAGGAAATGTGAATGTCAGAATAATGAACAGCTGTCAACCAAAATTAAAAACAAGAGAACAAGATTGAGACTGAAATATGCAAAGAAAAGGAAACAAAATGGGGGGCAGATATTACGGTCTGAAATTGTTGAACTCAATGTTGAGTCCAGAAAGCTGTAAAATGCCTAATTGAAAGATGTGGTACTGTTCCTCAAGCTTATGTTGAGCTTCATTGCAAGACTGCAGTTGGCTGAGGACAGAGATGTCAGCATGAGAGCAAGGTAGAGGATTAAAATGGCAGGACACCAGATGCCTGGGGTCATGTTTGTGGACTGAATGGATGTGTTCCACAAGACGGTCATCCAATCTGTGTTTCAGTTCTCCACTGTAGAGCAGACTGCATTATGAGCAGCGAATACAGTACAGTAAATTGAAAGAAGTACACGTAAATCGCTGTTTCACCTGGAAGGAGTGTTTGGGGTCTTGGACAGTGAGAAGAGAGAATGCATTAAGCTTGTTAAGTTCGTTACTACTCATATAATAGATGCTTTTGGCTGAATTTTACTGAGATGGCAGAAGTCCTGCCATTGGGGCTGAAAGCAGGATGCCACCCCGCTTCGGTGGGTGGCTGGACCCATGGCCGAATTTTGCCAGCAGCAGTCAATTAAGTGGGTTGGCATGTCAGCAGCCACAGCAACGCCACCAGCTAGCAGTGGCCATTTCTAAGGCTGCTACTGCAACGATAGGGGGCAGCAGGGGATCGCTGAGGGCAGACAACGTTGTTGCCGCGGGGGTGGCCACTGCCACCAGAGGTGGGGGGAGGGGCTTTCTCTTTGTGAGCCATGGAATGCCCAAAAAGAAGGAACCCCCCTCCCCTCCTCACCCCGGAGCCTCTTGGGTGGCTGCCAGATTTCACTGAGTGTTTCTCCATGCAGTGGCAGGCGTCCCTGACGTGGGCAAAATGCTCACGGAGGCAGGAAGTGGCCCTTAAAAAGCCAATTAAGTGGTTGAATTGACCTCCCGGAGGGCAGCTGATCTGCCAACTTTCTCGCCCCTGTCAAAAAGGCGTGGCAGAGGGAAGACTTTGGGTACCCCCCCCCCCCCCCGACGCCATCCCATGCCATTTTACCAGCCTTCCTGCCTCCCAGCCCATCCTGAAAGGGCCTGGAAAATTGTCCCCCGACAATTTGTCCCAATTGTCCCACTCCCCCGAACAGTAAATTTGGCAGCAAATGATAAATAGTCCAGAACTGTAAACTACAACAAACCTCAGAAATACTGATCTATGGCCATTTATCACTGCAGGCGTTACAGTCTATGATGTCAATAATTTTCATTCTGAAGAACCTTTAACTGGTTTAATACCTTGTAGGCAAGAAATTGCCTATTTCTCTCCATCCCCATCCTTCATCACCCCAGCCCCACCACCAAACCCGCAAGATGTTATAAGGGATTCAAGGAGTAACATTTGGTCACAGGAGTTTTGCTGGCATTCACAGGAGGGCCATACTGTCTATACATATTGAATTAATTCACTGCTGCATAGCTAGCTCATGAAATATTAAAATGCATTACATACACAAATCAATAAACAGTAATAGATGCATGCGGCAATATATTAATGCACTAAAAATATGCCTAGATGTCAGAAAACATTGATTGACATTTGCAGCAAAAAGAAGTATCCACTTCAAGCACTTTGGCACTATGTTGGGAATGACTTCAAAAGCTAAATCACTATCACAAATTATTTCCCAACATATAAATAATCTTACTTAGTTATCATACAAATCCAATGCTCCTCATAAATTTGTACCAATCAGATGAAAAGTTTTTTTATGTCATAAATCTTATTTCGTGCTATTATTAATACTATGTTCAATAATTTGAAATAGTGTGATGTTAGCTATTTGACCAACCTTTCAAGCACTGTTAATGAGGATAATTCATATTATTACCTGGTGGTCAATGAGTAACTGGTGTTGATTTCTGATTGGGTACACCAATTTACAGTTGTAAATCTGACATGCTTCATTGGTATAAGTGGGTAGTTATCCATTATGCTGGATTTCTGCTCAGTTTGCCTTGCACTTATTTCCATAGGACATTGCGGTGTACGAAACACCTGCCTATAATAGGCAGCCGCTTCATTTAAGTATCAGTTTGGTCTGTTCTTAAATGTGTGATGTAATTACTGTCCAGGTACAACCAGCTCATCTGTGACAGTTTACATTTATAACATTGTCCAACTCAGTAACAGACTGGTCTGTGTTCATAGCTAATTTTGGAAATAAAATTGGGAGAGATGTAAAAGATGCTTCTGATTCGCTGTCACCAGTTTTATTGTACAAAGTCAAGATCTACCTCCTCTTGTTTGAGGACAGCAATACCCCTATAGTCTATAGGCTTTATAGATTCTACTTGTAAGAGTCAGTTCCATCATTAGGCTTGGATTTTGTGGTAGTAATGACTGTGAAACTGTCAGCATTTGCTGTCATTACTCCTCTGAAATTGATAGCAATTTCTGGAGTTCACACATGAACAATTAAATGTAGAAATCCAGAAGTTACTGTTCGTGGTTCTAAACTTCTCCAGAGGATGCACTGTTGAGGTACCCGCAGAATGCAATTGAGTAGAAAACTGATGAACACTTCCACTCTTATGCTCTTGGTCTCACTGTAAAAACCCTCGAAAATGAACTTGTTGAATGAGGTGTAACTGGTTTTTAACTGTGTACTAAGTTCATAATTATTGTTAAACAACAACACTGGCTGTGAAAGAGTATGTTTTTATTTGTTGAGTAGCAAATTTCTCCATTGTGATAAAATTTCCACATATTTAAATAGTTTTTATTCAAAGTTTATGATATTTTAGCTTCTACCTTAATTCCGCGTGTATTCCCCAATCATTTACTTTGCTATTTGTAAACATTTAAAGTGAAGGGATTTGGTAGTTTTCATTTCCTGGTTTGCTATCTGTGAGAATACTTCAATTGGCTGCTTACTGTGCTTGATGACATCACTGTTGTTGCAGGCCTGGAGATCCACTCGCCTTGGCACCAAACTCAAACTAATGTTGGGAAAATGGAAATCCACACCACAGAGATCGATAGATCTTTGTGAACAGTTTTCTTCAAGGTCAACAGTGTGCGCCATTACTTCACCACAGACCGCAAATTGCAGGCCATATTTTTTTTCATATTTGGACCATAAGGCCAGATCTCTGATATCTGTTGTATCCCCTTAGCTTGGTTTAACCATCCACAAGATCTCTGTTTGTTAGCAGCCTCTTTATTTTTCTTTTAGCAATTTTTCACATGCACATCACCTTTACTCATTTTTCGCTACATACATGTCTTCAAATAAGCAGCAGCTTACTCCCCATATCAGAACTTTGTTTTTCTTTTTCTGTCAGCAATGCTCTTGTTTCAATCTTATTGGAGTCTGTTACATCAGCACAACTAGAATGGGAAACTACCTTTTCCAATTTCACATGGGAATCTGATCTTTTTCCCATATAGTTCAATTTTTTACAGAAGCTTAATTTTAGTTAGCGTAGCACAATGATTCATAATAAACATGCACATTCAAGGATGAATAACAACATACTAGGGTTGCAGGTAACAGTTAGTACCTGGAAGCTAATTTAAAGGAAAGAGTTATGTTAAGTGTATTTTAGCCATTTCTTGCCTGTTTTTCCTAAGATGTTTTCCTGCTTGCATTAAGGTTCTCTTGAGCTCTGTGCTCATTGTTTTAAAAAATAATAGTTCTCCAACTGCAGCATGAAGCAGCCTTGATATGGACAGCAGTTCCTGTCTCTGTTTCCAGCCACAAATCCCTGTCAAAGGGTATTTCTGCAGCACAGGTATAATTGCATCATGTAAATAATCCAACCTGCCATATTTTATCACTCTGAGCCATGGACAGGTGCAGAGTACTTTGGGCCAGTCCAATGTCCAGACAAAGAGCAGGGATCCTGTGGCCGAGGGCGTGGGGGTGGGTGTTGCTCGGGGGAGAATATTGGTGCCATATTCTTTTTGATGCTTTGTGCCGATATTCAAGCTGCATTTGCTAAATTTCCCATTTTAAAACTGAATAACCTGAATTTATATCTTACTTTGTGGACTGAATGGTTATGGTCTATTTTGGGGGAAATTGTCTCAGAAACTAACCCATATTTCAATTTCTGAAATTACACCTTGCATGTTTAACACATATACACATCAACCTAATGACAGCCTTTGCTGTATCCTTATGTTCACATTTTCCATTAATTATAATTATTAAATTTGGAACATCCACTTCTTGAAGACTGCCATTACAATATTAACCAATGAAAATAATGCTCACAGCAGTTAGCCAACCCTGACAAGAATTCACACACCATCACGTGGGTATGTCACACAGTAACAACTCTACATTATGAAGTATGTAGCAACCATGTAGTTAGATTGATAGAAAGAAGATTTTCCCCTCTGCTGCTTTTGGAGGTAGATAATCACCCAGATGGAGTTTAAAGAGAAATATCAGGCCCATAACAATCAGAAAATTGGGTGAGCTCCATTGCAGGAGTGTGCAATCCCCACTGCTTGATTTTTCTCAATGTGCTCTGCTCAGGCAATTAATTTTTGCCTAAGTTCAATGTTTTCACAATTGCCAGAGACTGAGGCCTTCAAAAGGTAAATCATTGGGGGCCAGAGTGGAGGGAAAGGAGGCTACTACAAGGTCCTCTCCATCCATGGGTAGACTTCATGACTGCTATTGCAGCTCCCTGATGACTTACCATCTCTTTTCCCATGGTGACCCTAGGAAGAAGTGGTAATACGGATGGATTGGAGGGAAATGCACCAGGGATCTAGGCTGTGCCCTCTCCCTCCCCATACTGCATGCGTCAGATGGGTAAGGAATGGCCAGAAGTGGTCCTGGAAGGGATGGGGGAGCGAAATACAGGCTGACGTAATTGGAAATAAAAACCAGAGAGATGTAAAATGCTGAATCGTTTTCGCACAAAGTTAAGATCTAACCCCTCTAAGTTTGATCTGCGCTACGAGTAACATTTGTAGTTATGGGCTCTTTGGAGAGTGGGAGGAATGGAAATGGCAACGGGTAGTTTCTATCTATATTTTTAAACTCTTGAGAATTGCAGATTAATGAAGGATAGGATTAATGGTATCAGTGATGATGGTGGAACACTGATTGATGAAGTTCATGAAGAGTGTTTAATGTCTTTATGCTATTTTCTTGTGTGTGATAGGGAAAGGAAATTGGATCGGCACCTAAAGAAAGAAAATTGCAGGGCTATGGGGAAAGGGCAGGGAAGTGGGACTACCTGAGTCGCTCTTGCAAAGGGCCGGCATGGACATGATGGGTAGATTGGCCTCCTTCTTTGCTATAACCATTCTATTATTCTATAATTCTGTAATATTTTTACACAAGTATTGATCTGCTTGTTTATATTAGCATACACAGAAATATGGTATAAGCACAATGAATGATTGTGCGTGAACTATACTGATTAGAAAGGGTATGCAAAATGGTGCTCAAGTAGATAGGCCCGGTGAAGAGCTACCACTAGCACAGTTATAATAGACAGAATAGCTGTGTGTACTGAAGCATTTATGATTTTACATTTTGGATCCTTTGACTGAGGAGAACAATGGTTTAGGATAGTGAACAAAAGTAGTTTTTTTTTGCTCTGTTTTTATAGGATTATTGTTTTTTCGTTCTATTATAAAACAGTACTGTTATAGCTTTTTTTCAAAAGTTGAATTTACAAATCAGAGCTGCCACAGTGATGAAAACGTCTGATTTGTAGTGCTGTTTTGTTTGCCATTTCTGCCCTTGATATGCTCATCACTGTATCTCCTTCCATTCAGGCTGGTAATGGGCGCTTTGGGACATGTAATTACCAAGATATACTGTATTCAATTAAACTGTTACACCTATATAAAGGGTATATGAAGGATATATAATTGATTTGTATTGGACTGGCATCTTTGCATATTATTGATTTTCTTCATGATGTAATTGAGTAAACAAATATTACCTGAATAAATAGAATTACATTATTTTTAGGCCAAAATGTGTATATTAAAAAAAATCCCTGTAGGAGCTACAATAAAATAAACAAAGTAGTCAGCAGAACAAATATAAATAATGTACCTCTGGCTAAACAGCCTTGCTTTACTCTTTTACTGTTGGATTGGAGTCAGCATCTTGATAATGAAGGTACTTCTAAGTTTTCTATTTCTATTCCCTTTGTTGTAAGGACAAAAACTGACAGAATATATATCCAATGCAGATGCACAGTTAAAAATAATGAATATACATGATATTCCTTTACTACCTTTTCAAATTTTGTCAACCAAACTGTAATGTTTTGAAACTCAGAAACCTGGCCTGAATAGTTTAAGGGAGAAAGAAGTGCTGTCAAGTCATAAAGGTGGCTGAATAGGTTAAACATCACCGCTCAAGTCATCCTTTACCAGGGCCAAGCAAGCGAACATGGAGATAATGAAAGAAGTCACCACTGGCTGGATGGATCTTACTTTGGTGATATAAATGGGTGACTCCACTTTCCAGGAGGCATTTGTTAAGTTAAATGAGAAATCTAAATGATTCGACCCAAAATGTTTTTGAAATTTGAGTCATTACATTTGGTTTGACAAAATATGAGAAGATAATAGTGAAATATAGTGCACTTATTTTTTTTAAACCTATGCCCTGTTTTGGATATTATGTTCTGTTGATTTTTGATTGTATGCCAACTGGAACAGAAACAGAACCTAAAGGTTTTGAAGGCCTTCGTGAAACAGAAAGCGATAATAAAACAATAATCACTTTAATACATGGATTCTTTGTAGACTGCTTAATGATCTCTATGGATAATACTGGCCCTTTTATTATTGGATTAATTTCATTGTAGATGTTCTTCAGCTATGCTTTCAGAATCAATGAGCCTTGCACTCTTTCCAGTCACTCTAAAGGAAGGGAGACATTGATGAGGCAAATATTTCTCCCTTCCCTGTGCATGACCACTAGTCAGGTGAAATGTGACAGTCGCCAATCTCAGCCTTCTGGTATTCTAATTATGTAAGAATATAGGAACAGGTGTAGGTCATGTAGCCCCTCAATCCAGTTACACCATTCAATTAAATCATGGTTGATCTTGTTACGACATGACCACTCCAGCCAAAGCCCCCAATCAAAATATATGATTCTGATTGCAGTGGGAGCAACAGTCAATTCAGTCCTGTCACTCCACAAATTGCATAACATATCACTTTAAACTTTCCAATTCAAAGAAAGCCACAGTCGAGTTGAACAATCTATTAACCCCCCCGAATGAGGCGAATCAAATCAGGTACCTTGAGATATCAACAAATTAACTGTTTATTAGAGAAAACTAAAAAAATCTTTAACACTACTAAGATAAAACAATATTTAAAAACATTATAACAATAAAGTTCTTGCAGATTTATGATTCCCGATGAACAGTCCTCTGATTCAAAGTCCACTCGCAATTTTCTGGGGTCTGATGAGGTAAGGAAAACAGTTCTTCATTGATAGGCCATTCAGTTCAATATTTGAAATTTCAAACTTTTCTTGTTTCCAGCAATGACTACAGCAGATCAACAATTCGCAACCATTTTCAAAAGAATCAATCTGGCTTAACTTTTAGAATTTTGAGAGGTAAAAAAAAATCAGTGTAAATTCACTTCCTTCAGTTCAAATTAATCAAGAGATCTCTTGTATTTCCTTCAGTACATGCTGGCCCAACTGTGTCTGTGTCTAGCTCTTAACTGTCTCTGCAAAAGCCAGTTTTTCAACTAGTTTCAAAGTTAAACTGCAACATTGTATACCCTGTTCTTGGTCTCTGAATGGCTGTATCCGGGGCAACCAAGATGCACTTTCCTCGTTAACTCCTGAAGCTTGCTGCCTTAAAGCAGTACTGATCCTTTTCTGTCTTAAAGACACACTGCATATTTCCTGAAAAAAAATAACAGGATCATGATAATCTGTATTTCAACTCCATCTACCCTCAAAAATAATAGGGGTGAAATTTGACCATAGTGACAGTGCAGGATGGGTGATAATGAATTGGCTGCCCATTTTATGATCTGCCTGATATTCTTTTTCATTAAAGTCCATTTTGCCATCACCTGTTTTTCACAATGCCATTATGAATTTATACCTCCATGTGTCACCAATGTTCCATGATACCACCCATCTTAGCGTATGTATGTGGACTGCTTGAAACTAAGGGCTGGATTTTACGTCGGACGGATGGGAGCTAGCCACCGACATAAAAGTCAGTGGCAAACCTGCTTCCACCCGGCTCGGCGATCCATCCCGTATTTTACAGGTCCCTGGGCTTCAATTGTTCCGAGGTGGGACTTTCACCTGCTTGAGGGAGGAGGTCCCACCTCTTTGAGCTGCCGGCCAATCATTGGACCGGCAGCTTTTAGTCCCAGCAGCGCCACCGGGAGCGGTGGCCACTGCTGGGACTGCAGCCCTGCAGAGGACATGGAGCCAGGAGTTCAGGTAAGTTAGGGAGGAGCGACTAACATGATAGAATTCTTTATTAAGGTGGAGAGTGAAGTAGTTGAATCTGAAACCAGGGTCCTGACTCTAAATAAAGGAAACTACGAAGGTATGAGGCATGAGTTGGCTATGGTAGATTGGGGAACTTTACTAAAAGGGTTGATGGTGGATTGGCAATGGATAATATTTAAAGAACGTGTGTATGAATTACAATAATTATTCATTCCTATCTGGCGCAAAAATAAAACCGGAAAGGTGGCTCAACCTTGGCTTACAAAAGAAATTAGGGAAAGTATTAGATCCAAAGAGGAGGCATATAAAATTGCCAGAATAGCAGCAAGTCTGAGGATTGGGAGCAGTTTAGAATTCAGCAAAGGAGGACAAAGAGGTTGATAAAGCAGGGGTAAAATAGAGTATGAGAGTAAACTTGCCAGGAACATAAAAACTGACTGTAGAAGCTTCTATAAATATGTGAAGAGAAAAAGATTATTGAAGACAAATGTAGGTCCCTTACAGTCAGAAACGGAAGAAATTATAATGGGGAACAAAGAAATGGCAGAACAATTAAACCCATACTTTGGTTCTGTTTTCACAAAGGAGGACACAAATAACCTCCCAGAAATGTTAGGGAACCAAGGGTCTAATGAGAGGGAGGAACTGAAGGAAATCAGTATTCGTAAAAAAAATAGTGCTAGGGAAATTAATGTGGTTAAAAGCTGACAAATCTCAAGGGCCTGATAATCTACATCCCAGACTAAAGGAAGTGACCCTGTAAATAGTGGATACATTGGTGGTCATCTTCCAAAATTCTATAGACTCTGGAGCAGTTCCTACAGATTGGAGTGTGGCAAATGTAACCCCACTATTTAAAACAGGAGGGAGAGAAAAACAGGGAATTACAGACCAGTTAGCTTTACATCAGTAGTGGGGAAAATGTTAGAGTCTATCATAAAGGATGTGATAGCAGAACACCTGGAAAGCATAAACAGGATTGGACAAAGTCAGCATGGGTTTACGAAAGGCAAATCATGCTTAATCAATCTACTGGAGTTTTTTGAGGATGTAACTAGTAGAATAGATAAGTGGATGTGGTGTATTTGGATTTTGATAAGGTCCCATATAAGAGGTTAGTGTGCAAAATTAAAGCACATGGGATTAGGGATAATATACTGGCATGGATTGAGAATTGGTTGACAGACAGGAAACAGAGAGTAGGAATAAACAGGTCTTTTTCCAGGTGGTAGGCAGTGACTAGTGGGGTATCGCAGGGATCAGTTCTTGGGCCCCAGATATTCACAATATATATTAATGACTTGGGTGAGGGAACTAGATGTAACATTTACAAGTTTGCAGACGATACAAAGCTGGTGGTGGGGGGGTGGGTGGGAATGTGAGCTGTGAGGAGGATGCAAACAGGCTCCAAAGTGATTTGGGCAAGTTGAGACAGTGGGCAAATGCATGGCAGGTGCAGTATTACGTGGATAAATGTGGAGGAATGGGATGGACCGGATTGCTCTACAGAGAGCCAGCATGGACTCAATGGGCCGAATGGACTACTTCTGTGCCATAGTGACTATGACTTCAGTCCGAAAAAAATTGTTTCTGTCACCTAGCCAATTTCGTATCCGTGCTGCCATTAACCTTTTACTCCATGGGCTCGAATTTTGCTCAAATCACATTCAGATCCTGGCTTACTAAAAGTAGCAGAATTAGCCACCAAACAGAACATGAAAAATATTTGAGAGGGGCTGATGACGAGGGAATGCATGAAACTCTGCTTTTCAGTACGTATAACATTTCACCTGGAAGAAAGAACTGGGCGTGTTGCATGTGGAAAGAAAATTAAAGGCATAAAGAAGAATATGTACAAAGAAGGACTGTAGATGAACTTTTTAAACATTTAAGTGATGAGCAATTTTATTGATGAAATGAACCATATATTTTGAGATGAGCTTTCTGTGCTGCCAATATTGCCTTAAATTATCTGAGCAACAAAGTACTCAAAGCTTTTCTGAATCTTTGGAATTATCCTAAGTGCACATCAATTATACAAGATGTAACTCTCTGAGGTGTACTGGCTTTACTATCCTGCAGTAAGTAAGGAAATGGAGGAAGGTCTGGATTCAGTATTGTGAGCAGGAAAACATCTGATGTAGAGATTTAACGTGCTTTTAATATTTTTTTCCTTTTTAAGAATGCGGCTATATTTACTTACCGACCATAGGACTGATTCCCTAATTGGGTACTCCTGGATGAGGATCAGCGCTCACAGAGAATTCATTGGAAAAATCAGGGACCCTGATATTTATGGGGAGATGGGGAGGGAGCAGGGGAGTGCAGTTATGAGGGTGAGAGTGAATTTAATGGCAGGACCTCATTATCTTTTTTTTATTCCATTTCCTGCCTGGCAAGCAGCTTGATTGACAGCTTGGCCAGCTGCCAGGCAGGAAAACCAATAATAGAAAGCTCTATCTATGGGAAGGTGGTCATAGGATAATAAAATGGGCTTTATTAGTACAAATGACACCCTTCTGCAGTAGAAATTCCCAACACTTGGCCTAGAATCTAGGGCTTAGATCTAACTATGTCGAAGATGTTCAGGGATGTTAATTGTTATCCCACTTTGTGCCCATTGAAACCATCCAAGTTGTGAGTGGACCCCACCACCAGCTGCAACAAGAGCTGGATGGTTTGTTATTGCTGTCCAAGCTGATACGGCTGTCAGTCCCTCCAGCAGGAACAGGAGGAGCACCAGACACTTGGGTCTGGCCCGCGTGATTCTGTATGCACCGGTTTGAATCCAGCTTGAACTTCAACTTATCACCGGCGACCACAACCATTTGACTACCTCATAAAAAGCTGAAAATGTATTTTAATCCTTCTTCCTCCTATCAATAATGTTCTTTCTATTGTTTTTTTATATTTTTCATATGTGGGTCTCAAAAAGATTTAAATTATTGTGACTTGTTTTTGGTGTGGTCATTCGCTGGTTGCCAATAAAAACAAAGATAGGCACACTCTTATTGTGGCTTAGTGGGGGTAGGGTTTGGCATTTGGAGTATGGCAGAGAGGAGGGAGGTGAAGATCACGGCTTAGAGTGGGGGTCGGTTAGCCAGTAGAGGCATCAATCAGCAGAAGGTTGATCAAGCGGCCTGATGGAAGCACTCCTGCTCCTTCTGGCTCACAAGGAGTGCTTTAAAAAGCATTTAGCTGCTTGATCCGGCTGCTCCTCTCTCCATTGAACTACTGGGTTTTCCAAGTCTTGGGTAACCCAGGCAGCCAGCATTAAATTTAATTTAGGCTCCCAACTGCACCATGTAAAAATGGTGACAGGCACATATGCAGTGGGTTGGTGTCGCTTTACAGGACTTTTACATTTCAACTCATCCCTACCCCGACACTCTCCAATCCATCATTGCCCGCCCCCCCCCCATGAATTCTAAGCCCCTGATTTTCTCTCTAATTGGGGAATTGGCCCTTATGTTTTATTATTCGAAATGTCATACATTTCTCATGACTGTCAAATAATCTTTTTATAGGGGATGATTTTCATTTTGACCACAATTCAGCTTTTAATGTTTTTCTTTTCAGGTGGATGGTGGCTTCCTGGGGGAGCCAAGGTGGGTCCCGATCCATTTTGGTTCAAGGTCCTCCTCATTTTAATGAATTATCTTAGAGTGTCAGGGAAAACCTGTTGAAATAGAGTGAAAGAGAGAAAAATAGACAGATGCACAGACAAAGACACTATTGTGGGTATCTTTGGATCTGCTGGGAACTTACGATGAGATCCAAAGTCCTAGCTGTTGGTGTGCCCTCCCCTGCACATACTGATAACCCCCTGCATGCTTCCATTCATCCTCTAACACATGCCCCCTGATATCTTCTGACTTCTCCAGAGCACTGAACACCAACTGAGAAAGAACATTAAAAGCAGAAATATTGGGGGGAATTTTAACTTTCTTAACCCGCCTGGAGCCAGGGGTGTGATAATGCACGGGAAACCTGGAAGTCAAGGAACCCCCGCACGCTGTGGAGTTTTAACTCCATAGAGTGTGTGTGGCATCATCGACAAGTTCTCTGCCTGGAAACCAGTCTGATTGATGTGGGAGGGATTATGACCCCAAAGCGGGGGCGGGGGTGGGGGGGGGGGGTGCGCGGTCTGATCCGAGATTCTGGAAGGGGGAGTCTGATTGCAGGGTCAACAAATGGGAGGAGCAGGCTCAGAGGCCTGGGGGGGCGCAGGTGTTTGTATGTGGAATCAAAGGCCTCGTGGAGGAAGCTGATGGGAGATTGGAAGGGCTACATGTGATCCCAGGAGGTTGACCAGGCAGACACTCCAGATCCAGCAGGTAAGCGGAAAGGCACTTACCTCCTGATTGAGCAGTCCTTCGCCTCTATTTAGCTAACAGGTTTCCCAAGGACCTAGGAAACATGGCTGACCAGAGTTAAATTTCAAATGGAGAATCAAATGAGACACACAGCCTCATTATCATATTTAAAGTGCCAACCCGCCTCCTCAGAGTGGGTTGGTCACTCACCCCACCCCCCTGACCCGACTCCAGTAAAAACCTGAAGCGGATGGGTTGTAGGTTAGTTGGGGTTGTGATTTCGACTTTGAACACTTTAACTGCTCCCCCACCCAACCAAAATCCACCTATTTGTGGGGTTAAAACTCCCCCCATTGTTAGTGTGTTGGTGAAATGGATCAGTGCTTTCTGAACCAAGATTTGCAAACTGTAAATAATATTGAAGTGCTGAAGTTGTGAATGCTGACATAGAGGTGTCAATAACTCCCCCTATTTGGCAGCCACTTCCTGCCAAGTACCCGGCCCTTTAGTTGGGAAGTTCACAAGTAGTACGTTGATGTAGGCTGGCTGTTAAAATTGGTTGAGCCTGCCTGTTTCTGCTCCTGGATGGGTAGGTAACTCAGTTTGTCGTGTTCTCTGGAAGTTAAAATAGAGCCCTCTCATATTGTTACATAATGGCTGACCAGTGAATTCCCATGGTCATCAGGTGGCCATTACACATACTAATGCTGTAACCACATGTATTGCTACAACCCAACATCTCAATTATGGCATTACTTTATTTCTTCCTCATCGATAAAGCAAAATATCATTCTGAGGCTCATGAATTAATTGACTGGCAAACCAACTGTAGAATTAGTAGCATATTTACTCCTCTTGACTTGAGAGAGGAGAATCACGACTACCCATTAACTCACAAGGTGACAGAAGGCCTTTGTTATGCTGGGCAGGGATGGAAACTATTAAACTTGATGATGCATGGACTAATGCAATGTAGGCTGAGTGGAAGACTTTATACAGCACCCATTCAGAATAATTGCAACACAGGAGGCAAATATCGCAGTGATAAAAGCTTGTACACATGAGCCAAGCAAATCAAGCTAATTAACGTACTAATCTAAACACATTAGTAATCTAACTAAACACATGAGAGAAGCCAAGACTTTTGTAATGCCACTTGCAGATAATGGTCTGAGGGATATGTTACAAACCTATGCAGTCATGGCTTTCTTCCTGACACTCAATGATAAACCCTTGCAGAATTTTTAAACTGGATTCAAATTCACAAACTGCCATGTTGGGAGTTGAACTCACTTTCTCTAGATTATCAGTCTAGTAGCTGCCCTGCTAGACTTGCTGCCCTCCCAATCAACAAGCTGCCTATAAGGAACATGGTCCACTTTGGCAGCTTGCTGATTTAATTTAAATTAGATCCATCTGTAAAAATGGCATGAGCCTCACTCTGATTCCTTTGGGTGGCACATGTCCCATCCATCATCCACCCAATTTACACTCAAGATGAAAACCAACCCCAATAACTTCCTGCTCTGTACTGTGCATGTCCCTGTTTGGTTTAAATAAATCATCTGTTAGTTTAGAATCTGAATCTTTGGCTGATAAAATGTATGCTCAGTCTGCTATTCAAAGGAGACTAGAATCATGTAGTGACTCATGATGTATTATGCCAAGTTAGGGTACAGCATACAGGTTTTTTGATCTCTTTGTCACATATTTACCTAGATATTGAGCAGGAAAAGGCACACTCGAGAGCATAGAAGATACGGGGGTCTGCTTATTAGAGTGGCCACTGTTGCTGAACCTGAGTGAAGTATCTAGTATAAAAACTCAATAACATGACTGTATTAATGACTTACTACCAATGCACTGTTTATGCTAATTTGGGGAAGCTGGGTGTGATTGTGGTAGATTCTCAATTTTCCAGCTTAAAAATGTTACAGGGATAGGAACCATAAGGACAATCCTTAATGCTAAATTGATCAATAATTAATTTGCTTTACAAAATATCTCCCCATCAGACTAGCTGGGGCCATGTTCTTAGCAAGACAGGACTCCAGCCATATTAAATCACGGTAATTTGGTTGCTTGGAATGCTGTTGCAAAAATTGTACTTACCCTGGATTCTTCTCTCCCTATTGGGCATGTTGCTACTTATTGAAAACTTAAAAATTACTTCCTGCCAGAAGCTATGCATGGCAATGCACTAATGGAGTTCAGAAATTTTCTTCTAGAAAATTTGTTTTTTTGCCAGTTCCTTTGCCTACTTATTTCAATGGATTGAATTTCACCTGATTGAATGAGAATTGAAGTAGATGTGGAGAAATTACTTTGAAGATCAAAATCAAATGTACTGGGGATTTGAATAGATTTGTCTAATATGCCCTAGAACTCATCACTGTTCCACACTTTGTGTTCCTGTATGTCCCAATGCACATAGAGGGCAGGATTTTGCATTTTGGATCAGGATTTTGGGGGTTAAATGCAGGTCTCAACCTTGCACTGTGTCAGAAACAGCCACCCAACATCGATTTTGCCTGAATTGGCCAATTAGTGGCTAATTAGTGGCTGCGCTTGCCATCCAATTAAGGACAGTGGGTGGGCTGTCGAAGCTTGATGGCCAATAGGAAACCACCAACATTGAAGGAGCTGCAGTCTGCCATTGCAGGTAAGGGAGTGAAATAGGCCCCCACCAACCTGAGGTGCCCTTTCAGTACTTTAAAACTTTTGAAAATTGGCCACAGTTCCAGGGCCATCATTTTGGAGGGGGAGGGGCCCTCAAAGACATCATGGAGTGCTGGCCTCCTGGTCTGCTGCCAGGAGGTCACTTCCAGGAAACCTCCATGCTGCCGACACCATGGGAGACCTGTAGGCTGACTGGAGGCCGGCAGGTGGACTGTAAAATTCCAGTCTGGCTCTTAATTGGCCTTTTAATGAATTTAACTTGCTATCCACTGCTTGGGAGCAGGATGGTGCTAGTAAACTGGCACGCCAACCAGTGGTGCAAAATTATGTGCCCGCCCACGCACCTCCGTTTCCGCCCCCCTATATCAGGGCAAAAATCCCGTCCTGAGTGTTTGTAATCTGACTGATGCATTGGCACCAGCAGTGAGTTGGAGGCTGCAATAAAAGAGCAATTAGCAGAAGGTACAAGCAAGCTGATTGGAAACAGAACTGCAGAAGTAGGGTATGAAAAAAGAAAATATATAAAAGCAAAATACTATGAATGCTGGAAATCTGAAATGAAAACAGAAAGTGCTGGAAATACTCAGCAGGGCTGGCAGCATCTGTGGAGAGAGAAACAGAGTTAACATTTCGAGTTGGTTATGACTCTACTTCTGCAGCCCCTTCACTTAAGGGCATCAATTGGCCTGGGGCAGGAAGAGCCGCCACATATTGTCTGTGGCGGCAAGACCTCGTGGTGGCCCCCCCGCTGCTGTTTTAATATGTTAATTAATGTAAATGAATGCATTAGTGACTTACCTGTTCCCGCTGGCTGTCCCACTCCGAGATTGCGGTTGGTGGCCATCACTTCCGCGCCGTCTGATCTCCGACCAGTGCTGTAAGGCAGAACACTGGTGGGGAGGGGGGAGCAGATAAGTTCCTCAGTGCAGGACGAGAGTGGGGGAATTGGGGTCAAACTATTTTCAATGGTATGGGGGTGATGGGAAGTGGTAAAGGTTAAAGTTTGTGAACTTTGCGGGGGGAGGTCAAGTGCACAAGGTAAGTATTTTGTGGGGGGGAGAGGGCAAAGAATGAAGTGTTTGGTCATTTGTGCTGTGGGAGAGGGGATTGAAACTTTTATTAAATTTTTTTTCAATCAAGTGTAAGTCTCTAATCCTTTAAAAAATTAAATTAAATGTAAGGGCTGGAGGCCCTTTAAAAATGGTGCTGGTGCCTGCGTAGTGGTGCTGGACACCTGTGCCGGGGACGGAGCGCCGGCCCCTTTCCATCACTGGGTGATTGGGGCCGTCTGTCCTGTCCACGTAAATGAGCCACCTCGGCTAATATCGTGGCAGCTCCGTGGAGTTAAACCCTATGGGCTGAATTTTATTTGGGCGCCAGCGCCCTTTAAACTCAGCGGAGTGCCCACATTCAGCGGCCATCGCAGTGCCCCCGCGATATTTTGCACGAGGTCTCATTTAAATAGTGGGGGCAGAGTGCCCACCCCCGATGACGTGTAGCGGCAGCGTGCACGTCCCCGGCAATGGCATCTGGCGCCATCGCGTAAGCGCAAGCACCATTTTTAAACGGCTTTAAGCCCTTAGAATTACTTCAAATTTTTAAATGGGCAGCAGTATGAAATTTTTATTAAACAATCAAAAATATGTGGATGGTCCTTCCCCAACCCCCCCAATGGTCATTTCAATGCCTGAAATGACCAACACATTCCTTTTTCCCTAGCTGAACTTTACCCCCCCTAAACTTATAACATTTGGCCTATAACTCCTTCTCACCATTCCCACATCCAATAAAAATTGATTTCCCCATTCCTTCATCCTGAGATTTTTATTACTCCCACCCCCACCACCCCAACCCAATTCTCACCTCCGAACCCAATGCGGATTCCGAAGGCAAGCGAAGGCCGAACGGAGGCCATAAAAGCAACATGGGATGGCAAGTAATTTAATTTGAATATAATTACTTTCGATTTAAATATACAGATGAAGGGCCTGCCGCCAGGTGACGGTGGCGGGGGCGGGGGCGGGGGGGAGGCTGTACTGAGGTCTCCCCACTGCCAGTAATATGCGGCGGGCCCTTCTCGATGTTGTGGATCAAGGCGCGCCTCTCCCCACAACATTTTACTGACCCCTGTGCCGCAACCCTTGGCATCGAGGGTCCAGTAAAATTCAGCCCTATGTCTCCTTTGCTCAGCCCATTTCCTAACCAGGTTAATAACTTGCCTTCAGTTCCAAGAGGGACTTTATCAAATGCCTTCTGGAATTCCATATAAATAACATTCATAGAAATTCCCCTGTCCACTACTTCAGCCACCTCTTCAAAAAATTCAATCACGTTCGCAAGACATAACCAGGCATGGCCTACCCTTTACAAATCTTTGCTGGCTGTCTGATCAGTTGAAAATTTTCAAGATCTTAAGTCACTCGATCCTTAACTCTAGTAATTTTCCAATAACACATTAACTGGTCTATAATTCCCTGGCTTCTCTCTCTTACCTTTCTTAAATAGTGAAGTGACATGCACAATTTTCCAATCTAAAGGAACAGTTTCTGAATCGACAGAACTTTGGATGATTATAGTTAGGGCACCAGCAATGTTCTTACTTCCTTTAAAAACATGGGCTGCAAACCATCTGGTCCTGGGGATGTCACTCTTTAGTGCCATTATTCTTTCCATTGCAGCTATTTTGCTCATGTTAATTTTGGTGAGTCCCTGTTCCTGATTCAATATTAGTTTCCATGGGATGTCTGTCATGCTGGCCTCTTCCTAAATACTGTCTCAAAGTAATTATTCATTATTCCTGACATTTCCTTATTTCATTGACAATATCATCATTATTTATTTTCAAGAGGACTACATTGCTCCTGACCACTCACTTCTTCTTATGTAAAAATTTTTGTGTTGATTTCTCAAGCTTCTTTTCATAATTCCTTTTTATAGCTCTTACTATCTGCTTTGCCACCCTTCGCTGTTCTTTGTATGGAACTGAGGGAATTGCTCTTTCAGAGAGTCAGTGCAGACACGATGGGCTGAATGGCCTCCTTCCAATTTGCCCGTATATGTGCTAAATTTTGCATTTTTATATGCTTTTTCTTTTAGTTTTATGTAGTCTTTTACCTCTTTAGTTGTCCATGGCTGTCTTTTTTGGCAAACAGAGCTCTTGCCCTTTAGGCGTACAAACTGGTTCTGTATCACATTAAATCTTTTTCTGAACACCTCTCATTAATCTTCTGTTGTTTTATCCATTAACAGATTTGCCCAGTTTACTGTGGGAAGTCTCTGACTGAATCCATTGAAGTCCAGTTTAGCAATAACCTGCTCAGTGACAGTTTGGGTTCTGCCAGGGCCACTCAGCTCCTGACCTCATTACACCCTTGGTTCAAACATGGACAAACGAGCTGAACTCAAGAGGTGAGGTGAGGATGACTGCCCTTGACATCAAGGCAGCATTTGACCGAGTATGGCATCAAGGAGCCCTAGCAAAACTGGAGTCGATGGGAATCAGGGGGAAAACTCTCTGCTGGCTGGAGTCATACCTAGAGCAAAGGAAGATGGTTGTGGTTGTCGGAGGTCTATCATCTGAGCTCCAGGACATCACTGCAGGAGTTCCTTAGGGTAGTGTCCTAAGCCCAACCATCTTTAGCTGCCTCATCATGACCTTCCTTCAATCATAATGTCAGAAGTGGGGATGTTCGCTGATGATTGCACAATGTTCAACACCATTCGCAGCTCCTCAGATACTGAAGCAGTCTGTGTAGAAATGCAGCAAGACCTGGACAATATCCAGGCTTGGGCTGATAAGTGGCAAGTAACATTTGTGCCACACAAGTGCCAGACAATGATCTGGTTATTAGACAAGCATGTATTAAAGGCAGAGTGGTTTTAATGGGGGATTTTAACTTTCATATCAGTTGGGCTAAGCGAACCAGAACAAGAGAGAATCTAACCATCTCCTCTTGACATTCAATGGCATTGTGATCACTGAATCCCCCACTCTGGTTACCATTGACCAGAAACTGAACTGGAGGAGCCATATAAATACCGTGGCTACAAGAGCAGGTCAGAGGCTAGGAATCCTGCGGCAAGTAATCACCTTCCTACTCCCCAAAGCGCTGTCCACCATCTACAAAGCACAAGTCAGGAGTGTGATGGTATACTCTCCACTTACCTGGATGGGTGCAGCTCCAACAACACTCAAGAAGCTCAACACCATTCAGGACAAAGCAGCCCGCTTGATTGGCACCCCATCCAAAAACATTCACTGCCTCCACCACCAACGCACAGTGGCAGCAGTGTGTACCATCTACAAGATGCACTGCAGCAACGCACCAAAGCTCCTTAGATAGCACCTTCCAAACCTGCGACCTCTGCCACCTAGAAGGGCAAGGGCAGCAAATGCATAGGAACACCACCGCCTGCAAGTTCCCTTCCAAGTCACACACCATCCTGACTTGAAACTATATCACCGTTCCTTCACTGTCGCTGGGTCAAAATCCTAGAACTCCCTTCCTAACAGCACTGTGAGTGTACTTACCTCTCATGGACTGCAGCGGTTCAAGAAGGCAGCTCAAGGGCAGTTAGGGATGGGCAATAAATGCTGGCCTAGCCAGCGATGCCCACATCCCATGAATGTATATAAAAAAGTCAGCCTCACCTAAATCTCGAATCTTCGTTGTGTTTCACCCTTTCAAACACTACTTTGAACTTAATCATATTCTGATCGCTATTAAATAAATATTCATGCACCATTAGGCTGTTGACTAAAACTGACTCATTACCCATTACTAAATCTAATATGGCATGCCCCCTTGATGGTTCTCGGATGTCTTATTGCTGAAAATTATCCTGGACACATTCAAGAAATTCACTACTTTCTGACATGTTCTAGTCCACTTAGCCCAACTTATATGAAAGTTAAAATCCCCCATTAAAACCACTCTGCCTTTAATACATGCTTGTCTAATAACCAAATGTGTCCATTTTTGTACATCAGTTGTAGAACAGTTCAACAGTTACTTCTGTCCCTCGCTTATGTGTCAGAGTATCTCCAACCCTCACTCCAGCTCAATGAGTCTGAGCCAAAGGGATTTGAAATAGAGCGATGTACTGCAGACGTGTTTGACTGGGACAGTCTTGCTGTTCACAAATTCCCACATATGCAGTCCAGCCACACAACCTGCACTGCAGTATCTTAGCTCAGATTATTTATATTATCTATATCTACTTTTTAGTTTGTTGTAAGTTTTTTTTTCTTTTCCTACTCACTTACTTGCACTAAGCACTAAAGTACTGGACAAAATTTTAATACTCAATGCTTCAAACTTGAGTAAACCACGACACATTATCAGAGGCAAAAAGCAACACTTTCTTCCTCCTCTGCACCACATTTCCACATTCAACAAATTCACAACTTTTACTGTCTGTTTACAATGCAATCCATTTACAGCTACATTGTATGACCATCTGTGCGTCAGTGGATATCGGAAAATGTCACACTGATGCAGTTGTTTGGGGTTGAGCCAGATTTCTGGAGGAGTACAAAAGGAGATGACTATGCCCCAGATGCCGGTGCTTGATATTGAAACTGAATGAGTAAAACAGAACTTAATTTATTCATGCATAAAATTCAGAATAAAAAGTTTAAAATAATATCTTTTGTACACTATAACAAACATTCTGGTGTTGCTCAAACATGGTAAAATTAAATTTTTATTCCAGTTCATCAATTTCCCAACTGATTATTGAACCTGAAACAATATTCCCCATTGTAACAAAACCCAAAACACTGGTTAAAATACTAGAAAATGGCATAATCTCATGCGATAAAACAGCATTTGACTTCTTATAAATGGATGGAATCATAGAAAGTCATCCTCTAAACACGGGTAAAGATAATTCAATCACATACAATTGAAAACAGCATTTAACTTATTCAGCTACCTTAATATAAGTACTCGGGTTATGACAAATAATTACATCTCAGACACAACTTTGAAAACAAAGTGTTTTCCAGACCTTTCCATTCTTTGGTTGGGGAGCTAAATCAAGGTACGGTCTGCTTCTCTAGGTGACATTAAACGATCATATGGCATGATTTGAAAAAAAGCAGGGAATTCTTCCTGAATTGAGGTCAACATTCCTCCCTCAACCATCATTACCAAAAGACAAACTAATTGATGAATCATCTCATTTGCTGTTTGTGGGACTGTGTAGATTGGCTTTCATGTTTGCTGTCCTTCAAAAGTAATATACTGTATGTGAAGCACTTTGAAATGTCTTGAGGATGTTATCAGGAACAATATGAATGCTAGCTCTTTTTCTTTGATTCCTTACAAATGCCTGATGCAACAATGTAAAGCACATCATTAAATCTTGTACGTATGCTGTAATTGAGATGAGAGGGGCATACAGCTCCTTAATCCATACATTTATGAAGTAAATGTTGCTTTAATTATGAACTTCAAATCCTACAAGTATTTAACTTTCCTTTTTCTAATAATGAGGTTTGGCAAGGCAAAGCTGAGCTGTTGCTCATTGCTCGTTTAGTCATGCCATCTCATGACCTGTCACTTGTTATGAAAGTGCTTCCATTTTTAAAATATTTTTTGAGGGCTGGTGTTTAAAAAATTTGGAAATTGATTTATTTGAAAGACTGAAGAGATTCCATAGATGCTGGACTTTGGTTTTTCTTTAAAAAAAAGTCACTGGAAGGACTTGGGACTTTGTTTAAAAACAAACCCTTACTGGAAGTCACATGTCTTAAGCTAAGTAAACAGCAGGAGCCTTGATGACTATGGGAGTTGTTTACAGAGAAGTGACATGTCAAGATTTGTGGTGGTCAAGAGTTGGTTTCATTTTTGGATATTGCTTTGAGTCAGTTGGGAGTAAGCCTGCTAAGAGAGAAGCTACTAGCTCATCCTTTTTCCACCTCTTTGAGAAACCCCGAGAATCCAGTGTGATAGCTGAAACCCCTGATGCAGCAATTCTCCTGGAAAGCCTGCCAGACTAATCCTCGATGTCACCTGAAAAAATCTGCTCCAAAAAGATCCCAGTGACAGCCATCTATGCATATTTGGACATCAGAAAAAAGAGCCATTTGGGAAAATTTCCTATCTTATCCCTTTTCCTTCAAGAATTAACAAGTATTTGGCCAAAGAATTTTTTGTCTTTTTTATAAAGCATTCTCTGCAAAGATAACTTCTTTATTTTTTCTTTAACCTGTGTGTGTGTGTGTGTGTGTGTGTGTGTGTGCATGTGTGTTGGGTTAATTTAGAAGGGAACTTTCATATTTCAACCTGTGGGGTAATAAGTTTTGCATCTTCATTGAATAAGTCTTGTTTCAGAATAAATTAATAATTTTGTTGTTTATTAAAGAAACCTGGTTGATGGATATTATTCTGAAACTAAAACAGATAAAGTATATAATTAGCCATATCGGTAACTGGGTAAAACATGTTTCCTCCTTCTACCACCTTCCTAAAATCCATAAACATGACTGTCCTGGGAGACCCATCATTTCAGACTGTTCCTGCCCCACTGAACTTATTTATTCCTATCTTGACTCTAACTTTTCTCCCCTGGTCCAGTTTCTTCCCACCTACATCCGTGACTCTTCTGATGCCCTATGTCATTTTGATAATTTCCAGATTCCTGGCCCCAGTCGCCTCCTCTTCACTATGGACGTCCAATCTCTCTACACCTGAATCCCCCACAAAGACAGTTTGAGGGCTCTCCGCTTCTTCCTTGAACAGAGGCCCAACCAGTTCCCATCCACCACCACCTTCCTCCGCCTGGCTGAACTGTTCTCACAGTGAACAACTTCTCCTTCAACTCCACTCACTTCCTTCAAGTAAAAGGTGTTGCTATGGATACCCGCATGGGTCCCAGATATGCCTGTCTTTTTGTGGGCTATGTCGAACATTCCTTGTTCCAGTCCTACTCAGGCCCCCTCCCCAACTCCTTTTTCAGTACATTGATGACTGTATCGATGTTGTTTCCTGCTCCTGCCCAGAACTGGAAATTTTTATCAAATTTGCTTTCAGTTTCCACCCTTATCTCACCTTTACATGGCCCATCTCTGACACTTTCCTTCCCTTCCTCGACATCTCTGTCTCCATCTCTGGGGATAGGCTGTCTACTAATATTCATTATAAGCCCACCGACTCCCACAGCTTCCTCAACCACACTTCTTCACACCCTGCCTCCTGTAAGGACTCCATTCTATTCTCCCAGTTTTTCTGTCTCCGATGCACCTGTTCTGATGATGCAACCTTCCACAACAGCGCTTCTGATATGTCTTCCTTTACCCTCAACTGAGGATTCCCCCCACTGTGGTTGACAGGGCCCTCAACTGTGTTTGGCCCATTTCCTGCACCTCTACCCTCATCCCTTCCCCTCACTCCCAGAACTGCGACAGGGTTCCCTTTGTCCTCACTTTCTACCCCACCATCCTCCACATCGAAAGGATCATTCTCTGCCATTTCAGCCATGTCCAGCATGATGCCACTATCAAACTCATCTTCCCTTCCCCTCCCATGTCAGCATTCTGAAGGGATCACTCCTCCATTAACCCCAACACTTCGTCCCCTTCCCACGGCACCTTCCCATGCAATAGCAGGAGATGTAATACCTCCCCTTTTACCTCCTCTCTCCTTACTATCTAAGGCCTCAAACAATCCTTTCAGGTGAAGCAGCAATTTCCGTGTACTTCTTTCAATTTAGTATACTGTATTCGCTGCTCACCATGTGGTCTCCTCTACACTGGGGAGACCAAAAGCAGATTGGGCGACCGCTTTGCAGAACACCTCTGCTCAGTCCAAAAACATGACCCCGAGCTTCTGGTTGCTTGCCATTTCAACACTGCCCCCTGCTGTCATGCCTACATATCTGTCCTGGGCATGCTGCACTGTTCCAGTGAACATCAACGCAAGCTTGAGGTACAGCATCTCATTTACCGATTAAGCACACTACAGCCTACCGGACTGAACATTGAGTTCAATAATTTCAGAGGATGACGGGCCCCCCCTTTTTATTTTTAGTAATTTTTTTCTTTTTTCTTTTTCTTTTATTTTGTTTCATCATTCATTTTTTTACCATGTGCCTGCCCACTGTTTTTTTTCATGTTTTTGCTTTTGGCCAGGGCTGTTCATTTTTCTGTCAATTAACACCCTCTCTGCACTAACGCTTTGTTTTTCACCTTTGCTCCATGACCTTCCTGTCAGTTATTCTCTGTGAGCCTCTGTCCTATCAACACCTTCCCTTTTGTTATCTCTTACACCACCCCCGCTTTATTTGCTTAAAACCTATTACATTTCTAACCTTTGCCAGTTCTGATGGAAGGTCACTGACCTGAAATATTACCTCTGCCTCTCTCGTCACAGATGCTGCCAGACCTGCTGAGTATTTCCAGCATTTTTTTGTTTTTATTTCAGATTTCCAGCATCTGCAGTATTTTGCTTTGAAAACATTTAAATATATGTTGTGACCCCATGGAGAAATGGAACTAGTGAAAGACAATGCACTCCTCCAGCCTCGTTCGTATCATACTACATTTGCAATATTTTAAATATTGGCAATTTACACACCCAGTGAAGTATTGGATTGGATAAACATCTCAGTATGGATAATAAAAATACTTCTGTATCATTTGTGTGGTCCTTAATCTGTGTATTAAAAATATTGCTTAAGGCACAAGTTTCCTGTTCACAAATTTGACATCTTTGTCATGATTTTTTGGCCATGTTTTTGTGTCGATATTTACCATTGTAAAGAGATATATTAAAACTTCTGAGCTGGCATTGAGTGATGGTTCGAATGGCCTTCTTCTGTGCAATAAATTACTCTATGGGCTGAATTTTACGAGGCGTCCGCTGTCGGGGGTCGTGGCGGCACCCCACTTTGCACAGAGTAATGGATACTTACCTTGCCTGATTATGCATCTCGCTGATCCTCAATTCTGCATTAATCGCTAAACGGGCGGCTGCCACGTGCTGTCCCATTCACGAATGAAAGGAGGCGGTGGGGCAGCAGAAGAGGCAGCAATCGGAGACAATGCAGGTAAGTCTCTGTACATTGGGGTCTGCACTCTACATATTGAAAGGGAGATGGGAGGGGGATGTTATTACAGGGGTCTGCACTCTGCATATTGAAAGGGAGATGGGAGGGGGAGGTTATTACAGGGGTCTGCACTCTGCATATTGAAAGGGAGATGGGAGGGGGATGTTATTACAGGGGTCTGCACTCTGCATATTGAAAGGGAGGTGGGAGGGGGAATATTATTACAGGGGTCTGCACTCTGCATATTGGAAGGGAGGTGGGGGGGGATGTTATTACAGGGGTCTGCACTCTGCATATTGAAAGGGAGATGGGAGGGGGAGGTTATTACAGGGGTCTGCACTCTGCATATTGAAAGGGAGATGGGAGGGGAATGTTATTACAGGGGTCTGCACTCTGCATATTGAAAGGGAGATGGGAGGGGGATGTTATTACAGGGGTCTGCACTCTGCATATTGGAAGGGAGGTGGGGGGGGGATGTTATTACAGGGGTCTGCACTCTGCATATTGGAAGGGAGGTGGGAGGGGTATGGTATTACTGCGGGCGCAGCTCTGCAGGCATGAGGGAGGTACTGCATACCCTCCCTCCATAAATGGTGGCTGCTCTGCACTATTGTTTGTTTGTGTGAAAGATCGATTGACACTCCAGTCACCCTGTGCGTGGGAAGGGTGCCATAAACAGTATGGCTCATCCTACATGGTCTGATCCGCTTCTCCTGACGATCCATATGTGCCACAGGCTGAACCAACAGAGAGGTGCAGCCTACACAGAGGTCCCCGGTCGTGGGCAGCAGCCCCCAAGGGGAGCTCGCCACTATAGCATGCCGCACATCTACAGGTCCCGCATGACATACCAGTGCATGTCAGAGCGCCAGTGGCAGAAACGACTGCAGATGTCGAGAGAGGGATGGTGACACATCTCTGTGCCCTGCTCTATGATGACCTGCAGTCCATGGGATTCGGTGGACATCCTATGCCTGTGGCCCTCAAAGTGACAGCAGCTCTTAACCTTTACGCCTATGCATCATTCCAGGGGCTCACCAGAGAACTTTGTGGGGTCACACAGTCAGCAGTAGACCTCTGCATCAGGGAGGTCACCGATGCCCTGTACCGGAGGGCCGATGAGTATCTCCGCTTCAGGATGGACCCTGACAGTCAGGCCCAGAGGACCAATGGTTCCAGCACCATTGCCGGATAATCAAAGGTGCAAGGGGTCATAGACTGTACCCATGTGCTCCTGTCAGGCTACCAGCTGCAGACATTAGCATTGAGGCATACCTCTCAATCTAGGTACAGCTGGTATTTGATCACCGGAGATGCTTCTTGCAAATCTGTGCTCGCTTCTCAGGCAGCTGCTGTGACGCCTTCATCTTACGCCAGTCCCAGCTGGCGCTACTGTTCATTGAATTGCCTCAGATGGAGGGGTGGCTTCTTGGAGACAAAGGATACCCTTTTTTTTAATTTATTCATGGAACATGGGCATCACTGGCCAAGCCAGCATTTGTTGCCCATCCCTAATTGCCCTTGAGAAGGTGGTGGTGAGCTGCCTTCTTGAACCGTTGCAGTCCATTTGGGGTAGGTATACCCACAGTGCTGTTAGGAAGAGAGTTCCAGGATTTTGACCCAGCGACAGTGAAGGAACGGCGATATAATTCCAAGCCAGGATGGTGTGTGATTTGGAGGGGAACTTGCAGGTGGTGGTGTTCCCATGTATTTGCTGCCCTTGTCCTTCTAGTTGGTAGTGGTCGCGGGTTTGGAAGGTGCTGTCGATGGCACCTGACACCAGTGAGACCCCACCACTGTTGCAGAGGGGAGATCCAATGTCAGACACGGAATTACAAAAGCCACCATTGCGCAGGCGATCGGCATGCTGAAAATGCGATTCCGCTGCCTGGATAGATCGGGTGGTGCCCTGCAGTACGAGTTGGAAAGGGCAGCTCACATCATTGCTGTCTGCTGTGCTCTGCACAACTATACACTCAATAGGGGGGAGGCCTTGCAGAATGAGGACAGACGTGAGCAGGACTCATCCTCGGACAATGAGGACTTACAGCAGGAAATGTGCATGGGAGGACAGAGCGCATCCAGGCACCGCATGCAGGGCAAGCAGTGAGCTAGGGATGCACGGCAGTGCCTCAATGATGAAAGGTTCTCCACGTCATAGGAACCACACTGGGCTCTACAAGCCACACAGCACCCTTTTTCAACTGTTGTGCAGCAATCTGCATCTGCAACATCTTTGCTTCCACCATGACTGGCAGCAGAATACTGAGCCATTGTCCTGTTACTGCATCTGTGGAGATACACATGAGTAATACTGACACGACAATGATGTCATTCCATATATTGGCTCTTCTGAAAGGCCAATGATGTAATGGGAGGAGACACAATTGGTACATGCTGGCACACTTCATTCACACAGTAAAAGCAACGCACATGTTAGTGAAGAAGATTTTGATTTCGACCTTTCAACATTGTTGTGTCACCTGTGTAGACCCATTTATGGCACAGTATTTTTTTAGAAATGCTTGCGGATGATCCTTTGTGGTGCCACTTCTGCGCTGGCAGCCTGACTGTAGGAAGGCTGTTGATCAGATTGCCCTTTGGCTGTGGATGACTTTGGCAGTTGTCATCTGTGCGCACGAGATCTGGAGGGCCCCGGCTGGCTGGGGAAATCCTGCGTCACTGCACAACTCTCCTCAGACTTCATGGCTGCTGGAGCTTGACTCACCGGCGGAGGGGCAGAGGGGCTGGTGGCCACATTAGATGTACCAGATATGGGGCGCAGGCTCGCCTCCTCCACTTCAAAGCTTGTTTGAACCTCTTTGCTCTCTCAGGAAGGACCAGGGGCAGGGGCAGTCTCCATGTCTCTGGGCCCTCTTGCACCTTGCGACTGATTTGCGGATCTGATGGCCTCGGCAAGGGATTGCAGGTCAGCGCGTATTACTGGAATGTGGCTCACCAAGAGGGCCACCGCCGCCTCCATGTATGATGTCACATGCTCAAATTCCTGGGACATGGCAGCTGTCATGACCTGGATGAACTCCCCATTTGTCTGCTCAAGGCTGCACATGGCCGGTGGCATCTCCACCAGATGTTGCCATGATTGCTGCTGCAGTTCCAGCATGCCCTGTGCTGTAGACAACAGAGGGTCATCAGCAGCCTGGGGTTCAGCATGGGCTGGGCCACTTACAGCCCTCCAACGGTCAGGGGCCTCGGCTGTCTCAGCCTCGGTCAGCTGCTCGGGCGTGTGTGCAGTGCTCTCACCAGTGTGTGAGCATGACTGTAAGCCCGACTGGATGCCCAGGTGACTGTATCCGCGCTGCTGGAAAGTTCAGGAGTGTCATGTCTCTTCCTCTGAGGTGCGGGAAGTGCCCTGGGCCACCATTGCTGACTCAAAGTGTTGACCTGCAAGATACAATGAGAAAAGCACACTGTCAGTCTTTATGGTGAACATGTAACCATTGTGACAGCATTGTGTTAAACAGCATGATTATCATACTGATCATTGTGTATATTAAATGGATGCATGTTCGTCCAAGAGCCCAAGTTCAACGGCACCGACTGCACGGTCCACATGTGTTGCAGCCAGTTCGAGGGCCTCCTCCTCAGCCTATGTCATTGTCCGCATATCTGGCACTCCTCCAACAGTCCGACTCCCCTCATGTGCATTGTGGGCTCTCTTTGCCCTGAGGAGCAAGGAGGCAGAGATTAAGGATGGTAGGGCAACAACCCAAAACATGAAACAAGAGGGGTGCTGGGCCCAAAGGTGGGGAAGGCTTGGTGTGCGCTACTGAGTGAGCCACTCATGTAGGTGCCATGTTGTGAACTGCAGACAAGGGTGAGTTCTGTCACACTTTCATCTATTCATGTCACATCATTCATCCCTGCCCAACCTCCCTGTCTTTGGCATGGCAGTGGCACACATGCGCCACTCTGTGTGGGGTCACGATACAAAGTGCCACTTACTTTTGCGGTGGGAAGCAGATTGTTCATCCTCTTCCGGCACTGGACCCTTTCTCGCTGGATAACCCCTCGGCCACTTACCTCCTTTGCCACCTCCAGCCAGGCTGCCTTGGTCAGGCAGGAAGGCCTCTTCTTACCATTGCTGGGGAAAAGGACCTCCCGCCCTGCCTGCACAGCCTGGAGGAGAGTGGGCAGGGAGGCATTGCTGAACTGTGGGGCACCCAACAGCGCCCCTCTGCCAACTTTGGTTTTTGCTCTGGTCCTTTAAATGCAAAGGTGATTCCACAGTGTAACTGCTCTAACTTCTGGCTGCAAGGTATTTTTGCACATGTTTGAAAACTAATGCAGGACTAGTGATGAAATCTGTGCTGTTCTCCTGGTTTCTCATCTCTGACAGATCAACACATGTCCACGTACACATTGCTTCTGCAGCAGTTGATCATAATTATTGATGTAATATTTCTGGTTTGCAATGCAGCTAGAATATAAACATATTTTCCTGGTTCTTTAAGAAGTACTTTTAATTCCAGTTACATGCCTTTTACATAACAGCAGCGAAATGAATACAGATTACAAATGCATATTAGTCTGCAGCTTTTCACATTCTGGTAATTAAAAGCCCATAGTATGTAGATATTCTTAAATTATGTTTTTATTTCTGATTGTGTATTTGCCTTTTATGATACAATTCAGTTTCAGGTTCTGGTATGTGCAAAATTAAGATTATTCACCCGGGTGCAGCACACCTACAAGAAGGAATGTCACACTTGAGTGGAAGAAGAGGATCTCAACCGCACAGGACACTGGGACAAAGCATAATAAGTATGTGGCAGCAAAGCAGAAAGTGCTGGAGAAACTCATCAGGTATGGCAGCATCTGTGGAGAGAGAAGCAGAGTTAACTTTTAGATCTGTGACCTGCTGAGTTTCTCCAGCACTTTCTGTTTTGCTGCCAGATTGACAGCATCCCCACTCTTTAATAGTGAGGTCAGTATTTATCTGGCAGCTGCTGGGGTGCTTCAAATAGGGCCCCAGCGCCTGCTACACAACTGAGCCAACGTCCAACACAGTGCTGGATGTCCTGCCTCCCGTCACGTAATATTGGGGATAGCACGTCACTATGATGCTAATGAGCTCCCACGTGAAATATCGCAACAGCTCAGTGGCAGCCGCAGCAAGCAGGTGGACCACCACAAGTTGCAGTGCGCTTAATTCAGTCCTATGACTCTATGACTTCCAATCCCATTTTGTCATGTCATTTGTCATGATGTACTTGTAGGCCTTGACCACCAGGTGGCTCTGAAGTCTCCCAACTCTGTTGCTATCTTACTTATGAAAAAAAATTGCATTCATCAATTGACCATGAGCAACACCATAGATAATTTACCAGTATTGTCTAAGATAATTCAAATAAAGTATTTTTTTAAATGAAATCTCTTTACTGTCTCTGACTGTACAGAGGACCCTTCATCTGATATTAAACATTCCAGCATTCAATTTGGAGAACTAAGTTAAAATAAAATAGTGAATAATGGAGTTATTTTTAAATAGAACATGGTGGGCTATATTTTAAAAGTCAGAATGCAGAATGCTGGAAGTTGCAAGGTCAACCCATGGAACTTATTGGGGTACACAAGGTCAATGCAGAGAAAGGGGCCCTGATTGAGAGTACGACAGACCCAGCTGTAGCACTGACTGCAGCTGTCAGGCCAAGCACAAAAACTGCTGTGAGTGCAGGGAATGTGAACAAGATACCTGAGAGTTATAGGGCAATTTTGTCAAAAGGAAAAGTAACTCCTTATCCCTCAAGTGAAGCAGGTAAGCCTATACTGATACATAGGGATACAGGAGCCACCCAAACTCATTTGCTGGGGAAAGGCATAACTTTTTCACCAGAGAGCACACTGAATGCCAAGGTTTTAGTGAATGGTATCGGCGGGGAGTATATACCTGTACCTTTGTATCAGGTGCACCTGGAGTGTGACCTAATGTCTGGAACAGTAACCATAGTAGTTGTCCATAATTTGCCTGTATACGGAGTTGACCTACTCCTGGGGAATGATTTGGCCAGAGCAAAAGTAATAACTTCTCCAGTAGTCACGGAAAAACCAAGTGAAGTCAAAGAGACAAAGCAGTTTCAGGAAAAGGTTCCAAGAATTTTTCCTCCCTGGTAGTGACCCGAGCAATGGCTAAACAAGTCCCATTGTTGGAGGTCAAATTGGTACCACAAACAGATAGCCGAATATCTGAAACTTTCTTTGGGGATTTGGATAAACCGAAGGAAATGTTCAATAAATCTTTTCTGATCAAGGCTCAGCCGATTCAGAGTTAAGTAAAGTGGCATAATCAGCTCTAACTGAAGCTGAAGCAAAGGGAATTCCGGAAGGCTACTGTATTAAAAATGGGATCCTGATGAAGAAGTGGAGACCTCCTCACAGACCTGCGGACAAAGGATGGACGGTTGTTCACCAGATAACGGTATCACCCAAGTATCGCCGGGAAATATTAAGGGAAGCAAATTAAATTCCTATGGCAGGACATGTGGGGATCGGGAAGACCCAATCACGTATAGGTCGACATTTTTACTGGCCAGGTCTTTACAAGGATGTGGTGCAGTTTTGTAAAACGTGCCAAACATGCCAGATTGTGGGGAAACTGCAGCCTGCTATAAAACCGGTATCTCTAATTCCTATACCAGTTTTTGGGGAACCAGTTAGTAGGGTATTGGTAGACTGGGTAGGACCTTTACCAAAAATGGGACATCAATATATACTCACTATTATGGATATGGTTACTCTACCCTGAGAGACCTGCTTGTCTGACTTTCAGAACTGGATTAGCAGAAATTTCCACCAACTAAATATTGGGAAGATTGAAGCTATTGTCTTCTGTCCCTGCCACAAACTCTGTTCCCTAATCACCATCTCCCTATGCTCATTGACCTACATTGGATCCCGATTAAGAAATGCTTCAATTTAAAAATTCTTATCCCTGTTATCAAATTCCTCCATGGCCTCATCAATCCCTATCTCTGTAATCTCCTGCAGCCCCACAAGCCTCTGAGATAACTGCACTCCTCCAATTCCGGCCTCTAAAGCATCCCCAATTGTAAAATTGAAACAATGGAAACACTTAAGCTTTCGGACCTCACTTCCAACCTCAGCATCTTCCTTTCTGGCCTGAGGAGGAGATCCCGGGGCATTCTCAACTATCCCTTCTTGTCCTCGACTATTTGCCTTCCTTTCACCCTCCCCCCCTTCTATCCTTCTCGGGTTTGTGGGGTGATGGAAAACGGGTTTGGGCTTGTAAATAAGCTTGTAATCATCAGTAATCTCAGCTGCCAGTCTGTCTTTTGAAACCTTCTGGTTCTCTACATGGGTTCTTACTAATGGAGGGAGTTAGACTGAAGATTTATTTCCCTAAGCGTTTCATATGGGGCCTCTACCTTAAGTGCCCGCATCCAACGATCAAAGTTAATTTGCTTTACCTTCTCAAATTCTATATAGGTTTGCCCAGGCTGTATCTGGAGGTTCCAAAATTTCTGCCTGTAAGCTTCAGGGACTAACTCATACGCAGCAAGAATAACCTTTTTTGCCATCTTATAATCTGAAGAAGCCTCCTCAGAAAGCATGGCATAAACATCATGAGCTCTGCCAATCAACTGCTTTGCATGAGTAGTGTCCAGCTTTCCTGTGGCCTCTTTACCTGCCTAGCTATCTTTTCAAAAGAAATGAAAAATTCCTCTACATCCCTTTCCTCAAACTTTAGGAGGGCTTGCACAAATTTAAACAGCTCTCCACTGGGGCCTGGGCTGGAGTCAGTTCCTTCCTCACCAGAATTTTCATCGAGGTCAACGTCACCCTGTTTTTTAGTTCTAGCTTTTTTAATTCGAATACCCTTTCTTGCTCCCTTTCTTCTTTTTCTCATTCTCTCTTTTTCTCTCCTGCCTCTTCTCTTTCCTTTTGAAATTGTAGTTCAGTTTTTTTTTAAATTTCTTTTTCCTGTTCAGGCTCAAGTTTTTTTGTTTCCAATTCTCTTTCCTGTTCAAGCTGCTTCATCTGTAACTGAATTCTAGCTAATTCAACTGAAGTATCATCTGAATTGCTTTTTCCTTCTTTTGATTTCAAATGCTCTGCTATTACCTCAATTATGTCTGCTTTCTTAGCCCCTGGTTTTAACTCTAACATTAACTTTTCTGCCAATTCTTTTAGCCTAACCTTGGTTAAGCTTTTCCAATCACTCAGGGATAAGTCCCTCCCTCCTCAGAAAGGTCATAGCAACTGACAAATCCATTCCGGTAGTGTAAACTTTACTCTAATGCACAAGAAACCCGGTGTTTTCCTTTTCCACTTTCCAATTATTATAACTCTACTTACAATTGCATGTCATTAGCTTTGGGTTATCCCACACAGAGCACCCAATTATATGTTATGACCAAGGCAGGAGGAGTGCACTGTCTTTCTCGAGTTCCATTTCTCCACAGGTCACAACATATATTTAAATGTTTACCCAGTTACTGATATGACCAATTATACACTCTATTTTTATTTCAGAATAAAATCCACCAACCAGGTATCCTTAATAAAAAAACAAAATTATCAATTCATTATAAAACAAGATGCATTCAGTAAAGATGCAAAGCATTAACACAGATTTAAATATAAAAGTTCCCTTCTAACTTAGCCCAACACTCACGCATGCACACACATACACACACATGCACACACAATGGTTAAAGAAAAATTAAAGTTTTCTCTGCAGAGATCGCTTTGCAAAAAAAAATACATTGGCCAAATACTTGCTAATTCTTGAAGGAAAAGGATAAGATATGGAATTATATCAGTTGTTCCTTTACTGGCATCCCAAACATGAGTTGATGGAAACTTTTTGGAGCAGTTCTTTTCAGGCAATGTCAAGGATTAGTCTGGCAGGCTTTCCAAGAGAAATGCGGCATCAGGGGTTTCAACTATCACACATTGGATTCTCAGGGTTTCTCAGAGAGGTGGAGAAAGGATGAGTTGGGTGCTTCTCTTAGCAGGCTGCAAACCCAACTCACTCAAAACAATATCCAAACCAAAACCAACTCTTGACCACCATAAATCTTGACGTGTCACTTTTCTGTAAACAACTCCCATAGTCAGAAGGTTCCTGCTGTTTACTTAGCTGAAGACATGTGACTTTCAGTAAGTGTTTTTAATCAAAGTCCCAAAGTCCTTCCAGTGACCTTTAAAAAAAAAGTCCAGCATCTATGGAATCACTTCAGTCCCCCAAAGGAATCCATTTCCACAATTTAAAAACACGAGCCCTCACAAAAATATTTAAAAAATAGAAGTACTTTCATAACAAGTGCCTGGACAGTGTTACAGACTTGTATTATTTTTTTCTCCTCGGATTAAAAAAAACTGTGGGCTGAATTTTACCAGCCCCTCGACGCCGCAGGTTGGTCAGGAGGGAGGGGGGGCTTTATTCAGGGGTCTCACTCTGCTTATTGGAAGGGAGGAGAGAGGGGGTACATTCAGGGCCCCCATTCTGCATACTGGGAGTGAGGAGGGAGTGGGGATACTCAGGGGTCTCATTCTGCATTGTGGAAGCGAGGAGGGAGGATATTCAGGGGTCTCACTATGCATACTGGAAGGGAGCCACTGTGATTCTGCCCTCCGTAATGGTTGGCTGCTCTGTGCCATTGACTGCCTCTGTCATTGAAGGAGCAATGGCACTCGAGCCACCCTTTATGTGGGGAGAGTGCCAGAGATGGTAGGAATGTGAAGTTTATATGTCTTGTGGGCCAATCGATGCAGCTTGTACAATCTTTATGTGGTCATGTGATGCCACTCTAAGTGGAAGCTAAGATGGGCAATGTCATGCCATGCCACATAGCTGCTGCATGAAAGCACTTGATGTACCACTCAACATCAATCTCTGCCCTGTCAGGAACCTTCGAAGAATTGAAGGAACCGAGTTGAATTGCAACCTGAAGATAGGGATGGTTTGCCCTAGATTCACTGATGCACTTCCTGAGAGGATCCATATGTGCCGCAGGCAAAACCATCAGTTGCATCAAACATAGAGGCCCCCGGTCATGAGCAGCAGCACCCAAGGAGAGGTTGCCACTACAGATCGCTGAGCATCTACAGGTCCCGCATGACATACTTGCAGATGTCAGAGTGCCAGTGTCAGAGGCGACTGCGGATGTCGAGAGAGGCAGTGATACATCTCTGCCCTGCTGAATGATGACCTGCAGTCCAGGGGCTTTGGGGGACATCCTATGCCTGTGGCCCTCAAAGTGACAGCGGCTCTCAATTGTTACGCCTCTGCATCATTTCAGGAGTCTACCGGAGACCTTTGTGGGGTCACATAGTCAGCAGTGCACCGCTGCATCAGGGAGGTCACCGATGCCCAATTCCGGAGGACTGGTGACTATATTCGCTTCACGACGGACCCTGAAAGCCAAGCCCAGAGGGCTACTGGTTTCGGCTCCATCGCGGGATTCCCACAGGTCATGGGTCATAGATTGCACTCACGTGGCCATCAAGGCTCCTGCCAGATGCCACTTGAAGTCTCTCCAGGCAAGGTTGATGAACAGTCTATAATGGGTAGGTGTTCAAGGCAATTTGTCTACAGCAGGCCTCACATAGGTCTTTCAGCAGGGGTGTAGCAACAGATCTGCTTAGGTCTCACAGCAGCAGTATAGCAGTAGAAGTTTTCTTCAGCTTCAGGATTTCCAAAAACACATGAGGAAACAGGAACCACACAAGATGCAGGAATTCTTCAGAGACAGGAGGCAATAGGAATCTGCCACTTTTCAAATACAGGGTTTCTTTTCAAGAGATGCAAGTTTCCTTTACAGAGAGAGGTCTTTTTCTGGGTCTTCCACTTTGATCTCCAGGTACATCAGGAACCAAATTTCAAATGCCTGCGCTTTGTCCAACTCACTGGTTTTGTAAAGATCCAAAATGAAAATAAACCTTCCTGAGCCGATCACATGGCCAGAAACAGTGCCTTCCCTGTCATTCAAAGTGTTGCTCTGAGGAGGTCAAAAAGCCCTGGCTGGCTTCCTTGAAACTGCTTGCTTTCCTATTTTTGTATAGAAAGTCAACATCCATTCGATAGTGATTAGTAGAAAAATTAGAGGTCAGATGAGGGAAAACTTTTTCACCCAAAGGGTGGTGGGGGTCTGGAACTCACTGCCTGAAAGGGTAGTTGAGGAAGAGACCCTCAACTCATTCAAAAGGAGTCTGGATATGCATCTAATTTTTAAACACTCTACCTTTAAAACCAGAGCACTGTTATTTTTGAACGCATGTGCTTCATTCTGAGGATAGCAGAGTGTTTAATTTGGCTGTTTTTCCGATTTGGTGAAAGCTTAATAATATGCTGTGACCTCATCTGGCTCCATGGCGTCGGCTGGGCTGCAGTCCCAGCAGTGGCCACCGCTCCCAATGGCACTGCTGGGATTAAGAGCTGCCAGCCCGCTGATTGGCTGGCAGCTCACAGAGGCGGGACTTCCTCCCTCAAGCAGGTGGAAGTCTTGCCTCGGGACAGTTAATGCCCGGGGATCCGTAAAATGCGGGGTGGATCCCTGGGCTGGGTGGTGAATTCCTGTCCGCCTAAGGTAAAATCCAGCCCAATCTGTTTTTGTGATGTTGATTGAGTGATAAATGTTGGCCAGGACACCAGGGAGAGCTCCCTGCTCTCCTTTGAAATAGTGTCATGGGATCTTTTACGTCTACCTGAGAGAGCAGATGGGGCCTTGGTTTAAAGTCTCATCTGAAAATCGGCACCCCTGACAGTGCAGCACTCCCTCAGTACTGCACTGGAGTGTCAGCCTTGATTCTTGTGCTCAAATCTCTGCAGTGGGACTTGTACCAAACATCTGCTGATTCAGAGGCAAGAATGCCACCAACTGAGTCACGGCTGACATGGAATGAGACTATTGTTCCCTTTCTGGACCAGAGAGGTTGATTGGCATTGCAGAAACATAAAAATGATCATTATATGGGTTCTTACCTTACTGAGCACCGGCCCTAATTTCCTGCAGTGAGTTTAACTGGTTTTTACAGTACAAATGCAGCAATTTCTTGAAACTCACAGGGAAGTTGATAATGAGCTGTTGTTTTTGTGAGTTTATGGTCTAGAATTGTCTAGAAATTTGTGTGGTTATCAACTCATGGGAAATCTCTTCCTTGCCATAAATTGCTGGGTTATTTACACACTATTAACATTGTGCATATTAAACTCACCATTAGTTTCCCAACAAAGGGCTGCATTTTACATTGCCACTGCCGATCATAAACAAAGGCGGCACCTTCGTGGAGCCGCCACGATATTAAACGCAGCGGCTCATTTAAATGGCCTACCCACCGAATGACGTGGAGGGGGTGGGCGATCCGTCCCTGGCAATGGGGCCAGCTGCCTTTGTGCAGGCGCTGATGCCATTTTTAAAGGACTTTGAGCCCCAACTTGCAATTTAAAGGAGTAATGATTATAAAAAATTAATTACACTGATCCTGACCCTCTCCCACCCTGCAACAACCATAAATTTAATTCCTTGCCCTCTCCCCCACCATAAAACTTATCTTGTGCACCTGACCTTCCACCCCACCAAGTTCATTAACTTTAATCTTTATCACTTCCCACCATCCCCCACACTAATGAACTCACTCTAACACTGCTTCCCCCCTCCTACACGGAAAAACTTACCTGCTCCCCCCTCGCAACCAGTGTTTTGCCTCGGATCCCTGGACGGAGACCTGAAGACGCAGGAGTGCCGGCCACTGGAAACAATATTGCACTGGAGCGGACGACGGGACCGGGTAGGTACTTTATTCCTTCATTTACATTATTTAACATATGTTAATTTAGCTTCCATCGGCGAGCGGCCGGGGCGGGGAGACCGCCACGAGGCCTCACCGCTGTTGGCAATATCGGGTCGGGGTTTCCCGGCATCGAAGCCCATGGCGGGCCTCTGCCGGAGGCATTTTCCGGCACCCACCGCCCGCCACAATCCCCAACGTCTGTAAAATTCAGTCCAAATTCTAGCCACTCATAACAGATAATCTCAGGGGTCAAATGGAAAAAGGCATTAGAAAAACAAAATAACCTGAAATTAGCTTAAATGAAGAAAGACATGGGAGACATCCAGTGTACAGTCTAAACATTTACAAAAATTACTTAATTGGCTGTAAAGTGCTTTGAGATGTTGGATATACAGCACAGGAACAGGCCATTGAGCCCAACAAGTCCATGCTAGAATTTATGCTCCATTCAAACCTCCTCCTGTCTTTTCTCATGTAACTCTATCAGCATAACTCTCTATTCCCTTCTCCCTCATATGCTTGCCTAGCCTCCCTTTAAATGTATCTATGCTATTCGCTTCAACCACTCCTTGTGGTAGTGAGTTCCACATTCTCACCACTTTCTGGGTAAAGGGATTTCACCTGAATTCCCTATTTGATTCCGAAATGGAAGTGTTGTGATCACAATTTGATTTTTTTCAGTGAGGTAATTAATTTGATATTCTAAGATAGCCAAAACTGAATGCAATCAATACTGTCTGTCGTGTTTGAAGCGGTACTCAGCTGTTTCTGCTTTTCTCTTCTTTTAGTCAAACAGGAAGATTAGATTTACCTGAATAAAGTTCTCTAGTTTTCTTCAAGTTATTTTGAAAATCAACTACTTACTGTTGGAGAGAACATTCTTTCATTTGGTTGACAAAATCCTGAGGAATTATGCACAAACAATGGAAATTCCCATCTGCTAACAGGTTGATAGCTGAGAAAGATGATCAAAAAACAAGCTTTTAAGAGAAGCTGAGGAAATCAATGTAATCCAGAACACCAAAGACAACTTTATAGTAAGTTTCGTGATGGTATTAGGAAATATGTTTTAATGTTTTACTTATATTAGAAATATTATTTTAAGTCTGCAGTCAGTTGGCTGAAGGAAAAATTGTAAATGCAAACTTGCAAATGTAGTGCAGTAAATGGTTTGAGCAATTATAAACAGGGAATGTTGGAAAACCTCAGCAGGGCATGCATATTTACAGAGAGAAACTGAGCTAATTGGCCTGATTTAACTCTCTGTAAGTGGATGGCTTTTGAGTGAGTTAAACCTCACCCAATGTTTCCAATTAACAGAGAAATTAGATTGTTTTGCTTGGTTTAACTTCTTTCCAAGCAAATTGCATATGACCAAATTACAATTGATGTTCTTTAATCATGTAATAAATTCACGTTCAGCTAAACACCTATAAGAAATGGTCATTGAGGTTGGAGTGAATTTGTGTATCAACTAACCTGCTTCAAGACATTTGCAAGAATTCAGAAGAAATCTGGTCCTGAGCACCAGTAGTGCCTTGAATGCAAATCCTCAAGTGTGATGACACCTTGGCTAAATTTCATAAGCTCACTGCCGTTCTCGGCGGCGAGCATGAAGGAAGACGAGGTGCATGTGCGACTTGTGCGCTGCTGAGCACCCGCAATATTTCACGCGGGGGCTTATTTAAATGGAGGGGCGGAACAGCCGCCCCGATGGTGTAAAGGGGGCAGCCGCTCTGTCCCAGGCGATGGTGTCCAGCGCTACCGTGCAGGCGCCAGCACCATTTTTAAAGGGCTTCAATTTTAATTGAAATTTTTAAAGTGATATTTGTTAAAACATTAAAATGTAAGCTTTATCAGTGCAAGCCCCCTCTCCCACCCCTCCAATGAGAGCACTGTATCTAAATAGTCCTTTCCACACAAAAATATTAAAAATTAGATTCCGACCTCCCTCCCGACCTTTCACCGCTGTACCCTTCAACCCCTACCCAGCATCCCCCCCCCCCCCACCAATCACGTAGGATTCAGCCGCTTCCCCCACCCCGCCCTGAAAATTTCATTCCTCCCCCCTCCCCACCAGTGTCACGCCTCAGAACGCCGAATGGAGTTCCAAAGGCGCAGGAGTTCCGACCGGTGGCCAGAATATCGGTGTGGGACGGCTGTTGCTACCAGATAAGTAATTATTATTTAATTTTAATATCATTTGCATATGAAGGCCCCCAGCCTTCCCAGAATTGGGGGTCGTGGCGGGCCTCTCCCGGAAGAATTTTCTGCGCCACCTCCCCCCCACTCCCCGCCCGCCCGCCAGCCACTACCCCTGACAAAGGAGGGCTAGTAAAATTCAGCCCCTTAAGTGCAATTGTTGATAGTTTACATTTGAAGTGTGATATAGAAAATGTGATGCCTAAAGTGTGACAGTCAGGATATACCGTTTTTTGATATATGACAGATATCCAGAGAGATTGACACTAGTTCATCTCATATGGCATCTCCTGGAACAAATGGATGGATTTCTAATGACTGAGTATAAGTTATAACTTTAGCTTTAAGATAAGTTCAAACAAAAATTTTATTATTAATTTTAGTGAGAAACTTGTTGAATTATAAAGTGTATTCAGTATATTGTTTTAAATTTGATGACTAATTATTATTAATTACTAAATGGTGGTGATAAATAGTTAATTATTTAATGAATCAATTACTTAATTAAATATAACATATTAAGCAAATTAATATAAATTGGTGATTTAATTATGATCTATTATGAGTAATTTGCGGAATTATAGTATTAAGCCAGTAATTTAATAAATTTCAGTGAATAATTTCATTACAATTTTGAGTTTTAGTTTCACTGCTTATGAGCTAGGCCTCAACTGTGGCTTTTGAATGCATTTTGGAAGTAACTTATCAAATGAAATGAATAAATTAATTATATAATGCAGTAACTCACTGAATGGTGAGATCACTGGATATCGCTGTGGGGACTCAGTGAGAAATGTTTCATTGAGTTTTACTGGCAGGGTAATTATATTGCTGCCATTGGAAAGTGCATCTGAATAAATACTGCAGCTTGGTTTGATGGGTCAGTCAAAGGAATAGACTGTAAATTTTCAGTTAAGCTGTAGATGAGGCTTCAGGAAAAGGGAACAATGTATTTGAAAGCACAGTGGCATAACCTGCAAGTGAAAATAAGCTCAGTAAAGCCACATTGAATTGGACGTATGCATGGCAGCATGCTGGAACAAAGTGAAGACAATGAAAATAATTCAACAGCACTGCAAGGTCCCTAAAACAAACTTAAAAAAGGGACCAGAACATAAAACTGTATTATCATGTTCAAGTTGTACAACCTGTCACAATATACGTGTATTGCAACACACCACAAGCGTAAAAAAAATTAGAAAGCCCTAGGAAAGGGCCTCCAATGCAGTATTCAACCTTAAACTATGGGCTGGATTTTACCAGCCCCCGACGTCAGGGGGGCCTGGAAAATACCTCTGTGAGAGGCCTGCCATGGACCTCGATGTCGGGAAGGCGCAGCCCCATATTACTGGCGGCAGCAAGGCCTCGTGGTGGCTCCCTGCTGCTTGGCGACGGGAACCCAATTAAAATATTTTAATTTATTTAAATTACATGAATAAAGATCTAGCTTGACACAACGGCCGTCGTCTCCGATATTCCGGCCGGTTGCTGGAACTCCCGCGCCTTCGGATCACCATTCGGAGATCCGAGGTGGACCACTGGTGGGGATGGGGGAGAAGCGAAGGTTACAGGGTGGGGGGAGCAGCAGGGAGAACTCTTGCTATTGGTTGAGGGGATGGTGGGAAGGGGTTGAATGTTAAAGTGATGAAAGTTCAGCGGGGACAGGTCGGGATCGAGAGTTGACTCTTTTGTGGGGGGAGAGAGCAATTAATAAATGTAGTAGTCATTGGGGGGAATAGGAGAGGGGATTAAAACTGCTAATAAAGTTTTAAATTTATTTTTTAAAGACCTGTACCTTTAAAAATTTAAATGGACCTGAAGGGCTTGACACCCTTTAAAAATGGTGCAGGCACCTGCACGGTGGCGCTGGGGATGGAGTGCCCGCCCCCTCTACATCATCAGGGCGGGCGTTCCACCCCCTCCATATAAATGAGCCGCCTTGCTAAATATCGCAGCGGCTCAATGGCGCACATCTCGCACATGTGCCGCGTCGTTTTTGAAGCTTGCCACCGACATCGGCAGAAAGGTGGAAAAATTCAGCCCAGGATATCAGACTTCTCAGAAGCAACCAGATCTTTGAATGAAACAGTAATGTAAAAGGCCAAAAAATACAAAAGACTATTCTTTATAGTATTTTAAAAATTATTTGGAACAATTTAATTGGTTCAGCTCCCTCTTTTTATTGATATATTTTGTTGATTGCCCATCCTTAATTTACTGTTTTCAAATTCATAATGATTTCTCATTGGAAATTTATATATCTGCTTTCTTTATATTTTATTCATACATTCCCAACTGCTTTTGTCATGATTTGTTGCTCCTTTCTGAATACCTAATTTTCAGCCAATCAGATCTGGATGTAGCACAGTATTTGATACCTGTTCAGAAATTATGCCAGAAAGTGACAACAGAAGCACAAAATGCAGATTAGTTGTAATATTTTTCTACTATATTACTATCAGATTTCCTGTACTATTGATCACAATGTGTCAGAGAATATACAGTTTTATAGCAACAGGAGTGTTGTTTAATGTAATGCATAACATCAGGGACACAGAAAAGTGGGTTTGATTCATTCTGTTTTTATGATATGGTATTCTGAGATTTTTATGACAGCTTTGGGGAATGAATTCTGCGAATCTGTTCATTATTCTGTGGAAGCCATAAATAAGTGCTGATTATTTTATCTATATTCCTTTACTATGTATAAAATATTTATAGCTTCCCCTTTTTAAAGCTGATGATATGCTGCAAGGTGATATGCAAAATGTATCATTCGGAGAACAATACCTGGTATTTAGCGGTGATAGGGAAGGATGGGGTTAAGGTGTACTGAGTGCAGTCTTGGGCATTTATAGCACTAGGGGTATAAGAACATAAGAACATAAGAAATAGGAGCAGGAGTAGACCATATGGCCCATCGAGCCTGCTCCGCAATTCAATATGATCATGGCTCATCTTGGGCTTCAACTCCACTTTCCCGCCTGCTTCCCATATCCCTTGATTCCCTGAGAGAACTAAAATCTGTCTATCTCAGCCTTAAATATACTCAACAATGGAGCATCCACAACCCTCTGGGATAGAGAATTCCAAAGATTCAAACCCTCTGGGTGAAGAAATTCCTCCTCATCTCAGTGCTAAATTATCAACCCCTTATCTTGAGACTGCACCCCCCCGTGTTTTAGATTCCTCAACCAGCAGAAACAATCTCTCAGTGACTACCCTGTCCAGCCCTTTCAGAATCTTGATTGTTTCAATGAGATCACCTCTCATTCTTCTAAACTCCAGAGAATGGAGGCCTAATTTACTCAGTGTCTCATTATAGGACAACTCTCTCATCCCAGGAATCAATCTAGTGAACTTGCAAAGCAACCCCTCCAATGCAAGTATATCCTTCCTTAAATATGGAGACCAAAACTGCACACAGTACTCCAGGTGTGGCGCCACCAAAGCCACATAGATAGCAGATACCTTGTACCTGTTGGTCAAAGTTAAGGGCCGAGTCTCTACCATCACTACATCCCGAACCCCCATACCCGCCTGACTTGGAGTCACACCCTCCTGTCCCTGACCACTGACCAACCCTAAAGTTCTACTTAACGTAAGGGGTGTGACTACCTCTTGGAACAAGGTGTCCAGGTAACTCTCCCCGTCCTTGATGCTTCGCAATGTCTGCAGCTCAGACTCCAGCTCAACAACTCTAAGCCGGCATTCTTCGAGCTGCAAACACTTATTGCACTGCTTTCCACATACTCCCACATGTTGCAATTATGGCACAGTACCCGCCCTGCCATGTCTGTCTAACCTTATTTATTTATTCGATTAGTTAATTAGTTACTAATTTAGTAAAGTATAGCAATTCTAGGAGCACTGTTTTGGATTTTAGCAGAACTGTTTTGGGTATGGGGGGGTTGGCGGGCAGTTGGTGTGAGGGGTAGCACTGTCTTCAGGTTTAACAGCACTGTAGTGAGAGAACATGGGATTTGGCAGAACTTCCAAGGGAGCACCTAAGGATTGACAGAGCTGATAGTACAATAGGAGGTGTGATTTGCTGGCAGATTAGTGAGGCGATTTTTTTTGTGTGGGGGTGGGTGCAGGGGCATAAGCCTGACAGCACTGTGGGGAGGTACATTCTCACAACTGACAACGTTAGTTTGTAAGGATTTTTTTTTAACCATCTCAGAAAGCACTGAACTTAATGTTTTGTGATTGGTGCCTAACCTATGTCTCTGTATTTCTAGGTTTCTGTCTCCCTTTCTTATGGTTGTCACTGATTAAAACATTCATTTTCAGTGAACAAAACAAGACCGATGCTAATAAGAGCCCTTTTGTTTGCCTGAGATAGATTCAAAACTCAATTCAGTTGTTCCTAATTTTAGGAAATGAAAAAGCTCAAGTCAAGACAAGGAATGTCATGGGGCATATTCCCCTGTTATAGTGAATGGGCATATTGGGTCACCTGGGTGTAGGGCCTGGAGCAAAATTAGGTGGGGAGAACTGCACAATTGTAAAGGAGTTGGCCCAAGATTGAACTAATAAGTTTGAGTTGATGGAAAATTGGGCAAGTTCCATGACACGTGTGCATTCCTCCCTACCTGATGTTTCCTCTATTCACTGCACCCAGGTAATCTAACATTCTCAAGCAGTAACAGAAAGATTTGGCACTGTGGGCTGAATTTTCCGAGCGAGTGGGAGGCGCGTCTGGAGGTGGGACATCTGGTAAAATAATGACGGACGGACGGAGCTGGAACAGAAATCTGATCGCTTAACATCAGTTCTAGATTTTCTGAAGGGCAGCTGGCATAGCGGGAGGAACAGCCGCTTCAACGTGGCAGTAAGGTAATTGAGCCTGTTAATCAGGCAGTTGACTAAAACTTTACTGGGCAAATGGAATTTTATAAAGGGTGCACTGGGATCAAGGGGCTTTGGAGTCTCGTCAGTTATATGGAGACAGTGAGGGGATGGAATGGCTGCAGACGGAAGCCATTGGTGCTGAGAGTTTTGTAATGAGGGGAGGGTGGGACAGTGTGGGCACTGCCATTGACACCCAGGAGCAGGTTGGAAATAAATTTGAGCATCAGGGGTTGGCTGGTACAGTGCCAACCTTCAAGGCTGGGGAGGGGTGGTGGTCTGGGGGAAGGAGGCCTTGAAGCCTCTGTGCAGAGACCTGCCATGGGCCTCATCCAGTCAGGCTTCAGGATTTCCAGTGAGAAGGACCATAAGTACGTTGCCTCCTTTGACAAAAGAGAAGCTGGAGGTAGATGATGAGTAGGCACAAGATGAAGAGGCACTTCAAGTAGAAAGATGAGGCATGCAAGGGAAGATAGCGAGGCACGTAGACAGAGACGTTTCAGTTGAAGCTGCTTGTATGACACAAGCAATCCAATAAAGTGCCAGGTTTCTGCAGCCTTGATGCCTACTGCTTCATTGTACTCCAAGTGCACCTGCACACAGCAAGAAATGACACAGTGGCATGGGTTGGTATTAACCTCATGTGCTGTAGTCTCTTCCAGCATTCCCTTTGAGGGAACCAGGGTGCCTTGAAGGCCAGAGAACTCAAGATAAGTAGAGCCCTAACATTTGCCTTGCTACATTCCATTTTTATTTGGGGCCATCACAAACTGAAAGTTCTCTTTACAAACTAAATTTTGTCATGATACAGTTTTCTTTTGGGAAATATGCGGTGTACCTTTAAGGCTGTAAGAGATCAGTACTTCTTTAAGGCAGCCAGTTTCAGAAGTTACCAGAAAGTGCATCTTGGTTGCCCTGGATACAGCTATACAGAGAGGGAGAACAGGCCATACAATGTTATTGCATAACTTTGAAAAACTGGCTTTGCAGAGATAGTTGGGACACAGACTGTTCTGACACATGAAGGAAAGTGAAGAGGTCTCTCAGTCAATTTAAATCCTATTTATTGTTCTCTCAGAATTCTGAAAAGTCAAGGCAGATTAATTCTTTTTTAACAAAAAGCTATTTGTCAATCTACTGTGTTCATTGCTGGAAAGAAGAAGAGTTTGATGCTTCAACTACAAAACTGTAATTACTGAACTCCTATCATCGGATTCATCAGGCCTTGGAAGAATTCAAGCAACCCTGGACTGTTCTACATTGGAAGATTCCACTTCATCAGGACCGTAAATCTGCAAAGATTTTATTGTTATTCTTTTTTTTTTGGGAAGCTAATTAAACACCAAACTTCCGATAGTTTGGGTATATGTTTGCGAATGTGGGAGTTAGATTTTTAAATAAGTTATAAGGTCTTTAGATATTGTTTTTTCTTAGTTGTATTTAAGATTTTATTTTTATTAAACAGTTAATTTGTTGATATCTAAAGTTATCTGGTTTGGTTCACCTCATTCGGGGGTTACTAGATTGTTCAATTCAGCTGCTGCTGTCTTTGATTTGGAAAGTTTAAAGATATATGTTATGCAACCTGTGGGGCAGCGGGACTGAATTGACAGTGCATTGCTCCCACTGTAATCAGAACCATATTTTTTCACTGGGGGCTTTGTCCCGAGCGGTAATGACATAACAATAGTTACCCGCGAACCTGAAGTGCAATTAGGTGCTCTGCTTAAAACTTTTATGGGTGCTCCTATGAGGTGCTCCCCCTGTGCTGTCAGCTGAGGTGGAGGCAGGCAGCTGATCATGCTGCCCCAATGTCTTCAATGACCTTGGCAGCCGTCCTCTGGATGCCTGAGGCCTGGAGGGCCCCGGCATACTGAGGGCCTCCTGCATTGCTGTAAGGGTCTCCTCTATCATCGGTGTCAGTTGAGGCTCAGGTGTCATTAGCAGAGGGGCTGATAAGGCAGTGGCCACTCCAGAGGGCCCTGAGAGGAGCCACCAGCTGCATCAGCCTGCTACTTCTCTTCTCTTTGAAGGGACACTTGGACCTCCTTCTCACCTGAGAGGCTCGGGGACTTGGTGGCAAATCCAGGTGCCTTGCTCCATCTTGCCAATCCATTGCTCCCTGGAGTGAATGGAGGTGGCGATGGCAGCCGAGTACATCTCCTGCATCTAATGAGTGACCTAATGTAATTGACTCTCCCTCAGAGTTGCTAAGGTCTGAATGGAGGAAGCCAAACTTGTGCACACCAGAGTCAAGGCTCCATTCATGGTCTAGATGGACTCCTCCACTGTCCGTGCTAGGGTGCGCATAGCCTCTGGCAGCTCCACCAGATATCCCTGACCTCATGTTGCAGATCCAGCAGCTGGTGCCTTGCGGATGACTCCAGAGGTATCATCCTGAGGCTCAGCATCACCCTGGCTTCCCGCAGTTCTCCGAGAGTCAGTGTCCTGGGCTGTCACAGCCTCTGTCAGCTGTTCTGGCGCATGTGTGCTGTGCTCACCAGGTTGTAGCCCTACATCTAAACACTTGCACATACCAACTGAGGTGAGAGTATCTGGTGGAGGGTGCGGGGGAATGGTGTGACACCCTCTGAGGCCCTCTCCTCCTCCCCAGAGGTGGACGACAGTCCCCTGGTCATGGCTCGTGGCTGCTTTTGACTTTGACCTGCATGAGAGAGAAGGGTAGTTATTGGGTTACAGAAATGTCAACGTACCCTTGAGACTGCCCCTGTTTTGGTGCTCAGGACCACTAGTTCTGGGTAGAGGAGCACCATTCCTCCCTTAATTCAGAGACAATCTCCTGCCAGGCCTTGGGCCACTCACTCTCCCGACTCCAGTCTCACCATCGGCAATGGAATGGCCCGCCAGTGGTCCTCAAATCTGCAGGGCCTCCTCTTCCATTGGTGTCAGCATCTGCAGAAAGCTAAGACCTCCACCCATCTTTGCACTTTCTCTGGAGTTATGTGTGGTTTTCTCCTGCAAGTACAGAGAAGGAGCATAGTTAGATGCCTGGCATAGACAAGCACAATGCCTGAGCAGGTGGCAGCATGCCTAGCCATGATTGAGGCACCAACATGCCTCCTGCATGCTGCCACTCAACAGCCATGGCACAGTTGTCTTCCGTGTCTGACTGGGGCCCTTCACAACAAGACTGCCATGCCTCTGACAGCCAGTGTTGCTGCCTGGGCATTGACAATGCCTGAGTGGGAAAACCCTTGTTGGCAATCTCACTTGAACCCCTTAACACTTGTTAGGCTGAGGGGTTCGCACTGTGTTCTGCACTCACCTAGGCAGAGTGCAGGAGATCATTCATGCTCTTCTGGCATTAGAACCAGGTGTGGTGGTTGAGGGGGTGGGGTGCGGGGTGGTGGTGCGACCTCACGGCTGCTGACCTCCTCTGCAATCTCCATCCAGGCTTGTTTGCTTTGGGAGGCTGGTCTCCTCCACCCATCCTGGGGGAAGAGGACCCCCCCCTGTGCCTGCACAGTCTGGGACGAACATAAAGGGAGGCATCATTAAACTGTGGGGGCACCTTGGGATGCTGCTGTGGCTGGAATCTTTTGTTTGCCTCTCCAATTGTTCGTTCATATTCTCAGGAAGTGCTGGCAGCTCTTCAGATGGCATCAGCACTTACTGTGGCATGACCTGATGCCGCATTGACCGCTGTGGACTGCGGATCTCGCACCTGCCGGCAGTTAATTGGCTGGCGCTGTTGTAATTTTATTTACTCAGCCGTCCACCGCCTGCACGTGAAGGCCCCCCCACTTTCGGGCCTGACGTCGGGACCTGGGCGGGAGGGAAAAATTCAGCCCTCCGTCTCTGTTTATCTCTTTCTGTACCTTTTTCTATTTCTCTTTCACTCAGTTTGACATATTTTCTAAAACACAAGTTAATAGTTTTTATTTAAAAATTTATTTCAAACCCTAATCAAATTCATCATCTTGTTTGTATTCAAATCATTTTCAAAAATACACCAACTGCATTAAAAAAACTGCAAGTAATTTAAACATAAAAGCCACATAAATTGTTTGAAGGCAGACACTTTTTCTCTTGTTCTCTCACAGCCTGCTCTAAAAAAATGTCAAATAAACTTTACTGAATGAAGTTTTTCAAATATTTCCTTTAGCTTTTCTTCAGATCATTTTGAAAAAGCTACAAGACAGACACTGATGTAAGATGAAGAGAAACATTTTATCAGCCAACTGATACATCCTGAGAAAATGAACACATCGTACATGCTCAACTTGCAGAATCTATCATTGAACAGAAACAAGGCTCTGGGCAAATGCATCAAATCTAAGTCCAAGCATTTGGGACAAGCTGAGACCTTCAAGTAAATGACAAAAAGACCATTTAATTGGTACATTTAATCATGTCATTGTGAAATATGTACTTTTTCTGCTACTGTTTAACTTTGAGACAGTCAATAAGTTATGATGGTGAAAGTGTGACAGAAATAACTTTCACCCTTATATGTTGTGGATGTTCTACGTAAAAATGATCACGTTATAGATTGAGATACAGGTAGATGTATATTGATAGAAAAAAATAGAAATATGTGCACTGTATGTGCTCAGACAGTTGAATTTCCTATCAGTTGGCAGGTTGATGGTTTTTCGTACAGCTATCAAGTCCAAGATCCAGCTTTTGAGAAAGACTTTGATTTTAAACAAAAGAAAACTATTAATGAAGATATTCAAAGACACAAATGATAACTTTATAGTTAAGTTTAATCATGATATTATAAGATATGACTTTTTACATTTATATTAGTTTCCTCTGCTGCTTGACTTTCAGCTAATAAAAAGTGATGTAAAAAGTGAAACAAAAATGTTTATAGGTAGTGTGTGCAGTACACAAGAATTTTTGTAAATTATAGACAGGAACGCAGCTAGATGTATACTATTAAAACAAATATTACTCTGCCAATTTCTGGTTGTCTATTTCTAGCAATCTTATTAGTCAATTGGAATTACATGACTACCAGTCTCTCCTGTTATTGGTCCTGGTCGCCATTTCTCATGATTTGCTGTCATCAACTGTCCATGATTGATCTCCATTGGGTACCGGACTGACTCTATTCCCACAGTCAGTCCCTGAAGGTTCAGGTCCACCCTAAACCACACTCTCAGCCTTTACTACACTCTCACCCCAGATATGTTGCACCCATAACCCCCACCCCCCCCCCCCCACCCCCAACACTGCCACTTAAACACCCAGGTCCTGTCACAGCTTCTAGTTGGGAAGTTGACCAGCATTTTTAATAAGAACATAAGAACTAGGAGCAGGAGTAGGCAATTCAGCGCCTCGAGCCTGCTCTGCCATTCAATACGATCATGGCTGATCTCATCTGGGGTAGTGAATTCCACAGACTCACGACCCTTTGAGAGAAGTAATTTCTCCTCATCTCTGTTGTAAATCTGCTACCCCTTATCCTAAAACTATGACCTCTCGTTCTAGATTGCCCCACCAGAGGAAACATCCTCTCTACGTCTACTTTGTCAATCCCCTTAATCATCTTATATACCTCAATTAGATCTCCTCTCATTCTTCTAAACTCCAGAGAGTAAAGGACTAAACTGCTCAATCTCTCTTCATAAGACAAACCCCTCATCTCTGGAATCAATCTAGTGAACCTACTCTGAACTGCCTCCAATGCAACTACATCCCTCCTCAAGTAAGGGGACCAAAACTGTACACAATACTCCAGGTGCGGTCTCACTAATGCCTTGTACAGCTGTAGCAACACTTCCCTATTTTTATACTCTATTCCGTTAGCAATAAATGCCAAAATTCCATTTGCCTTCCTTATTACCTGCTGCACCTACATACTAGTTTTCTGTGATTCATGCACGAGGACACCCAGATCCCTCTGCACCGAAGCACTCTGAAGTTTCTCTCCATTTAGATAATAATTTGCCTTTCTATTCTTCTGACCAAAATGGATAACTTCACACTTAGCCACATTAAACTCCATCTGCCAAATTTTGGCCCATTCACCTAACCTATCCATATCCATTTGTAAATTTCTTATTTCTTTATTGCAACTTACTATCCCACCTAATTTAGTGTCATTTGCAAATTTGACTACCTACGTACCTTCTATCCCTGCATCCAAGTCATTAATACAGATTGTAAATAGTTGGGGCCCAAGGACCGACCCCTGTGGCACCCCACTAGTTACATCTTGCCAACCAGAAAAGGACTCATTTGTCCAGACTCTCTGTTTTCTGATGGTTAGCCAATCCTCTATCCAAGTTAATAAATTGCCCCAACTCCATGTGATCTTACCTTGTGTATTCACCTTTTGTGCGGCACCTTATCAAATGCCTCTGGATGTCCAGATATACTACATCTGTATATATAATATATATATATTACCAGAAGGATGTGGAGGCTTTGGAGAGGGTACAGAAGAAGTTTACCAGGATGTTGCCTGGTCTGGAGGGCATTAGCTATGAGGAGAGGTTGGATAAACTCGGATTGTTTTCACTGGAACGACGGAGGTGGAGGGGCGACATGATAGAGATTTACAAAGTTATGAGTGGCATGGACAGAGTGGATAGTCAGAAGCTTTTTCCCAGGGTGAAAGAGTCAGTTACTTGGGGATATAGGTTTAAGGTGAGAGGGGCAAAGTTTAGAGAGGATGTGCAAGGCAAGTTCTTTACACAGAGGGTGGTGAGTGCCTGAAACTTGTTGCTGGGGGAGGTAGTGGAAGCAGGTACCATAGAGACGTTGAAGAGGCATCTTGATAAATACATGAAAAGGATGGGAATAGAGGCAGGCATCAAGATTGGCGCAGGCTTGGAGGGCTGAATGGCCTGTTCCTGTGCTGTACTGTTCTTTGTTCTTTGTTCTTCTTTATCTACAGGATCCCCATGATCCACTTTATTTGTTACATCTTCGAAGAACTCTAGCAAATTAGTCAAACATGATTTACCCTTCATAAATCCATGCTGACTCTGATGGATTGCGTTTTGACTTTCTAAATGTCCTGTTATTACTTCCTTAATAATGGATTCTAACAATTTCCCAACGACAGATGCTAAACTAACTGGTCTATAGTTTCCTATTTTCTGCCTCCCTCCCTTTTTGAATAAGGGCGTTATATTAGCATTTTTCCAATCCACTGGAACCTTCCCCGCATCCAGGGAATTTTGGAATATTATAACCAATGGATCCATTATCTCCGCTGCCACTTCCTTTAAGATCCTAGGATGTCGGCCATCAGGCCCTGGGGACTTGTCTGCCTTCAATCCCAATAAGTTTAACACCAGATAGTTAGCTGGGTTGATTTACCTTTAAGTACTGCATTTGTATTGCTAATATTTTTGCTTAATGGTTCATTTTTTTTTATTGAACATACAATTGCATTTATATTTTATGAAGCCATTATACATTTTCATTGCATGGTGTTTGCAGGAAGAGTATATAGATAGATCTAGGTTTCTAGACATTACTTTGACTAGGAATGTTGTGGTTCTCGGGTTGAGGCAACTTATGATAATGAGTAAGCAGGACCACCCCTATTCAGGTCCAACGGTGATCGTTTTTGACATGGCATGCTTATAAGAAGCTTTATTACTTCACTTTCTGTGTATGATAATGAATGGATTTAATTCTGCTTAATTAATTCCATTTCTGAGGAGGGAATGGAGAAATAAAACAAAAGGCTTTACGACCTATTATTTCTGTTTTAAAATTGCTACTGATCATGATGTAAACAGAATCAATAGGAAACTCCAAGCGCTATCAAGCAGATCTGCTCGTTACAGGTAATTCTTGATGCAAAACATCATCGAATACATCAGTGCATTCAATGCAGATCAATGGATCTGTTAGTGCTGGGTAAGTGTTTGTTTAATTTCAAGGTTCAGTAGGTTTTGCACAATATATAAAGGCTCCTGCTAGGCCATCTGGCATGTCATACTCCTCTTTAACAACAAAATCAATTGAATCTAGATTCTGCAGGCAGTGATAAGTCAGGTTGGCATCTAATAGGAGGTACAGATAACTTATTTTCATCAGTGACTGTACTTTTGTCAGATTTTGGCTGTTATATGCACACTGTATACTTGGAAGAAACTGTCACTAATATTATAATCTAGAAATCCAATATCCTAGCCAAATGTAAATCACAAGTAATATTTGAATGCAATCTGCACTGTCTCTGGAGAGTATAAAACAGGAAAAAATGAGCACATGACAGATAGCCATTACAACAGATTAAATTACTGGCTTCAGATTGTACTAAAGTAATTAGAAAATGTCACTGAGGTTTTACTTGTCTGACTATTAAACACATGAAGATTTTAAGTGTGGATTTAGGTCAGAACTCAGCAACAGCAAGATAAGAACTCACTGCCTCTGTTGAAAAAGCTTTGAGGGAAAGTTACAAAGATGACTTAGATTTTAATCATGTGCAAGCCACATGATAATTATCACCACTTGGGTTTGACACCGCACACAGCGTAACTTCAGTGTGGTGTCAGACTGGGTTTAAAAAGTGGTCTTGGTCAGCTCCTGCGCAAGTTCATAAAACATTTAAAATGTAATGTCTGGAAGCAGAGTTCTGTGTACGCTTGCAAACTGCACACAGACCTGCCTCGTGACAGGGGCAGGGTGATTCATAGCAGGCAATCGAACACAAATCTTGTCAGCTGCTAACCAGGCTCTGCAGCTCCAGATCCCGGGCTGCTAAGACAGTACAGCAACAATCTTAGAGATACTTTATTCATTAAAACCTGTAAAAAAATACATTACAACACAGTTCAAACCAGCACCAAGTTGACATTCCAAAAAGTGCAAAGGAAATCAGTTTTCTTCAATACAGGAGTGAATTGCCTCACAACCCTTCCATTCAATTTTACATGCCATGTACATTTTACAGCATATTTGGTGTATATAGCCTGAGGGGTTTTCCATGGACCCAGCCCCTCAGTTCACTATGGCGGGAGGACCTTACACAGTGGTCTTTCCCCATTGAGCCTTTGCAGCGGCTGCCCCAAGCTTTAATGCGTCCCTCAGCATGTAGTCGTGGACCTTGGGATGTGACAGTCTGCAACATTTGGACAACTCTTTGCGCTGGAAGACCAGCAAGTTTCGGGCAGACCAAAGAGCGTCTTTCACTGAATTGATGCTTCTCCAGCATCAGTTGATGTTTATTTCGGTGTGTGTCCCTGGGAACAGCCCGTAGAGCACAGACTCCTGTGTTACAGAGCTGCTCAGGATGAACCTCGACAAAATCCACTGCATCTCTTTCCACACCTGATTTGCAAAGACACATTCCAGAAGGAGGTGGGCAACAGTCTCTTCCCCACCACAGTCACTTCGAAGGCAGCGTGGGGAGGGGGTGAGACTCCGGACGAGCAGGAAGGATCTGATGGGGAGGGCCCTTCTCACCACCTGGCCAAGCTACGTCTTGGTGCTTGTTTGAAAGTTCTGGTGATGAGACATTCTGCCAAATGACTTTGGCAGTCTGCTCGGGGAACCATCCAACAGGATCCACCATCTCCTTTTCCCGTAGGGCCTCGAGGGCATTCTGTGCAAACCACTGCCTGATGGATTGGTGGTCAAAGGTGTTTTTCCGCAGAAACATTTTCACAAAGGATAGATGGTACGGCACAGTCCAACTGGATGGAGCATTCCACGACAGTATGACCAGACCCATCCTTCGCAATACCGGGTACAGACAGAACCTCAGCACGTAGTGACACTTGGTGTTTGTGTACTGGGGCTCTATGCACAGCTTGATGCAGCTGCACACGAAAGTGGCCATTAGGAAGTGGGCAACATTGGGTGCATTTTTCCTGCCCTTATGCAGAGGTTTGAACATTGTGTCCCTCCGGACCCGGTCCGTTTTGGATATCCAGATAAAGTGGAAAATGGCTCGGGTGACCGCTACGGCACAGGAGTGGGGTATGAGCCAGACCTGCACCAATACAGCAACAACATAAGCGCCTCATACCTGATGACCAAGTTCTTACCCAAAATGGAGACAGATTGCTGCTCCCACATGCTCAGTTTATGGTGTATCCTGGCTACTCGCTTCTTCCAGGTTTTGGTGCATGCCCCTGCCCTTCCGAACCATTTTTAGTGATGCTCCAATGTTCATCTTCCAGATGGGTATTCCAGTGTAGCTAGTTTCATAATATTTCTGATGGGTGAAAATGGAAAATATTGTCCTTTAGCGTGGGAAGTTAAGAAAATAAAAATAGCTGTTAAAAGTACTTTGACTGCTGAAACACTGGTTCTTGTGAAAGCACTGGGTATGGGATGCTATTTGTCAAATACCTTGAGTGAGATTCTGTACAATGGATGTACTGAAGATAGTATACCCATTGAGTGTACATAGATAATTGTTCTTTGTTGGATAATGTACACTCTATGAAAAGGGAAAGTTGTGGCCTCACAACTGATAACTCTAGAGGAGAGAGCATTGGAGATCAGTGGCATCATAGTTCCCTGTCCTTCAGAGATGGGGGGTTGGGATCTCCCAGCTACCTAGTGATGGAATGAATTATAATGCACACACATGTCATACGACACTCAGTTTTGTTGACATGGTTTCATCAGCGAGTAAAATATGATCATCTTCATAATGATAAGTTGCAACATTCCTACCTTGCCAGTGCTGATTTATATCTTTTCTCTCCACCAGAGCCTTCATGTGGCCATCAGCAGTTCATGATTGACAAATTATCAGAGAAGCTTGTTCTTTCTGAGGGTGCACTGTCACAGGACTCATGCTTACCATGATGAGCACAGATAAGCACACTTTGGTGGGCCCAGCAAGGCAAATAGTTGGACTTTCATCTGTGACTCACACTTAATAAATGAGCAAGAGCAGATAGAGATGGAAGGGACAGCTGTGCAGAGTCCGCTTCAGATGACAGAGCCCTTTCCGAGCTCTGCTTAGCTGATGCTGTATTCCGGAGATATCGATAAAAAAGATAATCATTGACAAGCAGCAGAAAATGTGTGATATACTGACAGGCCTTCCAAGCATACTAACTGATTGCAGAAAAAAATGGAGGAGTTTGCCTCAAGCATGTTTGAGTTGATATTGCAGGGCATTGCGACAATGTCTCCTTGAATGAATAGAGTGGTCAACTCCGTGGAACATCAATCGCAGCAATCAAATGAGTCCATAAATGCCTTGACATGGTTGTGCACATGCTGGATGCCAAAATGTCTTAAATAGGATGACAAATACCTTGGGCTTACAGTATGTGACTGATCTGCACCAAGTTGCTCTCCAGGACAATGGTAGAAGTGAACTGCTCTGCCCATGAGACCAATGATAACAATAGGGGACATGGAAGTGGGAACACCACTCAAAGCACTTCCACTTCTCACACGTTGCTCCCCAGCCTGTCAGTACCCGACATACTGGCTCACCTCCTGATGGGTGAGCCTGCCTCTGCAGGTGGAACAGTCCTTGGTAGGGCCCTCACAGGCTCCAAAACCCAAATGTCATTGGCCAAGAGCATCTCAGCAGTCAGAGCAGGGATCTGAGCAGCCTGCTTCGACCTCTGGTGAAGCCACAGGAGTTGCACCATGTAGGAGCAGTAGGAAGAAGAAGAAAACTTTGCAGTTGCACAAGGGTATACACAGGGGAGTTTGAGAATATGTTACATTATGTAGTTTCTGTTCTTTAGGAGAATTACTTACAGTTTATTACTTTGCACCAGTTTCTTGTGTTGAACTATTCTTAGGTGCTGGCTGACAACTCACCTTTTCACTTGCTTGATGATGAATGAAAAGATATAAATTGAAAGGAATTACAGCTTCATGTCAGCTCCATGTGAGTCTTGCATACACCTGCATAAATACCTTTTTGTGGTTGTGCACCAGCTGCATGTTGAGGGAGTTCAAGTCCTTGCAGTTGACAAACGCCCTTGCAGTTGATCAGTGGGTGCCTTGCTTGCCACCTATGGGGAAGCTCGCCAAATATGCAAGCCCAAGCACACGATCATTCAGACCAGCATTATTGCAGATGAAGTTCACATAATTACCAGTCCTGGCAAACAACCCATTAGTGACCTGCCTTATGCATTTGTGCATGCCAAATGGGAGATCTTGAACACGTCTCTGGCAGAGTCCTGTAAGAACCTGGAGGCAAAATAGTTGAGAACGGTTGTCACTTTGACAATGTATGGCCACCCAGATCCAGCAGAGAACTGGTCTTCTAGAAGACTGCAGATGTCTGTCACCACCTGATGTGACAATCTGAGCCTCTGGAAGAAGAACTGCTCTTCCAAGAGGTCAAGGAAGCTCAGCCTCTGGCCGTAGATCCTGTTTTGCAGATAGTTCCTCCTGTGAGCTGCACCCCTCTGCTGCTCCCGTCTCTGCTGCCCAGCTGCCAGGCTTTCCATAAGAGCCTGTTGCTGCTGATGGTAATCTTGTTCCTTGTGTGGTCTAGTCTAAACTATTCAAAGCACTACCCATCATGATAAGGTTCAGCAAACCTCCAAACTGTAGAAAGTAACCTCACTGCACAGTACTGTGAAAAAATCCTTTCCCACTAGTAGTAAGAATACAGCTGTGGGAACTGAGTATTTATTGGAGCATTTGCATGACTTTTAATCAGTCCCATCAACTGCCATTGCTTTCCTGCCTGGATTTCTTACAATTAAACACAATTAATATACAATTAGCAAATTCCCTTCTCTCATTAAATCAAAATTAGAGTTAATATATACAATCAAAATTTCAAAACAACTTAAATCAAAAAATTCCATATACTGTACAAAGCATTATATTGCGAAATGCCCCTTCTCTAGGAGCCCAAACCATTTCTTCATACATGCATTTCTTTTTGGAAAACAATCAGACATTTGATGACTTGCATCATCCCATTTAATTTGAGATTTCCTTTCTCTACAGCATTTGTTTCAAGCCAGCAAGGTCAATCTGTAACCTTTTTTCACTCACACTTTTCATAGAGTGTACATTATCCAACAATGAACAATTATCTATGTACATTCAGCACACCCATTGTACAGAATCTCACTCAAGGTATTTGACAAATAGCATCCCATATCCAGTGCTTTCACAAGAACCAGTGTTTCAGCAACGAAAGTACTTAAACTGACTAATTTCATGTTCTTTGGTTCACCTAAGGCTGGAAACATAAGTATTCATTTCTCCAGGTTTAATTTTTGTAAATGCTTTATTTGCCGCTAAATCATTCTCAAATTTAGGGTGTTTCATTGTAGTACTTAACTCAACACATCAAAACTAGCATCTGGTCCAGTCTGACTGCTAACCAGTTCAATGGACCAATCATGCTTCACAATTGCTCTGTCTCTTCTTTCGATATAACATCATCTTTCTGTGAGAACCTAGAATGAACAACTGGGAAGGGAATAACACTCTAATAGGATTGTTCATTTAAAGTTATTCTAGACCTACTCTGTTTAATGTCTAAACCAATATATTTTAAAGTCCCACAAGTTTGACTCCCAATTTTACATTCTACGCTCATGGACTCAATGGGCCAATTGGCCTCCTTCTGTGCCGTAAATGACTCTTTTATTAATAACATATTTCTCAAATCTGCAGTACAACCCCATAAGAAATCATAAACATAGATCATGAAAATGCCTGAACGTTTTCCTTTATGATACCAATAAAACATCGTGGGATCTGCTTTTAGTTGAACACATCCGCTTTTCAACAAAACAGATCTCACCAAAAAATTTCACACCCTGGAAGCATCGTTCAGACCATAGATGCATTTGTTTAGTTTCCATAGTTTTCCTTCTGCAGGTGCTGCCTTTTTCTGTGGTTTCAGAAACGTTTCTCTCTGAAAAATGTCACCCTGCAGAAATGCAGCTTTTATGTCAATTGATCTACACACCCACCAGTAAGTGGCTGAAATAGCTAACAAGATTTTCAAAGTTACTTTTCCAGCTGTGGGAGAGTCCACTCTAACATCTGTATCACTCAGTCGCTCTTCAAGATCCCGAGCAACTAGCCTTGCTTTAGCCTTCTCAGTCCAACCTGCAAGCACTTTTTCAGTACAAATCCATCTATGCTACAAAGTTGGATGCCCCTTATCTGGTACCTCAGAATAAACTCCAAAATCTCTCCAACTATCTAATTCCCTTCATATTTCCCCTGCTATTGGCCGGATTTTATGCCGCCCCAAAGAGCAGGACGGTGGTGGGGTGAGGCATAAAATGGAGCTGGAGGCTCGGGGGGGGGCCCTTCCTGACCCGCTCCCATCTCCTCCGCCACTTTATGCAAGGCGGCAGCGGTGAAAAACGGCCCACCCGCCCCAGGCCAATCAAGGCCCTTAAGTGGCCACTTAATGGCCACTTAAGGGCCTCCGCCCGTCGCCACAGGGAGTTTACTGTTGGCAAACGGGTGGCCCAGGCCTGAGAGAAGCCACCTGACAAAAGCAGGCAGCTCTCTGGCGGCCTGGGGGTGTGCCCTTATGATCGGGCACCCTGTGCTCGATGGAGGGCCACCCCCTCTGCACCAACCACCCCCAACACGCCCCCCCAACCCCCCAATCAACCACCCTTGCCTCGCCAGGGCCCGACTGATCATCCCTGGCGAGGCAACAAAAACTTACCTTGGTTCCGGGGTTCCCCGACACCTTCTTCACGGAACTGGGGTGCAATCCCAGCAGTGGTTGCCATTCCCGGTGGCGCTGCTGGGACTAAAAGCTGCTGGCCTGCTGATTTGCTGGCAGCTCTATTAGGCGGGACTTCCTGCCTCAAACAGGTGGAAGTCCTGCCTCAGAACAATTAAAGGCTGGGGATCTGCAAAATGCGGATCGTTTCCCAGGCCAGGTGGAAGCGGGTTCGCCACTGACTTTTCTGTCGGTGGATGGCTTCCGTCCGCCGAGGGAAAAATCTCAGCCATTAGTTTATCCTCAAGTTTATTAGCAGGCACCAAAACCTCATGACCATGATGACGACTTCTTCCTTAATAAAAACAGAAAGTGCTGGAAATACTCAGCAGATCTGGCAGCATCTGTTGAGAGAGAAACAGAGTTAACGTTTCAGGTCTGTGACCGTCCATCAGAACCGACTTCTTCTAGTCCTGTTTTGAGACAGTTCTGTGGCCTTTATTTCATTATGTAATCTATTTAAGCTATGGTCTCGACTTGCAATTTTCTGTCTGTCAGGACTACTACCATGAGATCTCCTTCTTGCACTAGCAGAGGCTCTTTCTCTGGTACATAATTGTTTTCTGACACAAGAGTCAATTCAGGACCCACTATCAGTACTTGCACTGTACTTTCCTTTTACTCTCCAGTCTTTCACCCCATTCTGCCAGTCCATGGAACTCACATCTTGATCATCATTCTGAACATTCAACCAATATTTAAACTTGCCACTATCTGTCCTGCACGTCCCACAATTGTCACATCCTCCAATCCAATAGACCCCTCTGGAATATATGTTACCTGAGTACGCACTCGGGGCAATTGGCCTTTGGATGTGAAAGCTCTGTACTGTGTGTCATGATCACTCACATTACCACTATCCAGCCCTTGATCTGCCATATTATGTTCCTCAGGACCTTCATCACAAAACACATGAGCATTTGAGATACAGGTGCCTTGTTTACTTCTATCATTTGCTCAGAGTCTGAGATTTTGCAATTACTTCTCACTAATCATGAGGAATGTTCCAATCAAATGGTTATTAGTTTGATTTCCATGTATGATAAGTACTGTCTTAACCATCATTACTTACTATCTTACCAGACCGTTCCATTCCCTATGACTTTCCTTTTTAATGTACACCAAATTCTTGGATGGTCTATACAATGTCTCAATGCTCTCCCAATCTTCTCCGAGACCTCTGCCTTGATGAAAGTCCATCTGCCTGCATGTAAAGTATTTAAGCGTGCAGAAAATTGCGACTAATAGTCGTACATTCGCAGAAGGAGGACTATCACACAGCACTAAAGGCAATTTGGGATTTCACCCATTGGCTAATTGATAGGGACTATACCCTCCAATCATCTGGAGTGAATTTTCTGCATGAACCACCGGTTCATGAACATGCCAGGACAGTTGTCAGCTTGCAGTCTGGATGACCAGCTAAAATTTTATGCAGCATTTCATCACTCACTGCATAATTCCTTTCACAGAGTCCATTGTTGAAAGGACTTTCATGTCCATGACGTTTATGTTTTCACACATGTCTCTGAATTCATCATTGACAATAGAGGGGAATTTGCCAGTCAGAAATTTCACTGGTGTCCCAATTCTGGTTCCTATCCATTTCTCCATGAATCTGCCTATGATAATCCTTTTGTCCTTACTGTTTATTATTATAGAAAGACTAAATCTGGTTGCCAGGCCTACAAAATGTAGAATAAAAATATTCTCTTTATCCCATACCTTTACATCAATGGCAACTGCCTTGTTAAAGTCATGGGCCAAGATTTACAATAGGACGTGGTGGAGTCCTCTGATACTTTTTACAGATTTCACACTTCTCACTAATCTCTTCTATTAGCTTCGTATACCCTTTATCAACTACACCTTCATCCTTTAGCAGGATTTTTAACCTTTGACAAGTAGGGTGAGCAAATTGTTTATGTAACTTTAAGACAATTTGCATTTTTTCTCTCTGATTCTTATCACCTGATACCATTAATACTTGTCTAATACTCTGATGAGAAACATTAGGTTTTGTTAAGGGGATCAATAATGCCCTGACTGGGTAAACTGCAGTTCAACTGACTTTCCAAAAAGAATTGCCTTTTCATGTTCCACGTCAAGTTTAACTTAAGCCTTTTTCATAGAAAGTTTACTCAGCAGCATAGCTGTCTCACTAGAGACTACATCAGTACTTATAAAATGGCTTACTCCAACTACTTTACATGGAATTATATACTGACTTCAATGTGTTATCATTATCAAATATAAAGTAAATAGTACTTTTATATTCCTTGACCTTGTGTTGATCCTCACTACTTAATGAATCAAGATAACATTTCAACAAATCTGTTCCACTGTCGAAGTGGAAGCACAGCACAGTTAAACAGGCTCATGACTAATATATTCATCAGAGGACCAAAACTCCTTGTGACTAGTATCATTTGTTCAGATTCATTTTGAGGACCCTGCCTTTCCACTTTGGGCAGTTCAATGCATAAAGTCACACCTGAAGCACCTATTAACTGTTCCTTTGGCATTCCTGGGATTCATTCACCTATCATTGCTACTGTTTTCTGTTGTAGTAGCCAGATCTGATAAAAATGTTTTTATCCTCATTCTGCCTGTTTTTAATCTTCCATTGTATTAACACCTGCATCCGGTATCTGGACCATTCTGAAATCTGGCAGTCATTGAGTCCTCTATTGTTTTGTGCCACCAAGGCGGTAGACATCCGATCCAACAGGGTCTCCCTCTCTGAGAAATGAATACCAGTTAGAACCAGTAGCCTGTCCATATGAGAAATCTTAGCCTAATCCAGCAACGTAAATGCTAGTACTGATCCAGGGATCTCCAAATTGAATTTTGTCAATCTTTTATACAATCTGTCAAGTCCATGTGTCATGCTCATGCAAGGAACAGTTATGAACTAAAGTGAACTGGAGCAATTATGAACTGTAAAAATGAAGTGATGAACTAAACTCCAATAAATGGACACCACTTTTGATGCAGACAAGATGGATTAAGAGGTAAGGTTCCCTCTCCTGTACTGTAAATATACATAGTGGCTGGACTAGTCCTGGGGAAGGCACTTTAAAATGATAAACAGCCATTCAATGCTAAATGGCTCCTATCTTTAAGAATTGGGTTGACAGAGGCCTTTGAAAACAGGAAGACTCTGGATTCAAAGCCAAATGGGACATAATAGGTGGGACATAAAACCACTTCATCAAGATAAGCCACATTCAAACCACATTATGAAACAATGGCATCTATGGTCACCTGACCAAAACCAAGCCTGATGAGGTTTTTTCTTAAAAAAGAGCTCTCTGAAAGACAGAGACAGAAAGCCAGCCAGCCAGGAAGCTGAGAGATTCATTCTAGCCAAGAAGGAGACTCTGCCTGTAATATCTTTAAACCACAGAGGCAGAGGCTGCAAGGTGATTTTGAAAACTCCCCACCTGAGAAATCATAACAGGATCCTCGCCACCGACTTTGACTAAATCTTAACCATGAGAGTCTACAATACTTCAGTGAACGCAAGAAAAGGAATATCAGGCCTGTGATGGCAGTTGAGTAGAAGTGTAAAACGAACAACCTCAAACAAGATGAAAGATAAGAAAATATTTGATAACAATTATTGCTGTGTGAATTCACATCTTTCAAAAAATTCTGAATAAAATGATTGGTTAGGAATAGAATTGAGTTATAAGCTGTTGGTTTGATACACTGTGTCACTTGATTATTAATGATTTCCTGGCATGACAGAAATGTCACACTAAGGAATGCAATTAGTCAAGGATAAATAATGTAAGATGGAGTTGAAAAAATGTATCACTTTGACTTTTGTAGAATTGCTCATACACTTTAAAATATAATAAAATAGACACCAATATTTTCCTCTCTGTGTTAGCATTAACTAATCCATTAAGGTATGATTTTTAAACAAACCTATTTCCACATCTGTTTTTTTTCCTGAACCACATAAACAATATGATTGCAGCAGCCAAATCTTTTTTCAAACTTAGTGTAAATTTTAGAACATAAGAACATAAGAAATTGGAGCAGGAGTAGGCCGTACAGCCTTTTGACCCTGTTCCGCCATTCAATAAGATTATGGCTGTACTTCTATATCAACTTCACTTTCTAGCCTTAACCTCATCATATACTTTGATTTCCTTAGTGCCCCAAAATTTATCACTTTCACTCTTGAATATATGCATTTAATGAGCAACCACAGCTGTCTGGGGGTAGAGAATTCCAAAGATTCATGACCTTCTGAGTAAAGAAATTTCTCCTTATCTCTTAAATTCATTCTTGGGATGTGGGCATCACTGGCTAGACCAGCATTTATTGCCCATCCCTAATTGCCCTTGAACCGAGTGGCCATTTCAGAGGGCATTTAAGAGTCAACCACATTACCGTGGATCTGGAATCACATATAGGCCAGACCAGGTGAGGATAACAGATTTCCTTCCCTAAAGGTCGTTAGTGAACCAGATGAATTATTACAACAATCGACAATGGTTTCATGGTCACCATTAGACTAGCTTTTTAATTCCAGACTTTTTTTTATTAATTGAATTCAAATTTCACTATCTGCCACCTTCCCCTGCCTCTTATCTTGAGACACAGACCCTATTTCTCGCCAGAAGAAGAAGCCTTTCAGCATCTACTCTGTCAAGCACTCTCTAAAAATGTTATATATTTCAATGAGATCACCTCTCATTCTTTTAAACTCCAGAGAATATAAGCCCATTCTACTCAATCTCTCCTCATAGGGCTCTTATACCAGGAATTAATCTCGTGAACCTTTGTTGCACACTCTCTAAGGCAAATACATCTTTCCTTAGGTAAGGAGACCAAAACCGTACACAGTACTCCAGGTGTGGCATCACAAAATCCCTATATAATTGCAGAAAGACTTCATCATACTCCAAACCATTTGCAATAAAGGCCAATATAGGATTTGCATTTCTAATTGCTTGCTGTACCTGTATGTTCACTTGCTGCAATTTGCTTACAAGGATTTCCAAATCCCTCTGAATACCAACATTAAGTAATCTCTCACCTTTAAAAAATATTCTCTTTTGCCATTCTTCCTATAAAAGTGGATAATTTCACACTTCCCCATATTATTTGCGTGGGTTTTCGCCGGGTGCTCCGGTTTCCTCCCACCGCCAAAGACTTGCAGGTGATAGGTAAATTGGCCATTGTAAATTGCCCTTCGTGTAGGGAATATGGGATTACTGTAGGGTTAGTATAAATGGGTGGTTCTTGGTCGGCACAGACTCGGTGGGCCGAAGGGCCTGTTTCAGTGCTGTATCTCTAAATATTATAGTCTGTCTGCCACCTTCTTGCCCAATTAGTTAACTGGTCTATATCCCTTTGCAGGCCCTTTGCATCCACCTCACAGCTTACTTTCCCACGTTGCTTTGTATCATCAGCAAACCTGAATATATTACACGTGGCCCCCTCACCTGAGTCATTGATATAGATTGTAAATAGCGGAGGCCCAAGCACTGATCCTTGCGACACTCCACTAGATACACTCTGCCATCCTGAAAATTACCCATTTATTCGGACTCGCTGCTAACCAATCCTCAATCCATGCTAATATATTACTCCTAATTTCAGGAGCCCTAATCTTGAGTAACAATCTTTTGTTTGACACCTTTTTGAATGCCTTCTGAAAATCCAAATTAAGTACATCCACTGGTTCCCTCCTTATCTACCCTGCTAGATATACCCCCAAAAACTCTAATATATCTGTCAAACATAAATTCCCTTTCATAAAACAGTGTTGACTCTGCCTAATCATATTGTGATTTCCCAACAGTCTTCTTACATGTTCCTTAGAAATTTAAAATTTGGTAATCCATTTTGACAACACTCTCTTTAAGTCAAAATCCAATTCATCGATATATAGTGAACAGAAATGTATATAGTCTCAGAACAGAACCTTATGGGACACCATTATCTACTTCTAACCAATCTAAAATACTGCCATGACAATTCTTTGTACATGATGTAAGTTTTGAATTTTATTAAATTATGTTATAACTATCATTGTATACATTTTAGGGCTTAGACTTGGCATCACCTGGCCATTTCTTCTTTTGCTTAGCTTTGTTTTCAGCTCTGGTAGTATCCTGCGTGATTGGATTTGGTCCAAACCTAGATTTGTCAACCTTAAAAACAATTATTTAGTCTTCTGCTCTGTTTATGTGCAATAATAAACTGCTCTTGCATGCTTAAGCCTGAAATGACTGTGAGAAACATTATCATCGGTGCCATTTTTGCAAACTCCTCTCACCACTCTTTCAATGGAAATAATAAACTGCTGGGTTTGAAGGGGCTAACGCCTCTGTTAAAACAGCAGAGAGAACAAATTAGTATGAATGCACCAAACATTTGTATGAAATAATATTGCTCACAGTCATTTCCAGGCTTTGCTTTCCTCTGACTGCTGCCTTTAAAGGAAATTTCATAGAATGATATAATCATTTTTTCTTCTCAAAACATGGATCTTAATGTATGTTACGAAGGGAATGAGTGAGTGAAAGGCAGAAGACATATTTAAAAGTATAGTAATTGGGTAATTGACTAGCTGGCAGTGTTGCTACTGAATCAATACATTACCTCTGTCTTTTCTATAAAGCATCCTCTCGTGAAAGATGTGTGGCGGCGCCCTTTAAACTCAGCGGGGTGCCCGCATTTAGCGGCCACCGCAGAGCCCCCGCGATATTTTGTGCAGGGGCTCATTAGCATCACTGCGCCGAGCCGCCCACACCCCTGTCATATTACGTGGGGGGAGGTGGGACATTCGGTGCAGTGAGGAACCCTTTGACAACTGTGTAGCAGGTGCTGGGGCCCTATTTAAAGCGCCCCAGCACCTGCTTTCTGACAGCTGTCAAAGAAATACTTACCTGACTGCTGAAGAGTGGGGCTGCTGTCAATCTGGCAGCAAAATGGAAAATGCTGGAGAAACTCAGCAGGTCAGGCAGCATCTGAGGAGAGAGACGCAGAGTTAACTTCACTAAATTCTCAGACAGGAAAGTTAACTCTGCTTCTCTCTCCACAGATGCTGCCTGACCTGCTGAGTTTCCCCAGCACTTTCTGCTTTGCTGCCACATACTTACCCTGCTGTGTCCCAGTGTCCTGTGAAGTTGTGATCCTCTTCTCCCCCACAAGTGTAACATTCCTTCTTGTAGGTGTGCCTCGTCTGGATGAATAATCTTAATTTCGCACATTCCAGGACTTGAGACTTAAATGTACCATAAAAGACAAATACACAACAGAAAAAAAACCATAATTGAAGAATAATTACCTACTATGAGCATATAATCATCTGACTGTAAAAAGCCGCAGACTAATTTGCATTTGGAATCTGTATTCATTTCTCTGCTAACTGTTATGTGAAAATAGATATAACTGCTATTATACGATCTTTGTTTAGAAAACAGGAAAATATGTTCATTTTCTAGCTGCATTGCCAACTAGAAATATTACCTCAATAAACATGATCAGCTGCTGCAGAAGCAAAGTGTTCGTGAACATGTGTCAATGTGTAATAGTTGAAAAACCATGACAACAGCACAGATTTCCTCACTAGTCATGCATTGGTTTTCGAACATGTGCAAGAAAAACCCTTGCAGCCAGAAGTTAAAGCTGTTACACGGTGGAGTCACCTTTGCATTTAAAGGACCACACCAAAAGCCGAGGATGGCAGAGGGGTGCTCTAGGGTGGCCCCACAGTTCAGCAATGCCTCCCTGCTCACTCTCCTCCTGACTGTATGGGCAAGGTGGGAGGTCCTTTTCACCAGAGGTGCTAAGAAGAGGCCCTTCCGCTAGAACAAGGCAGTCTGGCTGGAGATAGCAGAGGAGGCGAATAGCCATGGGGCCATCCGCTGTCAAAGGGTCCAATGCTGGAAGGGGATGAATAAACATTCCTCCAGCTAGCCGGAGCCCGCTAGGCTTCGTGTACACAGGGTATTGGCACCAAAGTCATCCACAAAGGGCAATCGGATCAGCCGCCTTCCTCCAGTCTGGCTGCTAGTGCAGAGGTTGCACCAAGAAGGGGCAACCTCTCTGTTTACAGAGAACACACTGACACAAATGGGAATGCACAGGTGTCACAGCAATGTAAATACGTTTTTCACGAAAAGTTCCTCACCCGCATGTGTGTCCTTTTCTCTGTGCGAGCGATGTGTGCCAGCATGCAGTGCCAATGTCACATCCCTTTGCACTGTTGGCCCTTCAGTTGAGCCAATGTATGCAATAACATCATTGCCATACCACCATTACTCATGAGCGTCTCCACGGATGCAGTGACATGGACATTGGCTCAGTCAGCTGCGGCCTCTGATGGTTTACACAAGGATGCTGCAGATGTGGACAGGTGCACAGCAGATGAGCAAGGGTGATGTGTGGCTTGCAGAGCTCATGTTGGTTCCTATGGAACAGACAGTCTTTGTCTGATAATCCACTTCCGTACATCCCTAGCTCACTGCTAGCCCTGCGTACAGAGCCTGGGTGCCATCTGCCTTCCCATGCATCTTTCATGTTGTAGGTCTTCAGCGTCCTCATAGTCCGAGGACAAATCCTGTTGACGTCCCTGCTCATCATGCCAGGCCTGGCTCCTATTGGGTGCGTAGTTGTGCAGAGCAGCCATGAAAGGAGCTGGCCTTTTCGGCCCGTAGTACAGGGCATCGCCCTAGCCATCCAGCTATTGGAAATGCTCTTTCAGCATGCCGATCACCTGCCTAATGGTGGCTCTTGTAGCTCAGTGGCTGGCGTTGCATCTCTCCTCTGCAGTAGTGGTGAGACCTCTCACTGGTGTTGGGAGCCATGTCTGCAAAGGATAGCCCTTATCTCCAAGAAGCCACCCCTCCATCTGAGCCAGTTCAGTGAACAGCGGTGGCAGCTGGGATTGGCGCAGGTCCCTGGTGTCATGACAGCTGCCTGAGAAGCGGTCACTGTTTTGCATGAAGCATCTACGGTGATCACATACCAGCTTCACCTAGATTGAGAGGACTCCTTTAATGGTGTCTGCAGGTGGTAGCCAGCTGGAAGGCCTGATGGTCACATGAGTGCAGACTATGAACATTACAATCTATGGTTCTCCGGCAATGGTGCCGAAACTGATGGCCCTCTGGGCCTGGCTGTGAGACTCTGTCCTGAAGCGGACATCCTCACTGGCCCTCCGGTGCAGGACATTGGTGACCTCCCTGATGCAGCGGTGCACTGCTGACTGTGTGATCCCACAAAGGTCTCTGGTGGACCCCTAAAAAGCTGCATAGGCGTCAAGCTTGAGAACCGCTGCCACTATGGGAGCCCTGAAAACAGAACTTACCTTCTGACGTGAAACCTTCTGCCTCCGATGACCGCCGGCTTTTCTAATGGTGAACGGGATGGCATGTGATGGCCGCCCATTCAAGGTAAAATCAGGAAGTGTGCAGGAAAGGCGGCAGGCTGCATAATCTGCAGAGGTAAGCACCAAGGTCCCCCCACCACTGGTAATTTGCAGCGGGCCCTTCTTGATGTCACGGGTCGAGGCGGGCCTCTCCCTGCAAAATTTTACTGGTCCCCGCGATGCGTCCTGCGGCGTCCAGGAGCCAGTAAAATTCAGCCCACTCTTTCCAACCCCCACCTTGATTGCCAGTGGATTCATTTGGCATCACTGCAGAACATGGCAGTTCCTCCTTACAATGAAAACTTTCATTATCAAAACACACTGTCAGACCATGGGGTTTATAACCAGATTAATCTTCTTATCAGGTGACAACTCTTTTCCTTATGTACTTTATAGGAATGATTAGATAACTGGACTATTTTGCTTGCATAATGACATTCCTAACAAAAAGAATGGTGTTGAATAATCAGAGTAATTACAAATGAAACTTATAGCCTGTTGATATTTATATAGGCTTTATATACCAGAAAGTCACTTTTTCATGGTAGATTTTGATTTCAATCAAAGAATTTTCGTCAAGGGAAGCATTAAAATCAATACATTTCATATTTCTGTATTGTCGCTACCATCATGAAAGTAATTTCCTGTAACAGGCAATGACCTTCAAAAAGTAATGGAGAAAATAATTAATATCAGTTAATTGTTTCACTATGATATTAAATGCAAATGAACCATTTAAATGTTAAGTATTATCATCAGCAATATTTATGAGTTTTTTGGTTACCACTTGTACATTTTAATTAATTTTAGTTCAGAGTAACTCCATCTCTGAAGACCAGTATAATATTTGCTGAAAACTTTTACCAATTTAAATGCAGTGAGGCATGTTACATATTAAAGGTCAGTACTTTCCCATTTCCGCACCAGTGTGAATTCAGCAATTTTCACTATTTTTGGTGAAATTTATATTTCTGATTTTTTATTTCTTGTAAAGCACAGTATTTCCAAAATACTTTTTAGTGCTGCTCTACCACACAAGATAAAAATAATTAAATCCAAGAAGAGATCTCACGTGATATCCCATTAAAATAAGTTTTCAAAAAACAGCCATCTGACTATTTATGCCATTAAATAAAACACTGCCAATGTTATTGCAGCATCAAACAATTATACTTTGTGAACATATACACTTGTGGCATTGACTATCGTTGATAAGCAAATGAAAGCTGACCCTATGTTTTATATGATGCCACCAAGATGCAGCACATTGATGAGGCATAGAAGGGACACCAAAGAATCATGTCCCTGGAACTCCTTTTCTAACAGCACTGTGGGTGTATCTACCTCACAAGGACTGCGGCGGTTCAAGAAGGCAGCTCACCACCACCTTCTCAAGGGCAATTAGGATGGGCAATAAATGCTGGCCTAGCCAGCGAAGCCCACATCCCATGAATGAATAAAAAAAAAATCGTATGTGGGCAGCATGGGGGAAGAAGCCATGGGAGGGGATGAACTGACTTTGCTGGGACAAATAGGAGTGGAACCAGGAGGGCAGTGCCATGGAGATGGACCATAGAGGGAACTGAAGGAGGAGAATAGGATGGTTGAAGTGAACTCAAAGAGGACAAAAATAAGAATGTATTACAGACTACCGCTCCTTTGCTGAAAGCCAGTCTAAGTGAGGCATATTTAATAGATTTTCCTTCCCTAGGTTTGCTGGTTTATATTTGTTGCAATCAGTAATGTCCTGTGTAACTTAAAATTCAGAACACTGTACGTATGTATGGAATACTTTGCGCATCATGCATTGGTGCACATGAACAGTGGTATTCTGGATATCAGAGAAACTGCAGTTCCCCGTAGGTGCAGCTATTCTCACCAACATGAATATACATTCATTGTTCTTGGCATAAGCCCTGATAAAATTTGGTTTATGTTAGAATATGTAGGTTAATTTCAATATGCTTAATGACGCACATTCATTGCTAGGGGTTGTTGGCAGTTGTAAATGTTGCACTGAAGATAATATAGCACTTCCAGGTATCAGATTGGTGGGCTTGTTCAGTGATAATAGGAGTACAATTTTGCAGCTCTACCACTAGCTAAGCTATCAGAATGGAGATGTAATGGGAAGGTTGTAGTGAGGATAATGAAGTAGAAGTCATGACCTGCCGTGATCGAATTGAATGGGCTTAAGGGGCTGGATGGCCTCCTCCTATTCCTATGTTTCTATCTTTGAAAGTGTCAAAAAGGGTGCAGGGATGAGGATGATCCAAATATTGTAAGTGCTTCAAATGCTTTACCTCCCCTGCTAATGACCATTCTGGGTTGACTGTTAAGAGGGCTGAATACACAAATGGACATGGTCAAACCATTTAGTCACGTGACTAATCTGCTGGGCAACCTAATTTTTTTGAATTTATACAAACAGTTTGGGAAGAAAGCTGTTTGCCCCTGGACTGAGAAGATATCTTCTGCCTGCTCCTATCTTTGTTTCGCAAGCCTCTGAATCCACTGAAGACACATGAACTCCAAGAGAGAAAAGTCTCCTACAGCGAACAAGGTTTAAGAAGAATACTGGGCCCCAACGAAAAGTAAGATCTACCTACAATCAAGGACTCTACAGTGAGCTCGAAGAACATAACAACAACTCTTCAGATATTGCCTCAAACTTTTCCACTTTATTTTTCTTCTGCTCTTTTCTGTCTCTATTTGCATGTGTGTATCGCATGTGCACACTAGCGTAGAGTGTGGCGTGTATCCATAGCTGTTAACCGAATTAGAGTTTAAGTTTAATAAATCTCAACTTTTCTTCTTTAAACCTAAGAAAGCCTGTTTGTGCTGGTTTCTTTGCCTTATAATTGGAAAGTAGTGTACAAGGATTCACTAAGGGGTAAACACGGTGTGTTTAAAATTAAACCCTGTTGCAGTAAGACCAGGTGAAGGCTGAGAGGGACCCCTAGATACCTTTCTCACCTGGACGTAACAGGCCCCTTTTGCTACAGTTATTGGAGCAGATGAGATGGGTAAATTATCATTTATCAAATTATCAAATTATCATACTGGGCCCTCTCCCTCTAACAGGTTCTTCAATAATCTTCCTACTGCCTCCCCATCCACATACAGATCTTACACGGGGTTTGTGGTATACGGAAAGATGACAGAAAAGTAACTTGATTTCCCTCACTTCTGCCACATCAGTTACATGTGACACGCCAGGCAAGGAGTGAGTGGCTGAGATCCTTGCAGTTTGGGGTGGAGTGAGGGGTGGGGGGTTGGAGATGAAGAACATGTGAAGTGGTATTCACAAGAGTGGGGATCTGGCAGTAGACCTTCCGCTTTCCATGCTCCTCTGTTGCTATATATCAGAGTAGAATCCAACCCTGTTCACTTTTCTGTTGCACACATGTTAGCAGGTGTACACAACCAGCTCCATTCTGGCATCATATATTATTGACTTAGTCTGATTTCAAAATTACAGAAATATTATTTTAAAATAAGGCTAAATCAATGATAGACAGACAGACATTGATTTATCAATCACAGATTTATTTTAAATTTCTCTTCTTTGCTGGCAAGGACAAGTTAAGACATCTTAACGTTCTTAATGGAAGTATAAGACCTAGGACATTTATGCTGACCAAACTGTAGTGCTTAATGGAGTTTAAAGCTTTGAAGTCATCTGTATGATAAATTGGAGAATAAGATACACTGAAGGTTAAGTCAGGTTTTTGATGAGCTTTGTGGAAAGATATGAAGCATGAGTTTTACAATGACATAGTGACCCCACTCAAACATTAAATGAACTGTGTGATGACGAACTGGTTGATTGGGATGAATGTTTAATAAACTGATGTATTGGGATGAATAATTAATGGTTCACTATCTGCAAAGATAGAAATTGAGACCATTAATGTCATGTTGTAAAATGCATTATGTGTATGGATGATAAGACTTTACATTTAATGCTCTGTAATGCATTGAACTGTTTAGGCTCCAAGAAAAATTAAGAGGAGTTTAGCCATGTAAATATCTAAATGTGTAAACAGACTTTTCATAAACGAAATAGCTTTTATTAATATGTCGAGACTAGGATAAGTTTCTGTAGTTGTCAGCACTACTTTGATACCTCATCAAGAGATTTTTTTTCAAGCACGAATTAATCATTGCAGACTATTCGATCATGGTGGCATCACAGCCAGATAGGAGCATTTTCCAACAGGAGATCACTGGCTATTGTCCAGGAGCTGCTGCCCTGACTGATTTTCCCCTTCTTAGCTTTAAATTGGGGTCTAATTTAGTACCTTTGCAGCTATCCCATCTGAAAGCAGCTAACTGAGCAGAGATTGAGGATCAAACCTTGTTGGTTTGACTGGCTCAGTGGCCTATCAGGTGATGAATTGACCAGCTAGGATGAATATCTTACTCACAGTGTCAGTGGTGCATTAGTGCCAGACAAGATCACCTGTAAATCCTTTATTATAATTATATAAATTACCCTTAAGATTGCACATCATGCTAACAACTGATAAGGTATCAGCCCTGGCTCGGTGGTGGCACTCTCATCTAAGAAGCCTTTAGGTTAATTTCCCACTCCAGAAACTTGATCACATAATCTAGGCTACCACTTCAATGCAGTACTGAAGAAGTGCTGCATGATTGGAGATGTTTTTTGGATGAACTTGACTGATATTGCTTTAGTACTGCTAAAATTCCACATTCCTCAGGATGTTCCAAAGCTTTTGGATGAAGCGTTAAACTGAGCCCCAACTTATCCTCTCAAGGGGATGTAAAAGATCTCATGGCACTACTTAAAGAAGAGCAGAAGATTTTTCCTGTTGACATAGACAAACATTTATCCCTCAACCAGTATCAGAAACTGATGCTGCCAGACCTGCTGAGTGGTTCCAGCATTTCTTGTTTTTATATCAGAAATTGATTATCTGGCTATATATCTCATTGCAGTTTGTGGAACCTTGCTGTGCACCACATTACAACATTGACCACATTTCAAATGTAAAATGCTATGGGACATCCTGAGGTCATGAAAAACATTATATAAATGTCAGTTCTTTCTTTCATCTTACTTGGATCCAAATTAGAACAGTAAATTATATTGATCGCAGCAGAAAGTAGATATTCACTTCTTATTCTCAAACTAATTTGAATGTCTTTGGGAATGAGGATGACTTTCGTACACTCCAGGATTGTGGGTCCTTAGGTGACTGAATAGTGCAATTCTGGATCTGCACACTCAGCCACAGGTGGGGCAGGTGGTGTTTGGTGAGGCGAGTGAATGGGATGCTTGAATTTCCGAATGCTGCTTCCGCTGTTTGCACTTGGTCGCTGCCTGCGCATGTCGACGTTATTCGAACTGGCTGGCACCTTCGCAGATGCTTCTTCTTCATTTTGGGTGGTCTTAGGCAAGAGATTCCCACGAATTTCCCACTCATCCTGTTGAGTAGATCTACTCCCTTAGGGAACTTCATGGAGATGAGGTAGAGTGTTGCGACGAGGAAGATGGAAAAGAGCTGTTTTCCTCACTGTTTACATTTATCCGTGGCCATCTGCTACCATCCTTTGCTCTTTCTTCCCACTAAATCCTCTAATTTGAATGGATGTCATTACGACCAGGTGAAGAAGGGGTTCAGGATCCCCTTTCGCTCCTTCCCTGTTTGACCGCTACAGGGCTTATCTTTTAAAAACAATGATTTAACTTACCACCTCAGTGAGCACTTGCTCCTGCTCCTGCTCCTCTAATTATAATTGTAAATGACCCAATCAGACAGGTTTTCTTGAGTTTAAACAAGAAAAATGTAAGTTTATTACTCTTATCACTCTAAACTGGTTAAAATTACTAAAATACATGCGCATCCATGCTCATATTCATATGAGAGGCACACACAGACAAATAGATACAGAGGGAAAAGGCAGAGTTCGGAAGTTGGAGTAGAGTCCTTAATAAAAATGGAATTTAAATATGGCAGTGTAGTCCCAGTGTCCTTAGGTGAAATTGAAGTTTGAAGTCCTCGCTGGACCACGTGCACAATTCAGGCTTCCTTCTCTGGTTCCAGAAGGCCGAAGAGAGGCTTTATCCATCCTCTTGGTTGTTGCCTGTGAGGGTCTGTAGATTTGAGGTTTAGCTGCAGCTGAGGCTCCCCTGGGACTTTGCTGGAGCGGGAGACAGGAGAGAGAGAGGTGTTCCTTCCTTGGAGTTCAGTTACTGTCTCTCTTCTGAGGCACAATTCACAAACTCAGAGTTACCCAAGCAGGTATGTCATGTGACCCCCTCTTTGTTGAAAACAGAAGTTTCTGGAAGGTTCATTTGAAATTCAAAGTTCTTTAGACGTACTTGTTGCGGGGGTGGAGGGGGGATGGATTTGGCTCTTTCAAAGTCAATGGGTGTCGATGGTTTTTGATGACCAACATTGACAAAACCCTTCTAGTTAATTCAATCAGGGAGCACCCCCATTGTTCTGGCTAGATTGGGCAATCACCTCTGTCTTCCAGCTGCCTCCCTTTGGCTTCTCATATGCAAATTGTGTGTGGCCATCTTTTGCTGTTCTGTTTTGCTTTTTAAAAAAAGTTATTTGTAATAATATCCAGTAAAAAGGACTCAGACAGAGTTCCATATGATGAAATTAATATTTTCCATTTGGCATGTGGGGATTCCATCAGAATGTGTACTGTAACTGCATTATGCATTTATTCATCATATTCAAATTGCTGCAATAAACTTAGAAACTCTGAAACAGATATATTGCCCATTTTATGCCATCTTGGCTTATTTTTCTTTAATGTGGAATTTTAGCAGGACTAAAGCCTCCTGTGAACAATATGGGTCAAGGGCAATGTTTAAATGGATTAAGTGCTGCAGCAAAATGGCTGAATCATGGATAATTTCAGAAAGTAGGAAAGCTAAAAGCATATGACATGGTAGAATGATTATTTAATTACTTTTCTTCAATGGCATTTGACTTCCTTTAAACTCTGGCATGATTTGTTTCTTTGTTTAGAGAAACAGCAATCATGTAATGCCAATAAGCCCAAACAATAGAGTGCTCCAGTACTATTTCTGCTGAGGTTTATATATAACTAGTTTGTACTTCATGCATAAATTCATGGTAGAGTGTTGTTTTAGTGGTGATATATTACTGATTAAAAATGGTTGACTTTAACCCTGTTGTTATGTTTGTCACCAACCTATTATCTTGCAGAAAATGCAGTACTGTAAATAAAGGGGTAGACTTTGGCCTTATGCAATACTGTAAAATGGGTAAGAGTGAATTGCGGCCTGTTTTACATCTCTTCTGACTTTTATTTCCATTTATTTAAAAACGGAACTAAGGTCACATATATTGAGCCTGCATTAACTTACACTTCTCTTGACAAAGACAACTGCAGCTGAAGGAGGCTATTCTCCCTTAAAAAGGGATACAAGATCAATTGAAATTTTCAAGACTGAGATTGATAGATTTTTGTTCAGTAAGCACATCAAGGGATATGCAGTTGACATACACATCAGTTATAATGTGACCTTAGTTGATGGAACAGATTCGAGGGGCTTAATGGTCTACTCTTGATCTTGTATTCCTATGTTGTTACGCTTCATCCAGACTTTCCAGTACAGCATCTAGTTGCCTCTTGAATGATTCCAGAATTTTTGCCTTCACTTTCCCATCTGGGTGCCCGTTTCTGGTACTGTTTACACTTTGGGCTGGATTTTATGCAGGAAGTGGGCCCCCCCCGGAACGATCCTCCGGTTTTTTGGGGTGAAAGTTCAAGGAGACGGGATGCCCATCCCTTTAAAGATGAAAGAGGGACAGGGATCCCACCTCCAAGAGCTGCCAGCCAATCACAGGGCTGGCAGCTCAGCAGTATTGGCAGCACCACTGGGAGCAGTGGCAACTGCTGGTACTGCAGAGGCCTTGGACCCAGGCCCAGCACTGGAACCCCAGAGAAGAGGTGGGTGAGGTGGGACCGCTGGGGCTAGTCCAGAAGGCCCTGGCAAAGTGGGGTTGGGCGTTCGGTCCAGGGGTTGGGGGTGTCCTGGGGGTATATTGGTTCCCGGTAGGGATCCTCTGTGGGCCACAAATTGCCCGTGAAGGAGGGTCTCCCCCAAACCCACAGGGAGGGTACTTCGTTTTCCAAGGTGTCCTCCCCACACAGCGGAGGCCCTCCCCCCGCCACTGGTATGATCTCTTAAGGGCCTCAATTGGTCTCTGGGCAGGAGAATCAGAACCGGCAATCCCGGCCCCGGGTTCCGTGGCAGCCGTTACCACTCCAATTCTCCGGCTGTCCCACCACAAAACCCGGCATCGGGAGGAGAATAAGATCCAGTCCTTTGTGTGAAGAAATGCTTTCTAACATCAATCATGAACTTGCCATTTGTCAGTTTTCCCTGTTTCCCCTTGTCCTGAAATGATAGTGTTCCACATTCTTTTCTACTCAAAATTAATATCTTGCATGACTTTGTAAGATCTAATTTTGTTCATTGCCTTTCAAGGGTGAAGAAATTTAATTTATCTTGCTCTTTGATCTTGGTACTCTTATTGAGGTTGTGGCACTTTTTCCAAACCTTCCTCCAGGTCCAGAATCTTTGCAAAACCTTCCAGATCTGGAACCTTGGTAACACCCACTTTACCTGCAGGAAAAATATTTGTTCTGCATTACTTACTGACAGGTGATGGTGGTTGTCAATTCTGCTAGCCCCAAAAGACTGTCCTTTTTCTCTCAAGCCAAAGCAACGTTTGTGTACAATGGTCCTGTGGCTCTGCTCAGTTTATTGCTTTCTATAGCTGGGTTAATGACACTGATAATTACTAACCCAGGTGTTAGTTAGTCACTTGAAAACTTATGAAACAGGCTTCACTTCAGATGTGTCCTTAGTGCCGGACTTCTGCCACTGAGGTTAACAAAATCTTATTGAATGAACTCAGCAGAAAGTGGAGGTCAACAGTATTCTAATTCATTACTGTTTATTAATAAAAAGAAGTCAAAACTTTCATTTCTAAAACAGGATACATAACTACCTTTTGGCTTTTGAATATCTGGCACGTTCTTTTCTGTAGAACGAACCAATTTGTTAAAAGTGAATTCATTTTTATTAAGTTGTTTAAAGTGAATTCATTTTATTAAGTTGTTTAAAGTGTTGTGTGTATGGTGCACTGCCACATTTGTTTCTTGTGTGTTGTGAACTTCTCTGTGTTGGCTGCAGATAGACTCTACTATTAAGGAGCACCTTCAACCATCAATTGTGAACTTGCCTTTTGCTGGTTTTGGAACTGTACTGCCATTATATGTATAATTACCCACTGTGGACATTGTGGGTGGAAAAAAATCAATATTTGATTTGCATAAATCACAAAAAATGATTAGTATGGTACATATGTGTAGTTTTATGCACCCCTTGAATAACAACTTTTTCTTCCTCAAATGTAGTGACTTGTTTCTGAGTTATATGTTCCACTATCTACTTCAATTTGTGTCCACATTTTTGTGTAAGTTTTATCTTTAATGTGAGAGCAGCAAGGATTGAAATGATGCAATTTGACCCATGGGAATTTTTTTCCTGCAGTTCATTCTGTTTCCCATCATGGCATGTGTAATGTAATTTGCACTCTGACAGTCTCCAATACTACATTACTGCTAATGTTTTTCTGTCTCAGTGAAATGCACAACTAGACTAATGATTTTACAACATTTATGTTGGTTAAATGGCTGGTTAGTTGCTTAAGACTATTAAAGGATTGCTGCTGCAGGTGTCTCAAGATTGCTGCTATGTTTTGTTCCTACAAACACAACCACATTCTTAGGAGGTGCACAGTTTGAAACCCATGCTTAAGTAATTGTATTCACTTGTCGTAAACTATGATAAAAATGGACATTTTCCTTGTTTATCAAGAAAAGAGGAAATATTGTCCCTATGTGATTGAACTGGGCAAATGTGACTGATTTCCATTCATGCAGTTCTGCCACTTTGGAAAAATAGGAAGTAGTTATGATCTGACCCTATAGAAGTTGGGCTCTTTGACAAAGGCAGGTTAAATATATGTCTGAAATGACTGTATAAGCCTGAAGGTAAGTTATATAATAACAACACTGAAACAAAGCATTAACTATAGATGCACAAGGTATTTACTGAATTATTGTTACCTAATTTAACGGGCACCAGGTCAATAAAAATAACTCAATGAAGATAACTTTAGCTCTATTTCCACAAATATAAGAACATAAGAATGTAAGAACTAGGAGTAGGCAATTCAGTGCCTCTAGCCTGCTCCGCCATTCAATACGATCAGAGCTGATCTAATCTTGGCCTCAACTCCACTTTCCTGCCCATTCTCCATAACCCTTCAACCCATTACTAATTAAACATCCGTCTATTTCCTCCTTAAATTTACTCAATGTCCTGGCATCCACTGCACTCCGGGGTAGTGAATTCCACAGACTCACGACCCTTTGAGAGAAGTAATTTCTCCTCATCTCTGTTGTAAATCTGCTACACCTTATCCTAAAACTATGACCTCTCGTTCTAGATTGCCCCACCAGAGGAAACATCCTCTCTACGTCTACTTTGTCAAACCCCTTAATCATCTTATATACCTCAATTAGATCTCCTCTCATTCTTCTAAACTCTAGAGAGTAAAGGCCTAAACTGCTCAATCTCTCTTCATAAAACAAACTCCTCATCCCTGGAATCAATCTAGTGAACCTCCTCCGAACTGCCTCCAATGCAACTACATCCCTCCTGAAGTAAGGGGACCAAAACAGTACACAATACTCCAGGTGTGGTCCCACTAATGCCTTGTACAGTTGCAGCAACACATCCCTACTTTTATATTCTATTCCTTTAGCAATAAATGCCAAAATTCCATTTGCCTTCCTTATTACCTGCTGTACCTGCATACTAGCTTTCTGTGATTCATGCACGAGGACACCCATATCCCTCTGCACCGAAGTACTCTGAAGTTTCTCTCCATTTAGCTAATAATTTGCCTTTCTATTCTTCTGACCAAAATAGATAACCTCACACTTTTTGTGTTTTTTGTGTGTTCATTTTATTTTAGTTTGTTCAATTTGTTTCTACTGTGCCTACCCACTGTTTTTTTCACGTTTATGCATGTGGCTGTTCAGTTTTCAGTCCATTAACACCCGATCTGTACTAATGCTTTGTCTTTCAGCACACCATTAACATATTGTTTGCCTTTGCTCCATGACCTTCTGGTCAGCTATTCTGTGACCTTGTCCTATCAATACCTTCTCTTTTGTTATCTCTTGCCCCACCCCTGCTTTACTTGCTTAAAATCTTTTATCTTCCTTATATCTGCCAGTTCTGAAGAAGGGTCACTGACCTGAAACATTAACTCTGCTTCTCTCTCCACAGATGATGAGTTTTTCCAGCACTTTCTGTTTTTAACCTCACACTTATCCACGTTAAACTCCATCTGCCAAATTTTGGCCCATTCACCTAACCTATCCATATTCATTTGTAAATTTCTTATTTCTTTATTGCAACTTACTATCCCACCTATTTTAGTGTCATCTGCAAATTTGGCTATAGTACCTTCTATCCCTGCATCCAAGTCATTAATATAGATTGTAAATAGTTGGGGCCCAAGGACTGAACCCTGTGGCACCCCACTAGTTACATCTCGCCAACTAGAAAAAGACCCATTTATCCTGACTCTCTGTTTTCTGTTGGTTAGCCAATCCTCTATCCAAGCTAATAAATTGCCCCTAACCCCATGTGATCTTACCTTGTGTATTACCCTTTCTGATTTTTAACTTCATTGCTGACATTTGACAATGTGATTCTAGACAATTTAAAAAGAATAACAGTTTAGTCCAAAATAAAGCGGTTATTCTGGTGTACCTGTTACAGGGAGAGACAAAACATTGTTCTCCTCTCACTCTACATTAGACAATAGGATTTTAATTCCTGAATGTTTCATTCGCTGCTGAAATGATGAGAGGCATTGAGTAGTTGAAAAGAGGTTAGCCCTGTTAGTCTCCCTAATGTTCCATTTTCACAGTGCCATGCAGGCCCCAACCTGCCAAGAATGAGGCACATTCATTTCGCCACATGGACATTAAACTTCAAATTGTTGCTGGGAAGAAAATAGGGCCTATTACAAGGAATTGCCAGGCTTCTAGCCAGAAAGACCTTTTTACATTCTAGCAGACAGTGTTGGAACAATTGCTCCCAATCCACAGAGCGGACGTGGTCAGACCTGTTTAGTCACATGACTAACTGGCTGTTGCAGAGTTTTGAACTGAGAGTTTTAAATTGGAGAAACAGTGTGTTTGAAGACAGAAAGCTCCTGCTTCTGGATTCAGAACATATCTCTCCTGGCTGCTCCCATCTCTTTCTCACCAGCTTTGGAATCCATTGAAGACACATGAACCCCAAGAGAGAAAAGTCTCCTACAGCGAACAAGGTTTAAGAAGAATACTAGGTCTCAACGAAAAGCAAGAATTACCTACAAGCAAGAACTACCTACAAAAGGACTCTTCAGTGAGCTCGAAGCACAGTAACAAGAAACTCTTCAGATACGGCCTCAAACCTCTCCACTTTCTTTTTCTCCTGCTCTTTTCTGTCCTTTTCTGCATGTGTGTATCACGTATGCATGCTAGCACGGGCGCGTCGTGTATCCGTAGGCATTAACCGAATTAGAGTTTAAGTTTAAGTTTTAATAAATTTCACTTTTCTTCTTTAAACATAAGAAAGCCTGTTAGTGCTCATTTCTTTGCCTTATAATTGGAAAGTGGTGAACAAGGATTCACCAAGGGGGATCTCAAAACAATGTGTGTTTAAAATTAAACTCTGTTACAGTAAGACCAGGTGAAGGCTGAAAGGAACCCCTAGACACCTTTCTCACCTGGTTGTAACAACAGGTTGAGAAGGAGTTGGAGAGCAGAGGATTCAGTTGACTGTTACTATTATTGGTCTTATGGTCTATAGTGTGTCCTTCAAGCAGATGGCACAGTGCTGCATTTGCCTTATTGCTGACCTGAGCCCTGTGAAGACAGTTCCCAGAGATTATTGCCAGGTAGGTGCAACCATGTCTGCAAATACGGTTGCTGACATCTTGGTGCATGTGACCAATCAAACTTTGCTGGATGATGATCTCTTTCACGCAGTAGCACTTAAGGCATAATATGCTGTGATCAGGAGGCTTCTGAAGAACCATCCAGCATAACAATTGTTCAGGCCTTCATATATATATCCACGATGTCACAACTAACTTTGAGAGTTGAAGTCTCCACTTACACTAATCACATGCCAAAGTGAGGTATGTGCACCGCTGAACATAGATGCAGATGTGAGGATTATTGACAGATGGGCATGAAGCATCTCTGCTATAGCCTGCTGTACCAGCTGTCAGCCTTCTTCTTCCTCCTCCAAAAAGCTCACACATATGGGCATCCCGATTGGGAAACCCATTAATGGAGATAGAAGATAAAAAGCAGCAGAGCAATTGTCACAAAGTCTCATAAAATCCAAAAGTGGCAGCAAAAAAAGTAAACTTAAAATAAGAAAATCAGCACAGAGATTGCATAGAAAATGTTCATTTAATCTTCTTGCCATGCCTTTTAAATGATCTTTCACCTGTAACTGATCCAGCAACTCTGGCTGCCCATTACATATGGGTATGACTTTCACCTGGCACTGTACAGGAGCATAGGTTGGAAAAAGACACAGGGGGCTTAAAATGTTTCTCCTACATCATTTGAACATCATAATAAAAATATCATCTAAAGTTTCCACCTGTTTCAGGATCGAGTTTCCTCATCCCTCCCGAGGCACATCAGAAATGAATGTAATGCGTGACAAGATTGGATGCCCAGTGTTATGAGCCTCTGTCCCTTTTTCCAGTATGTTACATTCTGAATTAAGATGAAAATCACCCCTCGACAAATCTAGGTTTCCCCTGATACAACACTTCATTGACACACAGACAACATTTTCAAACTGCAGGAACAGATTAATGGCTCAGGAAGGAGGAACACTAACTAACATGTCAAACTCCTCTCATAGTGACTTAGCAGCATGAGAAACCAGTTTGGTTACTATAGACAGATGAAGGAAGGAGAATTATTTATTCTGATGTAAAGAAAGCAATTGCATTTGTATAGAACCTCATCATCCCCAAGACACTTCAGAAGCAATTAATTATCTTTGAATTATTGTCACCATTATGAAGGCAAACACAATTGCAGACCTATGCAGCAGAATCACATAAATTAGATAAATGACTGAGCAGTTAACCTATTTTTGGTGGTGGGGGAATGTCGGTTAGGACACTGGGAGAATTCCCTCCCCTTCTTTGTTCAACTTATATTTTCTTTGCTGGCAAGATTGTCATTTTCTGTTAAGTCTTCTGCCCACCTGTTTGAATATCATTACAACCCATCTGCATTTGGATGCACAATCTGTAGTGACACCAGAAATTTGGACAGGTAAATGACATGGCAAATTCCCAAAAGTCAGACAGCATGTGTAGGAAAATCTACACTGGGATTGTTTACATGCACCTTAATAGGGCTGCAATTAAATATCACACCTGAAAAGTATCACCTCTGACAATGCAGCATTCTCTCAGCACAGCACTTGAAGTGTCAGTCCAGATTATTATGTGTTTATATCCTAGAAAGAGGCTTGAAGCCATCGCCTTCTGACTGAGAAGCAGAAATACTGCCAACCGAGTCAGTGGAAGTGATATAAGTGAAGGGCTTTTCTTTGTTGTTGGTTGCAAGTGAGTCAATGGCTTGGGATCTATTTTTCTCATTGGAACTCAGGTAAAACAGCAAAAACATACAATAATTCTCAATGACACCTCATCACTGTGCTTCAGTGCTGCATCAAAATCTTCACTTATGAATAACGCTTATTTGCTCCTGTACTTTTGGAGATCCCTTTTACTCCATAACACCAGAAGAATCCAACTCTCCAGAAATAAGAAGAGATAAAAGAAGGTCCATTGAAATGAACTGGAGCTAAAACCATATTTGCGTTGTCTTCCTTTAATCCATCTCCGATTTGTAGAGGTCATGTTAGTTACCAGTTGCTATTTTGGCTAAGAAGTTAAATTTTGTTATTTTATGATAATATTAATCATATAGATACTCATTCCACTTAAATTTGAAAGTTGTTTTTTGTTGTTATGCTTATGATAAGGAAAGTACTCCCCAGTTTTATGGCCAATATTTATCCCTCAATTAACTTTAAAAAAAGATTGCTTGATCATTGATCACATTGCTGTTTGTGGGACCTCTCTGTTCGCAAATTGCTTGCTGTGTTTCCTACAGTGCAACACTGACTACACTTTAAACATAGTTCATTGGCTGTAAAGCATTTTGGGACATCCTGAAGTCATGAAAGGTACTATACAAATGCAAGTCTTCCTTTTTTCTTTATAATTATATCTACAACCATATTCTTATAGTACAAGGTATCAGAAAGATCAAATTGCTCGAGAAACTTGTAGGGCTCGTTCATGGCCAAAAGTAGAAGTGCACTTTACACACCAAACTACCAGAGCTAACAGTTTCAAAGTTTAAAATAGGGAGCATAGTGTGCTGCATAAATGCTGTAATTTTTACTGCTACCAAACTGAATACAGTCACTGACCGGCTGAACAAGGAACAAAGAACAAAGAACAGTACAACACAGGAACAGGCCAATCAGCCCTCCAAGCCTGTGCCGATCTTGATGCCTGCCTAAACTAACACCTTCTGCACTTCCGGGGACCGTATCCCTCTATTCCCATCCTATTCATGTATTTGTCAAGATGCCTCTTAAACGTCGCTGTCGTACCTGCTTCCACCACCTCCCCCAGCAGCAAGTTCCAGGCACTCACCACCCTCTGTGTAAAGAACTTGCCTCGCACATCCTCTCTAAACTTTGCCCCTCTCACCTTAAACCTATGTCCCCTAGTAACTGACTCTTCCACCCTGGGAAAAAGCTTCTGACTATCCACTCTGTCCATGCCGCTCATAACTTTGTAAACCTCTATCATGTCACCCCTCCACCTCCGTCGTTCCAGTGAAAACAATCCGAGTTTATCCAACTTCTCCTCATAGCTAATGCCTTCCAGACCAGGCAACATCCTGGTAAACCTCTTCTGTACCCTCTTCAAAGCCTCCACGTCCTTCTGGTAGTGTGGCGACCAGAATTGCATGCAATATTCTAAGTGTGGCCTAACTAAAGTTCTGTACAGCTGCAGCATGACTTGCCAATTTTTATACTCTATGCCCCGAGCGATGAAGGCAAGCATGCTGTATGCCTTCTTGACTACCTTATCCACCTGCGTTGCCACTTTCAGTGACCTGTGGACCTGTACGCCCAGATCTCACTGTTGCTGGAAAAACAAATTGCATTAGTTTCAATTATTGTATGTTTCCCACGAGAGCTACTTTAAAAGCTATCTACTTAAATGAATCTCAAGGTTCACTGGCTTCTTCTAGAGTGATGATGATACAAATTATTTTTGGCTTTGGGCAATATTTTAATTCATGTTTCTCAGCACTGTAATCATAATCTAATAGATTCTGCATATAATCAATCAAAAATCATAAGATCAGTTTCTTCTAAGAGGCTAATCATTTGCTAGGCCAGGATTTTACCCGAGGCGGACAGGAGCTGGCCACTGACTGAAAAGTCGGTGGTGAACCTGCTTCCGCCTGGCCTGAGGATCCAACCCGTATTTTGTGGGTTGCCGAACTTCAATTGGTGTGAGGCAGGACTTCCAGCCACTTGAGGTAGGACGTTCCACCTAATAGAGCTGCTGGCCAATCAGCGGGCTGGCAACTCTTAGTCCCAGCAGCGTCACTGGGAGCGGTGGCCACTGCTGGGACTACAGCCCAGCATGAAGAGATGTCGGGGAGCCTGGAGCAAAGGTAAGTTTTGGTTGCCTCGCCAGGGGTAATCAGTCGGGCCCCGGCGAGGCAAGGGTGGTTGGTTGGGGGGAAGAGGGGGCGTGTTGGGGGTGGTTGAGGTAGCAGGGGCAGCCCTCCATCGAGCACAGGCTGCCCGCTCATGAAGACCCCCCCCCGGGACGTTTGAGAGCCACTTGTTTTTGTCAGGCGACTTCTCTTGGGCCCAGGATGCCCACTTGCCATGTTTAAAATCTGCGTGGAGATGGGCGAAGGCCCTTAAGTGGCCACCTAAGAGCCTTGATTGGCCTGGGGTGGGCGGGCTTTTTTTGCCATCGCTGCCCTGCGTACAGTGGCGGCAGAGGTGGGAGCAAGTTGGGAAGGGCTCCTGGAGCCTCCCGCTCCATTATACACCATCCCCCTGCCACCATCCCGCTCTTTGGGGTGGGGTAAAATTCAGCCCTTGTCTCTGTTTACTTATAGCTCTACAGTTTACGTTCACCTTTGAAAACTAGAGCAGGCAATAATAGGGATAATGTTGTCACCATACATGTTTTATATATAATAATTATAGGTGATTTATTCTAGGTGTTTATAAAAATTTAAAATGCAGTTTCTGCAAAGAAAAGAAATGTTGCATTTGTCAGTATTTTTTAATTTATTTATAATGAGTAAATAACTGGGATCTTATTTCATTCAAGAAAAAGAAGCAACATACTTTTTTAAATAAAACTGAGGTATTAATTCCAGACAAGATAATGTTTACTCTGTTAGAAATACAAATCAGTTTTATTGAGCTTTTAGCAGCAAAAAACAATTGTCAAATATTTGCACTTCTCTTTCCAGTTCTCCATCTTCACCTAGCTTATTTGTTTGACAAAATTGTTTGACACAGCTTACAACACCAACTGTGAAAAACTAAATTGAGGTTCAAGGCCCATTACACATTATGAAATCCACTTTAATAGTTCTTCCATGTATACACTTGCCTCATGTTGATAAAACATTAAGGTCTCTAACCTTCATTGACTGTCCATGTAATTCCTGCTGTGGAGATATTCTGCAGCATTCATACATTACCGGATTCTTCAAGGAGGTTAATGTCACCTTGTTATTTTACTCCAAGAAATTGGTAAACCAAATATTAGTAATTTTTCTTCCACACAATTCCTTTGTCACTTGAAAGGCTTAACCAACATTTCTTGGCCCGAAACTTACCCCTGGTTGCTTTTGGTGTGCTCTTTGTTGATTCCTACCCCATTACTTTCCAATGTGAAGGCTACACAAATTGCAGCCTTTAAATTTCCCAAATTACTTCCTTATTAATTAAAATTTATGTACATACATCATACACATACATTAAAATATATTTTACTCATTCAATTATCTCAGCAGAACTCAGCTATCTGACACGATTATCCTAATACAATTGCCCCAATACAAGCTAGACTTGATATAAAATGGTCTGCATTAATATAGCAAATTGTAAAATCTTCTGCTTATATCTTTGAGCTCCAGTGTCCCTAAGATGAGGTGGTCGAACTATGGAATACCATTATTTTACTCTACTGGACAGAACTTTCTCTGTCACTTAATGTGGTCAACTAAGTTGAATTGCTCTCTTTTTTAAATTAAGAATTGTAAATTAATTTTGATTCTTGAGCCCCAATATGTGCTTTGCTGCTATTCATTAATAGTTACATAAATTCTGCTACAGTATAGTTCAGCATGAGTGAACCAGAGGCTCTTTCTTTTATGAAAATTGTCCACTAGATATGTAGCACGATTTACCTTTTAAAAGTTTGCTGATAAGTGATGATACCTTAATCATTTAATTGTTGGAAGAAACAGTATTTGCTGTGTAAAATTATCTGATCTGAGTAGATGGCTGCACGCCCCCAATCAATTTGGGCAAGATTGGCTCCAACAGCTTCACTATCATACCCTTGCATGAAGTATGTTATTTCAATGATTACTTTTATCATTTACCAACTTTTACACAAAAATCTATTTTAACACATTTCTTTGGATGGGAAAGATCCCAAAATAATTAGAGAAGATTCACTAGGGGAGAGAGGTGCGTTTAGAAGGGCACCTTTTCTTTTCCATTTTAATATTTTATCCAGGATTTCATGACCCCCGCACCATTCCCGATGGCAGAACAGGAAGTTGGCAGAATTGGAAGTTGGCGTAACTTCTGCTTCCACCATGTTTCCTGTTTCCCACATGATTTCATATGTAAATGAAGCATGGGGTCACATGGGATTCAATGGTGGGGACGGCCTTTCATTGGTGGAACTCACCATCATTGGGCCAAGCACCAAGATCCCCATGGATATAAAGCATTCTGTGTTTGCAGCCTCAAGGATCAGAAACCTTCCTGTCATGTAAGTGTCTGTGTAAGTGTCTGAATAGGAGCCCGAAATAAAGCTTTAAATCAATCCAAAATGTTTTTGCCTCCCTTAATTTTTGTAGTGCAGTACCAACGTCACATCACTTTATTTCTGCAGTCCCACTGAAGAAGATGTCACCCAGCAGACAGTGTCCCGCCCCAAGGTTCAGCGATGCCTCCCTGCAGGCCCTCCTCCATGCCATCAGGGAAAGGTGGCAGGTCCTCTTCCCTGCAGATGGAGTGTCAAGACCCTCCTGCCTCACCAAGGTGGCCTGGATGGAGATCGCAGAGGAGGTCAAGAACTGTAGGGTGATGGCAGAACCTGGGTACAGTGTCGCAAACACATCAATGACTTCCTCAGATCAGCGAGGGTCACTGGTCTTGGCAAAACTGCTGTTTTTCACCCTGGCTCCATCTCTTTAAGACTGTTGGCAAACAAAGCATGCATTGGATTGCATGAGCAGCCTTGGTGCCATACTCCAAATGATTACATGCAAAGTTGACGATTGTTGACGTGTTTGGATATGTCATGTGAAAGCCAGTCCTGAATGAGTGATGTTGATACATGTTCACAATGGTTGTGATTCTTAAAAAAAAATCTCGTTCCAGCTGTACTATATCCTGCAGGACAAATGCAGCCACAACCAGTGCAGGAGCACCAAGACAAGGAGGCGGTGTCGCTGACACCGGCTGAAGAGGAGACTGCACAAATAGCAAGAGGAGGGAGGCAGGGCCATATTAGATGGTGAAACAGGATCCTCAAGGTGCAAGGATGAAGTGTCATCTTCAGTCTTGTAGACATGCATACACACCCACTGAAAGTGTCTGAACTCATGCGAAGCTGATGCTTAAAGTGCCTCTGTTTGTGTCTGCACTGCAGGTGCCCGCACTCGAGTCCTGGAAGCCACGAGACTCAAGACTCCTCCTCTGGTGAGGAAGTGGAAGATAGTGTCCCAGAGGGTGCACCATCACCTGCCTCTTCTTCCACCTCAGTCAGCGCAGATACATCCACACAGTCCATGGGATTTAAGATTAGAATCTGGGTCACAAGCTGGTGCATGACACAGACATATCCCAGCAGCTGAGGGAGCATGTGCCAGCCGGGTCCCCTGACAATTGGAGGACTGCTGAGGACCAGGCCCCTACTCAGCCCCACACTCATGATGATCCTCTGTTTGTTGCTATGAAGAGTCTGCTGGATGTGCAGCAAAGCCATGTGGAAAATATGTCGGAGATGCCTGAGGTCATGCGTGGCTTTGCACGTGCCATGGAGGAGTCCATGCAAGCCATGATGTCTGCCATGTCCCAGGCATTTGAGTGTATGGCTTCCTCAGTCAAGAGTTTGGTGAGCTCCGTGGCGAGTCTGGTTGAGCATTCGAACCATATGTGATCAGACCTGCACTCCATCGCTGTTGCTGTGGACTCCATGCAGCAGAGGCTAAGTGAGAGGGGGACAAGGAACCTAGACCTCCCTCCAGGTGCTCCTTCCCCTCAGGGAGACAGGTAGGTGCCATCATGCACCCAGATGAAGGAGCAGCGCATGCCAGCTGCCCTGGGATCTTCCTCTCAGGAGACCCCCAGAGTAAACGGTGTCTCGTCCTTCCCCTAATATTGACCCCCTTACCTCCAGCAGGTGAGTACGTGGGGGATAGTCACGTACTTGTATTGCAGACACCCAGTAGATGGAACCATCAAGGTCTCATTCCTCCAGCGGATGCCTGCCACAGTTATCTACAGCACGGGACAGTGCACTGAACAGACTGCCTCCACCTCAGCTGCTAATGTAGGGGTAGCACCTAGACGTAGTGGGAGAAAGTGAAGCATGACACAGTTTTGAGCACGAAGCGGGCATGGGTGCTGTAAATAGTATGCAACTGGTCAATAATTTTCATTGCATCTTTATTTACTTTGGCATTTGATGCACTCTCATAAATCTTTTGCTTGGTTTCAGATGAAAACAGAGATGTTCATTGGAGGCCTATGGCAGGAACACCTTGATGCTTGCAAAGCATCTTAGAAAATGTCCAGTGTCCATTTCTTATTGCTATTAGAGCCTTTGCTCTTCAATGATGGCTGTTTTCCCATTGATGATTATTCACTTTTTCCAATACTGCGATGCCTTACTTCTGTGTCTCTGCGGTCATAACATAACACTGCTTGCAGTGATGTGCATATGCATCCATCTTAGCCCATAGAAGATTTCAACTGCCAATCACATGAAAGTGCAGCAATGCTTTGTTAAGATTGTAGTTATGAGTAAGATCTCAGGCATATGTGAATATCTGTGGGGAATTTTTATGTTTCTCCTCCTAACATTCCTTGATGATGTGGCTTATTGTTGGTTGAAACATGCAAAAATGAGGTTCGCCCCAATGTCCCTTCCATGTCTCTCCATGGCCCTCATATCAATGATGGCATTATTGTCATTGTTGTCCTCCTCCTCACCCTCTTCATAGTCATCCTCATCCTCCTGTTCCTTCGCCTGCAGAACAGTGCCGTGTCTAATTGCAAGGTTGTGCAAGGCACAGCAGACAATGATTATTCGTACTGAAGAGCACCTCCAGACTGGTCAAGGCAGTGGAATCACATTTTCAGCATGCCAATGATGTGTTCAATGATGGCTCTGGTGGATGCGTGTGCAGCATTGTGCTTCTCTTCAGCAGCACTTTGAGGATGACGTACAGGTGTCATCAATCATGTACAAAATGGGTCACCCTTGTCACCCAGAATCCAGCCATCTACTTTGGCTGGTTCCTCAAAACTGCTGGTAGCTGGGAGTTCCTCAAAATGTAGGAGTCATGACAGCTCCCAGGGAAATGTGTGCAAACATGCATGATTCTTCTCTTGTAGTCGCAAACCAGTTGCACACTTTAAGAGTGGAAGCCTTTGTGATTAACAAATGCAGCAGGCTGGTCCCAGGGAGCTCTAATGGCCACATGAGTACAGTCATAGAGAGATACAGCACTGAAACTTGCCCTTCGGCCCACCGAGTCTGTGCCAACCATCAACCACCCATTTATACTAATCCTACATTAATCTCATATTCCCTACACATCCCCACAATTCTCCTACCATCTACCTACACTAGGGGCAATTTACAATGGCCAATTTACCTATCAACCTGCAAGTCTTTGGCTGTGGGAGAAAACCTCACGCGGTCACAGGGAGAACTTGCAAACTCTGCACAGGCAGTACCCAGAACCAAACCCGGGTCGCTGGAGCTGTGAGGCTGCTATGCTTACCACTGTGCCGCCCTTGCATGCTAGGGAATCCAGCGATAGTGTCAAAGGCTGCAGACCTTGCTGCCTGGCTGTCCTCGTCTACAGGTAGATGAAATCATTGACACGTCGAAATAGGGCATTGGTCACCTCGTTGATGCACTTGTGGGTCGCAGACTACGAGATGCAACATATGTCGCCCGTGAATCCCTGGAAGTGCCTGCTAGCAAAAAATTGAATGCTTGAGGGCAACTGGCACGGGATTCCCACCTAAGCCAAGCGGCTGCAGGTTATGCTGCAGGATCCTACAAATTTCTGTGACCATTTCACACAACATCCTTAGGCGTCTCTGACATTGCCTCTCTGATATTTGTAGGTAATTTGATCTTGTCCTGAGGATGCGATGACGTGCCAGTGCCCGTCTTCCATAAGGCCATTCCTGGATGTTATCATTCGAAGCATCCTCTCCTTCCTGTTCTCCCTGTTGCTGGCATTCAGGCATCATGAGTTCAGGGAAAAGAGCCCTCCTTAGTCTCTCTCTTTGCTCTTCTTCCCCAGTATGAGACAAATTGAGTGTATGAGACCCATGTCGTTGTGGCTTTTCTGAACAATAAATAATCAGAGATTGGTGATTCAGCCATCTGTTGCCTTTGAGCTAAAATATTGAGGCAATAAGCAGTTCCCTTACATCTGCCTTCAAATTGCAGCCAGGTAGAAGACACACTCACTGTCGTTTGCCTCCTCCCACTCTCCTTGCAATCCTTGAATGGCCACGTAGTTTGCATTATCGATGGAGAGGATGGTGTGTGTAGAATTCAGGGCAAGTCTCCCCACCTTCCAACCTCCTCCTGCAACCTTCCAGGTTGAACCCAACACCCTTGACCCACCCAAGGTTACCGTTACCCTTCCCTCCGTTACCATTGACCATTCTCCCATTATGGTGCACAGTGTCATCATTAATTTATTAATGTCATCCCTCCCCACTGTTCCTCTTCCCGTTATTATCGACTTGCCGACTCTTAACCTTGAACTTCCTCACATTGAACTGACCATTGTTGCCGAGTCCCGTTCCCCTCCCTATGAAGTTGTCAAATACCCACCCATTAGACTTGACCTTCCCCCCTACATTTGCCCCCATTGACTGTGACCGTTCCCTCTGCCAGCCAGTACCATCAATTTGCCTCACAGCTCTCTGACATTGACAGCACTCATCCTTCCCTTTAGGCCATTGCCAAGTATCTTCTGACTGTATTGCTCTCATCAAACCACCACCCCTGTAGCCAACAACATGCAGCTTCAGCATCAACAGCAACCATTCCGCACCCTGGACACACCACTCCTCCCTCCCCTGCTCCTCCATGCACCCAAACAACCCCACTTTTTCATTCCTGAGTAGCCTGCCCTGATCCGCCATGCACCCAATCACATCACTTCCCTCCCCAAATATCCTTCCTACTCCTCCATGCACCTGATCACCCCACCCTTCCCTCCCTGAGTAACCTTCCCTGCTCCTCCATGTAGATCCCTCAATGGGCGGCACAATGACGCAGTGGCTAGCACTGCAGCCTCACAGCTCCAGCAACCTGGGTTCGATTCTGTGTACTGCCTGTGTGGAGTTTGCAAGTTCTCCCTGTGATTGCGTGGGTTTCCGCCAGGTGCTCTGATTTCCTCCCACAGCCAAAGACTTACAGGTTGATAGGTAAATTAGCCATTGTAAATTGCCCCTAGTATAGGTAAGTGGTAGGAGAATTGTGGGGATGTGGTAGGGAATATGGGATTAATGTAGTATTAGTATAAATGGAAGATGGCAGGATCCCCAAAGACACATTGTACAGCGAGCTCGCCACTGGTATCAGACCCACCGGCCGTCCATGTCTCCGTTATAAAGACGTCTGCAAACGCGACATGAAATCGTGTGACATTGATCACAAGTCGTGGGAGTCAGTTGCCAGCATTCGCCAGAGCTGGCGGGCAGCCATAAAGACAGGGCTAAATTGTGGCGAGTCGAAGAGACTTAGTAGTTGGCAGGAAAAAAGACAGAGGCGCAAGGGGAGAGCCAACTGTGCAACAGCCCCAACAAACAAATTTCTCTGCAGCACCTGTGGAAGAGCCTGTCACTCCAGAATTGGCCTTTATAGCCACTCCAGGCGCTGCTTCACAAACCACTGACCACCTCCAGGCGCGTATCCATTGTCTCTCGAGATAAGGAGGCCCAAAAGAAAAAAAGTATAAATGGGTGGTTGATGGTCAGCACAGACTCGGTGGGCCAAAGGGCCTGTTTCAGTGCTGTATCTCAAAATAAATGCCTTTGCCACCATCTCCTGAGAAGATTCACCTTTGCTGGTGCCAAGTCTGGAGGGGAACTTCAAATTGCAATGCTGACGTTAGTTCAGCAGATGAGTTAAAGAGAGAGGAGCACAGACCTGAGACTGAACTGCACAAGTCTGACTGCTGCACACCATGCTGAAACAATTGTGAACCAGTTGGCATATCACTCACCATTCACTTAATCTGGCAGGTAGGACTGAATTGTAACTATGCATATGGTAATGAGTATTCATGTTATTTAAATGAATGCAAAGCTGCAATCTGCCACCACACTGGGGGAGCTCTGGAACACTGCAAACATGCTGCCAGCTTAATTTCTCCAAAATATCCTGCCGTCAGGAATCCAAAAAAAACACCTCCTGCCCAATTAAATCACCCCGCATGCCACCAAATTCACTCCTGCGTAGCCCATAAAATTCCACCCTATGGGCCAAAATTTGTTTTTGAGCCACCAAAAATGGCAGATTGCGCATATGGACTGTGCGCCGCCACACCACCGTGATCTTCAGCCCAGCAGCTCATTATAATATGCAGGGCAGCCACACCCCTGCCAATCATGTGGCGAGGGCGGCCTGTTTCTACGCAGGTTCTGGTTCCATTTCTAAAGGGCTGTCAGGCCTGCGTTGACAGATCAAAGTTGACCCTGTCCTCCCCACAAATGCAACAAAAATAAAGCTCCCCCCCACCATCTACACCAGAAAAGCCTAGATTACCCCTTTTCAATCCCAACTGCACTAAGTGCAGAGTTGACCCCTTTCCCTCAACTTCACTAAAAATGCAGAGTATTTTTTTATTCATTGCTTCGACGTGGGTGCAGCTGGCTGTGTCAGCATATATTGCCCATCCCTAATTGCTCTTGAGGAGCTAGTGGTGAGCTGCCTTCTTGAACTGCTACAGTCCATGGGGGGTAGGTACACGTACAGTGCTGTTGGGAAGGGAATTCCAGGAGTTTGACCCAGAGACAGTGAAGGAACGGCAATATAGTTCCAAGTCAGTATAGTGTGTGGCTTGGAGGGGAACTTTCAGGTGGTGATGTTCCCATGAATCTGCTGCCCTTGTCCTTCTAGTTGGTAGAGGTCACGGGTTTGGAAGGTGCTGTCTAAGGAGCCTTGGTGCATTGCTGCATTGCAACTTGTAGATGGTACACACTGCTGCCACTGTGCGTCGGTGCTGAAGGGAGTGAATGTTTGTGGATGGGGTGCCAATCAAGCGGGCTGTTTTGTCCTGGATGGTGTCGAGCTTCTTGAGTGTTGTTGGAACTGCACCCATCCAGGCAAGTGGTGAGTATTGCATCACACTCCTGGCTTGTGCCTTGTAGATTGTAGACAGGCTTTGGGGAGTGAGGAGGTGAGTTACACACCACAGGATTCCTAGCCTCTGACCTGCTCTTGTAGCCACGGTATTTATATGGCTACTCCAGTTCAGTTTCTGGTCAATGGTAACCCCTAGGATGTTGATAGTGGGGGATTCAGCGAGCATAATGCCATTGAATATCAAGGGGAGATGGTTAGATACTTTCTTGTTAGAAATGGTCATTGCCTGGCACTTGTGTGGTGCAAATGTTACTTGCCACTTATCAGCCCAAGCCTGGATATTGCCCAGGTCTTGCTGCATTTCCACACGAACTGCTTCAGTATCTGAGGAGTCACGAATGGTGTTGAACATTGTACAATCATCAGTGAACATCCCCACTTCTGACCTTACGATTGAAGGAAGGTCATTGATGAAGCAGCTGAAGATGGTTGGGCCTAAGATACTGCCCTGAGGAACTCCTGCAGTGATGTCCTTGAGCTGAGATGATTGACCTCCAACAACAAAAGCAATTTTTCTTTGCTCTAGGTATGACTCCAACCAGCGGAGAGTTTTCCCCCTGTTCCAGTTTTGCTAGGGCTGCTTGATGCCTTACTTGGTCAAATGCTGCATTGATGTCAGCTCTTTTGTCCATGTTTGAACCAAGGCTGTAATGAGATCTGGAGCTGAATTGCCCTGGCATTTGTTGCCCATCCGTATTTGCCCTTGTGAAGGTGGTGGTGAGCTTCTTTCCTGAACTGTTGCAGTCCATCTGATGTAAGAGCACCCACAGTGCTGTTAGGAAGGGAGCGCCAGGTTTTTGGCCCAGTGACAGTGAAGGAATGATACATAGTTCAAAGGTAGGATGGTATGTGGCTTGGAGTGGAACTTGCAGGTGGTGGTCATAGAGTCATACAGCACTGAAACAGGCCCTTCGGCCCACCAAGTCTGTGCTGACCAACAACCACCCATTTATACAAATCCTACATTTAATCCCATATTCCCTACCACATCCCCACCTTCCCTCAATTCTTCTACCTCCTACCTACACTAGGGGCAATTTCACAATGGCCAATTTACCTGTCAACCTGCAAGTCTTTGGTTGCAGGAGGAAACTGGAGCACCCACCGGAAACCCACGCGGTCACAGGGAGAATTTGCAAACTCCGCACAGGCGTACCCAGAACTGAACCCGGATCACTGGAGCTGCGAGGTTGCGGTGCTAACCATTGCACCACTGTTCCCATTGGCCTTCTAGATGGTAGAGGTTGCGGATTTGGAAGATGCTGTCGAAGGAGCCTTGGTGAGTTGCTGCAGTGCATCTTGTATATGGTGTCACTGTGCGCTGTTGGTGGAGGGAGTGAATGTTTAAGTTGCTGGATGGGGTTCTGATCAATTGAAATGCTTTGTCCTGGATGGTGTCGAGCTTCTTGAGTGTTGTTGAAGCTGCATTTATCCAGATTAGTGGGGAGTATTCCATCACACTCCTGACTTGTGACTTGTAGATGGTGGGCAGCCTTTGGGGAGTCAGGAGGAGGGTTACTCACCAGAGAATTCCCAGCCTCTGACTTGCTCTTGAAGCCACGGTATTTATATGGCTGGTCCAGTTATGTTTCAGCCCCAGGGTTACCCCCAGGTGGGGGATCCAGCGATTGTAATGCCGTTGAATGTCAATGGCAGATGGTTAGATTCTCTCTTGTTGGAGATGGTTATTGCCTGGCACTTGTGTGGCACAAATGTTACTTGCTACTTATCAGCCCATGCAGAACATTGTTCAGGTCTTGCTGCATGTGGACACAGGCTGCTTGAGTATCTGAGGAGTCGCGAATTGTTCTGAACACTGTGAAATCATCAGCGAGCATTCCACTTCTGACTTTATGTTAGAGGGAAGGTCATTGGTTAGGCAGCTGAGGAACTCCTGCAGCAATGTCCTGGAGCTTAGTTATTTGACCTTCAACAACCACAACCATCTTCCTTGTGCTAGATATGACTCCAACCAGTGGAGAGTTTTCCACCTGATTTTTTTTTTTATTTTTATTTAGAGATACAGCACTGAAACAGGCCCTTCGGCCCACCGAGTCTGTGCCGACCAAGAAGCACCCATTTATACTAACCCTACAGTAATCCCATATTCCCTCCCATTGACTTCAGTTTTTTTAGGGCTCATTGATGCTCCACTCATTCAAAAGCTGCCTTCATGTTAAGGGCAAGGGCAATCACTCTCACAACATCTCATGAGTTCTGTTCTTTTGTCCACGTGTGAACCAAGGTTGTAATGAGGTCTGGAGCTGAGTGGCCCTGGTGGAACCCAAACCGAGCAACTGTGAACAGGTTATTGCTGTGTAAGTGCCACTTGCGAGCACTGTCGATGAAACTTTCCAGCAATTTACTGATGATGGAGAAGAGACTGATAGGGCGGTAATTGGTCGGGTTGGATTTGTCCTGCTTTTTGTGGCCAAGCCATACCTGGGCAATATTCCATATTGTCGGGATAAATGCCAGTGTTGTAGCTGTAGGGGCGTGGCTAGTTGTGGATCTTTGATTTAATCTGCTGGTGTGAGATCACTTAGTTCTGTCTGTCACATGCTGCTTTCTCTGTTCAGCATACATGTAGCCCTGTGTTGTAGCTTCACCAGGTTGGTACCTCATTTTTAGGTAAGCCTGGTACTGCTTCTGGCTTGCTCTCCTGCACTCTTCACTGAACCAGGGTTGATCCCCTGGCTTGATGTTAATGGTAGAGTGGGGGATATGCCAGGCCATGAGATTACGGATTGTGGTTGAATACTTTTCTGCAGCTGCTATTGGCCCACAGCGCCTCATGGATGCCCAGTTTTGAGCTGCTAGATCTGTTCTGAATCTATCCCATTTAGCACAGTGTCACACAACACGATGGACGGTATCCTCAGTGTGAAGAAGGGATTTCGTCGTCACAAGGCCTGTGTTGGTCACTCTTACCAATACTGTCACGGACAGGTCCATCTGCAACAGGTAGATTAGTGAGGGCGAGGTCAAGCAGGTTTTTCCCTCTTGCAGATTTACTACCACCTACCGCAGTCTCAGGCTGGCAGATATGTCCTTCAGCATTTAGCCAGCTCAGTCAGTAGTGGTGATGGGTAATGGGTAGGGGCAACAAGCCCAGAGAACCATGGATGACCAGAAACATTCAGGGTACGATGAGTAGGAAAAGAGAGGCTTTTAGCAAATACAAAGAGAGCAAGTCAATGGAAGCATTAGTGGAGTAGAGAAAGTGTAGGATGGAGCTTAAGAAAGCAATTAGGAGAGAAAAGAGAGGACATGAGAAAGCTCTGGCTGGTAAAAGTAGGGAAAATCCCAAGATATTCTATAAGTATATCAATGGGAAGAGGATAAGCAGGGAAAGAGTAGGACCCATTAGGGACCAAGGGGGAAATCTGTGGGTGGAGCCAGAGGACATTGGTAGGGTGTTGAATGAATACTTCACATTTGTCTTCACCCAAGAGAATGAGGAAGTAGATATGGAACTCAGAGAGAGAGAGACTGTGAGGTTCTTGAGCAAATTGTCATAGGTAGTGACAAGGCATTGGAGGTTTTGGCAGGCTTAAAAGTGGACAAATCTCCATGTCCGGACAATTTGTGTCCCAGGATGCTGTGGGAGGCGAGGGTGGAGATTGCAGGGACTCTGACCCTAATTTTTAATTCCTCTCTGGCCACCGGGGAGGTGCCAGAGGACTGGAGAACAGCTAATGTGGTCCCACTATTTAAGAAAGGTTGTAGAGATAAGCCAGGGAACTATAGACCAGTGAGTCTCACGTCAGTGGTAGGGAAACTATTGGAGAAAATTCTGAAGGAGAGAATCTATCTCCACTTGGAGAGGCAAAATTTGATTAGGAATAGTCAGCATGGCTTTGTCAAAGGGAGGTCATGCCTAACAAATTTGATTGAATTTTTTGAGCATGTGACCAGGTGTGTAGATGAGGGTAGTGCAGTTGATGTAGTTTACATGGATTTCAGCAAAGCCTTTGACAAGGTCCCACATGGGAGACTTATCAAGAAAGCAAATGCACATGGGATACAGGGTAACTTGATAAAGTGGATTCAAAATTGGCTTAGCTGTAGGAGACAGAGAGTGATGACAGACGGCTGTTTTAGTGACTGGAAGCCAGTGTCCAGTGGCGTACCACAGGGATCTGTGCTGGGTCCCCTATTGTTTGTCATTTATATAAATGACATAGATGACTATGTGGGGGGTAGGATCAGTAAGTTCACGGATGACACAAAGATTGGCTGAGTGGTTAACAGTGAGGTTGAGTGTCTTGGGTTACAGGAAGATATAGACAGGATGGTCAAATGGGCAGAAAAGTGGCAGATGGAATTTAACCCTGAAAAGTGTGAGGTGATACACTTTGGAAGGAGTAATGTGACATGGAAATATTCAATGAATGGCTTGACACTGGGACGTTCCGAGGAACAAAGGGACCTTGGCGTGTTTGCCCATAGATCTTTGAAGGCAGAAGGGCAGGTTAATAGGGTGGTGAAAAAGGCATATGGGACACTTGCCTTTATCAATCGAGGCATAGATTACAAAAGCAGGGAGGTCATGTTGGAGTTGTACAGAACTTTGGTAAGGCCACAGCTGGAGTACTGTGTGCAATTCTGGTCACCACATTATAGGAAGGATGTGATTGCACTGGAGAGGGTGCAGAGGCAATTCACCAGGATGGTGCCTCGGAAGGAACATTTAAGCTATGAAGCGAGGTTGGATAGGCTTGGGTTGTTTTCGCTGGAGCAGAGAAGACTGAGGGGTGACCTGATCGAGGTGTACAAGATTATGAGGGGCATGGACAGGGTGGATAGGGAGCAGCTGTTCCCCTTAGTTGAAGGGTCAGTTACGAGGGGACCCAAGTTTAAGGTGAGGGGCAGGAGGTTTAAGGGGAATTTGAGGAAGAACTTTTTTACCCAGAGGGTGGTGGCAGTCTGGAATGCACTGCCTGGGAGGGTGGTAGAGGTGGGTTGCCTCACATCTTTTAAAAAGTACCTGCATGAGTACTTGGCACGTCATAACATTCAAGGCTATGGGCCAAGTGCTGGCAAATGGGATTAGGTAGACAGGTCAGGTGTCTTTAATGCATCGGTGCAGACTCGATGGGCCGAAGGGCCTCTTCTGCGCTGTATTATTCTGTGATTCTGTGGTGCTATAAAGCCACTACAAACGTATTGGATTGTCTTAAAAGCCCAGCTTGTTGACAAATGCCCTTTGGGAAGAAAATTTGCCGTGCTTACCTGGTCTGGCCTACATGTGACTCCAGACCCACAGCAATGTGGTTGACTCTTAACTGCCTTCTGAAATGGCCCAGCAAGCCACTCAGTTGTAACAAACCACTACAGAAAAGTCAAAAAAGAATAAAACTGGACAGCCCACCTGGCATCAACCTAGGCACCGGAAATGACAACTTTCAAGATATAGAACATTTTGTCCCACTTTAAGTTCAAAGGAGTATTTGTTATATCAGTCCTATTTGTAGAGTTATCTTGCTGGTGCTAGTATCTGACATTTTTTGGTCGGATTTGTTTTGTTTCTCTCAGCAGCTTAAAGCTCAATATGGGCTTCAATTCAGTCAAAATGTTTGACAGTTTCAAAAATTAATTCAGTGCTTCACTTTGCCTAAGGTGGCAATCTATTCCTAGCTTCCCTTAATAAACTCTCTCATTTTCTTCAGGCTTATCAGACATATAGATAATTTACCTCCAAATTTTATAATATTTTATTATATCAATCTTGGTCACTTTCATTGCATTCAAATTGGGACCAGAGACCATCAGATCACTATGATCTGCCAAAACTGGCAAAGAATTTTCATTTCTGTGTCACAGTTTCTTCATCTGTGATAAAACATTATAGATTTTACATAAGTTTTGCAATTGTCACCATAGAGTAGATTTTAATTCCCTAGCCTTGCAGAAACTAGGTGGTGGGCAGATAAAATGCAGCAGGGGCAGAGATTACCTATTCTGTCAACCACTGTCCTGCTGACTGCAATTTTAAACAAATCCAGAGAGGGTCCTTCTCTAAATTTGCAGATCAGACTTTATTGATATCATCAAGGAGTGACCACTATTTTTAACTAACGCCTGAGTCGGGAAGCAATTAACCAAGGTATCCAAACTCACACCAAGTCCCATTCACTCATCAACGTTGTGCTTACTGACGAACATTAGTTCCCAGTCTGGCAATGCCTTGATTTTAATATTCTCATTCTTGTCTTCAAATCCCTCCCTGGCCTCACCCATCCCTATCTTTGTAATCTTCTCCACCTTATCCTCTGATAGCTCTGTGCACCTCCAATTCTGGCACCTTGCACATCCCTATTTTCTTTTCTCCATTGGCATCATGCCTTCACATCCTTAGGTCCAAAGCACTGGAATTCCCTTCTTAAGCCTATTTGCCTCTCTACGGGCTGGATTTTGTGGTCAAAAAGACAGAGGAAGGCTCACCTCCGCCTTTTGTGCACCCCCCCCTCCCACCCCCCCCCCCCCCACCGCCCACGGAGCGATCCTGCAATTTTTTTTGGCCTAAGTGTCCTGTGCCAGAATCCTCATCCCTTTAAAGATGGGGATTCCACCTCCAACAGCTGCTGGCCAATCAGAGGGCCAGCACCTCAGCAATATCAGCAGTGCCACTGCTGGTACTGCAGAGGCCTTGGTGACAGGCCCAGCGCTGGAACTCTTGGCCTCAGGTAAGTGAGGCGGCGTCACTGGGGCCAGTCCGGAAGACCCTGGTGAGGGGGTGGTGGTGCGGTAGTTGTGTAATGCAGTGGGAGGGGGTGTCCCATGGCCACAGATTACCCATGGAGGAGGGACCCCTCCCCCACTCCAAGCCCACAGGGAGTGCGCTTTGAGTTACAAGGTGCCCCCCCACTTGGTGGAGAACCCCCCCCCACCCTTTCCCCCACTGGTAAGGTCCCAGTGGCGGCGGGGAGGCCGTTAATTGACCATTAATAGGCCATATAAGGCCCTTAATTGGCCTCTGGGCAGGAAAGCTGTCATCGGCTGATCCTTTCCCCGGAAGGTTGCTTGGTGACGGGCAGGCGAAGGGCCCTCTGCCGCCTGCCATCAATCATGATACTCTGTGCCCCCCCCCCCCAACTCAGGGGGGCCCATAGGTCTCTCTCCTCCTATAAGGCTCCTTAAAAACTTTGACCAAGCTATTTAGCACCTGCATTAATATCACCTTATGTGGCTCAGTGTCATTATTTGAAGTTCAACACTGGTTTAATTTTTACATGTTAGATAAAATAAATCTACAATATTCATGAAATAAAAACAAGAAATGCTGGAAATACTCAGCAGGTTTGGCAGCATCTGTGGAGAGAGAAGCAGAGTTAACGTTTCAGGTCAGTGACCCTTCTTCAGAACGTTAGTTCTTTCGTGCTGAAGAAGCGTCACTGATCTGAAACATTAACTCTTCTCTCTCCACAGATGCTGCCAGACCTGCTGAGTATTTCTAGCATTTCTTATTTTTATTTCAGATTTCCAGCATCTGCAGTATTTTGCTTTTACTACAATATTCATGCATGGCTAGGAATTTGACTTGGATATGTGCTTAGACTGAAAAGATTCCCACGCTAACGAAAGAGAGAGGTCAGTAAATTGGTCAACAGATGGCGGAAGAAATTGTATATTAATTAATCTTTCATATCCACATAATCCACAGCATCAAATAAATGTTCAGAGAAAACAAATAAGCACCAAATCCTCTTAAAAATGTCATATGCAAGAGATGATAATTATTTCTGTGCCTCTGAAATCATAATTTAGGCAAAGCAGATTTTGACCCATTCTGCTGCAGCTCCTGTTGACCTGGGACATACTTAGTCATAGAGAGATACAGCACTGAAACAAGCCCTTCGGCCCATGGAGTCTGTGCAAACCAACAACCACCCATTTTATACTAATCCTACATTAATCCCATATTCCCACCATTCTCCTACCACCTACCTACACTAGGGACAATTTATAATGGCCAATTTATCTATCAACCTGCAAGTCTTTGGCTGTGGGAGGAAACCGGAGCACCCAGCAGAAACCCACACGGTCACAGGGAGAACCTGCAAATTCCACACAAGCTGTACCCAGAATTGAACCTGGGTCACTGGAGCTGTGAGGCTGCAGTGCTAACCACTGCGTCACTGTGCCACCCAGAGCCAACTGTGCTTGAGTATCGAATGTTAAACGTGGAAAAACACTCAGTTTCCAACATTGTGTATTTTGTCTTACTGCACAATATCTTCATAGGGTGGAATCTAAATATTCAGTGATTTATCTTCCCTGAGATTACCGATTTAGTCTAAAATAAGGTGAAAATGTTTATGATAAGCCTAATAAGAGGCTCTATGTGGGAATTGCCCAATGGCTCAATGGTGTGCTGGTAAAATGCACAACCAGGAGGATCCTAGGTTTAGGCAATGATCTGTGCTGAGTTTGATCAACATGCCAAGACAGTAATGAGATCACTTCTGATGAAAGGTCAAAGAGCTGATACGGAAACTGTGTTTCTCTCCCCACAGATGCTGCCCGACCTGCTGAGTATTTCCAGCACTTTTTGTTTTTATTTATGTGAGATCACTGCAATTGGCCAGGATTTTCTCTGGTGAGCATTATCCAGTGCATTGTGATCACATATATGAAAGCCACTTAAGAACTTCAGAAGACATTTGAAAAGGTCCCACACAGGAGGTTAGTGAACAAAATTAGAGTACATGGGATTGGAGGTAATATACTGCTACGGATTGAGAATTGGTTAACAGACAGAAAGCAGAGAGTAGGAATAAATGGGTTATTCTTAGGGTGGCAGGCTGTGACTTGTGGGGTACCGCAAGGATCAGTGCTTGGGCCACAGCTGTTCACAATCTATATCAATGATTTGTATGTGATGACCAATGTAATATTTCCAAATTTGCTGATGACACAAAAGTAGGTGGGAATGTAAATTGTGAGGAGGATACAAGGAGGCTTCAAGGGGATTTGGACAGGCTAAGTGAATGGGCAAGAACATAGTAGATCAAATATAATGTGAATAAGTGTGAAGTGATCCACTTTGGTAGAAAGGGGGCTGGATTTTCTTCTCTCGTCGCCGGGAGCAGCGGCGGGTGAAATAAATGGCTGCCCACACATGCAGGCCGCGTGCTGCCATGCCACCGCGATCTTCCCCATGCAGCCCAGGAGAATGAGCTGGTTGGGCCACCCCCACCCCCACCCAATCACATGGAGGGGCGGGCTCTGCAACACCAGCAATGGCATCAGCTGCCTGTGCACAGGCACTGGTGACACTTTTAAAGGGAGGCCAGTCCTACAGGTCATTTAAATTTTTAAAGGGCAAGCCCCCACAATGTACCGCCGATAAATCTATCGCCCCTGACCCCACAATAACAATTAAATTCAACATTTGCCCTCTGACCCCCCCAAACAGATGAAAGTGCAGAGGTCTCCCCTTCCCACCCTCCCCTACACTAGTAATTTGCATTAGAGCCTGTTTAGCCCTCCCCCCAACTGCACTAAAAGTCATAGGTTCCCACCTCCCTCACCAGGGTGGCACCTGCTTTCCCTGGACGGGAATGAGAAGGTGCGTGGGTGCTGGCTGCAGCTCGAAGATCGCGGCCCAAAGGTAAGATCGCTGTTGATTTTATTTAAATATATTCATTTCATTAATTTAAATATGTTAATCCCGGTCCCATCACCCACGGGCGGTGGTGGGGGGTGCGGCCGCCATGGAGCCTCGCCACTGCCGCCACAGAGCTTCGCCACCACCGTGAAGATTGGGCCCAGCACTCCCAGCATCGGGCTCCGTGGCGGGCTGCTTCTCGATTAATCTTCCGGACCCCCCTGCCATGGAGCCTGATGTCGGGAGCTCTGTAAAATCACGGCCTAGTTGGGAATGTAAGTTGTGAGGAGGATGTAAGGAGGCTTCAAGGGGACCTGGAAGTGAATGGGCAAGAACATGGCAGATGGAATATAATGTGAATAAATGTGAAGTTATCCACTTTGGTCGAAAAAAACAGAAAGGCAGAATATTCCTTAAATGGTGAGAGGTTGGGAAGTGTTGATGTCCAAAGGGACCTGGATGTCTTTGTTCATGAATCACTAAAAGCTAGTATGCAGGTGCAGCAAGCAATTAGGAAGGCAAATGGTATGTTGGCCTTCATTGCAAGGGGAATTTTTTTATTCCTTCATGGGATGTGGGCATTGCTGGCTAGGCCAGCATTTATTGCCCATCCCTAATTGCCCTTGAAAAGGGGGTGGTGAGCCGCCTTCTTGAACCGCCGGAATCCACATGGGGTAGGTGTACCCACAGTGCTGTTAGGAAGTGAGTTCCAGGATTTTGACCCAGGATTTTGAGTACATGAGTAAAGAAGTCTTGTTACAGTTATATAGAGCCTTGATGAGACCACACCTGGAATATTGTGTATGGTTTTGGTCTCCTTACCGAAGGAAGGATATACTTGCCATAGAGGGAGTGCAGCAGTTCACCAGACTAATCCCTAGGATGACGGGATTGTCTTATAAGGAGACATTGCAGAATCTGGGCCTGTATTCTCTAGAGTTTTGAAGAATGGAGGTGATCTCATTGAAACTTACAAAATTCTTAGAGGGCATGACCGGGTAGATGTGGATAGAATGTTTCCTCTGGCTGGTGAGTCTAGAACCAGGGGATACAGATTCAGACTAAGGGGCAGGCCATTTAAGACTGGGATGAGGAGGAAGCCACGGAGAGCTAAAGGAGCAGATATGTAGGCAAATCTCAGACAGGTGTAAAAATAATAGGGTAATAATAGTACGGGATTTCAACTTCCCCAATATCAACTGGAATAGTATTAGTACAAAAGGCTTAAAGGGCAGGAATTCTTAAAATGCATACAGGAGAGCTCTTTGAGCTAGTACGTAAAAAGTCCTACAAGAGAAGGGGCAGTACTGGATCTAATCCTCGGGAATGAAGCCGGACAAGTGGTAGAAATGTCAGTAGGGGAGCATTTCGGGGATAGTGACTATAACTCTGTAAGATTTAAGGTAGTTATGGAAAAGGACAAAGATGGACAGGAAATAAAGGTACTGAATTGGGAGAAGGCCGATTTCAATATGATAAAATAGGATCTGTCCAAAGTGGACTAGGAGCAGCTACTTGTAGGAAAGTCTACATCAGACCAGTGGGAGTCATTCAAAGAGGAAGGGTAGGACAAACAATTCCAGGGAACCCTGGATGTCAAGGGATATAGAGGATTGGATCAGGAAAAAAAGGAGGCTTATGGCAGATTCAGAGCGCTGAAAACAGCGGAGGCACTAGAGGAGTATAGAAAGTGTACGGAGGTACTTAAAAAAAGTAATTAGGAGAGACAAGAGGGGACATGAAAAAACACTGGTGGGGAAGATAAAGGAAATTCCTAAGGCGTTTTATAAGTATATTAAGGGCAAGAGGATAACCAGGGAAAGAGAGGGCCCATTAGGGACCAAAGTGGCAATTTGTGTGTGGAGCCGGAGGACATAGGTGAGGTTTTAAATGATTACTTTCATCTGTGTTCACTATGGAGAAGGACGATGTAGCTGTAGAGATCAGGGAGGGGGATTGTGATATACTTGAATGTATTAGCATTGAAAGGGAGGAAGTATTAGCTGTTTTAGCGGGTTAAAAGTGGATAAATCCCCAAGCCCAGATGAGATGTATCCCAGGCTGTTATGTGAGACAAGGGAGGAGATAGAAGGGGCTCTAACACAAATTTTCAAATCCTCTCTGGCCACAGGAGGGGTACCAGCGGATTAGAGGACAGCAAATGTGGTACCATTATTCAAGAAGGGTAGCTGGGATAAACCAGGTAATTACAGGCCGGTGACTCCAACATCAGTGGTTGGGAAACTTCTGGAAAAAATTCTGAGGGACAGGATTAATCTCCACTTGCAGAGGCAGGGATTAATCAAGGATAGTCAGCATGGCTTTGTCAGGGGGAGATCCTGTCTAACTAACTTGATTGAATTTTTCGAGGCGGTGACTAGATGTGTAGATGAGGGTAAAGCTGTTGATACAGACCCCACCAGCCTCTGGGGAAAAAACATTTTCCTCATCTCCCCTCTTTCCTCTACCAATCACTTTAAATTTATTCCCCCTAGTCACTGACCTCTATGCTAAGGTAAATAGGCCCTTCGCATCCACTCTATCCAGGTCCCTCAAAGTGTTGTACATTTCAATCAGATCTCCCCTCAGCCTCCTCGGTTCCAAGGAAAACAATCCCAGCCTATCCAATCTTTCCTCAAAGCTGCAATTTTCCAGTCCTGGCAACATCCTCGTAAATCGCCTCTATACCCTCTCTAGTGCAATTGCATCCTTTCTGTAATCAGGTGACCAGAACCGCATATAGTACTCAAATTGTGGCCTAACTAATGTTCTAAATAGTTCCAGCATAACCTCCCTACTCTTCTATTCTATGCCTCAGAAAATAAAGGAAAGGATTCCATATGTCTTTTTAACCACCTTATCGACCTGTCCTGCTACCTTCAGGGATCTGTGAACATACACTCCAAGGTCCCTCATTTCCTCTACACTTCTCAGTATCCTCCCATTAATTGTGTATTCCTTTGCCTTATTTGATCTGCCCAAATGCATCACCTCACACTTTTCTGGGTTAAATTCCATTTGCCACTTTGTTGCCCACCTGACCAGTCCATTGATATCTTTCTGCAGTCTACAGCTATCCTCCTCGCTATCAACCACGTGGCTAATTTTTGTATTGTCTGCTAACTTCTTGATCATTCCCCCTACCTTTTTGTCCAAATTGTTACTATATACCACAAAAATCAGAGGACCTACTACTGAGCCCTGCGGAACACCACTGGAAACAGCCTTCCAGTTGCAAAAGCACCCGTCAACCATTACCCTTTGTTTTCTGTCACTGAGCCAATTTTGTATCCAGCTTGCTACATTCCCCTGGATCCCATTGGCTTTTTTTTTAACCAGTCTGCCATGTGGGACCTTGTCAAAAGCCTTTTTAAAATCCATGTAGACCACATCGACTGCACTACCCTCATCAATTCTCCTTATACCTCCTCAAAAAGTTCGATCAAATTAGTCAGACACAACCTTCTCTTCACAAATCCATGCTGACTACCCTTGATTAATCCTGTTCCCGTCCCGAACTTGAAAGTTCATCAACTTTGCTTCCAATTTCCACCCTTCTCTCACCTTTACATGGTCCTTCTCCGACACTTCACTTCCCTTGCTCGACTTCTCTGTCTCCATCTTTGTAGATAGACTGTCCATTAATTTTCATCATAAGCCCACCAACTCCCACAGCTACCTCGACTACACTTCCTCATCCCCTGTTTCCTGTAAGGACTCCATTCCATTCTCCCAATTTCTTCATCTCCGACGCATCTGTTCTGATGATGCTACCTTCCACAACAGCACTTCTGATATGTCTTCCTTTCTCCTCAACCGAGGATCCCCCCCACAGTGGTTGACAGAGCCCTCAACCATGTCCGACACATTTCCCGCATTTCTGTCCTCACCCCTTCCCCTCCCTCCCAGAATTGCGACAGGGTTCCCCCTGTCCTCACTTTCCACCCCACCAGCCTCCACATCCAAAGGATCATCCTCTGCCATTTCCACCACCTCCAGCGTGATGCCACCACCAAACACATCTTCCTTTCCCCTCCCCTGTCAGCATTCTGGAGGGATCATTCCCTCTGTGACACCCTGGTCCACTCCTCCATTACCCCCAACACCTCGTCCCCTTCCCATGGCACCTTCCCATGCAATCGCAGGAGGTGTAATACCTTCCCTTTTACCTTCTCTATCCTCACTATCCAAGGCCCCAAACACTCCTTTCAGGTGAAGCAGTGATTTACTTGTACTTGTTTCAATTTAGTATACTGTATTCATTGCTCCCAATGCAATCTCCTCTACGTTGGGGAGACCAAACATAGATTGGGTGACCCCTTTCCGGAACTCCTCCGCTCAGTCCGAAAACCTGACCCCGAGCTTCCTGTCACTTGCCATTTCAACACACACCCCTGCTCTCTTGCCCACATTTCTGTCCTGGGCTTGCTGCAGTGTTCCAGTGAACATCAATGCAAGCTTAAGGAACAGCACCTCATTTACCGATTAGGCACGCTACAGCCTACCGGACTGAACATTGAGTTCAATAACTTCAGAGAATGACTGGCCGTTTTTAATTTTTATTTAATGTCATTTTGTTCCATTTTTTTTGTTTGTTACCATGTGCCTGCTTACTGGTTTTTTCATGTTTGTGCTTTTGGCGAGGGCTGCTTATTATTCTGTCATTAATACTCCCTCTGCACTAATGCTTTGTCTTTCACCACACCATTAACACACTCTCTTTGCCTTTTCTCCTGACCTCCAAATCAGCTATTCTTTGTGACCCTCTGTCCTATCAACACCTTCCCTTTTGTTATCTCTTGCCCCACCCCCACTTTATTTGCTTAAAACCTATTACATTTCTAATCTTTGCCAGTTCTGATGGAATGTCACTGACCCAAACGTTATCTCTGCTTCTCTCTCCACAGATGCTGCCTGACCTGTTGAGTATTTCCAGCACTTTCTGTTTTTATTTATTGATTTATCCATGCCTTTCTAAGTGACAGTTTATCCTGTCTCTCAGAATTCATTCCAATAATTTGCCCATTAGACTGATTGACCTGTAATTATTCGGTCTATCCCTCCGTATCTTTTTAAACAGAGGTACAATGTTAGCAGACCTCCAATCCACCGGCACCACACCTGTATCCAGTGAGGATTAGAAAATGATGGTCAGACATTCTGTTATTTCCTCCTTGGCTTCTTTTAACAGTCTGGAGTACATTTCATCCAGCCCTGGTGATTTATCCACTTTCAAGGATGCTAATCGCCTTAATATTTCCTCTCTCCCTATGTTTATCACATCCAATGCTTCACACTCCTCTTCCTTCACTACAATGTCTGCATTGTTCCCCCTCTTTTGTGAAGACAGATGCAAAGTATTCATTAAGAACCATACCAATATCTTCCACCCTAACACATAAGTTACCTTTTTGTTCTTTTATGGGCCCTACTCTTTCCCCCGTTATCCTCTTACTCTTAATGTGTTGATAAAACAACATTGGGTTCACCTTGATTTTGCTTGCCAATATTCTGTCATACCCTCTCTTTGCTTTCCTGATTTCCTTTTTGATTTCATCGCTCCACTTTCTATACTCCTCTCAGCTTTCTGCAATATTGAGTTCTCAGTGTTGGACATAAGCTTTTCTTTTCTGCCTTATCTTACCCTGTAAGCTCCTGGACATCCAGTGGACTCTAGATTTGGCTGTCTCACCATTTTTCTTTGTTGCAACGTGTTTACCCTGAACACCTTGAATCTCCCCTTTGAATGCCTCCCACTGTTCTGACACTGATTTACCTTTAAGTAGCTGTTTCCAGTCCACTTTCGCTAAATCACTCCCCATCTTAGTAAAATTGGCCCTCACCCCAATTTAGAACTCTAACTCATGTTCTATCTCTGCCCTTTTCCACAATTATGTTAAAACTAACTGAATTATGATCACTACCACTAAAATGCTCTCCCACTGCCACTCCTTCCACCTGCCCAGCTTCATTCACTAAAACCAAGTCCAGATCCATGCCTCTCTTGCTGGACTTGCTACATATTGGCCAAAAATGTTCTCCTGAATGCACCTTAAGAATTCTGTTTCTTCCATTCCTTTCACGTTAAAACTATCCCAGTTAATATTGGGGTAATTAAAATCCCCTACTGTTACTGCCCTATTGTTTTTGCACTTCTCAGAGATTTACCTACCTATTTCCTCTTCTATCTCCTTCTGACTGTTCTGGTGACTATAGTACACTCCCAGTAGTGTGACTGCGCCATTTTTGTTCCTAAGCTCAATCCATATGGCCTCAGTTGACGATCCTTCTAACATATCATCCCTCCTCACAGCTGTAATTGCTTCTCTAACCAGAATTGCCAACCCCCTCCTTTTTTATCCCCCTCTCTATTGCGTCTGAAAACCCTGTAACGAGGAATGTTGAGCTGCCATTTCTGTCCCTATTTAAGCCATGTTTCTGTAATAGCTATGATATCATACTGCCACGTGTCTATCTGTGTCCTCAGCTCTTCTGCTTTATTTGCTATACTCCTTGCATTAAAGTATATACCCTTGAGTACTGCCAAACTCTTTTTTTTTATCTTCTATCCTCTGTGTTCCAGACTCACTCAATAGTTTTCTGCCTTCCATTTCCATTTCTGATTTTGCCCCATCTGAGTCTAGCCTCAGGTTCCCATCCTCCTGCCACACTAATTTAAACCCTGCCCAATCACATGAGCAAACCTCCTGGCAAGGATTTTGGTCCCAGCCCTATTGAGGTGTAAACCAGCTGGCTTGTACAGGTCCCATCTCCCCCAGAACCAGTCCCAATGCCCCAGGAATCTAAAGCCCTCCTTCCTGCACAATCTCTCCAGCATCTCACATTGCCATCCAAACAGCCAACACTCACACTCACCCTCAGCCTACCTCTCTCACACTCATGCCACACAGTCACCCTCCACAAATAGTGTCCTTCCCTCCTCTTCATAGAAGCCATTATGAGCACTCATATCTTTCTGCTTTCTCTCCTTGAAACCTGGTGGGTGGGGAAGAGTGGGTATGTGCAGGAAGGTGTTTGACTCTCCAGTGTCAGACAACTTGGGCTGAATTTTATGAGCCCTCCAGCATCGGGGGTCGTGGTGGGGGGGCCCGGAAAAATTCTTCTGGAAGAGGCCCGCCACGACCTCCGACATCGAGAAGGCCCCACCGCATTTTGCTGGCAGTGGCAAGGCCTTAGTGTGGTCCCCCCACCACTCGGTGGCAGGGCCTTCATTTAAATATTAAAAGTTATGAATAAACATGCCAATCAACTACCCTTGCCCTGGCGGCCGCCCCACACCGACATTACGGTTGCCGGCCAGAAGTCGCATGCCTTTGGAACTTTGTTTGGAGTTCTGAGGTGTGACACTGGTAGGGAACGGGGACGAGTGAAAATTTCAGGGGGCGGGGGGGTGGGGAGCGGTGAAAACCACTCCGATTGGTTGCAGGGATGGTGGGAAGGGGATATGGATCAAAGAGAATAAAGTTCAGTGGGGAAGGACCTGAGTGAAAACTCACTTTTCTGTGGGGGATGGAAGAAAAAAATCAATTTATTCATTGGGAGGTGGGAGAGGGGATTGGAAATGTTAGTAAAATTTTATTTCACTTTTTCAGAAACCTGTCTCTTGGAACATTTAAATGACACAGAAGGGCTCGAAGTCCTTTAAAAATTTTGCTGGCGCCTGTGTGGTGGCGCCGGCCGCTGTTGCTGGGGATGGAACAGCTGTTCCATTCTACTTCATCGGGGGTGGCCGTTCACCTCCATTTAAACGTGCCCCCGTGTGAAATTTCGCAGGAGCTCAGCGACGGCGCATCTGTGCCTGAAGGCCGTTGATGTCAAAGGGTGCCGCCGCAATATGCAGCGTGCTGATAAAATTCAACCCTTTGTCAGCCACCTACAATGTGTGTCCAATGCTGCACTGGGAAGGAGGTCTTGTTCGAGGAGGCTGGAGATGTCAGCAACAACCTACTTTGTGAGCCTTAGGCTCCTGAGGTGCTGATGCTGAGACATGAAGAGAGAACTGATCCTCTGCCCATAGACCCTGTGTTTGGGGGTCTCACCTCCTTCTAGCTGAATCTTGGTGTCCATCCCATCTGCTCTGTGGAGGGGCATGTGGCTGAGGAGAAGGTAGCTCGTGTTGCTGCTGGTGTTTCTCCTGCTGCTGGAGCTGTTTGTGGTGGTGTGGCCTCTGCCCTTGCCCCTTAGCAGGGATGGAAGGATCAGCTGCTTAAGTTGCTCCCATGCCCTGGTGAAGGCTGGCAGCAGGGAAGTGCAGCTGAAGGTGAGTGAAGTGCAAGACAGGTGAAGTGCCTTTCATGAAGTTGGCAATCACCTGTCAGTCAGTGAAAGCACTGTCTGAGAGAAGAATTGCTGGAGCTCTTCAGTTTCACTGACCAAAGCCTTCCCAGCTTGTCAGTTTCACTGAAGAAGATCTTCCCGTGTGCACTTGCCACAGTTATCCTGACGAGTTGAAGACACAGCATTGAACTCGGCACTGTTGGGATAAAGGACTCCATGGTTTTAAAGGCACTTAATTGCCTTTTTAATCACCTCAATTGCTTTCCCACCAGACCCATGGGGGTTCTCTCGCCCCAGGGAAAGTCAAAAGAGGGTGGAATGATGTCAGGATCCCAACCTGGCACCAATTTTCAGGATTTTCCCACCCCTCATGCACCAAAACCTGCCTGCACCTGGCGAGGAAAATTGTGCCCATTGATTCTGACTTATTTTAATGTGTGTGTGTGTGTGTGTGTGTGTATTGGTCTGTGTCTTTACAGTTGACTCTGATCAATTTCCAATGAAATTATTTATTTTCTTCCCTCTTTCTTATTCTGGGTGATTCCGTTAGTTTGGGTACTTCGTCCGCATTTTCTCTTTGTGTTTAAAGCTCTGAGAATAGTTACATTGCATGTACTGGTGCAAAACAGTTTATTGCTCTGATGCAGGATGAATGGTATAATGGTAGCTTAATTGGAATAATTTCAATGTTTTCCAAGCACAGGAGGTATTCTTCACTTTAGCTTTGCACTGGTTTGTCGTATATTTTGAAATATTGAACCTGTAATGTTAAAGGTTGTTTGGTGAAATACCTGAATTATTTTAAATAGAAAAGAGATGCCTGTTAAGGTCGCTGTCTTTTATTACAAGAAACTTTCAGTTGCCACCAACATTTGGAGGCCAGTGAGAATTCTGCGTGTGTTTAAATATGCGTTCGTAAAACTTTGGTTTCCTGAACTGAAGAGTGATGCAAAATGGAAGTGTATCTGAATGTTACCCACTCAAAACATTGCAAAAATTGTATTAGTAAGATATTGGTACCAGTGATTTAACTGCACCATTAGAGATGGACATTGTGTTATTTTCTACTTTCTGATGCTTTAATTATGTGCACTAAGTTTGCCTTCTTATCAAATATATAAAAATTGAGTTGCTGTGTGAGTTTAACTGCTTTTGAACAGGATATCACATCATAAAATTTTAGTTTTGCTTTGCTTCAACTAAATGCAGGGCTAGGAATTTGACTTGTTTTATGCTCAGACTTAAAAGATTTCCATTATAAAGAGGAAAGTCTATAAATTAGTCAACAGATGGTGAAATAAATGTAAATAATTCAAATTGTATATTAATTAATCTTTCATATCCACATAATCCACAGCACTAGACAAAAGTTCAGAGAAAACAAATAAGTACTAAATCCTCTTAGAAATGTCATATGCAAGAGATGATAATTATTTCTGTGCCTCTGAAATCATTGTTTAGGCAAAGCAGACTTTGCCCCGTTCTGCTGCAGCTCCTTTTGACCTGAGACATACTTCATTTAGAAATAACCAACTATGCTGGAATATCGAAAGTTACATGTGGAAAAACACTCAATTTCCATCATTGTATGTTTTGTCTTACTGCACAATATCTTCATAGGGTGGAATCTAAATATCCAGTGATTTATCTTCTCCGAGATTACCGATTTAGTCTAAAATAAGATGAAAATGTTAATGATAAGCCTGATAAGAGGCTCTATGTGGGAATTGCCCAATGGCTCAATGGTGTGCTGGTAAAATGCACAACCAGGAGGATCTTAGGTTTAGTCGATGATCTGTGCTGAGTTTGCTCAACATGCCAAGACAGTAATGAGATCACTTCTGATGAAAGGTCATCAACCTGAAAGGTTAACTGTGTTTCTCTCTCTGCCAGACCTGCTGAGTATTTCCAGCATTTTCTGTTTTTATTTATGTGAGATAACTGCAGTTGGTCTCAGTGTTGTTCAGCTACAAAAGGGAATAATTGGCCAGGATTTTCTCTGGTGAGCACTATCCAGTGCATTGTCACAAAGAGTGTGTGAGCACATATATGAAAGTCACTGGAGAACAGCATTATTTTGGCTGTAATGCTATCTGCATTTCAGTAGCTTCCCAACACTCAGCTGAATTTTGGCAGGTGTTTTCCCAATCGTTCACTGTCACTTTGAGGAAGATTTGTGGAAACTCTGGAGAAATGGCATAAAAAGTGTGGATAGGTTTTTCCTGGTTTTCCACAGATCTTGCACCAAAGTTACGGCAGAGTATTGGAGGAACTCCCAGGGAAATACAATCTCTCAATATTAAGGGTTAAACTTGAGGAATGTTTTCTTGGCAAAATAACTGAGGGCCGCTGTTGCATGTAGAACTGGGTCTCAGCACATGTCAGCACCATCACCAGATGAGGGAAACGAAAGGAAAATAGGCTGTGTTTGCAAAAGTTCCCCTAAATGTTTGGTCTAAATGTTCTTCAATTTTGATTGTTTTTCAATTCACTTATAAGCAAAACTTGTACTTGATTTATTCAATCAAGGACAACTGGTTGAGTTGTATACAGGCAAAATACTGCAGATGCTGGAAATCTCAAATAAAACACAAAGTGCTGGAAATACTCAGCAGGTCAGACAGCATCTGTGGAGAGAGAAGCAGAGTTAATGTTTCAGGTCTGTGACCTTTCATCGGAACTGGCAAAGGTTAGAAAAGTATTAGGTTGTAAGCAAGTGAGTAGGGGGAGTGGTGGGGAGAGAACAAAAGGGAAGGTGTGTGATAGGGCAGAGAGAAGGAGAGATTAAATAACAAAGATTTAACGCAAGAAGTGTCAGGAATAAGGGTGATGAACTTAGAGGATGGATCAGTACTTGGAGCTACGATGTTGTGGCCATTACGGAGACGTGGACATCACAGGGGCAGGAATGGATGTTGGATGTTCCAGGGTTTAGATGTTTCAAAAGGAATAGGGAGGGAGGTAAAAGAGGTGGGGGAGCGGCACTGTTAATCAGGGATAGTATCACAGCTGCAGAAAGGGAGGTCGTCGAGGAGGGTTTGTCTACTGAGTCATTATGGATGGAAGTCAGAAACAGAAAAGGAGCAGTCACTTTGTTGGGAGTTTTCTATAGACCCCCCAATAGCAACAGAGACATGGAGGAGCAGATTGGGAGGCAGATTTTGGAAAGGTGCAGAAGTAACAGAGTTGTTGTCATGGGTGACTTCAACTTCCCTAATATTGATTGGAACCTCCTTAGTGCAAATAGTTTGGATGGAGCAGTTTTTGTCAGGTGTGTCCAGGAAGGTTTCCTGACTCAATATGTAGATAGGCCGACTAGAGGGGAGGCTATGTTGGACTTGGTGCTTGGCAATGAACCAGGCCAGGTGGCAGATCTCTCGGTGGGAGAGCATTTCGGTGATAGTGATCACAACTCCCTAACCTTTACTATAGTCATGGAGAGGGACAAGAGCAGACGGGATGGGAAAATATTTAATTGGGGGAGGGGGAATTACAATGCTATTAGGCAGGAACTGGGGAGCATAAATTGGGAACAGATGTTCTCAGGGAAATGCACGACAGAAATGTGGAGGTTGTTTAGGGAGCACTTGCTGCGACTGCTGGATAGGTTTGTCCCGATGAGGCAGGGAAGGGATAGTAGGGTGAAGGAACCTTAGATGACAAGAGATGTGGAACAGCTAGTCAAGAGGAAGAAGGAAGCTTACTTAAGGTTGAGGAAGCAAGGATCAGACAGGGCTCTAGAGGGTTACAAGGTAGCCAGGAAGGAACTGAAGAATGGACTTAGGAGAGCTAGAAGGGGACATGAAAAAGTCTTGGCGGGTAGGATTAAGGAAAATCCCAAGGCGTTCTACACTTATGTGAGGAACAAGAGGATGGCCAGAGTGAGGGTAGGGCCGATCAGGGATAGTGGAGGGAACTTGTGCCTGGAGTCGGAGTAGGTAGGGGAGGTCCTAAATGAATACTTTGCTTCAGTATTCACTAGTGAGAGGGACCTGGTCGTTTGTGAGGACAGCGTGGAACAGGCTGATATGCTCGAACAGGTTGACGTTAAGAGGGAGGATGTGCTGGAAATTTTGAATGATATGTGGACAGATAAGTCCCCGGGGCCAGACGGGATATACCCAAGGATATTATGGGAAGCGAGGGAAGAGATTGCTGCGCCTTTGGCGATGATCTTTGCATCTTCACTGTCCACTGGAGTAGTACCGGATGATTGGAGGATGGCAAATGTTGTTCCCTTGTTCAAGAAAGGGAATAGGGAAAACCTGGGGAATTATAGACCAGTCAGTCTTATGTCGGTAGTGGGCAAATTATTGGAGAGGATTCTGAGAGACAGGATTTATGATTATTTGGAAAGGCATGGTTTGATTAGAGAAAGTCAGCATGGCTTTGTGAGGGGCAGGTCATGCCTCACAAGCCTTATTGAATTCTTTGAAGATGTGACAAAACACATTGATGAAGGAAGAGCAGTGGATGTGGTGTATATAGATTTTAGCAAGGCGTTTGATAAGGTTCCCCATGGTAGGCTCATTCAGAAAGTAAGGAGGCATGGGATTCAGGGAAAGTTGGCTGTCTGGATACAAAATTAGCTGGCGCATAGAAGTCAGAGGGTGGTAGTAGATGGAAAGTATTCAGCATGGAGCTCGGTGACCAGTGGTGTTCCACAAGGATCTGTTCTGGGACCTCTGCTCTTTGTGATTTTTATAAATAACTTGGATGAGGATGTGGAAGGCTGGGTTAGCAAGTTTGCCGATGACACGAAGGTTGCTGGAGTTGTGGATAGTGTGGAAGGCTGTTGGAGGTTGCAACGGGACATTGACAGGATGCAGAGCTGGGCTGAGAAGTGGCAGATGGAGTTCAACCTGGAAAAGTGTGAAGTGATTCATTTTGGAAGGTCAAATTTGAATGCGGAATACAGGCTTAAAGACAGGAATCTTGGTAGTGTGGAGGAACAGACGGATCTTGGGGTCTATGTCCATAGATCGCTCAAAGTTGCCACCCAAGTTGATAGGGTTGTGAAGAAGGCGTATGGTGTGTTGGCTTTCATTAACAGGGGAATTGAGTTTAAGAGCCGCGAGGTTATGCTGCAGCTCTATAAGGCCCTGGTTCGACCACACTTGGAATATTGTGTTCAGTTCTGGTCGCCTCATTATAGGAAGGATGTGGAAGCTTTAGAGAGGGTGCAGAGGAGATTTACTAGGATGCTGCCTGGACTGGAGGGCATGTCCTACGAAGAAAGATTGAGGGAGCTAGGGCATTTCTCATTGGAGCGTAGAAGGATGAGAGGTGACTTGATAGAGGGGTACAAGATGATGAGAGGCATAGATAGAGTGGATAGTCAGAGACTTTTTCCCAGGGTGAAAGGGCTATCACTAGGGGGCATAATTTTAAGGTGATTGGAGGAAGGTTTCGGGGAGATGTCAGAGGTATCTGGGAGTACCTGGGAGTATGATGTTATTGCTATTACTGAGACTTGGTTAAGGGAAGGGCATGATTGGCAACTAAATATCCCAAGATATCGATGCTTCAGGCGGGATAGAGAGGGAGGTAAAAGGGGTGGAGGAGTTGCATTGCTGGTCAAAGAGGATATCACAGCTGTGCTGAAGGAAGGCACTATGGAGGATTCGAGCTGTGAGGCAATATGGGAAGAACTCAGAAATAGGAAGGGTGCGGTAACAATGTTGGGGCTGTACTACAGGCCTCCCAACAGCGAGCGTGAGATAGAGGTACAAATATGTAAACAGATTATGGAAAGATGTAGGAGCAACAGGGTGGTGGTGATAGGAGATTTTAATTTTCCCAACATTGACTGGGATTCACTTAGTGTTAGAGGTCTAGATGGAGCAGAATTTGTAAGGAGCATCCAGGAGGGTTTTCTAGAGCAGTATGTAAATAGTGCAACTCGGGAAGGGGCCATACTGGACCTGGTGTTGGGGAATGAGCCCGGCCAGGTGGTTGAAGTTTCAGTAGGGAACTACTTTGGGAATAGTGATCACAATTCCGTAAGTTTTAGAATACTCATGGACAAAGACGAGAGTGGTCCTAAAGGAAGAGTGCTAAATTGGGGGAAGGCCAACTATACCAAAATTCGGCAGGAGCTGGGGAATGTAGATTGGGAGCAGCTGTTTAAAGGTAAATCCACATTTGATATGTGGGAGGCTTTTAAAGAGAGGTTGATTAGCGTGCAGGAGAGACATGTTCCTGTGAAAATGAGGGATAGAAATGGCAAGATTAGGGAACCATGGATGACAGGTGAAATTGTGAGACTAGCTAAGAGGAAAAAGGAAGCATACATAAGGTCTAGGCGGCTGAAGAAAGACGAAGCTTTGGAAGAATATCGGGAATGTAGGACCAATCTGAAACGAGGAATTAAGAGGGCTAAAAGGGGTCATGAAATATCTTTAGCAAACAGGGTTAAGGAAAATCCCAAAGCCTTTTATTCATATATAAGGAGCAAGAGGGTAACTAGAGAAAGGATTGGCCCACTCAAGGACAAAGGAGGAAAGTTATGCGTGGAGTCAGAGAAAATGGGTGAGATTCTAAACGAGTACTTTGCATCGGTATTCACCGAGGAGAGGGACATGACGGATGTTGAGGTTAGGGACAGATGTTTGATTACTCTAGGTCAAGTCGGCATAAGGAGGGAGGAAGTGTTGGGTATTCTAAAAGGCATTAAGGTGGACAAGTCCCCAGGTCCGGATGGGATCTATCCCAGGTTACTGAGGGAAGCGAGAGAGGAAATAGCTGGGGCTTTAACAGATATCTTTGCAGCATCCTTAAACACGGGTGAGGTCCCGGAGGACTGGAGAATTGCTAATGTTGTCCCCTTGTTTAAGAAGGGTAGCAGGGATAATCCAGGTAATTATAGACTGGTGAGCCTGACGTCAGTGGTAGGGAAGCTGCTGGAGAAGATACTGAGGGATAGGATCTATTCCCATTTGGAAGAAAATGGGCTTATCAGTGATAGGCAACATGGTTTTGTGCAGGGAAGGTCATGTCTTACCAACTTAATAGAATTCTTTGAGGAAGTGACAAAGTTGATTGATGAGGGAAGGGCTGTAGATGTCATATACATGGACTTCAGTAAGGCGTTTGATAAGGTTCCCCATGGTAGGCAGATGGAGAAAGTGAAGTCGCATGGGATCCAGGGTGTACTAGCTAGATGGATAAAGAACTGGCTGGGCAACAGGAGACAGAGAGTAGCAGTGGAAGGGAGATTCTCAAAATGGAGACGTGTGACCAGTGGTGTTCCACAGGGATCCGTGCTGGGACCACTGTTGTTTGTGATATACATAAATGATTTGGAGAAAAGTATAGGTGGTCTGATTAGCAAGTTTGCAGATGACACTAAGATTGGTGGAGTAGCAGATAGTGAAGGGGACTGTCAGAGAATACAGCAGAATATAGATAGATTGGAGAGTTGGGCAGAGAAATGGCAGATGGAGTTCAATCAGGGTAAATGCGAGGTGATGCATTTTGGAAGATCCAGTTCAAGAGTGAACTATACAGTAAATGGAAAAGTCCTGGGGAAAATTGATGTACAGAGAGATTTGGGTGTTCAGGTCCATTGTTCCCTGAAGGTGGCAACGCAGGTAAATAGAGTGGTCAAGAAGGCATACGGCATGCTTTCCTTCATCGGACGGGGTATTGAGTACAAGAGTTGGCAGGTCATGTTACAGTTGTATCGGACTTTGGTTTGGCTACATTTGGAATACTGCGTGCAGTTCTGGTCGCCACATTACCAAAAGGATGTGGATGCTTTGGAGAGGGTGCAGAGGAGGTTCACCAGGATGTTGCCTGGTATGGAGGGCGCTAGCTATGAAGAGAGGTTGAGTAGATTAGGATTATTTTCATTAGAAAGGCGGAGGTTGAGGGGGGACCTGATTGAGGTGTACAAAATCATGAGAGGTATAGACAGGGTGGATAGCAAGAAGCTTTTTCCCAGAGTGGGGGATTCAAATACTAGGGGTCACGAGTTCAAAGTGAGAGGGGAAAAGTTTAGGGGGGGATATGTGTGGAACGTTCTTTACGCAGAGGGTGGTGGGTGCCAGGAACGCGTTGCCAGCGGAGGTGGTAGATGCGAACACGATAGCGTCTTTTAAGATGTATCTAGACAGATACATGAATGGGCAGGAAGCAAAGAGATAAAGACCCTTAGAAAATAGGCGACATGTTTAGGTAGAGGATCTGGATCGGCGCAGGCTGGGAGGGCCAAAGGGCCTGTTCCTGTGCTGTAATTTTGTTTGTTCTTTGTTCTTTGTATGTTCTTTACACAGAGAGTGGTGGGTGCGTGGAATGCGCTGCCAGCGGTGGTAGTAGAAGCAGATACATTAGGGGCATTTAAGCGACTCTTGGATAGGTACATGGATGATAGTAGAATGAAGGGTAGGTAGTTAGTTTGATCTTAGAGTAGGTTAAATGTTCGGCACAACATCGTGGGCCGAAGGGCCTGTACTGTGCTGTACTGTTCTATGTTCTATGTCTTCAGACAAAGGCAAAGAGAGTGTTAATGGTTGTGGTGAAAGACAAAGCATTAGTCTAGAGAGAGTGTTAATGGCAAAATAATGAGCAGCTCTGTACAAAAGCACAACATGAAAAAAGGCACATGGTTAAAAAATAAAATAAAATAAAATAAATTATAAATGAATAATTAAATAATAGGCCAGTCATGCTCTGAAATTGTTGAACTCAATGTTGAGTCCGCAAGGCTGTAGAGTGCGTAATTGTAAGATGAGGTGCTGCTCCTCAAGCTTGCATTGATGTTCACTGGAACACTGCACCAGGCTGAGGACAGAAATGTGGACATGAGAGCGGGGTGGTGTGTTGAAATGGCAAGCAACTGGAAGCTCGGGGTCATGCTTTCGGACTGAGTGGAGGTGTTCGTCAAAGCGGTCAACCACCGAACATCAGCCATTGCCTTCAGGACTGTCACTGACCTCATCTCCTCCAGAGATCTTCCCTCTACAACTTCCAACCTCATAGTCACGCAGCCCCCTTCCCAAAATCCACAAACAGGACTGGCCTGGTACAGCCATCATTTCAGCTTGTTCCTGCCCCACTGAACTGATTTCTTCCTGACCTGACTCTATCTTTTCTTCCCTGGTCCAGTCTCTTCTCACATACACCTCTGACTCTTCTGATGCCCTACATCATTTCGACAATTTCCAGTTTCCTGGCCCTTACTGCCTCCTCTTCACTATGGATGTCCAATCTTTCTACACATCCATCCCCACCAAGACGGTGTCAGGGCTCTCAGCTTCTTCCTTAAACAGAGGCCCAACCAGTCCCCATCCACCACCACCCTCCTCCACCTGGCTGAACTTGTTCTCACATTGAACAATTTCTCCTTCGATTCCACTCACTTCCTTCAATAAAAGGTGTTGCTATGGGTACCCGCATGGGTCCTAGTTATGCCTGTCTTTTTGTGGGATATGTCGAATAGTCCTTATTCCAGTCCAACTCAGTCCCCCTCCCTCATCTCTTTTTCCGATACATTAATGACTGTATTGGTGCCGTTTCCTGCTCTCGCCCTGCACTGGAAAACTTCATAAATTTTGTTTCCAATTTCCCCCCTTCTCTCACCTTCACATGATATATCCCTGATACTCACTTCCCTTCCTCAACTTCTCTGTCTCCATCTCTGGGGATAGGCTGTCCACTAATATTCATTATAAGCCCACCGACTCCCACGACTACCTTGACTACACTTCCTCACACCCTGTTTCCTATAAGGATTCCATCCCATTCTCCCAATTTCTCCGTCTCCATTGCATCTGCTTCTGACATGTCTTCCTTTTGCCTCAACTGAGGATTCCCCCCACCTGTGGTTGACAGGGCCCTCACCATGTCCGACTCATTTCCCGCACTTTTACCTTCACTCCTTCCCCTCCCTCCCAGAACTGTGACAGCATTCCCCTTGTCCTCACTTTCCACCCCATCAACCTCCACATCCAAAGGATCATCCTCTGGCATTTCCGCCACCTCCAGTATGATGCTACCACTCAACGCATCTTCCCTTTCCCTCCCCTGTCAGAATTCCAAAGGGATCATTCCCTCTGCGACACCCTGGTCCACTCCTCCATTACCCCTGACACCTTGTCCCCTTCCCGCAGCACCTTCCCATGCAATCGCAGGAGGTGTAATATCTGCCCCTTTACCTCCTCTCTCCTCACCATCCAAGGCCCCAAACACTCCCTCCAGGTGAAGCAATGATTTATTTGTACTTCCTTCAATTTAGTATACTGTATTCACTGCTAACAAAACAGTTGCCACTACAATGGGGAGACCAAACATAGATTGGGTGACCGCTTTGCGGAACACCTTCACTTAGTCAGAAAGCATGACCTCAAGCTTCCGGTTGCTTGCCATTTCAACACACCCCCCTGCTGTCATGCCCACGTTTCTCTCCTTGGCCTGCTGCTATGTTTCAATGAACATCAATGCAAGCTTGAGGAGCAACACTTCATCTTTCAATTAGGCACTCTACAGCCTTGTGGACTCAATATTAAGTTCAACAATTTCAATGCATGACTGGCCTTTTTATTTTTATTCATTAATTTATTTTCTTATTTGTTTATATATAATTTATTTTATTGTATTTTAATTTTTTAACCATGTGCCTGTTTTTCATGTTGTGCTTTTGTACAGAGATGCTCATTATTCTGCCATTAATACTCTCTCTGGACTAATGCTTTGTCTTTCACCACACCCATTAACACTCTCTTTGGCTTTGTCCCAAGACATATTTGTTATTTATATGATTAAATTTTACATTCAGTTTGAGGGAGAGATAAGTGGGTCTAAGACTAGTATTTTAACCTTAAATAAGGGCAATTATGAGGGCATGAAAGCAGAGCTAGCTAAAGTGAACTGGCAAAGTAGGTAAAGGGATAGGTCAATAGAGACGCAGTGGCAGACATTTAAGGGGACATTTCAGAATACACAGAATAGATATATTCCAATGAGAAAGAAAAATTCCAAGGAGCGTACCCGCTATCCATGGTTAACTAAAAAAGTTGAAGATCGTATCAAACTTAAAGAAAAAGAATATAATTGCACAAAGATGGGTTGCAGATCAGAAAATTGGAAAGAATATGAAAAGCAGCAAAGAACAACTAAAAGATTAATAAGGAGGGAAAAGTTAGAGTATGAGAGAAAGCTGGCTAGAAATATAAAAACAGATAGTAAGAGTTTCTATAGATATTTAAAAAGAAAAGAGTTGACAAAGTGAGTGTTGGTCCTATAGAAAGTGAGTCTGTGGAATTAATAAGGGAAAATAAGGACATGGCAGACAAACTGAACAGGTATTTTGCATCAGTCTTCACCATAGAGGATACAAATAATATCCCCAAAATAGCTGTAAATCAGGAAATGGAGGGGAGGGAGGAACTCAAGAAAATTATAATCACCAGGGAAGTGGTACTGAGCAAATTGTTGAAGCTGCGGGCTGACAAGTCCCCGGGTCCTGATGGACTTCATCCTAGGGACTTGAAAGAAGTAGCTAATAAGATAGTTGATGTGTTGGTTTTAATTTTCCAAAATTCCCTAGATTCGGGGAAGGTTCCATTAAACTGGATAATAGCGAATGTAACTCCTTTATTCAAAAAGGGAGGGAGACAGAAAGCAGGAAGCTATAGGCCAGTTAGCCAAACATCTGTCCGAGGAAAAATGTTAGAAGCTATTATTAAAGACGTTATAATAGGGCACCTCAAAAAATTCAAGGTAATCAGGGAGAGTCAACATGGTTTTGTGAAAGAGAAATCATGTTTAAACAATTTATTGGAGTTATTTTAAGAAGTAACATGTGTTGCGGATAAAGGGGAACCGGTGGATGTACTGTACTTAGATTTCCAGAAGGCATTTGATAAGGTGCAGTGTCAAAGACTATTATGGAAAATAAAAGCTCATGGTGTAGGGGTAACATTTTGGCATGGATAGAAAATTGGCTAGCTAACAAGAAACAGAGAGTAGGCATAAATGGGTCATTTCTGGTAGGCAAGATATAACAAGTGGTGTGTCACAGGGACCAGTGCTGGGGCCTCAACTTTTTATTATTTATATGAATGACTTGGATGAAGGGACCGCAGGAACGATTGCTAAATTTGCTGATGACACATAGATAGGTAGGAAAGTAAGTTGTGAAGAGGACACAAGGAGGCTATAAATGGATATAGATAGGTTAAGTGAGTGGGAAAAGATCTGCAAATGGAGTGTAATGTGGGAAAATGTGAAATTGTCCATTTTGGCAGGAAGAATAAAAAAGAAGCATGTTATCTAAATGATGAAAGACTGCAGAGCTCTGAGGTGCAGAGGGATCCGGGTCTCCTTGTGCATGAATCGCAAAAGGTTAGTATGTAAATACAGCAAGTATTTAGGAAAGCTAATAGAATGTTATCATTTATTATGAGGGGAATTGAATACAAAAGTAGGGAGGTTATACAGGGCATTGGTGAGACCACATCTGGAGTACTGTGTACAGTACTGGTCTCCTTATTTAAGGAAGGATGTAAATGCATTGGAAGCAGTTCAAAGAAGGTTTACTGGAATAATACCTGGAATGGGCAGGTTGTCTCATGAGGAAAGGTTGGACAGGCTAGGCTTGTATCCACTGGAGTTTAGAAGAGTAAAAGGCGACTTGATTGAAACATATAAGATTCTGAGGGGTCTTGACAGGGTGGATGTGGAAAGGATGTTTCCTCTTCTGGGAGAATCTGAAACTCGGGGTCACCATTTAAAAATAAGGGGTCGCCCATTTAAGACAGAGAAGAGGAGAATTTTTTTCTCTCAGAGGGTCGTGAGGCTTTGGAATTCTCTTCCTCAAAAGGCGGTGGAAGCAGAGTCTTTGAACATTTTTAAGGCAGAGGTAGATAAAGTCTTGATAAGCATGGTGGGTGAAAGGTTATTGGGGGTAGGTGGGATTGTGGAGTTGAGGTTACAATCAGATCAGCCATAATCTTATTGAATGGCAGAGCAGGCTCGAGGGGCCGAGTTGCCTACTCCTGCTCCTAATTCCTATGTTCGTATGTATGTCCGTATTTAATCTCTCCTGCCTAATGCCCTATCACACACCTTCCCTTTGTTCTCTTCCCCACCCTCCCTTCACTTGCCTAAAACCTGATACTTTTCTAACCTTTGCCAGTTCTGATGAAAGGTCACAGACCTGAAATGTTAACTATGATTGAATTGTATGCCAGACTGTTTTGTTTAAAATGAATGTGCTCATATTGTTCATGTTATCTACATAATATCTGACTGGTTACTGACATGATTTGTGTTTGGATTTCTGTGAGCTTCAGCAGGACTATTTTATTGCAGTACATAAATTGCAGTGCAGCAGCACTGAGTTGGAAGTGCTGTTCTTTGACTGAAACATAACAAGCTGGACTTACATGCGGGTGTGAGTTCGCTGCCGCCAATGGATCAGAGTAGGAGTTTCTTCCATTGCCTCTGTCATGAACCAGATGCATTTTCTTGGATCAGTGGTCATTATAGAGCAGTTGCGCTTCTCAAATATCCCTGCCAATCAAAAAATTCCACCAATTCCAGGGAACAAAAGTAATGGCACTACAGTGGTACATTTAATACAGTTTCAGGAAGAGTAGGAGGCAGCTTTAAAGTGGGAAGAAGTGCCCCATATGTGTTTTTAAACATTGGAACTAAAAGTACACCATGAACCATTGGACTGTCCCTGTAAAAGTGTGGTGGCAGAAGAGATGAAAATGTGGCCCTACCATGGCCTCACACGTCAGTATAGCCACCAGTGGAATCTTCCTCTGTCACTATAAATGGCCGGAGGTACAATAGAAGGAAGGCAGGAAACATGGCCAAGTTCCTTGGACATTTTCTTCTGGACTTTCAGAAGCCTTTGATAAGGTTGTCTCACCAGAGACTTCTTTACAGAATAGAATCCTGTGGAATTAGTGGTAACCTGCTGTGTTGGATAGAGAATTGGCTGAATGCCCAGCGGCAGAAAATTGTTGTCAATGGATTTGTATCTGTTTGGAAACTGGTTACCTGGTGTACTGCAAGGATCAGTGTTAGGACCTTTGCTCTTTACTATTTTTATTAATGAACTAGATGTGGGTGTTGGGGAATGATTTGCAAGTTTGTGGATGATACCAAGTTATGTGTGAGTGTTAGAAGTCTAGAGGATGCTCAACTACTGTAGGTAGGTCCCAATATATTTTCATTATCGGCCAATGTTTGGCAAATTATGTTTATCTTCGAAAACTGCAGTGTTATGCAGATGGCAAAGTCTAATGCTCAAATACATAAACTCCACAGGAAATGGATTTGAAACCTAAACTTAAGCAAAGCCAATTATGTAAGTATGAGGGGTGAACCAGCTAAGGTAAATTGGGCAAGTAGACTAAAAGGTATGGCGGTAAATGAACAGTGGGAAACATCTAAAGAAACAATTCAAAATGTTCACCAAAAATACATTCCATTGAAAAACAGAAACTCAGCAAGAAAGACCCGTCTGTGGCTCACTCAGGGGGTTAAGGATAGTGTTAAATTAAAAGAAGAGGCTTACAAAGTTGCAAAAAAGAGTAGCAAGTCTAAGGATTTGGAGTGTTTTAGAAATCAGCAAAGGGCCACCAAAAAGTTGATAAAAAAGGAAAAAATAGAATGAGAGTCATCACGACTGAGGCGGGAGGAGTGCACTGTTTTTCTAGTTCCACTTCTCCACAGGTGACAGCATATATTTAAATTTTCACTCAGATACGGTCAATCATGGACTCTAATTTTATCCTAGAATAAAAATACCAACCAGGTTTCTTTAATAAACAACAAAATTATCAATTTATTATAAAACAAGTCTTAACCAGTAATGAAGCAAAGCATTAACACACAGATTGAAATATGAAAGTTCCCTTTTTACCTTAGCCGCACACACACACACACACACACACACACACACACTAGTTAACTCAAAAATAATGGTATTTTCTCTTTAGAGCTCTGTTCCAAAAAAACCCAGAAAAAGAATACTTTGGGCAAGTCGTTGCTAATTCTTGAACAAAAAAGAGAAGATATGGAAAGATGTCAGATGTTCCTTTTTTTTGACTGGCATCCGGGGATACGGTGACTGGTCACTGCGATCCTTTTCTCGAGCAATTCATTCAGGCTGCGTCGAGGATTTATCTGGCAGGCTTGTCGAGTATCTCAGGAGAAATGCAGCAACAGGGGTTTCAAGCAGGCTTTTCAGGAGGAATGCAGCATCAATTTCTCTATTTCTTACACTGGCTTCTAAGAGCATCTCAAAGAGATGAAAGAACTGGCAGGTGTTTTAAAGAGATGGGAAAGGAGAAGTGGGGTTTTGTACCCGGCAGGTTGATTTTTAACTCCTTTTTAAAACACTGACCATACCCCGACTGACTGTCCAAAGTGAAACCAAAAAAATATCTCAAGAGTCAAGCCCCCTGACCCCTATAAATCTTGACCTGTCACTTCTCCGTAAACATCTTTCCCAGGTCAAAAAGTCCCCACTGGGTACTTATCTGAAGACAGGTGACTTCCAGCAAGTATTGTTTATAAACCAAGTCCCAAAGACCTTCCAATAGCCTCTTTTAAAAAAAGAAAACACAAAGTCCAGCCTCTATAGAATCCTTTTCAGTTTTAAAACTCAAGTCCTCAAAATTTAACAAAACAAAATGGAAGCACTGTTTTCACAGTAAACTAGCCAGTAATATAAAAACAGATTGGAAGAGCTTTTATAGATATATAAAAAGGAAGAGATTAGCTTAAGTAAACGTTGGTCCTTTAGAAGCAGAGATAGGAGAAATTATCATGGGGGAATGAGGAAATGGCAGAGGCATTGAACAAATAATTTGTGTCTGTCTTCACAGTAGAAGATACAGGTTTCATACCCAAAATAGATGGTAGCCTAGGAGCTAAAAAGAGTGAGGAAATTAAGGGCGGCACAGTGGCGCTGTAGGGCGCAGTGGTTAGCACTGCAGCCTCACAGCTCCAGCGACCCGGGTTCAGTTCTGGGTACTGCCTGTGCGGAGTTTGCAAGTTCTCCCTGTGACCGCGTGGGCTTCCGTCGGGTGCTCCGGTGTCCTCCCACAGCCAAAGACTTGCAGGTTGATAGGTAAATTGGCCATTGTAAATTGCCCCTAGTGTAGGTAGGTGGTAGGAGAATGGTGGGGGTGTGGTAGGGAATATGGGATTAATGTAGGATTAGTATAAATGGGTGGTTGTTGGACAGCACAGACTCAGTGGGCCGAAGGGCCTGTTTCAGTGCTGTATCTCTAAATAAATAAATTAACATCAGCACAGAAAAAGTATTGGAGAAACATAAGGGACTAAAATCTGACAAATCCCTGTGACCTGATGGCCTTCACCCTCGGGTTCTAAAAGAGATAGTTGCAGAGACAGTGAATGAGCTAGTTATGATTTTCCAAAATTCCTTAGATTTGGGAATGGTCCCATCAGATTGTGAGTTGGAAAACACTACACAGCTTTTCAAGAAAGGAGGGAGATAAAAACAGTGAACTACAGGCCAGTTAGCCTAGCATCATTCGTTGGGAAAATGCTGTAATATATTATTAAGGAAGTCTTAACAATGCACTGAGAAAAGCACAGTATGATTAGAACAAGTCAACATGGTTTTACTAAAGGGAAACCCTTTTTGACAAATTTATTGGAGTTTTTTGAGGATGTAACTAGTAGGTAAATAAATGGAATCTAGTATACATGCGAAAATGCATTCAATAAGGTGCTACACAAAAGGTTAATATGCAAGATAAGGCTCTTGGAGTTGCGGGTAGTATATGTGCATGGATAGAGAATTGGTTAATGGACAGGAAGCATAGAGCGGCATAATTGGGGCATTTTCAAGTTGACAGGCAGTGAATAGTGGAGTGCTGCAAGGATCATTGCTGGGGCCTCAGCTATTTACAATCTATATTAATGACTTAGATGAAGAGACAGAGCGTACTGTATCTAAGTTTGCTGATGATACAAAGATAGGTGGAAAGGTATGCTGTGAGGAGGACACTGAGAAGCTACAAAGAGATACAGACAGAATCACAGAGAATTACAGAATTGTTACAGTGCAGAAGGAGGCCACTTGGCCCATCATGTCTGCGCCAACTCTCTGAAAGAGCAATTCATTCAGTTCCATTCCCTCGCCTTCTCCTCGTAACCATAACATTCTTCCTTTTAATATAACAGTCTAATTCCCTTCTGAATGCTTCAATTGAACTTGCCTCCACAACACTCTGAGGCAGTGCATTCCAGACCTTAACCATTCAGTGTGTGAAAATGTTTTTCCTCATGGCACTTTTGCATCTCTTACCAAAATTCTTTAAATCTGTGCCCTCTCTTTCTCCATCCTTTCATGAGTGGGAACAGTGTCTCTCTATCTACTCTGTCCCAACCCCTCATGATTTTGAATACCTCTATCAAATCACCTCTCAGCCTTCTCTTCTCCAAGGAAAACTATCCTATCTTATACAATCTATTTTCATAACTGAAGTTCCTCATCCCTAGAACCATTCTCATGAATTTTTTCTGCACTCTCTCCAATGCCCTCATGTCTTTCCTAATGTGCGGCACCCAGAACTGGACGCAATACTCCAGCTAAGGCCGAACTAGTGTCTTACACAAGTTCAACATAACTTCCTTGCTCTTGTACTCTATGCTCCTATTAATAAAGCCCTGGATACTGTATGCTTTATTAACTGCTCTCTTAACCTGTCCTGCCATCTTTAATGACTTATCCACATATACACCCTGGTCCCTCTGCTCCTGCACCCCCTTTAGAATTGTACCCTTTATTCTATATTATCTCTGAATGTTCTTCCTACTACCAAAATGAATCACTTCACATCTCTCTGCATTGAACGCCATCCGCCACCTGTCTGCCCATTCCACCAACTTGTCTACGTCCTTTTGAAGTTCTACACTATCCTCCTCACAGTTCACAATGCTTCCAAGTTTCGTATCATCTGAAAACTTTGAAATTGTACCCTGTACACCAAGGTCGAGGTCATTAATATATATCAGGAAGAGCAAGGGTCCCAACACTGACCCCTGGGGAACTCCACTACAAACCTTCCTTCAGCCCAAAAAACATCCATCAACCACTGCACTTTGTTTCCTGTCACTCAGCCAATTTCATATCCATGTTGCTACCATCCCTTTTATTCCGTGAGCTATAACCTTGTTCCCAACTCTGTTGTGTGGCACTATATCAAATGCCTTTTGAAAGTCCATGTACACCACATTAACAGCATTGCCCTCATCAACCCCTCTGTTACCTCCTCAAAAAACTCCAGCAAGTTGGTTAAACATGATTTTCTTTTTGGTAATCTATGCTGGCCTTCTTTAATTAACCTGCATTTGCCCTTGTGACTATTAATTTTTTTCCCGAATTATTTTATCTACAAGTTTCCCTACCACTGATGTTAAACTGACTGGCCTGTAGTTGCTGGTCTTATCTTTACACCCTTTTTTGAATAAGGGTGTAATGTTTGCAATTTTCCAGTCCTCTGGCACCACCCGAGTCTAAGGAAGCCTGAAAAATTATGGCCAGTGCCTCTGCAATTTCCACCCTCACTTCCCTCAGTATCCTTGGATGCATCTCATCTGGTCCTGGTTTCTTATCCACTTTACGTACAGACAGCCTATCTAATATGTCCTACTTATCAATTTTAAACCCTTCTAGTGTCTGAATTACCTCCTCTTTCACCACGGTCTCGCTTGCATTTTTTTCCTGAGTAGAGACAGATGCAACGTATTCATTTAATACCTCAGCTATGCCCTCTGCCTCCATGTGTAAATCCCCTTTCTGATCCCGCATCAGCCCCCCTCCACCTTTTACCACCATTTTACTATTTATATGTCTATAAGGTTAAGTGAGTGGGAAAAAAGATGGCAGATGGTGTATAATGTAGGGAAGTGTGAAGTTATTCACTTTGGTTGTAAGAATAGAAAAGCAGAATTTTTTTAAAAGATGTGAAACTTGTAAGTGTTGATGTTCAAAGAGACTTGGGTGTGCTTGTACAAGGAACACAGAAAGTTCGCATGCAGGTACAACAATTAATTAAGAAGGCAAATGGCTGTTGGCCTTAATTACAAGGGGATTGGAGGACAGGAATAAGGAATTGTACAGGATTTTGGCGAGACCACATCTGGGATACTGGGCTGAATTTTACGAGCCCTCGATACCGTGGGTCGTGGTGGGGGGGCCGTAAAATTCTGTGGGGAGAGGCCCAATGTCGAGAAGGGCCCGCCTCATATTACCGGCGGCGGGGCGACATTGGTGCGGACCCCCTGCTGCTTGGTGGCGAGGCCTTCATCTACATATTGAAATTAGCCTAAATTATATGTAAATTCACTTAGGTGCTGGCGGCGGCCGTCCCACACCAATTTTACGGCCGCCGTTCGTTCCCCGCGCGCCTTTGAAACTCCTTATGGAGTTCCAAGGTGAGAATCTGGTGGGGAGGGGGGAGGAATACAATTTTCAGGGAGGGAGGGAGGGGTGAGGGAGTGGAGAAAACAATTTTGATTGGATGTGGGATGGTGGGAAGGGGTTCAAGGGCAAAAGCGAGGACGTAAAATTCAGGTCAGGAAAAAGGCAAGATTTGGTAACATCAGGCAATGAAATAACCATTGTGAGAGTTGGGAAAGGGCCTCCATATCATTATTGTTTGTTAAATAAAAAATAAATGAATACAGTACCTTTAAAAATTAAAATGACTTCTAAGGGCTTGGAGCCCTTTAAAAATGGCACCACGCCTGTGCGTTGGCACTGGACACCGTTGCCAGGGAATTGGCGACTGCCCCCTCTACGTCAGCGGGGGCGGCCGCTCTGCCCCCTCTATTTAAATGAGCCCCCGCGTCTAATATCGCGGGGCTGTGCAGTGGCATTTCCATGTCAGAAAGCCGCCGCTCTCACAGTGTGCCGCTGGGGAGTGTGGCGCACTAATAAAATCCAGCCCACTGTGTACAGTTTTGGTGTCCACATTTAAGAAAGTACATAATTGCATTGGGGGCGGTACAGCGAAGGTTCACTAAATTGGCCCCCGTGATGAGGGGATTGTCCTATGACGAGAGGCTGAGTAAATTGGGCCTATATTCTCTGTAGTTTAGAAAAATGAGAGGCAATCTCATTGAAACATACAAGATTCTGAAGGGGCTGGATAGAGTAGATGCTGAGAGATTGTTTCCGGTGGTTGAGGAATCTAAAACATGGGGACACAGTCTCAGGATTAAAGGGCTCATCATTTAGGACTGAGATGAGGAGAAATTACTTCACTCAAAGGGTTGTGAATCCTTGGAATTCTCTACCCCAGAGGGTTGTGGATGGTTCGTCATTTAATACATTTAAGGCTGAGATCGACAAATTTTTGGTCTCTCAAGGAATCAAGGATGAGCGGTCGGGAAGGTGGAATTGAAGCCTAGATCATGAATGATCGTATTGAATGGCGGAGCAGGCTTGATGGGCCATATGGTCTACTCCTGCTCCTATTTCTTGTGTTCTTGTATTCATTTTATAAGACCTTGGTTTGGCCTCAATTGGAATTCAATGTCCAGTTTTGTTTTTATACAGCCTGCTTCATACAGGGATATATGCTACTCCCATTGATGGATTAACAGTAGGACCATAGTGCATACCTGCTTTTTCATGGGATCATTCTAATTCTATAAGCAGGACTGGTTTACAGTGTTAAACCACTGGCCATTGGTTTACTGCCGCTGAGAATGAGGGAAATCAAGTTTTGCTGCAGCATTTGAAAAGTCACATGCTGTTTATGAATTCTGGAACTGCACCAAAAAAAGTGAAAGACTTCATGAATGATTGATGGAAAAGCAACCTTATGAGAGTTCCAAGTTTTCTGATGCATCCATGAGTCTTCTGCTTGCTGACGTGGAAGCTAGAAGAGATCGACTCTTGGGAACTGAGAACGGGAAGCCCCATAAAGGAGTGGGAGAAACATTATGGAGGGAGGCAGCAGTGGCAGTCAAGACAACTTCAAGCATCTGATAAACTGCTGCACAGTGCAGAAACAGGTTTATTAACCCCACAAAGTTGGCTAAGGTAAGCGACAGCTTTATTTCCCAGGCATATCCTGTAGGAATGAAAGACATTTGCATCTTCGCCCTTACCTATCATGCCCTCTCTGCATCATTAACAAGGTGAAAGGAAATATATACTATTCACAAGAAATCTCTGGAACTAGCAATGCACCTTAGTTCTAATGAAAAGTCATCAATCTGAAATGTTAACTCTGTCTCTCCACAGATGCTGCCAGATCTGCAGAATATTTCCAGAACTTTCTATTTTTATTTCAGCTTTCCAGCATCTGAAGTATTTTGCTTTTGTAAGGAACATTATTAACCCCATGCCACTGTGTAAACTCACATTTTCTGCCATGGTAAGGGGTTGTACTTGCCTGGAAGAAGAGTATTTTTGTGCGGGAGACTACATCAGGAATGATTGCTGACATCGAGGTAGATGCTAACTTTTGGGAGGCCAATTGGCAGAGAGAACGAGCTTCCCATCCCTGCTGGGAGCAAAGAGGCAGGAGCCATTTTGAGACATGGGCCTCATTTTAATAGAATTGGCACGTTGTGGCTGTCAAATAGATCTCTCAATGAAACTCACCAAATGGGACTGGCATAACACTGGGTGGCCTCTCCAGCAACAAGATAAGTCCTGGAGTGCGGGGCCGGAGATCGCAGAGCAGGTGCAGCCGGGGCAGCAGTGACCCAGTTAATTTTTGCTCCTGGCATCATAAAAATCATTTTAAACTTCCCTTTTCGGGGCCCCTTCTGACATACCACTCATAAAACTGGGCAGAACAGGCATAGCGAGTGCTGTGCCCAGTTGAGTCCTACAGTAGCAGTGGAAGTCCTATGTACACCATGTATTTGCACATTCAAGGGGCCTACCACCTAAAACAGATGGGCCCGCTGGCTGCCCACTGGTAGCTCCCTTTCAGGATGATGGAGTCTGGATCACCAGCGGCAAGTCCTGCCTAGCTGTTTTAACGCTGCTGCTACCCTGTTTTCACTCTGTGACACAAGTTAAAATCTACCCCACTGTAAAAATGCAAAAGTTCTTCACTCCCTGTTGTGCCTCAACTTGAGGAATACAAATTCTTCCTTATTTCTTTTTATAACTTAAAAAAAAAAGATTTATAGATTCTAGTTAAGTGTTGATTCAACGTAAACTATGGAAACCCATCAAAATAGAGCTATCAGCCATGAAAACTATACATATTTGGTATAAATGGCAGATGCGTGTAATTTATAAACATGTTTTACATAATTTCTCAGAACACTTTCAGATTCTGCAACAATATTTGTTCTTTCTGACGGCACTGTCCATTTCCATGCCAAAGTTGGTTTCCAGCGCACCATCTCTTATCTACCCAAATATAGGCTGGTTACAGCAGTTTGTCACACATATTATGCAAATAATATTCAACAATTGTTAATACTTGGCCAACTGTTATTTCTTTCAATGATAATATAGCTTTATAAATGTCAGCTTTGGCTCAAAGGTAGTAATTTGGCCTCTGGGTCAGAAATTCTGCTGGCCATCGGGTTGCTATGTTTGAATTCATGGTGACTACTGACCCACTAGCAGATTCCAGAAACAGGGGCTGCAATTTTTTTGCCAGTGAGGAAGTCCCAACGACAGGACTCAAAGTGGGTGGTGTGGCCATGCGGGACCAGGAATGAAAGGGAATTCTTCGGGACCTTCCAATTAATGGCTGGGAGCCGGTCAATAATGGGGAGCAGGCAGGGTATGTCCCAGTACCTAAGAAGCAGGCGCCATACTTAAACAGGAGGCAGCACTCCGTTGTAAGTCAGAGAAGACTGAAAGGGAGGCCAGACAAGGGTGGCGGTAGCGCAATGGCAGCTGCTAGGGGCTGGGTGGCACCCAGGTTCACAGATACCTCCCTGGAGGTGTTCCTCCAGGCGACAAAGTCAGAGAAAAGGCCCTCTTCCCATGTGAGAGCAGGAGGAGGCCAGCAAGGCAGACCAAGAGGGCAAGACTGGAGGTCGCAGAGATGGCTAGTAGGCTCGGGGTGGCTCCATGGACATTGTTCCAGTTTTGGAAGCAAATTAATGACCTGGTGCAGTCTGGCAAGATGAGTGGAAACCATAACACTAAGCTCACAGCCTTGAATGTCACAAAAGGTGCCTATTAGATGTCAGAAGATGGTGCCCACCCTGTTGTATGATTGCTTCAAGAGTGATGTCCCTTTAAGATCTCAGTATGCTAATGAGCTAAGTGCCAGGATGTAGCCATGTGACTCGAGCCATAGTCACTTTGCAACTGTAACTCCTTAGACAAAGGTTCTGTACATAGTTTGCTCTGTATAGTATGTAATAGTTTAGCTGTTAATAAACCTGTTTGAGATCTTCAAAGAATTGGAATCCACGTAACTCATTGTGTTAGATTAGATTTTAGATTAGAGATACAGCACTGAAACAGGCCCTTCAGCCCACCGAGTCTGTGCCGACCATCAACCACCCATTTATACTAATCCTACACTAATCCCATATTCCTACCAAACATCCCCACCTGTCCCTCTATTTCCCTACCACCTACCTATACTAGTGACAATTTATAATGGCCAATTTACCTATCAACCTGCAAGTCTTTTGGCTTGTGGGAGGAAACCGGAGCACCCGGAGAAAACCCACGCAGACACAGGGAGAACTTGCAAACTCCACACAGGCAGTACCCAGAATCGAACCCGGGTCCCTGGAGCTGTGAGGCTGCAGTGCTAACCACAAAGAACACATGATATGGTGGCAGCTGCAGTGAAAAGACAAGCCATAACCTTGAAGACTGCAGGCAAAACCAGTAAACCAATGAAGAAACTTTAAAAAGCACCTGAAAAGAGTGAAAGAAATACTGACCCAAACAGTAGAAAGCAGAAGAACTTACCTCCAGCTGTGGAAGACAGAGTACTGAATGACAGGCTGCAAACACATTCCTGTGATTGGATGAGTCATTGTGCTGATGGTCGAAGGATCCTGGTTTTAAAAAAAGCTTTGAAGTGCTTAAAAAAATTGATTTTTTAAAGGCGCCATAGGAGATGCTCTCAGGCTAATCAAGTCAGCACCATTACAGGAGGCATTCAGAAAAAAAAAGCGTGGGTAGCCCCAAACACTGCAGAGCCTCCATTCACTCAGCCAAAGCTAAAAAAATCATTAAACCACTCAAGTGTGAAGAACATAAGCAATCTCTAGAAGATCAAAGCAGAGAGGAAAGCCGTTGAATTGCCTATTGAACAGCTGTGTAAACATACAGCTGAAGTAATGAAAGCAATATAAACAAAGAACACGGTCAAGGATCTGCAACTCTTCATAAAAGCAGCTAGTCTAAATAAAAGAGAATTTCTTCAAGGAGAAACAGTGCAGTTAAGAGCACAAGTCTTAAAGCAGCTTTTAAGTCATGAATAGACAAGTCATAATTAATACAGTGCTGCAGGCAGAGCTGAACAATGTTAAATACAGAGCATAAAGCAGAAGGACAGCAGAAAGATGGATATCAAATTTCCCAGCATGAACTGGAAGGCCATTGATATCCTATCTACCTTCAAACTTTTTAAAGAATGCAGTTATGCTTCACAGACCAAGCAGTTGTAGAACCAGCGAGGCAAGCTGTGAAAATATTGAAAGCAGTTGGAAATGAGGGGTTATACAGAATCAATACCTCTGGCCTATCTGAAGAGGACCAGAAAGATCCCGCAAAGATATGAAAAGTGCTAGAAGATCAGCTTCGGATAAAAATGAATTTTAGAATTCATCACCTGGAATTGATGTCCTATAGACAACAGCCACAGGAACCAATATATCTGTTCATCAGTAGATGCCATAGTAAGGGCAACGAATGCGATTTTCCAGAAGCTGAGTTGTCGGAGCAAATAATGGAGCTGGTGATTGTCTCAGCACCTATTGAAACATTTCAGAAAGACCTCTTCGGAAAAAGAAAGGTCACAGCATTGACATGCTGCTGGAAGATAGCAGGAAATACGAAGTCATTGTCGCTGCACAATGGCATCTACAAGCACTAGGTGCAACTGACAGTATTGGCATGATAACCAGGTCGAAAAAAGCAAGCAAGATGTGTGATAAATGTGGTTTGTCCCACTCACCATGAAGCTGTCATGCATTTCAAAGCCTGTGCAAGGCTTGTGGTGCAAAAGGACACTGGACCCTCTTACGCATGAAATCTGGCTCTAAGGATGCAACCAGAAGTCACAATAGAACACAAACAAACAGAAGAGAAGTGCAGCAACAGGGCAACAGCAGCAAAGAGAGCGCAAGAGACCTGTGTAAACACAAGCCGATGCATGTAGTCCATAGCGAAACAGACCTAAGACAAGGCTGACAATGGAGCGATTCTCAGCTAGAAGATGACCAGGCATGTCACATTGTGAACCTAACACATTGTGTTGATGAAGTCAAACAACTGTAAGCTTTTGCTACTATCAATATCAAGTACCCATTGAAAGCTAGCAAACACACACTCAAGGCTAAGATTGACACGGGAGCTAGTGCAAACATCCTACCAGTCTGAATCATGAACAATATGTACCGGGGTCGTTGGAAATTAGTCATACAACTGACAACTGCAAAGTTAACTGTATACAATGGGTCACCCAATCCTTGCAGTGGCACACTATCAATACAATGCAGCGATGACAAGTTGGCATGGAAACCACAATTAATTTACCTGGTAGACACAAGCGGACCAGCAGTGACAGGGCTACCAGCGTGTAAGGACCTCAACATTGTAACTATCGACGAGCTCACCTAGGTACCCGTTACAGCAGAAGATATCAAGGGTACCCACATTGAGTCAGTCCATGACCTACGACAAATATACCCGGACAGGTTTGATGCCATAGGAGATTTCAAAGGCGATGCCGTACAGAGAGGATGCAATTCTGTCAATTGCCCCTCCCAGAATGTGCAGCGTGCACATACAAGAAAAGCTTAAGTGCGAGTTGGATGACATGGAACGCAATGGCATCATCTGTTGTGTGCATCATCACACAGACTGGTGCAGATAAATTACATGCGTACTGAAGAAGGATGGAGCAATCAGAGTATGTCTAGATCTGAGGCGTCTAAATACTCCCTGAAGACATGCCCCCACAAGCTTCCAACACAAGTTGGATGCTAAACATGGATATTGGTCGGTACACCTAGCTAGGGAATCTCAGGAAGTCACCGCCTTCATAACTCCATTTGGAAGATATTGCTTCTAGAGACTACCCTTCGGCTTATCTGTCAGTCACGATCTGTTTCAGTAGCATATGGACAGAATTATAGAAAACGTCCCTGGATGTATATGTATTGCCGATTATATTGCGGTAATGGGCAAAACCAAAGAAGAGCTTGATCGAAATCTTCACTCATTGATGGCAGTAGCTTGTCGTGAAGGGCTCGTTTTTAACAGCAAGAAGTGCCAGGTGAATGTGAGTCAGATCAATTTCTTTGGCTCCATCTATTCAGGTTGCAGAATCCATCCTAACCCAGGCAAAGTTGAAGAGGTAAGGCATATGCGTATCCCACAAGACAGGAGATCTCCAGAGATGTCTTGGATTTTTCAACTTTTTGGCACCATAAATTCCAAATTTTTTGACAAAGCACCATCGCTGAGAGAGTTCCTAAAGAAAGGCGTACCATTTCTATGGCAGGAGGACCATCAGCATATGCTTGAGTCTCTCAAACAAACATTGTCAGCAGAAACCTGTACCCTGCAGTACTATGATCCAAGGAAGAAGACAATCCTGGAAGTCGCACCTCACAGAAAGGGCTAGGAGCATGCATCCTGCAGGATGGCAAACCAATTGTATTCGAATCCAAGTGTTTATCCTCAGCACAATCCAGTTACTCAAACATAGAGCGTGAAACATTTGCTCTGGTGTTTGGGATCACATGGTGTCACACCTACCTGTTCAGCTAGCTGTTCACTGTGGAAACTGACCACAAACTACTGGAGATGATCTGGCGCAAACCATTGACAAGCGAACCGCCTCAACTACAGCGACTCTTAGTGAAAGTACAGGGGTACGACTTCGATGTCTGCTACAAACTGGTTAAAAATGGTCACCTTGGATACGCTGAGCAGATTGCCAAACCCGAACAAGAATTAAGAAGTTCCACTGGATCTACAAGTAGGTACCCTAGACATTGAGGCGGAAGATGTGCTCAAAATCAATTTATTGCATTTTGGTCAGCATAAATGTGACCAACTAAAATCAGAAACAGCCATTGACCCACAACTGAAGGCACTGTGGAGAGTCAACATAGAAGGTTGGTCGGATGCAGTAAAGGAAGTGCCAGAAACTCTGAGATGCTTTTGGCCTTATAGAGATGCACTTGGTATCTCGAGAAGTGTCACCTTCAAGGGAAAACAAGTGATTGTGCCCAAAGCTATCCGAGAGGACAGCTTGTCACAACTTCACCAAGGCCATATGGGCATAGAGTGAATGAGACACTGTTTATTGGCCAGAGATCAATGGTGACATCGAAATGTTACTAAGGATATGTGAGGCATGCCAGAGCCACCAGGTGCAACAATGTAAAGAACCTCTACACCCTCACGAGATTCTGTCAGTCCCTTGGTCCAAAATTGCCACTGATCTATTTTCCATTAATGGAGACAACTTTATCTTAGTCACCAATTATTTCTCCAAATTTCCAATTGTCAGAGAGGTAAAAGACACTTCAAGCGTGGTTATCGCAGACATATTGAGTGCCATATTCAGGCTGTTCGGTGCACCTGCAGAAATTATTTCAGACAATGGGCCACAGTATATAGGCAGACCATTCAAGGATATGTGTCCCAAATGGCATTTAAACCATGTGACGTCCTCACCACATTACCTTAGATCTAATGATCTTGCCGAGCGAATGGTTTGCACAGTTAAATCACATCAGATGTGTAGAACAACAAAACAAGATTTTCATGTTACCATGCTACACCTCAGAGCTACATCTATGGATATGAGCTTACCATCACCAGCAGAGATCATATTTGGCAGACAAGTGTGAATGACTCTACCAAGCCAACGTCTGTCTAAATTCTCCGAGATGCGGGAGACACTGCTCAAAAAACAGGGGAGAATGAAGATAGTGCATGACCGACATGCCGGGGCAGAAGGACAAAAGGTCAGGGTCAAGTACCCCACAATGAGAACATGGTTACCCGCAGAGGTATCTAAAGTATGCAGTGAGCCTAGGTCCTACGAGGTTATAACATCGAGTGGAGCAGTGCTGAGGCGGAACCAAAGCCAATTAAGAGAAGTGTGCAATGCTCCAATTGTGCAAAGCGGACACGAAAGAGCACATGCCAACGATGAGGGTGTGACAGAACAACGGGACAATAACCAACATATTGCCAACAGGCTGAATTTTACTGGTGCCCCGACATCGGGGGTCCTGGCAGGCGCCCCAGAAAATACCTCCGGGAGAGGCCACTGGCCTCGACACCGGGAAGGCCCTGCCCTATATTACGGGCGGCGGTGAGGCCTCCTGGCAGCCTTCTGCCGCTCAGTGATGGGAACATCAGTAAAATATGTTAATCTATTTAAATTAATGAATAAATACTTACCTCGTCACGCCAGCTGTCCCGCTGCGATGTTCCAGCCGGTTGCCGGAATTCCCGCCCCTTCGGATCTCCGTTCAGAAATCTGAAGCAGAACACTGGTTGGGAGAGGGGAGCAGGTATGTTTGCAGTGCGGTGGGGGGGGCGGTGGTGGGAGCAGGGAAAACAATTGCGATTGGTGGAGGTGATGGTGGGAAGAGGTTGAAGGTAAAAGGTTATAAACTCTGTGGGGGGGGGGGGGAAGGTCGGGATCATTAGATGATTTTTTTGGGGGGAGAGGACAATGAATAAATTGTTTAGTCATGGGGGTGATGGGAGAGGGGATGAAACTTTTATTCAATTTTGCATTTTAATTTTATCTCTCCTTTAACTTTAAAAATGGTGTCGGTGCCTGCGCAGTGGTCCTGGATGGCGTTGCTGGGGACGGAGCTCCCGTCCCCTCCACATCATCGGGAATGGGCGGACTGCCCCAGCCATGTAAATATTGCGGCTCCGCGGAGAAGATCTCATGCACCACCGTTTTTGAATCTCGCCGCCGATCTCAATTGGCCCACCAGCCAGATAACCTTTACATGCCTATCATTTCTGGCACCCTCCCCACACAGGGTGACTGGATTGCCATTGCTCCTTCGCTCACACAAACAAACAATGGTGCAGAGCAGCCACCCTTTACGGAGGTCGGGTACGCAGTACCTTCCTTCATGCCTGCAGAGTTGTGCCTCCAGTAATACCATCCCCCATCCCACCACCCTTCACGCCTGCAGAGTTGTGCCTCCAGTAATACCATCCCCCCTCCCACCTCCCTTCATGCCTGCAGAGTTGTGCCTCCAGTAATACCATCCCCCCTCCCACCTCCCTTCATGCCTGCAGAGTTGTGCCTCCAGTAATAACATCCCCCCTCCCACCTCCCTTCACGCCTGCAGAGTTGTGCCTCCAGTAATAACATCCCCCCTCCCACCTCCCTTCATGCCTGCAGAGTTGCGCCTCCAGTAATACCAACCCCCCTCCCACCTCCCTTCATGCCTGCAGAGTTGTGTCCCCAGTAATGCCATCCGCCATCCCACCTCCGTACACACGTATGCGGAGTTGGGACCTGTCTCAAAAGACTTACCTGCACAGGCTCCGATGACTGCTACTTCTATTGTCCCACTGGCTTTTCTTAGTCGTGAACAGGACGGCACGTGTGACATGCCCGTTCATTGAAAAATGGGGAACTGTGGACTGAGAGGCAGCGGGATGCATCATGAGGCAAGGTAAGTAGCACTTTGAATATTTAAATTGGGGTGCTGCTGCCGTGCAGCGGGATGGGGGCTGCTCCGAGGTCCCACCGCTGCTGGTAAAATGGGGCAGGGCATTCCCGGCATCGGGGAACGTGGCGGGCTTCTCCCGAAAGTATTTTCCGGGACCCCTGCCACGACCCCCGACGTTGGGGTCTGGTAAAATTCAGCCCGGTATGTCAGATAATATGGGGTGGAATTTTATGCTCTCCCCCGTGGCAGATTTGGAGCTCTGCAAGGCTGGGACTTATGGTGACAGGGTCCTAAATCCTATGGAAGACCCGCCACTGTCCACTCTAGTGCCTGATTGGCACTAAATTCGGTGGGCCTTCCGTAGAAGAGGTGACATGGGGATCTCGGCATCGGTTTCCCGCTGCCAGCATAAATTTCCCCCCATTGTCTCTCATCTATTTCTGCTGTCTTTGTCTAGGCGTTCTTCTCCCTGTCTCTCGTTTCTGCTTCTTTCTGTCTTTTTCTTCTTTATTTCTGCCACCAACAACTAAAGACTGCATTTTATAGTTACAGGACGTTCAGGTGACATAGGTCAGTGACTGCTTGACCGCTGAAGTACAACCTCCTTATACATTGCACCTGCCATGCTGAGCAGCTGTATTCTGTGAGCCCTCCTTTGCCCACTTCTTTTACCCTCTGCAGCTCTGTCCTGTCTGCTGTGTTTGTTGTTGCTGCTGCTGTTCTCCCTGATGTGGCAGCCTCAGTGGCAATCCCAGAAACATTCCCATCTTTTTCAATACTCCTGCAGTCAGTGAAGCGACAGGGTACAGCTGCAGCCAAAAGTCAGCCATCCAACAGCTAATTAGTATTAAAGGCTTTACAAAGTCAGCCAAACCAGCCATAAAATGGGCTACAAAATGCTCAGGAGCCAAACACAATTATCTGAGCGATTACCTTAATAGAACTGGGGATTCCTTTGAATACCATGGTTTCTGCTTGCTTCCTATGTGTTTGTGCCATATTTTTTCTGGGTGGGTTTAAGAATAACAGAATCATGAGTTCTGCAGGCACCAAATTCCCAAAAGGGTCTTAATTGAAACACTGGACTCCTGTTTACATATTTTAATGAACTCAGTGTTCATTTCACGCGGCTGCCAGGAGCACCTTAACCAATAAAGCAGTCATCGGATTTCACATTTGCTTACAGCGCAGGATGGCCTCCTGTGAAATTGGCATATGGAATATCAATTTAGCGCCAGAAAATTGCAGGACATACAATCAAATTTCGACCATAATTTGTTCTGTAGCATATTAATGTCTTTAATGAAGGCATTTGTCATTCACAACTGAATATTATTCACAATTGTAGATGGCAAAATAAGTCCCTTATGTTCTATTTAAGGCAGTGGGACAGTCTTCACTTATTGCTAGGTCTCAGAACTTTTTACAGATCTCTTATCAGGTCCAGATTTCAATGGAGCTAGAGGTCACTCAGCCTGCGATACTCTGCTATGCTTTCTCTGTCCTCATGTGATTTATTAGATACTGCCGTCCTACATGCCAAGTATGGCAACTCAACATTCTGTATCAGGACATTAAGATCCCAGTTGGAAAAGTACGCTTTCTGTACTTCTACTCATCCCCAACATGTTCTTCTCAGCACAGTTGCATCTACAGAGTCCATTGATTATGCTGTTTGAAAGGTATTTTAGCATCAAAAGTTTATTATTGAAGGTAAGTCGTGGATGGTTAGGTGAACAATAGCGAATTGGAAAATGACACCTAGCTAACAACAAAACACAAAAGACCTTATTTTAAATTAGAATTAGTAAAAATAAAATGTTTATTAAGACTATATTTTGAAAAATTAGGAACATTTATTTTCAAATGTTCTGGTGTTTACTTTGGCCAAAACATGCACTAAATGTGTGCAGTGCTGATAACTCACGCCTATTTTAAAGTCCAGATTTAGCACACAATTTTGGTCCAAATTGCTGATTATTGTAATTTGAACTTGCCTGTAGGTGCTGATCAGACAACTGCAGGTGTAGCACTCAAGTGCTGATTAGACACATTTTCATGGAGCAGTATATGTGGGCTCCACTTACCCACCGCCACTGAAGCTATGGTGTGCTCTATTAGGCACACAGTGCCACGTTGCAGGATGGCTTAAGGACCAAAGGACAGGGCGTACAGGTTCTCGGAGTCCAGTGGAGGAGGAATATCCTGCACCTGCAGAGGGAGAAGATGTCACCTTCACCTCCGATCCCTTCCCTCCTGCAGCAGCTGGTGCTGTTCTACTGTGCCTGGTCTAATGTCCTCCTCCCATACCTTGTCAAGCTGCAAGGGCGATTCCTAGTGAGATGCCGATGACCAAGCACTGCCTTTCTCCTGGCGACTCCTATAAGGTGGAGTAGCACATCATTTACTGTTTTTTAGGTGAAGTCTTCAGAGAATTTCTGGAATAAATGTTTCTCAAGTGCTGGTGAAATCTTGACAAAGTGTCCCATTAAAGTCTCTCAATGTCTTTCAGTCATCTTCTTCATAGCTCCAGCAGCAATGATCATGAAATGGTGAGTTTCTCTTTAAGTACTACTTGAAATCAACCTCAGTGCTGTGTTTACTCCCAATCAGCTGGCAACTGTTAGGACAGGGTTTTATTTGAAGCTGTAGCCACCAAAATGCAGTGTAATCTCTTTAATGAATGCTAGCGTGAATTTAAAGTGGCAATCAGCTGTTTAGCAAACTTTCAGGCGGCTGTTCCTAGTTCTGGCTTCAACTCATTTACCAAGATGGCGTTTTGCGTTAAATTTGGGCTAAAGCAGCATTTCAGCTTAAGACCCCATCTTGGCCACCTCTTTATTTCATTAGTTCCTAAAGTATTCGTCAAAGAAGTATTAGCAGAGGATGGGGTAAAGCTTGTTCATATAAAGGGGTGATAGTGGGTTGGCAGTTTGTTGGGAGAGATGTAAAATGGGCTGCCAACTTGCTATCACCTATTTTACACTTTCATTCAATGTCAAGATCTGCCATGATGAGTGTCGGTTACCTTTCCCTCTTATGGCACAGGTTCAGCTTTATATGAAATATCATTTGTTTATAATAAGTGCTAGGTGATTTGGTTTTAAACAAGAGGGTCAAATTTAACACTCTCTGCCTGGTATAAATAAGATTGCAGAGTTAGAAAATGGCATCAGGGCCCTTATTGCTCCACTAACACTTCCACTCTGGCTGCTGCCACCTTGTGGTAGGACCCTGAGATGGCTGGCTGGAGTGCCTGCCTGTTTCAGCTACTTGTAATGTGCAAATTGGAGTCCAATGGCAGACATAGATGTCATATACAATGACATTATATGACATAATATAATTATATGATTATATATAATTATAATTTTAAGGTACAAATGGGCAGAGGAACTGTTTAAACAGACAGCTGGAAGAGGCTCACAAAATGAAACGTTAACTCTGCTTCTCTTTCCACAGATGCTGCCAGACCTGCTGAGTGAATCCAGCATTTCTTGTTTTTGTCACAAAATGTCTATTTGTTATTTTGCTGGGGCTGGGAGAAGCATTGCCCAACACCTGTTCCCCAGCTCCCACCTCCAGCTCCAACTGTCGGTCAGTTCAGCGTGGGAGCTGGCCAATTCCTGCCCCTCCAAAACAGGCAAGCTTCAGAATGTAAAAAAGGCCTGAGTCTCAAAATGACGCAGGCATCGCACCAGTGGGAATGGGTGAGTAATGGGCACGCTCTGGCCACTGCTTGCCCATCTTCTGCTGGTAGTTAAAATCAGCATAAGCTTTGTAAAATCTAGATTATAATCAATTCTATACATGATACCATGATGCAGCTGGAAATCCATGAACAAAGGGCCAGTGATAGGGCAACAAGATAGTAAGCACTTTTGTCCACCTCCATGCTCCAATCAATTTGGGACCATGGAATCACCCTTATTAATCATGAGATACTGTTACCAAAGACACGGTTGTCGAACATCTAAAGAATAGGAGATATGTGATGGTACTCCTATGCCAGAAGGACAAGGACAGCAATATCGAGAGAACAGTGGTGGGGATTGGGTTTGCTGCCATGGTTAGAAGCCCAATGTTTCTTAGCTCACCTACTAGGGCTGATCTTCCTTGGATCGCATAATTTTATTTTCTGAGACAAGGATGCAAACAGTTTTTGTAGGCTATGCAGTGCAAATCAGGCTCCCACTCTGTGCAAAAGTGGTGGAAGGATAAGAGTATAAAAGTGGCCATGGACAGTGGTCAAAACTAAGGTGTCTTTGGAATACTGGCATGATCCCACCCGACAATATTTGCACTGGAAACTCCACCCTTGTATTATGACCAGGTAGAAGATCTAAGCCAGGAATTCTAGAGCATGAAATAGTAATGGAGTTCCACTTCTCTTTCTTCCTCAATTCTTCATTACATAGAAACACAGAAAATAGGAGCAGGAGTAGGCCATTCTGCCCTTCAAGCCTGCTGCGGCATTCATTATGATCATGGCTGATCATCCAACTCAGTAATCCATTCCCGCTTTCGCCCCATACCCTTTGATCCCTTTAGACCCAAGAGCTATATCTAACTCCCTCTTGAAAACATACAGTGTTTTGGCCTCAACTGGTTTCTGTGGCAGCGAATTCCACAGGCTCACCACTCTCTGGGTGAAGAAATTTCTCCTCATCTCAGTCCTGAAAGGTTTACCCCGTATCCTTAGACTATGACCCCTGGTTCTGGACTCCCCTACCATCAGGAACATCCTTTCTGCATCTACCATGTCAAGTCCTGTTAGAATTTTATAGGTTTCTATGAGATCCCCCCTCACTCTTCTGAACTCCAGCGAATATAATCCTAACCGACTCAATCTCTCCTCATACGTCAGTCCCGCCATCCCATGAATCAGTCTGGTAAACCTTTGTTGCACTCCCTCTATAGCAAGAACATCCTTCCTCAGATACGGAGACCAAAACTGCACACAATATTCCAGGTGTGGCCTCACCAAGGCCCTGTATAATTGCAGCAAGACATCCCTGCTCCTGTACTCGAATCCTCTCGCTATGAAGGCCAACATACCATTTGCCTTTTTTACCGCCTGTTGCACCTGCATGCTTACATTCAACGACTGGTGTACAAGAACACCCAGTTCTCATTGCATATTCCCCTTTCTCAGTTTATAGCTGTTCAGATAATAATCTGCCTTCCTGTTTTTGCTACCAAAGTGGATAACATCACATTTATCCACATTATACTGCATCTGCCATGCATTAGCCTACTCACTCAACATGTCCAAATCACCCTGAAGCCTCTCTGCATCCTCCTCACAACTCACTTTCCCACCCAGTTTTGTGTCATTTGCAAATTTGGAGATATGACATTTAGTTCCCTCGTCTAATTCATTAATATATATTGTGAATAGCTGGGGTCCGAGCACAGATCCCTGCGGTACCCCACTAGTCACTGCCTGCCATTCGGAAAAAGACCCATTTACCCCTACTCTTTGTTTCCTGTCTGCCAACCAATTTTCTATCCATCGCAATACACTACCCCTAATCCCATGCGCTTTAATTTTACACGCTAATCTCTTATGTGGGACTTTGTTGAAAGCCTTCTGAAAGTCCAAATAAACCACATCCACTGGCTCTCCCTCATCAACTCTACTAGTTACATCCTCAAAGAATTCTAGTAGATTTGTCAAGCATGATTTCCCTTTCGTAGATCCATGCTGACTCTGTCTGATTCTACCACTGTTCTCCAAGTGCTCTGCTATAAAATCTTTGGTAATGGACTCTAGAATTTTCCCCACTACCGACGTTAGGCTGACTGGTCTATAATTCCCTGCTTTCTCTCTACCACCCTTTTTAAATAGTGGGGTTACATTAGCTACACTCCAATCTGTAGGAACTGTTCCAGAGTCTATAGAATCTTGGAAGATGACCACCAATGCATCCACTATTTCTAGAGCCACTTCCTTAAGTACTCTTGGATGCAGACCATCAGGCCCTGGGGATTTATCGGCCTTCAATCCCATCAATTTCCCCAACATCATTTCTCTACTAATACTGATTTCCTTCAGTTCCTCTCTCTCACTAAGCCCTGTGTTCCCCAACATTTCTGGTATGATATTTGTGTCCTCCTTTGTGAAGACAGAACCAAAGTATGCATTTAGTTGGTCAGCCATTTCTTTGTTCCCCATAATAAAGTCCCCTGTTTCTGACTGTAAGAAACCTACATTTGTCTTCATCAATCTTTTTCTCTTCGTATACCTATAGAAACTTTTACAGTCAGTTTTTATGTTCCCTGCAAGCTTGCTCTCGTACTCTATTTTCCCCTTATTAATCAATCCCTTGGTCCTGCTTTGCTGAATTCTAAACTGCTCCCAATCCTCAGGTCTGTTGTTTTTTCTGGCAGATTTATATGCCTCTTCCTTGGATCTAATGCTATCTCTAATTTCCCTTGTAAGCCATGGTTTGGCTACCTTCCCGTTTTACTTTTGCACCAGACAGGGATAAACAATTGTTGCAGTTCATCCATGCGCTCTTTAAATGTTTGTTATTGCCTTTCCACCGTCATCCCTTTAAGTAATGTTTCCCAATCCATCATGGCCAACTCATGCCTCATACCTTTGTAGTTTCCTTTACTAAGACTCAGGACCCTAGTCTCAGAATCAACTATGTCACTCTCCATGTTGCTGAAGAATTCTATCATATTATGGTCGCTCATTCCCAAGGGGTCTCACACCAGCAGATTGTCAATTATTCCTCTCTCATTACACAATACCCAGTCTAGGATGGCCTGATCTCTAGTTGGTTCCTCAATGTATTGGTCCAGAAAACCATCCTGTATACACTCCAAGAGTTCCTCCTCTATGGTGTTGTGACTAATTTGATTTGCCCAATCTATATGCAGATTACAGTCACCCATAATTATTGATGTTCCTTTATCGCATGCGTCTCTAATTACCTGTTTAATGCCATTCCCAACATCACCACTACAGTTTGGGTGATATTTACAATTTAAATTTGGTCATGACATCAGATACCTTTTAGTCCAGGTACTTGGTAGGCGTTTAATTCCTTGAGTTTCATCATAATACAAGGTTTGTTTGTCTGCCTATAGTACATTTCTCCATTTGTGAATGCTGATCTGAAGTATTTACTTGACATAATTACAATTTAGTTACCCTGTAAAATATTTCAACCTCACTTAAGGCATATAGCAGAGCAGAGTTTGAGATATCTTTACATTGCATCTGACCTCTGCTATGGTTGATCCATGGAGTGTTTTACCCAGACAGTGGGCGCTAGTAAAGTACTTCATTTCCTAATGCTGATGTCCCTTTTCTTGATCAGAATAATAATTACAATTCACAGGGGTATCTACTGTTTCCAGGAGTTTCCCTTGTGCTTTGTAAGGGGCAGTACTTCTGGCTGCCCCATGCAATTCAAATAATGGGCAGAGGCAAAGTCAGAGGCAGGTATTCCCTAAACCAAGAATTCCTACTCGAGTTGAGATCCAGCATTATGTGGCAGCCAGTAAGTCAATGAGTGAGTGGAGCCCATGTGGCCTAGAATCTCCACTGATTGGCTCCCTTGGCCAGGGCACCAATCAGAATGTTGGCAGAATTGCTAGGTAACTCTTGCATCAAGGGTGCTAAAGATGTGCCCAAAGTGGTGCTGTCTCCCATCTGCTCTGTGTAAATGAGATATAGTCCTCCTACTACAAGAAAGAAAGTCTTGCATTTATATAGTGCCTTTTATGACCACTGGATGTTTGAAAGCACTTTACAGCCAATCACTGTTGTAATGCAGGAAGACAAAGAGGATAATTCCAAAGGAATTTTGTCATCCTAACTGGAAGCTTTAGTCGAAGGGAGAATGTGTTAGAGGTAGGGCTACAACACTGTGGCCCTGATTGTCTAACTGGCAATCTCTTTGAGACCGACTCCCTGCTAGAGAGTGAATTTACCCAACCAAATACTGCAGATGCTAGAAGTCTAAAACACAAGGGGAAAATGCTGGAAATACTTAGCAAGTCAGGCAGCATCAGTAAAGGAAGGAAAAATCTTAACGTTTCAGGTCTAATCTACAAACAAAATTTAACCTGAGATAGTACTCTTTTCTTATACAACAAGTAATTAAGTCTTGATGATTTTGTTTATTTCACCTGTCATGTGTCAGTAAGTAAATAGTAGTTATAATTATCTGAGTTAACAAATTATATATTACAGTTTAAAACAGTGACAAATACTGGCTGAGGTATGCAACTGCTTAATGATTGAATTTGTATAATCTGCTCTGTCAAAGTGGTGTTCAGAATTGTTAACATTTTCCTGAGTGCAGCTCGTATTTTTCCAACAATGTGTTCCTCTTCCTGCCTAAACAATACCATAACAAGGCTGATAATAAAATTCACACCCTTAGCTGGTGTGAAGAAAAGCAAGAAAAACAAATTTTCAATCTTTCCAAAAATCAAGCATAGCTCACTTTGAATCTCCTCTCTTCATCACCCCCCAACCCCCCCACCCCCCGCCCCTACTGATCCCTCTACTCTTGGTAATACTAATAAATTCACTGGTCCCTAAGCACCACAGTGATTTGCTCTTATTGTTCCTAAATTATTTGGGATTCAATGTAACTACTGTATTGCGGCTCTGCAGATTAAATTGAAAGAAATGAAAAAGAATCTAAAGGGAACACATTGTAACAACAATTGGGTTTTACTGGCAAGGGAATACCTTGGGGGATGCACCATAATTTCTCCTTACCCCTTCATATAAATATAAACAAAGTCTATTTTCTAAGTGTGATGACCTGTTCAATTGTTTGTTTAATACTGTGAAGTATCTCTTGCCATCTTCACCAAATAAAAAGTTATTTCAGCTAGTTCAATAAAGTGTAGCAAATAAAGTGGGTAATTAAGTCCTGACAATTTTGCTTATTTCACGTTATGTCCCAATAAATAGGTAGCAGATATATTAATCTGAGCCAACAAATGATGTATTACAGTCTAATATAAATGACAAATACAGACTGCTTAATGACTTTATGTGCATAATCAGGACCATTGAATTCTCATTTGCATTTAGACAGAACAATGTGTACAATAGAAGAGATTTATGTGCCTCAATATTATTCATGTAATCCTGTCAGTCAGAATGAATCAAAACCAGGTTTCTAGTCTTACAATTCGTTCCTTTTTTCTGTTAGTGGAAAGGGGATGAGTAGAAAAAACAATCCAGTAATGAATTGTTCCAATCATTTCAATGTATGTATTGGACTTGTATTTAAATATCAATAAATTAGTTCCTGTTTGCAAACAATTGATATCTCCTCTGTATTACTTGCTACTAATATAATCCCCTAAGCATTGTTTGCAATTGTTTTCTTTAATCTTAATTGTACATTAAACTGCAGGTTCTATTCTTGGTGTATTTCACAGCATCTGTTTCGTTCAGTATTTCCTGGTGTAATTCAATATCTAGTCATTATTAAAATTAGATGGGTAAAGTTCAAACAATTGGTATGCAAACATAGGTGCTAAATCTCAGAGAATTTGGAACAGTAAAAACAATTTTACTTATTTTATACTTACTGTAGTGCTCATTAGTGCAGAAAATTGCATTTTGTGCATTTCTAAGCTATGGTGCATACGTAAAATATATTGGGCTCCATAATTTCTGGAATTGGGGAGGTCATAAATTGGCAATTACATCTTTTCAGAGCCAGGAATTTCTGATGGGGTTGATATGCCTGCCTGCCCCAAGCCCAAACTGGGATATTACCAGTGGCAGACGGACACGTCACCAGCTGAGAGAGTTGCCCAGTAAACCTGGTGGCCTCCTTCTCTGTGCCCAACAGAGGCTCCCCCCCTCCACGGCACAAGCTGGCCCCACTGAAACACCTCCCTGTTCTCTCTCGACAGAACACCCCCCCACCCCCCACACCGCCTTAGGCTGATGTCCATGCTGCTCCTCTCACTGGCTGCAGTCCCAGCAGTGGCCACCACTCCTGGTGACGCTGCTGGGACTGAGGAGCTGCTGGCCCTCCGACTGGCTGGCAGCTCTTGTAGGTGGGACTTCCTGTCTCAGAGGAATGGAAGTCCCGCCCGAGGCCAGTTAAGGGCCTGTACCATGGAAAATTACAGTGTGGCTTCCAGGCCCAGCAGAGGTAGGCTTTCCCAAACTTTTTGGCCAGTGGACGGGTCCTCTGCCCCGATGTAAATTCCCAGTCATAAAGTCTGGAATCATACTGTGTGCTTTGTAGTGTTGCAATCGGAAAAGGACTAATGGTAGTTGTCCCAGATGGTGATAGAGAGCCTGATGATGAAATAAAAACAAGAAATGCTGGAAATACTCAGCATGTCTGGCAGCATCTGTGGAGAGAGAAGCAGAGTTAACGTTTCAGGTCAGTGACCCTTCATCAGAACTGACAAATATTAGAAATGTAAAAGGTTTTAAGCAAATAAAGCAGGGATGGGGCAAGAGATAACAAAAGAGAAGGTGTTGTTAGGACAAGGTCAGAGAAGGTCATGGAACAAAGGCAAATGATAGTTTAATGGTGTGGTGAAAGCCAAAGCGTTAGTACAGAAAGGGTGTGAGTTGACATTAAAATGAACGGCCCTGGCCCCAAGCAAAAACAAGAAAAAAAAGTGGGTAGGCACAGTAGAAACAAACTAAACAAACTAAAATAAAATAAACAAATAAAAAAGAAAAAATAACTAAAAATAAAAAGGGGGGCCCTTCGTGCTCTGAAATGATTGAACTCAATGTTCAGTCCGGCAGGCTGTAGCGAGCCTAATAGGTAAATGAGGCGCTGTTTCTTGAACTTGCATTGATGTTTGCTGGGACACTGCAGCAATCCCAGGACAAAGATGTGAGGATGAGAGCGGGTGGCGGGGGGGTTGTTGAAATGGCAAGCAACTGGAAGCTCGGGGTCATGCTTACGGACTGAGCGGAGGTGTTCCTCAAAGTGGTCACCCAATCTACGTTTGGTCTCCCCAATGTAGAGGAGACCACATTGTGAGCAGCGAATACAGTATACTACATTGAAAGAAGTACAAGTAAATCACTGCTTCACCTGAAAGGAGTGTTTGGGGCCTGGGATAGTGAGGAGAGAGGAGGTAAATGGACAGGTATTACACCTCCTGCAATTGCAGGGGAAGGTGCCGTGGGAAGGGGATGATGTGGTGGGGTAATGGAGGAGTGGACAAGGGTGTCATGGAGGGAATGCTGACAGGGGAAGGGAGGGGAAGATGTGTTTGGTAGTGGCATCATGCTGGATATGGCGGAGATGATCCTTTGGATGTGGAGGCTGGTGGGGTGGAAAGTGAGGACAAGGGGAACCCTGTCGCGGTTCTGGGAGGGAGGGGAAGGGGTGAGGGTAGAGGTGCGGTAAATGGGCCGGACATGGTTGTGGGCTCTATCAACCATAGTTGGGAGGAACCCTCAGTTGAGGAAAAAGGAAGACACATCAGAAGCGCTGTCGTGGAAGGTTGCATTATCAGAGCAGATGCGTCGGAGACGAAGAAACTGTGAGAATGGAATGGAGTCCTTACAGGAAACAGGGTGTGAAGAAGTGTAGTCGAGGTAGCTGTGGGAGTCGGTGGGCTTATAATGAATATTAGTAGACAACCTATCCCCTAAGACGGAGAAAGAGAAGTCAAGGAAGGGAAGGGAAGTGTCGGAGATGGACCATGTGAAGGTGAGAGAAGGGTGGAAATTAGAAGCAAAGTTGATAATGTTTTCTAGTTCTGGGCGGGAACAGGAAATGGCACCGATACAGTCATCAGTGTACCGGAAAAAGACTTGGGGGAAGGGCCTGAGTAGGACTGGAACAAGGAATGTTTGACATATCCCACAAAAAGACAGGCATGACTAGCACCCATGCGGGTACCCATAGCAACACCTTCTACGAGAAGGAAGTGAGTGGAGCTGAAGGAGAAGTTGTTCAATGTGATGATGACACTGTTGATGGTGTAGACTCAGCCAATGAAGAACAGGAAGCCAGTGCAATGACAATGGTCACTAGACAGTGCAAGAGATAAACTTATCCTTGACACTGCCACAGACGAATAGAGTACTATTTTTTGGGAGTGTCATTCTGTCAAAGGTCTGCCTCCTCTCACCAACCTCCCTATGATCTAAGTGAAATTTTTGCTCCTCACAGCAGGCCGTCAGATCCTAATCCTGAGCCTCAACATCCATGCTTCACTTGTTCCCCATTGTCATCTAAGAGAATCAAACAACAAACAGTCTGACATCAAGTATTTCAGTGATTACAAAAAACATTGGCTTAGAAATTGGATAGTGCATGAATTGGGGCTCGATTGATGCTGTTGCACATGCTGCAAGTGCCTAATGTTCCTCTGGCCTGCCTCATTAGGATAGCATGGGCAGGCGGCGCAATTTGCAGCCCCAGAGGCTGCTCATTGGTTATGGAGGGTGAGGGGAGGTGCAACGGAAGCAAGATTGATTGGCTAGCCTTTCAGGTGTGTCCAGTGAGGGGGAGATGGGGTGAGCTGTGGGTTGGGGGGTAGTTGATGTGGGGGTGGCCTGCAATTGCTTTTTAATGTTTTAATGTGGTTAAAGTAGTTTTAACGTGGAATGTGGTGTAGCACTTCTGCTCCTTCTGGCTGCACAATAAGGCAGGTAAGAAATATTGAACTTAACTTTAGGACCTCTGGCTTGTCTACTGAGCAGCTGAAGAAATTGGCTGCTGTAGGTTCAGGGCTCCAGGGTGGGCCAGATCCTGCATATCACGCATCCCATAAGCTAAGCATCCACAACATGTGGAGGATAAACACCAGCATGGATCAGTTGGGTAGAATGACCGCATTCTGTGCTGTAAATTCTTTTAATATAATTATAAATGAATAAATCACCTAAGAATGTATTCATGTTAAATTTATGCGTAGGCTGCAGGTGGATGTAAAGATCAAGTGAAGTGGAAATTAGTGGGGAAAGGTTTCATGATGAGTTGAAGTAGTTAGTCGTTGTTTGGAGGGATCAAGGGGTATTGGAGTAAGGAATAATTTGGGTGGTGGGAAGTCTAGAAGGCAGAGGCAGCAGGTGAAAAAATGGGAGTGACAGTGAGGGGAAGAAAGGTAGCTTGGTGAGGAAAAGAAGTGGGAGGCACTGGATGAAGGAAAAGAAGGAGTGGTGTGGATGGAAGAAAAGGAGTAATCGGAAATGGGCAAGAATGGCAGGGTTTGACAAGGAGGATATGGAGCAGGACTGTGTCGTGTGGTGCTAATCCTTGGTGCAATGCATTAGAGGTGATGGAAAGAAGGGGAGCAATGGGGGAGCCAGTGAGACAACCAATTGGACCTGGTAGTTAACCTGGAAAATGTGGAGCAGGCAGGCAGGAGAAGTGAGCAGCTACAAGTGGCTGCAAATGGGAGGTAAAAAGTTACAAAGAGAATCTTCAAAAATGATTATTGCTGAAAATAGAGACATGTTGTCAAAGCTTTTCATCTTGCACCCATTGGTCAAGGCTTTGCCCCGAGGAATGAACCAGTGAATGGCTGTCAGTAGGGCTTGCAATGTGGCGCATTTGTGTGTACTGGAACCTACATATACTAATACACAGGGCCCTGTTCTTTGCAGACAGAAAGAACATGTACACACATTGCGCCTGTTTCAGCTAAACAGAATAAGTGACAGCCATTCGCTGGTTCATTCCTCGGGGCAAAGCCTTGACCAATCAGAGTCAAATTGCCTGGTTTAAATTTCAAATAAAGCTTGGCAGTTAACTGCCAGTCACCGTAAATTGGTGCATTCTTCATGGCAATGCCTCTACCAATCAGAGTTCACTTGCCAACCAATCTGCACTCTCTTCTCATGCAGTATAAATTGTTGTTTTCCCTTACATTGATTATTCTTGTGTATTGTCTTGACGAGTGCAAGACAAACAGCTTTGACAACATGTCTCTATTTTCAGCAATTTTCAAGTTCTGTACTATCAAACGAAAAATGATTATCTTCAGGTCGGCACTTGAATGGCCTTTTTTGGAATATTAAGTGGACATTTTGAAAGCATGGCCTAGTCTAAGGACAAAAGTATTGCTTTCCTTTCAAACTTCAGTTTTAAGTCTGGCTTCTGAGGCTGAAGTTTTGGTTTCACCAAAACCCGTTTTACTGTTTGTTTAGCAAGGACTACCCGATCTATGAAGACATTGTCTTGCAGGGATCTCTGGGGCTCAGTGGGAAGAATGCCAACTCCATTGACAGGCCTGAAAGTAAAGAAAGAATTGCACATTTATAGCACTTTTCATGTCTTGAGCATGTCCCAAATCACTTTACTGTCAATAAAATATTTTTGAAATGAAGTCACAGTTGTAATATAGAAAATGGATAGCCAATTTTCACACAGTAACCTGCCACAAACAGCAATGTGGTAATGACCAGATAATCTGTTTTGGTGATGTTGGTTATGGGATAAATATTGACCAGGACATGGGGGAGACCAACCCTGCTCTTCAAAATAATTTAACAGGATCTTTTAAGTCCACCTGAGAGGGCAAAAAGGCCTCGATTTAACGTCTCATCTGAAAGATACCTCGCATAGTGCAGCACTCCTTTAGTATGACACTGGAGTGTCAGTCTGGATTTTGTACGCAAGTCTCTGGAGTGGGACCTGAATCCACAACAATCTGACTCAGGGGCAAAAGTGCCACCCACTGAGTGAAGGCTAACATCTTAAGATCCCAGAAATTAGCTTGATCTCTGCAACACTGTGGAGCTGCCTGGTTCAAGTATCAGATTCCAAAATCTGCTTCAGTTCCAATCTTCAATTGATAAGCATTTCAGTTTAGGCCCATAGATATTTAAATGGATTATTTCCTATTATAGGATAGTAAGAACAATTATAGAATCATAACCTATCGAACATACTATTACTTTATAATTTGTTGAATGCAATCACTATATAACTTTATTTGTGAACAGTGCTTCTGAATGAACACTGAAAAAGTGTTCTCTATAGACTTAGTAGTATAAATGTGACATCAGTGCAATTTGTAAATAGTATTTGATAACAGTATGTTATGGTCAGGTGAGGAGGGGTCGAAAGGCTCCCATCTTGTCCTTCTCCTTGTTTGACTGCAATAGGGTTTATAACAGCATTGTCCAACATACAGCCCATGGGCCAGAACCTGGCTCCCTGAAGGTTTCCATCCAGTCCGCCAATCTGCCTGTGGCTCAGCTCTGATTAACGACTCCCATGTATGTCAGGTGGAGGGATAGGCGGGACCTGTGTCTGACTGGCAGGGGGACCCCTGTCTGTGCTTGGTCGCTCTCTGTGACTGACAGGGGCTGCACAGGCAGCGTTAGCTCTGATTGGTGGAATGCAGCGCAGGTGCCCTGGGATCGGCCACCTCTGCTGCTTTCGCGCGATTCAGTAAATATCCTGTATCCTGCGCACAGGGTAGGTTCTCGCCTCCACTCGCCCCAACTTAATTAATACAGGCATGGTCTAAGTAGCCGGTTGTGGGAATGGCTACTGTGGCGAACACTGAGCGGGGAGTGGGGAACACGGAGCGGGCAATGGGGAACACTGAACGAGGATTGGGGAACACTGAGCGGGGAGTGGGGAACACTGAGTGGGCAGCGGGGAACACTGAACGAGGATTGGGGAACACTGAGTGGGGAGTGGGGGACACAGTGGGGAACATTAACTGTGATAGAGTCATTTACTTATGGCACAGAAGGAGGCCATTTGGCTCATCAAGTCTATACCTGCTCTCCATGAAGCTATACAGTCTGTCCCACTCCCTGGCTCGATCTCGGTAGCCCTGTAAGACTATTTCTCTCAGGTGGCCATCTAAGTTCCTCTTGATCTCATTGATTGTCTCTACTTCCACCACCCCTGTGGGCAATGTGTTCCAGGTCATTACCACCTGCTGTGTAATAAAGCGCTTCCTCACATCCCCCCTGCATCTTTTGCCCAAAACCGTCAATCTGTGTCCCCTAGTCCTAGAGATGGGAGAGGGAGAGGTGGAGAAAGAGAGACAGAGACACACACACACACTGAGCGCGAGGAGAGGGGGGGGAGAGAGATCAAGGTCATTCCTGACAGATGGATATGTATCCAGTATACTCTGTATCGCTACATCAAATGTGCCGGCAGAGACTGACTATTTTTCAAGCAAAAACAATGCCAGATGTGTCACTAAATCAGTTTTCAATAAAGTGATGAGAAAATAAGTCAATAAATTAGTCTTCTCATTTAAAGCTTCTTCACAAAAATGCACATTTGTTGTTGTTTTTATTAGTAAGATACATTTTTAATGCCTTTATCTTTCGAAATTTGCTCACCGGCCCCCCAGGCTGAACAGAAGTCACAATGCGGCCCTCTGCTGGAAAAATTTGGACAACCCTGGTTTACAACTGTTAAACAGTGAATGTAAACAATTCAGTGAGTGTTTATCCCTTTTATGTGCTATGATCATAAAAGAACCAACTGGACAGGTTTTCTTGAGTTTAAACAAGAAAAAGATTAGTTTATTATACTTAAAATCAAAACGTGATCTAAATAAAAATAATAAACTGCGCTCCAACTTTCACGCACACACACACACACACACACATGAAAATTACACACACAGACAGACACATGAGAATCACACACACACACAAGTAGGTTACAGTGATGATAAATATATTGGTTGGATTAGAGTCCAGAACAAATAAAATAATATACTGGCTGTGGAGTCTGGTAATTCAGTTGTCTTCTGGTGGAATTCATGGTCCTGAAGTTCCTGGCTGGTAGAAGTGGCCCCCTTGGTTCAGGGTTTTCTTGGAGACAGTGATGTAGATTGCTTTCTCCCCAGAGTCTCTGTCAGTATCAATGATAGACTTGGACAACCCACAGACAGGGTTTGAAACTTACAGTATTGCCTGGAGAAAGAGAGAGAGAGAGAAAATGCCCACTGAAGTCCTGCACTGATTAGTACTTCATGCTTTGTTACATAAATGCTTCCATTTTCTGTTAATTTTTTTGAGGACTTGTATTTAAAACTGAAAAGATTCCATCGGTATGTTATTTTCACAAAGTTCATGAAAGGACACTTGGGATGTTGTTTGAAAACAACCTTTGCTGGAAATCATATGCTTTAAGCTCAGTGAATAACAGCAAACTTGGTAACCTGGGGAAGATGTTTACAGAGAAGCCCATGTCAAAGTTTATGGAGGTCAGGAGGTTGACTTTCTGGTTGGGGTTTGGATTGTTTTCTGTTCAGTTGGGGGTGTGAACTGTTTTGAAGACAGTCGGTGTTTTGCCTGGCAAGGAAAAGAAACTCCTGTTCATTTTGCCTACACCTCCTTAAGAAACCCTGAGAGGGCCAATGTATCAGCTCCTCTTTCCTCCTGTCTTTGGAAAAACCCTGCGATTCAAGTGGATATTGGCTGAAACTCCTGGTGCCACATATCCTGGAAAGTCTACCAGATGATTTTCTGACATCCCAACAATGAATTGCTTCTGAAAATATCCCAGTGACCCATCTCCATATACCCAGATGCCAGACCAAAAGGGACAACTGACTTCCTTCCATATCATCTCTTTTTTCATCAAGAATTAGCAAGTATTCAGCCAGAATATTATTCTTTTGTCTTGTTTTTTGTAACAGACCTCTGCAGAGAACAATTTTGTATTTCTTCAATGTATGTGTGTGTGTGTGTGTGTGGGGGGAGGGGGGGGGGTGGTGAATGTAAAAAGGGAACTTTCATTTTCAATCTGTGTGTTAATGCTTTGCTTCATTACTGACAGGTGTATTTTAGTCTGGGATAAAGAGTAGAGTATACGATTGACTGCATTGATAACTGGGTAAATATGGTGTGACCTGTGGAGAAGTGGAACTAGAAAAGACAGTGCACCCTTCCCACCTCGGTCGTAACAGCTTGTCTCCTATGTGTAACAGAAACACGAAGTTTTCACACAGACCGGGGAAACTGTCACATGATTCTCTTGGTGTATTATCTTTTTCACTTTAATGAGATCCAAATCTAAGAATCTCAATCTTTCTCAGGTCTTATTGTTTCCATGTTTACCCTCTAGAGGTTCGTCTCCACTAATGTGAATGCTCCAAGATGCCTTTGAATGTCTTGCTAATAAGGGCACTACCAGATAATTCACTCAATTGTTCCGGATGAGACTTTGTTCAGACAGGCATCTCCACTTGATGCCTTGGAATGTGAAGTATTTGAATCAAATTGCAGTGGTCATCTTAGCTGCTGTCTTTTTAAAAGTTGAATTTAGGATTTCAGCTTTCCTTTTTAGAAGTATCATGTAGGTTTCTAAGCGATGAATTAAAATCATCATTCAGCATAGCATGTTTTCATGACACTGCCACACCATGCAGAATGAAATGTGATGACAGGTGCATTTCATTAGAAGGCCATTGGTGAAAAAAGAAAACTATACACATACATTCATTCTCAAATACTCATTTCTCAAGCTCACTGCTGTAACTAGGCACTGATTACTACTCAAAGCTTTCACAAAGACTGGGGAGACTATATCATGATTCTCACTGTGTATTCTCTTTTTCATTTTAATGAGATCCAAGTCTCTCAGGTCTTATTGTTTCAACGTTTACCCCTTGGAAGTTCGTCTCCACTAGTGTGAATCCTTTAAGATGGCTTTGAATGTTTTGCTAATGAGGATGATACCAGATAATTCACTCAACTGCCCAAGCCATTGTTCTGGATGATGCTTTGTTCAGACATGCGTCTCTACTCGATACCTTGGAATGTGAGGTATTTGGATGCAAATTGCAGTGGCCATCTTAGCTGCTGTCTTTTTAAAAGTTAAATTTAAGATTCCAGCTTTCCTTTTAAACGTTTAATGTAGGTTTCCAACCGATAAATTAAAATTGTCATTCAGCATAGCATGTTTTCATGCCAAGTAATACATAGAAGTTATAACATGGAAACAGGCTATACAACCCAACCAGTCCGTGTTGGAATTTGCCTTGCACATGAGTAAATAGTTATTAAAATCACATTTAACTACCCTGTTCCCATATCCCTTCAACCTTTTTTCTTTCATCCACCTATGCAAACTAATCTTGAATGTTGACATTGTTTCTGCTCTCTTACCCGTCCTGGAAGTGAATCTCACAGCCTCACAATTCACTACGCAAAATAAATTCTCTTGCCCTCTGTTCTACATTTCTTACATTTATTTTGTATCTATGGCCTTCATTCTTGACCGCTCAACTGCTGGAAACAGTCTTCTTCTATATACCCTGGCCCGTTCTTTCATAATTTTAAGCACATCTATTGTATCGCCCCAAAATCTGTGTTGATCTAACAAAAAATACCAATTTTCAAGTCTTTTTGCGCATTTATATTTAATCACACCAGGTAGCATCTTTGTGAATTGACATTGTAGCTTCATTATCCTTCCTCTTGTGTTTTGCTCAATACTGCAGACAGCACTCTAAATCAGGTCTTGGTAAGCTATGACATAGGTTCATCATAACATCTTGGATTTTATGTTTTATACCTCTTGAAATAAAGCCTTGAATTCCATTAGCTATTTTTATAACCTTATCAGCCTGAGGTGCTGTCATTAACGTCCTATGAGCCTATTGGTGCAAATCCATCTGTTCTACCACAGAACCAAGCCTGCTTCCATTCAGAGTAAAATTACTGTTTTTTTTTAATGAAAGTGTATCACTTCACATGCACTACCATTGGATTCCAACTGCCATTATTTAGCCTATTCAGTCATCTTATTAATGTGCCTTTGTATCTTTGGTTTCCTAAAGATTTAACCACATCCTTCATTTTGGTATCAGCTGCAAATTTTTACACCACTCCCTCTAGACCTATATTACAAATGGAACATTCAACATATTTAGGGATTTTGGGCAGCACAAAACTGCTGCAAATCTGAAGAAAGTAAGAGTTGGATTACACACCATATTCTGCTTTGTGTAAACTCAATTTACTAGCATACTTGTTGCAATCTAATTGCATTGACTACCAAAGACGTAAGACTTGCTTTATGTAATCGACCTAGCCTGGAACCTTTTTGACATGAGTGACTTCTGGTGTGTGCTAAAACTTAGAAATTTACTTTGTTTTGTAAGTGGATGTTTCAAGCAGCAGCATGTTGAGACCAACACTAACGGTTCTGTTACACAAGAGCAGAGTTGTTTCACAAGGCATTTTAACAGTAGTCTACTCTGACAGTGCAGGAAATGTATAGTTATGCTGGATGTATCACCTTCAGTATGTTGTGCTCAGTTCTTATTGATTTATAATGCCATATGCAGTATGTAAAGGGATGAGATACTACCTGGTACTGAAAGTTTGTTTAAACAATAACAATTCTGCCATGAAGGTGTACAGATTTTCTATGCAAGTATGCTCTGATGTGGGTTGTTGTTCAATATCCTTCAGCATTTTTTCCAAATACAGCATATCGGGGAAAAGGTATTTGAAATGTCCAAATGTAGTACAAAATTAGAATTGATGTCCTATTTGATGCAACACCATTATCTGAGGTGATTTGAATTAGCTGTGCTGTGTCATTGCCTGCTTACAAAGATTACAGGTATTTATTTTGTAGTTCTGTCCAAACTCTTATTTACTTGGACCTATTTCGCATTTATTTCATTTACAGATTTTAAAGAGGTGTGGTGGTAGATTTCCTCTTGTTATCTATTAGTGACATTGTAAATGTCCTTCCTCTGATTGCTATTCACAGCAGAATTGCAAAATCTTTTTTTAAACATCAGATGAAAATCTTCCTTTGTTATTTGTTGATTTATTGAGACCGATTTTAAAAAGAGTTATCTTAGACCTATTTTGGAATCAAAGAAAACTATATGATCATCTAGCTTTAATCTTGTTTGTCCATGTGGATCACAGAGGCACAAAATTTAGTTGTTTTGTGCCTCATACGCTCCACTTCTGCAACAGTGAGGTCCTGACATCAAACTGCACAACCACCTTTGCTGACCTCAAGAAGATGGTGCTGTCTCAAACAGGAAAAACAATCTATTGCATCTTTCAGAAAAGTATCTTTTACAAGAGCATTGCAGTAAATCATAGTTTTTCAAGTGGGAGTCCCTACACCTTAGAGGGCTGATGAAACGATTCCACTGGGTCCTCAAGGTCATTTGATTTTTACCTCTGCTGCCAGCACATTCTCTCAAGAATTCTGAATTATAGATTTTTTCTGTACTTCTCTGTAATTGTTGAGTTGCTGGCACATACATAATTTATATATATAAAAACATTCTCTACATTATAGCACATTTGGGATTGCTGTCTTTTGAAAGCTAAGACAGAAGGTCCAGAGTGGGCCAAATATTGCAGGGAGCCCCATAACAAGGAAAAGTTTGAAAAATACAGAACATTTTGAAAACCAATAAACTAAACAGAACATTGAAGTTTATGAGTTGTATAACATCCATTAGCTTAAGTTTTCTGCACTCCCACTGCCCTCTGTATCTAATATATGAATAAGAATTCATATCATTTAATTTACAAGTTTGGTATTCTCTTAAACTACAGACAAGTTGCTTTTTTATTGGATTTAATTCCTTTTCTTAAATGATGAACCTCTAATTAACGCATTCCGAAATTAGTAAAGCATTGCCAATTGCCTTTAAGCGTTAATGGCAGAAGTAGGAACTCTATCACAGTTTATTCCTATCAGAAAATTCAGTTGGTGAAAGTTCAAGGCTATTTGGTTAAGCTTTGAAATAAAGGACATTTTTGGTTGGTTGAAAATTCAGTTTAATTTAACCTCTGAAGCTGAAACTTGAGACTTTAAGACCAAAATTTGGTTACGTGGCACTCTCTTTTTCAATATTACAGGCGCCTTGCCTCCAAATTGGCATCTCTGGTGTACATGCACATCCCTGGTTCTGACTGTGCCAGATGACATTTTGATAAGGATGTTTGTGTGTGCGCAGGGAGTACAGGGAGTATCTGCTGGAACTATGCAGAGTAGCTAGATTGTGACATCGATCAGCATGTAAAGCTGATTTGATGCCAGTGCTACAATTTTGGTGCTCAACGGTCCAGCTAAAACCCTTTCTTAAACACAAACACAGCTGAATACATGTTCAGCAGCAGGGAGAACACCACAACCAGCGCTATTTTCAGGTTAGTTGCTGCTTGATTTCTGTTGCTCCAATGTGGAAGTGTTTGGTAGTTTCCAGATTTCTTTAAAGTTGCTATAATCTTCAGTTGCTGCAGGAGAAGCTTCACATGGCAGAGCAGCAGAAAGGAACAGATGGATTGGGCGCGGAGCTCCTCGGATAGCGAGAGACAGGAGCAGCTAAATGAGTTGAAGGCGGAGTTTGAATGACAGATGGTGGAGGAGTTTAGACATTTGCAGACCCTGATACAGCTCATCTCTGCAGTGCGGCATGTGTTGAAAGACATTGTCCTAACTTCAAGGATTCTGCACAAACCACTTGCTCCCAGACATGGTTGCAGTAGTTTTCATTTCCCTTGGTCTGTAGCATAACAGGGAGAATTAGCAGAGGGGACACAGAGCAGGACAAGCTGCTGGAAGGAGATGAGGAGGAGGTGGAGCAGGGGTCTCAGCAGGAGGCCATATGCATTCAGGGTGTTCAGGGAGCTATTCTTCTACCTAAACCTCAGTGAGGGACAGTGTGTCAGATGTCTTCATTTCAATAAGGAGATCCTCACTGAAATCTGCCACTAATTGCAGCCACAACTACAGTCTCAGAGCAGGGCGAGGACCGCATTGCAATTGGATATGAAGGTGACCATGGCTGTGAACTCCTATGTGTCTGTCTTATTCCAGGCTTGAGCAGGCAATATTTGCAATATTTCCCAGCTCACCAGCCAATGTTGCATACGAGAGGTCACTGATGTTCTGTATTCCAGGAGGGCTGAATACATTTCATTCTCTCTTGCCAGACTCAATCAGACAAAGCCAACCTGTGGCTTTGTGAGGATTGCAGGCTTCCCCATGGTGTCGGGTGCCATTGACTATGTTGCTTGGTAGGCACCGTTTATTAACTTGGAGATGTACCACAACCGAAAGGGACTCCATTCCCTCAATGTTTAGCTGATATGCGCTCATACACAGATCCTTATGCATTATGCAGATCAGTGCCCAGTATCTCAACAGCAGTCATGATGCCTTCATTCTGCGGCAGTCCATTGTTTCATCTGCATTTTAGCCACCACAACAAACCAAAGGGTGATTACTGGGTGATGAGGGCGATCTGCTGACCACATAGCTCATGACTCTAGTGCACAATCCCCAGGCACACATAAGTAGCATACATATAATGAAAGCCATGCTGCCACACAAAATGTGATCAAACAGATCTTTGGGGTGCTGAAATAATGCTTCTTCTGCCTAGACTGCTTTGAAGGAGCATGCAGTTCTTGGCCAAGATTCATCGTGCTCTGCTGCATGCTGCACAAGCTTGTCATCATGAGGGCACAGCCCTTACTACCAGCCAAATGGCAACCAGCTGAGGAGCAGGAGGAGGAGGAGGAGGAGGAAATGGGGAGCAACCTAGACAGCCCCTTTCTGGCGAGGCTGTCTGAGATCCACTCAGCTGTCTGTGGGACCAGTGGATGCAACCCCAATTCCCTATTCGCTGATTGTCCCATACTTTACCTTCTCTCTGTTACTGACCATCACACCATCCTCCTGGTCACAATGCAAAAATAAAAGCCAGCACAAAACAAACATTCCAATCCAAATTTATAAATAAAACATTGCAATATTGCATACTAAAGTCAACTAATCAGCCTTATGCATTCTCTTAGTGTCTGTCTTGCTATGCCTTTGCTTGTCCGAGTGCTCCCATGGAGTTCTACCCCAGTGGTTACATCATGGCTGGTGGAAGGCTGCTGACTTTCAGTAGAGGAGACTGCAGATGGCCTTGCAGGATGACCTCGCAGTTTGGGCTCTATAAGGCCATGTTGTACCAGCTTGGCATGAGTAGCAGCAGTCTGGGCTGGCTGGCTGACAGGCAACAGCAAGGGCACTGGTAGAGAGGCAGTGGTGGGTGGATTAAATGCTGTCATCCTGAGAGAGGACAGCAGGTTTGTGCTCCATGCACTGCCACTTCCACGGGGTGGTGCCTCAGCAATCCCAGCAATGTGCTGGAGGATAGATTGCTGGACTGCTGTGACACCCTGCAAGCCCCTCTGAATACCAGTATCTGCAGCTATGACGGCAGCAGTTGAGCTTGTGTGGTAGCAAGCTGAGGTTTCATGACTTCAGTCTGAACTTCCATTGCAGCACTATTGGTGTCTTCTGCTTGTGCTGCAATGGAAGCTGAGACATCGACCATCAGACGCTGCATCAAGGCTGGGTCCACAAGTGTCCTCATCGAGTTGGCCACCACTTCCACGCTGGAGAGGATGGAATGTAAGCTCTGAGAAGTTGGTGCTGGGTTTCTCCAAGCTCCTTGGCATTACATGTAGGCTTTCTGGCAGGACGACCAATGCACTAAGCATTTCAGTGTACATACCCATCAGCTTTCTTCTGTAAGGTGCCCCATCAAAGTCCTCATCTCAGTCCTCTGCAACGGAACTCATGTGTGACCTCATCCCCTGGCGAGCTGGCACAGAGCTACACTTGTCCCCTGTCCTGTCTGCAGGCCACTCGAGTTATACTTTTAAAGTAGAATATTTTAAAGAAATTATGTGGATTATGCTCAAGAATAGTTATACCTTGTAAGTGTATCAGTGCATTATATTAGGATTAGGTTGTGTACCTTGTGTCTGGAAAAATGTGAAATGTATATTCGTATGCTGTACTGGAAAGATGGTGAAAGACAATGTGTCTGCTGTAGCAATAATAGCAGAAGTGGCTTTTGAGATTAAAAATAAGATGTCTATGACTGCCCCTCTCCAATTCAATTAGGACGGTATCAGAGTAACAATAACTGACAGACATGCAGTGGGGATGGAAATGTAAATAAAGATATTCGGAGACCATTCATAACTGCAATGTTGATGGGGATATCAAACATTCCCCATTGTGTGATGATTAATTAGGCCCTCAAACTGTCTGTAGAGACAATATATGGAAGACGAGGTCATACCTGATCAATCAAAAGGGTTAAATTGGAATATGACCTTCTATGGAATGAAGAAATCCTCAGAGGGTGATAAAAGAAAAGTCCTGAGAGTCTTCAGTGCACACTGATAGAAGAAGGATCAAAGACCATCAGTCAATGAAGCCGGACAAGTGGTAGAAGTGTCAGTGGGGGAGCATTTCAGGGATAGTGACCATAACTCTAAGATTTAAGGTAGTTATGGAAAAGGACAAAGAAATAAAAGTACTGAATTGGGGGAAGGCCAATTTCAATATGACATAAAAAGGACCTGGCCAAAGTGGACTGGGAGCAGCTACTGTAGGAAAGTCTACATCAGACCAGTGGAAATCATTCAAAAAGGAAATAGTAAGAGTTCAGGGCTAACATGTTCCCGTAAAGGGGAAGGGTAGGACCAACAAGTCCAGGGAACCCTGGATGTCAAGGGATATAGAGGATTGGATAAGGGGAAAAAAAGGAGGCTTATGGCAGATTCAGAGCACTGAAAACAGCAGAGGCCCTAGAGCAGTATAGAAAGTGTAGAGGGGTACTTAAAAAAGTAATTAGGAGAGCAAAGAGGGGACATGAAAAAACACTGGCGGGCAAGATAAAGGAATATCCCAACACGTTTTATAAGTATATTAAGGGCAAGAGGATAAGCAGGGAAAGAGTAGGGCCCATTAGGGACCAAAGTGACAATCTGTGTGTGGAGCCGGAGGATATAGGTGAGGGTTTAAATGATTATTTTCCATCTGTGTTCACCATGGAGAAGGACGATGTGGGTGTAGAGATCAGGTGGGGGATTGTGATATACTCAAACAAATTAGCATTGAAAGGGAGGAAGTATTAGCTGTTTTAACGGGCTTAATAGTGGATAAATCCCCCGGCCCAGATGAAATGTATCCGAGGCTGTTATGTGAGGTAAGGAAGGAGATAGCAGGGGCTCTGACACAAATTTTCAAATCCTCTCTGGCCACAGGAGATGTACCAGAGAACTGAAGGACAGCAGATGTGGTACCGTTATTCAAGAAGGGTAGCAGGGATAAACCAGATAATTACAGGCCAGTGAGTCGAACATCAGTAGTAGGGAAACTATTGGAAAAAATTCTGAGGAACAGGATTAATCTCCACTTGGAGAGGCAGGGATTAATCAAGGATAGTCAGCATGGCTTTGTCAGGGGGAGATCGTGTCTAACAAACTTGATTGAATTTTTTGAGGAGATGACTAGATGTGTAGATGAGGGTAAAGCAGTTGATGTAGCCTACATGGACTTCAGTAAGGCTTTTGATAAGGTCCCGCATGGGAGATTGGTTAGGAAGGTAAGAGCCCATGGGGTCCAAGGCAATTTGGCAAATTGGATCCAGAATTGGCTTAGTGGCAGGAGGTAGAGAGTGATGGTCAAGGGTTGTTTTGCGAGTGGAAACCTGTGACCAGTGGTGTACCGCAGGGATTGGTGCAGGGACCCTTGCTGCTTGTAGTGTACATGAATGATTTAGACTTGAATATAGGAGGTATGATCAGTAAGTTTACAGGTGACACTAAAATTGGTGGTGTCGTAAATAGTGAGGAGGAAAGCCTTAGATTACAGGACAATATAGATGGGCTGGTAAGATGGGCGGAGCAGTGGCAAATGGAATTTAAACCTGAGAAATGTGAGGTGATGCATTTTGGGAGGACTAACAAGGCAAGGGAATATACAATGGATGGTAGGACCCCAGGAAGTACAGAGGGTCAGAGAGACCTTGGTGTACTTGTCCATAGATCACTGAAGGCAGCAGCACAGGTAGATAAGGTGGTTAGGAAGGCATATGGGATACTTGCCTTTATTAACTGAGGCATAGAATATAAGCGCAGGGAGGTTATGATGGAGCTGTATAAAACCCTGATTAGGCCACAGCTGGAATACTGTGTACAGTTCTGGTCATCACACTATAGGAAGGATGTGATTGCTCTGGAGAGGATGCAAAGGAGATTCACCAGGATGTTGCCTGGGCTGGAGCATTTCAGCTATGAAGAGAGACTGGATAGGCTGGGGTTCTTTTCCTTAGAGCAGAGAAAGCTGAGGGGGAAGCTGATAGAGGTATACAAAATTATAAGGGTCATAGATAGGATAGATAGGAAGAAACTTTTTCCCTTAGCGGAGGGGACAATAACCAGGGGGCATAGATTTAAGGTAAGGGGCAGGAGATTTAGAGGGGATTTGAGGAAACATTTTTCACCCAGAGGGTGATTGGAATCTGAAACACACTGCCTGAAGAGGTGGTAGAGGCAGGAGCCTTCACAACATTTAAGAAGTATTTAGATGAGCACTTGAAATGCCGTAGCATACAAGGCTACGGGCCAAGTGCTGGAAAATGGGAATAGAATAGATAGGTGCTCAATGGCCGGCACAGACACGATGGGCCGATGAGCCTGTTTCTGTGCTGTTTAACTCTGTGACTCTATGACTCAACAGAACACTTGAAGAGACAGTGCCACAGCTATCCAGGAGGCAAGGACCGGAGACACAGAAGACACCGGTTTATACCGCTGCCTATGTTAAGTACCACATAGTTTGACTTGTGTTGCTTAATAAATCTATTGTCAGTCATAATCACGATCTGCACCTGTATGGTCCTCAATCATTCAGGAACGAGTCTCAAAATCTATGAAACAAACAGCAGTGCTAAGTGTATGAAGGTGAGGTGAATCTGTTGTTCCCTTTCAGACTTCACCTGGTCTTAATGTAATAGGGTTTTATTTTTCAAACACACTGGGCTGAATTTTATGAGTGCGCCGCACTTCGCGGTGGCGCACTGTAAGAACGGCATGCATCCCGTGCGGATGCGCCGTCCCTGAGCCCCTGCAATATTGCGTGCGGGAGCTCATTTAAATAGAGGGGTTGGAGTGGCTGCCCCTGATGTTATGGAGGGGGCGGCTTCCACGTCCCCAGCTGTGGCATCGGGCGCCACTGCGCAGGCCACAGCGCTATTTTTAAAGGGCTTTAAACTCGCACAAATAAGTTTAATTGTTAAAGGATAAGTATAAATGATTTTTAACACATTTCTAAATAAATTTTGGAGGCCTTTCCCCAAGTCCCCCAATGGTCAATCCAGGCAATAAAATGACCATCAGTTGGTTGTTCACATACCCAAACTTGCTCCCCCAAACTTCAATATTTTGCCCTTCAAGCTCTTCCAACCATCCCCACATCCATTAAAGATCCCTCTCCTCGCTCCTCCACCCTTCCCACCCTGAAAATTTTATTACTCTCCCCTCTCCATCAGGTTATCGCCTAGAACTCCGTACGGAGTTCCGAAGGCGTGCGAAGCACGAACGGCGGCTGTAATAATGGAGTGGGATGGCTGCTGCCTGCAGGTAAGTTTATGTAAATATGTTAAATGTTGATTTATATATGCTGATGAAGGGCCCGCCGTTAGGTGGTGGTGGGGGAGGGGGCACACCGAGGTCCTGCCGCCGCCGGTTATATGCGGCGGGCTCTTCTCGTGTCGCGGGTAGAGGTGGGCTTCTCCCTGCAACATTTTACTGGCCCCACGCCGCAACCCACTAGTTGGGATCTCGTGGCCCCTGTGTCCCTGAGAATTACTATGAGCTTGCTTGGCCCACTCGCGGGGTATGGGGTTCCTTTCCCTTCGGACACAAAACCCTGATAGCCTTCAGGAATCCTATTAAATTTTCTTGCACTTGCAGTAGTAAGCTTCCTGGGTCTCACTCTTACTGCAGTTAAAGCCACAGCTTGTTCTGCTGTGCTTTCCATCAGGGTCACTTCTTCACTGAGTGGGTGTGCCCTGATTAACCCTACAGGTTTTTCCCTCTAGTTTCCAGCAGTCAGCTTTTAAATGCCCTGTTATATTACAATTGAAATACACAGGTCTCCGAGTCTCACTCTTGCTCACAGCACCTTCCTTTTGGGCTAGAGGAGGGCTCACTGTGTCTACTGCTTTCCCTTCTCACCCAGGACTGCTTGGGCTCCTATAAACTTCCCCCTATTTGCCCCTTTCAGATTTGTGGAGATGATTAGGAAAGGTTTTCCCTGGGAAACCGACTTATAAATTAAAGCAAACTCATCGGCCAGAACGGCCACTTGCCAGGCTCTCTGGATGCACTGCTCCTCTGCATGGGTCTTTATGGAGAGTGGGAAAGAGTGTTTACGTTCCTCTAACAGAATTACTTCTCTGAGATTCTCATAGCTGAGCTGTATTTTAAGAGCCCTCAGCCACTGATCAAAAGCCAGTTGCTTACTTCTTTCAAACTCCAGGTAAGATTGATTAGCTTGCTTCTTGAGGGTTCCAAACTTTTGGTGATAGGCTTCGGGTACTAATTCATATGCCCCGAAGATAGCATTTTTTGTCAGTTCATAATTTGATGAACTTTCATCTGGCAACAGGGAATAAACCTTATGGGTTTTTCCAATTAGCTGGCTTTGTAATAAAAGAGGCCATGTCTCAGCTGGCCATTTTAGCTGCAATGCCAGTTTCTCAAAGTACACAAAAAATGCTCTACATCTTCCTCATTAAACTTTGGAATTAATTGAGCTACTTTTAACAATTCTGTACTGTCATGCAGGCCCCCACCTGCCAAGAATGAGGCATATTAATTTTGCCACATAGACATTAAATTTCAAATTGTTGTCAGAAAGAAGAGAAGGCCTGTTATAAGGTGTTGTCAGGCCCCTGGCTGGAAAGACATTTTTGCATATTAACAGACAATGCTTGTATGCAAAAGAGCTATTCCCTGTTCTAATTCAATCTACAAACAGATGTGGTCAGACCAATTAGTCACATGACTTACTGGCTATTATACAGTTTAGAACTGAGTGTTTGAACTGGCAGAAAGCTCTTTGCTCCTAGATTGAAAAGATCTCTCCTGGCTGGCTTGCCACAGCCTCTCCTGTCTGCTCCCATCTCTTTCTCACGGAACTCCAAAAACCCCACTAAAGACCCATGAACCCCAAAAGAGAAAAGTGTCCAACAGTGAACAAGGTTTAAGAAGAATACTGGGCCCCAATGAAAGGCAAGATCCACCTACAATCAAGGACTCTACAGTGAGCCCGAAGAGCTGTAATAACAACTCTTCATATATTGCCTCAAACCTTTCCACTTAAATTTTCCTCTGCTCTTTTCTGTCTCTATTTGCATGTGTATATCGCGTATGCATGCCAACGTGGCCGTGTATCCGTAGGCATCAACTGAATTAGAGTTTAAGTTTAATCAAATTTCACCTTTCTTCTTTAAACCTAAGAAAGCCCATTTGTGCTTGTTTCTTTGCCTTATAATTGGAAAACGGTGAACAAGGATACACCAAGGGGAACCAAAAAAGACGGTGTGTTTAAAATTAAACCCTGTTACAGTAAGACCAGGTGAAGGCTGAAAGAGAACCCTAACCCTCTTTTTCACCTGGTTGTAACAGAAATTTAGGTGCTAGCTTCCGAAATTGACCCACAGACAAATGAGAGAAATTGGAAGTTGGAAGCCAAATTGTTCCCAATCAAAAAAAAAAGCAAGATTAATATGGGTTTTCTTGTGGTTGTGTGTGATTGAATACTAACATGTCTGCAACTGAAGCTAGTAGCTCTCCAAGCCAGGGCGAAGTAACTTGGGATAAGTTAAAAGCACTGTCTATGGAGGAGTTGAGCAAAATGGCTGAGCAGTGTGGGATCACAGTACGTGGCAAGGCTAGGAAGTCTGAACTGCTAAAACTAGTGACCAACCATTTTTCCCTTGAATCTGAAGAAGCAGAAACAGGGTTAGAAGTAGACTCTGACAGGGTATTGTTAGCAAATACACAATTGGAGCAGAGGAAACTTGAATTAGAAGAAAGCGAAAAAGAGAGAGAGAGGCAGGAGAGGGAGAAAGAGAAAGCCTTCCAGAAGGAACGTGAAGATAAAGAGAGAGGAGAGAAAGAAAGAAAGACAGGAGAAGGAACGAGAGAGAGAGCAGAGAGAGAGAAAAAGATTATTCCAGAAAGAATGTGAAGAAAGAGAGTTGAAGCAGCTTGCATTAACTAGGGGATGACAGAGTGACCCCAGTGAAAGCATGGAGGAGCAGAATTCAGGGCTGAGTACAGAATTGTTAAAACTAGCTCATCTAACCCCAAAATTAAATGAAGAAGATGTGGAGGTATTTTTTGTGTCTTTTAAGAAACTGGCAAGGCAGCTAAAATGGCCAGCTGAGACCTAGCCTCTTTTACATCAAAGCAAGCTAATTAGAAAAGCCCATGAGGTTTATTCCCTGTTGCCAGATGAGCGTTCATCAAATTATGAACAGACCAAAAATGCTATTCTTGGGGCATATGAATTATTAGTACCCATAGCCTATCGCCAAAAATTTAGAACCCTCAGGAAGCAAGCTAATCAAACTGATCTGGATTTTGAAAGAAGTAAGCAACTGGCATTTGATCAGTTGCTGAGGGCTCTTAAAATACAGCTCAGCTATGAGAATCTCAGGGAAATAGTTCAGTTAAAGGAATTCAAAAACTCTCTTCCACTCTCCACAAAGACCCATGTAGAGGAGCAGTGGGTTCAGAGAGCCCAGCAAGCAGCCAGCCTGGCTGATGAGTTTGCTTTAATTTATAAGTCGGTTTCCCGGGGAGAACCTTTCCTAATCACCACTACTAATCTGAAAAGGACAGGTGGGGGTGGGGAAGTTAATAGGAGCCCAGGCAACCTGGGAGAGAAAGGAAAACAGGAGACACAAGGGGCCCTCCTCCAGCCCAAAAGGAAGGTTCCATGAGCAAGTGAGAGACTCGGAGACCTGTGTGCTTCCATTGTAATAAAGCGGAGCATTTAAAAGCTGACTGCTGGAAACTAAAGGAAAAACTGGTAGGGTTGATCAGGGCACAACCACTCAGTGAAGAAGGAATCCTGGAGGAGAGCACAACAGAGGAAGCTGTGGCTTTAACTGCAGTAAGAGTGCAATCCAGGAAGTTTACTATTGCAAGTGCAGTAAGATTCAATAGGATTCCTGAAGATTATCAGGGTTTTGTGTCTGAAGGGAAAGTAACCCCATACCCCTCGAGTGGGGCAAGCAAGCCCATAGTAATTCTCAGGGACACAGGGGCCACTAGATCCCTTACTGGGAAAAGGCCTGACCTTTCTCCAGAAAGTGCAATGAATGCCAAAATGGTGGTGAGTGGTATTGGAGGGCAGTGCATGCCTGTACCTGGAAAGCAAGTGTAACTGGAGTGCGTCCTAGTTTCAGAACCAGTGACCATAGGGATCGTCCCTAATTTGCTTGTGGACGGGCTTGACCTGCTCCTAGGTAATGATCTGGTGGGGGTGAAGGTGGTCACCCCCCCAGTAGTGAAAGGAAGACCACAGGAGGTCAGAGAGACAGGGTAGCGACAGGAGATGGATCCCTGCAGATTCTCTGAATGTGTAATGAATCAGGCAATGATCAAACCAGCTTCCCAGAGGACACTGCATTGACGCTGCAGGCAGATGAGCTCTGCTTGTCCGAGATTTTCTTTGGAAAGTTAGGATACCCAAGGAATGAATTAAATGGACCTTCTCTAGCTGAGGCTCAGCAAGCTGACCCAATATTGTGAGAGTTAGCACAGGTTGCCCAGTCTGAATGTGAAGCAGAGGCAGTCCCTGATTGCTACTATTTAAAGAATGAGGGACTGATAAGGAAATGGAGTTCTCCTCACAGAACTGAGAACAAGGAGTGGACAGTAGTTCACTCGTTAGTGGTGCCGCAGAGGTACCAGGGAGAACTATTAAGATGGGCCCATGAGACTACAGTTGCTGTACATGCTGGTATACAAAAGTGCAAAGTCCGCATAAGACAGCAATCTGACCAGCCAAAACTCCACAAAGATGTAGTGGAGTACTGCAGGAGTTGCCACATGTGCCAGGTTGAGGGGAAATGCCTACCTACAGTGAAAGCTGCACCCCTAAGTCCTGTACTGGTGTTAGGAGGACCCTCCAGCAGAGTGTTGGTGAACTGTAAGGGACCCCTGCCAAGAACAAACGGGGACAGGCAAGCATAAGGCTGGCAAAAGTTTAAAAGGGAAGGGGAAAAAGTGACCAAAAGGGCAGGTTAAGGGAAGTCCGGGAAGAATCCTGGATGAAAACCCCTACTGTCCGGTCAGCCAATCCTGAAAAATTTACAAAGTTAGACCCCGCATCCTCCTATGTAAATGCAGACACTAGAAGCACCCCAGCAGAGTTGCTAACAGCATTTACAGGAACCTGCAAAGACGAAGAAAGACCTCTAGGGAGCACAGAAACTGTCAGGGTGACGCCTCACCTAGTCGAAGTGCCACATGGGGAGTGCAGTAGAGCCTGCACCTGCAGGCAGGAGTGTCCCAGAGAGCAAAGGCGAGATTAACAAAGAATCCTCCCCCACAGTCAGAGAAAAAGGGAACCATTCATCCCCTGAAGTCAAAAGCCTTTGCATGACTCAGTAAAGCACTGAAACAGAGTTCAGGACAGACCCGCCCACTACTAACTATCCTGAAAAAAAAATTACCTCAGCAGGAACAAAGACCCTAGGCATTCATGGAAATGGGCAAACTGAAGAAAAACTTCCCAAAGAACCATATATTTATTGGGATGCCAAAAAGGGGGCAATGAAAGCAGCACTAGCACCAAGAAAAGACAGGCATTTTTAATATGCAAATATCTTTCCAGCCAAGGGTCCATTGTGGGTTGAATGTGTCAGGGAATGTCTGCTTTGTCCCTCCAAACACCGTCTGTTAATATGGAAATGTCTTTCCAGCCAAGATCTGGAAATTTTTAAAAAACAAGTCCTTTCTTCACTTCAACAGCAGTTTGAAATTTAATGTCCATGTGGCGAAATTAATATGTCTCATGCTTGGCAGATGGGGGCCTGCATAACATTATGAATGTTGGGTATGAGTCGTGATTGGTAGAGATTGTTGGTAGGTGAATGATGAGGGTGAGGTACATTGGGCAGTGTCTGAGGTGAGTTGTGCAGTTTTTTTTATTCATTCATGGGATGTGGGCGTCACTGGCTAGGCCAGCAATTATTGTCCAACCCGAATTGCCCTTGAGAAGGTTGTGGTGAGCTGCCTTCTTGAACCGCTGCAGTCCATGTGAGGTAGGGACACCCACAGTGCTATTAGGAAGGGAGTTCCATAATTTTGACCCAGCGACAGTGAAGGAATGGCTATATAGTTCCAAGTCAGGATAGTGTGCGACTTGGAGGGGAACTTTCAGGTGGTGGTGTTCCCATGCATTTGCTGCCCTTGTCCTTCGAGTTGGTAGAGGTCGCGGGTTTGGAAGGTGCTGTCTAAGGAGCCTTGGTGCGTTGCTGCAGTGCATCTTCGAGATGGTGCACACTGCTGCCACTGTGCGTCGGTGGTGAAGGGAGTGAATGTTTGTGGATGGTGTGCCAATCAAGCGGGCTGCTTTGTCCTGGATGGTGTCGAGCTTCTTGAGTGTTGTTGGAGCTGCACCAATCCAGGCAAGTGGAGAGTATTCCATCACACCCCTGACTTGTGCCTTGCAGATGGTGGACAGGTTTTGGAGAGTCAGGAGGTGAGTTCACGCCACAGGATTCCTAGCCTCTGACCTGCTCTTCTAGCCACGATATTTATATGGCTACTCCAGTTCAGTTTCTGGTCAATGTTAACCCCTAGGATGCTGATAGTGGGGGATTCAGCGATGGTAATGCCATTGAATGTCAAGGGGAGATGGTTAGATTCTCTCTTATTGGTGATAGTCATTGCCTGGTCCTTGTGTGGTGCAAATGTTACTTGCCACTTATCAGCCCAAACCTGGATATTGTCCAGGTCTTGCTGCATTTCTGTACAGATTGCTTCAGTATCTGAGGAGTCGCAAATGGTGCTGAACATTGTGCAATCATCAGTGAACATCCCTACTTGTGACCTTATGATGGAATGAAGGTCATTGATGAAGCAGCTGAAGATGGTTGGGCCGAGGACACTACCCTGAGGAACTCCTTCAGTGATATATTAATGATATAGATGAGGGAATTAAATGTAATATATCCAAGTTTGCAGATGACATAAAGCTGGTGGGAGTGTGAGCTGTGAGGAGGATGTAGAGAAGCTCCAGTGTGATTTGGACAGGTTGAGAGTGGGCAAATAAATGGCAGATGCAGTATAATGTGGACAAATGTGAGGTTGTCCACTTTGGTAGCAAAAACAGAAAGGCAGATTATTATCTGAACGGCAATATATTGGGAAACGGGGAGGTCCAGCGATACCTGGGTGCCCTTGTGTACCAGTCGCTGAAAGTTAGCATGCAGGTGCAGCAGGCAGTTAAGAAGGCAAGTGGTATGTTGGCCTTCATAGCGAGAGGATTCGAGTACAGGAGCAAGGATGTATTGCTGCAATTATACAAGGCCTTGGTCAGACCACATCTGGAATATTGTGTGCAGTTTTGGTCTCCTTATCTGAGGAAGGATGGAGGGAGTGCAGCGATGGTTCACCAGACTGATTCCTGGGATGGCAGGACTGACGTATGAAGAGAGATTGGGTCGATTAGGCTTGTATTTGCTAGAGTTTAGAAGAATGAGAGGGGATCTCATAGAAACCTATAAAATTCTAACAGGACTTGACAGACTAGATGCAAGAAGGATGTTCCCGATGGTGGGGGAGTCCAGGACGAGGGGTCACGATCTATGGATAAGGGGTAGCCATTTAGGACTTAGATGAGGAGGGATTTCTTCACCCAGAGAGTGGTGAACCTGTGGAATTCTCTACCACAGAAAGCAGTTGAGGCCAAATCATTAAATATATTCAAGAAAGAGTTAGATATAGTTCTTAGGACTAAAAGAATCAAGGGATACTGGGAGAAAGCGGGAACAGGGTACCGAGCTTGGACGATCAGTCATGATTGTATTGAATGGCGGTGCAGGCTCAAAGGGCCGAATGGCCAACTGCTTCTATTTTCTATGTTTCTATGTCCTGGAAATGAGTTGATTGACCTCCAACAAGCACAACCATCTTCCTTTGCACTAGGTATGACTCCAACCAGTGGGCAGTTTTTCCCCTGATTCCCATTGACTTCAGTTTTGTTTGGGCTCCTTGATGTCATACTCGGTCAAATACTGCCTTGGTGTCAAGGGCAGTCACTCTCACCTCCCCTCTTGAGTTCAGCTCTTTTGTCCATGTTGGAATCAAGGCTGTAATGAGGTCAGGAGCTGAGTGACCCTGGCGGAAAATAAACTGAGTGTCACTGAGCAGGTTATTGCTGAGCAAGTGCCACTTGATAGCACGGTCGATGACACCTTCCATCACTTTACTGATGATTGACAGTAGACTGATGGGGCAGCAATTGGCCGGGTTGGACTTGTCCTCCTTTTTTTTTTGTGCACAGGACATACCTGGGCAATTTTACACGTTGCCGGGTAGATGCCAGTGTTGTAGTTGTATTGGAATAGCTTGGCTAGGGTCATGGAAAGTTCTGGAGCACAGGTCTTCAGTACTATTGCTGGAATATTGTCAGGGCCCATAGCCTTTGCAGTATCCAGTGCCTTCAGTCATTCTTTGATATCAAGTGGAGTGAATTGAATTGGCTGAAGTCTGGCATCTGCGATGCTGGGGACTTCAGGAGGAGGCCAAGAGGGATCATCAACTTGGCACTTCTGGCTGAAGATTGTTGCAAATGCTTCAGCCTTATCTTTCGCACTAATGTGCTGGGCTCCCCCATCATTGAGGATGGGGATATTTGTGGAGCCACTTTGCTAGGAAATGGTATTTGAAGATGCATTCACTAACCGTGGCCACTTGCCCGAGGTCATTGAACGTCTTGTGACACTGTGTCCAGGTCCTCCGGTCTAGAATCTTGACATTGACTGTCAGGCTATCTGGTCTGGCTGCCTTGTCAAGGTTTGTCTGGAGGGCCCCCTAGATTCCCATACATAGATAAATTCTCTCCAGCTGCAATATCTCCAGTGTAATGTCAGAAAATCTTGGAGCCTGGTCTCTGCCTTTTTTTTTATTCTTTCAAGGGATGTGGGCATCATAGGCAAGGCCAACATTTGTTGCCCATCCCTAATTGCCCTTGATAACTGAGTGCTTTGCTGGGCCATTTCAGAGGGCAATTAAGAGTCAACCACATTGCTGTGGGTCTGAAGTCACATGTAGGCCAGACCAGGTAAGGACAGCAGATTTCATTCCCTAAAGGACATTAGTGAACCAGATGGGTTTTTATGACAATCGATGATAGTTTAATGGCACCATTAATGAGAACAGCTTTCAATTCCAGATTTTTAGTTGATTAATTGAATTTATTAAATTTAGATTCCACCTGCTGCATTGTGGGACTTGAACCCCTGTCCCCAGGGCATTAGCTTGGGCCTCTAGATTACTAATTCAGTGACATTACCACTAAGCCACCACCTCCCCCATGTTTGTGTCTTTCCCAGGTCAAACTCTCTTTTACAATGACTTCCAGCACCTGCTCCAGTCAAAATACACCTCCCCTTTAAGAGAATTGATAGAAAAAAAGAGGGAAGAAGGCCCAAAGAGAGATGAAAGCTAACTACAGAGCTAATCACACCCTGATAACTTCACAATGTGAGAATGCTCATGTCATACCTTTTAGGCATAGATTTACTAGAGCTGTCGCTGGGGTAAAAATTTATCTTCAGACAGATAGGATAATATATAGATGTCCTCCCAATAAAAACCATCCTTCCTTGTTTACTATCTGTAAAATGATAGTGATTAACGTACTACAGAACATGATTTCTAGTTTCATGAACTGTAAGACCTTAACCCTATAGTTCCCATGCAAAAGAAATTGATAATTTTCTGAAGAAATTTTAGATTGTGGATTTTGTGCCTTAAAAAAATACAACAGCTGGAGAGTTTCATCACATCTGCTTAGAATTTACTGTTATCATTAGCCAGAGTCCAAAATAAATCCACATGTCAAAGTAGTTGACAATGTGGCAAAATTAGAGATTAGATACCTGCTAAATGGCTATTGATATATAGTGATTTGCTGCTTAACATTAATAAAGCATTTATGCATTTTTGATCCTGCTCCCTAAAATTCCTCCAGGGATCAAACTGGTATATGACATATTTGCCAGAGAGGCCTTCCAGGCAACAACAGGATACTTGGCAAAGATTAGTGTGTTTGCAATCTACAGCTGTAATACCCATGTCACTGCTGCCCCGTTTTGACATTCTGGTTTACATAGAAATCATTAAAATCAGCACCAACATGTAGAAGCACACAACTGAGTTTATTGCAAGATGTAGCTTTTAAGGGCACAGGGTATCATGAACTGCACCTTGTGCATATTCAAGTACTTTTGCAGCATTCCATAGCATTCACCAACAGAAAACAATATTACTTTACAAACTTTGAAATGGTCTGCGACTACGGTCAAACAATTTTTCATGGTTTCTCGGAATAGTCCATGTGGACCATATTGTAAAAGAATCATGGGACATCTCGCCAATCCAGAAAATACAACCAGAAGTTACAATCCAGTTATCTTATTATTCCTAAGAAACTGTTGGCAAGTCAATATTTCCGTCTTCCCGAGCTAACCGTTGGTAATTGAATGTATGTGTGTGCATGAGAGTTAGGAAGATTAAGGAGTTATAAAATCTTTTCATATATATAGATTCATCTCATTATCATTTAAAACTTCGTTTATTAATAAATAGTTAATTTTGTTATTGTTTAAAGAAACCTGGTTTGCTGTGCTTTATTCTGGGGATTAAGTGATTAATTTGGCTATTTTCCCCGTAGGTGGGAAACTTTACTACTATGCTGTGATCTGTGGAGTAGTGGGACTGAATTAACAGTGAATTACTCCCGACTTGGTCGTAACACAGGTTACGTCATGTGGCATGCATCCTGCGAGCATCATTGCACAGTTCCTGCTTGCATTTGGCTTTCCATTAGTTTGGCCACTTTCTAAATGGAGGAACTCTTGCACTCAAAGCCCTGAGCCATGGTGGTACACATGAGCTGACTGGACTCCTCCATTCTTAGCCCATGACCCCGCACTGCCTCAGGAAACTCCAACATGTGGGAGCACATGTTGTGCTACTGGTCTAGGTAGACCCTCCTTTCCTGTGATTCCTGAGACCTTGCATCTATGCCCAGCTGTGCAGGGCTGTGTTTGTCCGTCATCCTCTGAGGGCGACTACCCACAGCTGCCTCTGCCTCTGGCACCTCATCCTGCACACTAGTGCGTTGCTGCTCACCCAGTGCCACACTACATAATTGCACGCAAGGAACTACTGAGGTGAGTGTATCTGCACTAGTGGAGGGTGAACTTGTAAGGTGTGACAGTGTTTCTTCTGAACTCTGATGTTGCTGTGATTGGCCTGGTGATGGGAAGGGAATTGGTCTCATTGCCTTGACATCTGCACCTGTGTGAGACACAAGACGAGATCGTGAGAATGAGCCTTGGAGAGTAGAAGCCTCTGCAGTGCTGAGGTTTCCGATATAACGGTGTTCGGTCTGCTGTCGGACTCCATGGAGTGCAATGCACCCTCTTAATGAACACATTGCACTCTCTACTACGGCTGCCCATTTCACCTTGCCCATCTTCCTCACGGTCCGTCTCCTGGTGATGTCCATGACTCCTTCCTCCATGGCGGTGATAATGTGAGATAGGGAACCCCACCTCCCGCTTGGGCCCTCTTCCGGGCATTCTGAGTCCATTTCTCCTGCAAAGAAAGAGTGAGATCAGACATTGCTGTCCTCTATGGCCAATGCCAGTATTCATTAGTAGCTTCATGCGTCATTGCTGGCAGGTCCTCAGCAGCACAATGGCTCTGAGCCATTCTGAGGGGTCAGTAAGTACCCTGTGCACACTCTCTTCCCATGTTTAGGAGCAGCATGCACCCTGAGGCTCCTCAGCTGGTGTATCTGCTGGAGGTTGAATACCCAGAGGCCTGGCCTTGCCAAAGCACATCAGGATATTGAAACTTTTCCTACACTGAATCCAGTTTCTGTACGCCACACTCTTCCCGCTGACTGTGTCAGCTATCTCCATCCAGTCCTGATTAGTCTGGGTCAGTTTCCAGACTGAAGGTAAAGCAGTGAAATGGCAGGCAGGAAGGGAATGGGTGACCACCAGGCAGAGCAAGAGGACTAGGCAGGCAGTGTAGGAATCTCCTGTAGCTATTCCCCTGCAAAACAGATAAACTGCTTTCGATACTGTTGGGGGGAAATTGCCTCTCAGGGGAAAGCAGCAACAGCCCAATTCGTTGCACCATGGTTGGCTCTGCTGCACAGGGGAGGAGTAAAAAGTGTGCGAATGCAATAGTTACAGGGGATTCAATTTTAAGGGGAATAGATAGGCGTTTCTATGGCCGCAAAAAAGACTCCAGGATGGTATGTTGCCTCCCTGGTGCTAGGGTCAAGGATGTCTCAGAGCGGTTACAGGACTTCTGAAGGGGGAGGGTGAACAGCCAGTGGTCGTGGTACACATTGGTACAAACGACATAGGTTAAAAAAAAGGATGAGGTCCTAAAAGCAGAATATAGGGAATTAGGAAGTAAGTTGAAAAGTAGGACCTCAAAGGTAGTGATCTCAGGATTACTACCAGCGCCATGTGCTAGTCAGAGTAGAAATAGCAGGATATATTGGATGAATATGTGGCTGAAGAGATGGTGTGAGGGGGAGGGTTTTAGATTCCTGGGACATTGGGACCGGTTCTGCGGGAGGTGGGGCCAGTACAAACTGTACGGGTTACACCTGGGCAGGAGTGGGACTGATGTCCAAGGGGGAGTTTTTGCTAGAGTGGTTGGGGAGGGTTTAAACTAAAATGGCAGGGGGATGGGAACCATTGCAAGGTGTCAGGGTGGTGGGGGGGGGGGGGGAGGAGGGGGTCAAAGACAAGAACAAAAGACAGTAAGGGGAATAAGAAAAGTGATAGGCAGAGAAATCAAGGGCCAGAATCAAACAGGGCCACTGTGAAAAGTAGTGGGAAGAGGCCAAGTAATGTTAAAAAGACAATCCTTAAGACTTTGTGCCTTAATGCGCGGAGCATTCACAATAAAGTGAATGAATTAATTGCGCAAATAGATGTAAACGGGTATGATATAGTTGGGATTACGGAGACATGGCTGCAAAGTGACAAGGGATGGGAAATGAACATCCAGGGGTATTCATTTTTAAGAAAAACAGACAAAAAGCAAAAGGCGGTGGAGTTGCATTGCTGATTAAAGAGGAAATTAGTCACAAGAGTGAGGAAAGATATTAGCTCTGATGATGTGGAATCTGTATGGGTAGACCTGAGAAACACTAAGGGGCAAAAAACATTACTGGGGGTTGTATATAGATCCCCAAACTGTAGTGGTGATGTTGGGAATGGCATCAAACTGGAAATTAGAGACGCATGCGATAAAGGAACATCTGTAATTATGGGTGATTTTAATTTCCATATAGATTGGGCAACTCAAAATTAGTCACAAAACTGTAGAGGAGGAATTCTTGGAGTGTATACGGGATAGTTTTCTGGACCAATACGTTGAGGAACCAACTAGAGAGCAGGCCATCCTAGACTGGGTATTGTGCAATGAGAGAGGAATAATTGACAATCCAGTTGTGCGAGACCCCTTGGGAATGAGCGACCATAATATGATAGAATTCTTCATCAAGATGGAGAGTGACGTAGTAGATTCTGAGACTAGGGTCCTGCATCTCAGAAAAGGAAACTACAAAGGTATGAGGTGCAAGTTGGCTATGACGGATTGGGAAACGTTATTTAAAGGAATGACGGTGGAAAGGCAATGGCAAACATTTAAAGAGCGCATGGATGAACTGCAACAATTGTTTATTCCTGTCTGGCGCAAAAGTAAAACGGGAAAGGTAACCAAACCATGACTTGCAAGGGAAATTAGAGATAGCATTAGATCCAAGGAAGAGGCACATAAATTCGCCAGAAAAAACAACAGACCTGAGGATTGGGAGCAGTTTAGAATTCAGCAAAGGAGGACCAAGGGATTGATTAAGAAGGGGAAAATAGAGCATGAGAGCAAGCTTTAGGGGAACATAAAAACTGACTGTAAAAGTTTCCATAGATATGTGAAGAGAAAAAGATTAGTGAAGACAAATGTAGGTCCCTTACAGTCAGAAACAGGCAATTTATTATGGGGAACAAAGAAATGGCTGACCAACTAAATGCATACTTTGGTTCTGTCTTCACAAAGGAGGACACAAATATCATATCAGAAATGTTGGGGAATACAGGGATGAGTGAGAGAGAGGAACTGAAGTACATCAGTATTAGTAGAGAAATGGTGTTGCAGAAATTGATGGGATGGAAGGCCAATTACTCCCCAGGGCCTAATGGTCTGCATCCTAGAGTACTTAAGGAAGTGGCTCTAGAAATAGTGGATGCATTGGTGGTCATCTTCCAAGATTCTATAGACTCTGGAACAGTTCCTACAGATTGGAGTGTAGCTAATGTAACCCCACTATTTAAAAAGCGAGATAAAGAGAAAGCAGGGAATTATAGACCAGTCTGCCTGACGTTGGTAGTGGGGAAAATGTTAGAGTCCATTATCAAAGATTTTATAGCAGAGCACTTGGAGAACAATGATAGAATCAGGCAGAGTCAGCATGGATTTATCAAAGGGAAATCATGCTTGACAAATCTACTGGAATTCTTTGAGGATGTAACTAGTACAGTTGATGAGTGAGAGCCAGTGGATGTTTGGACTTTCAGAAGGCTGTAGACAAAGTCCCACATAAGAGATTAGCGTGTAAAATTAAAGCGCATGGGATTGGGGGTATTGTATTGCAATGGATAGAAAATTGGTTGGCAGACAGGAAACAAAGAGTAGGGATAAATGGGTCTTTTTCCGAATGGCAGGCAGTAACTAGTGGGGTACTGGAGGGATCGGTGCTGGGACCCCAGCTATTCACAATATATATTAATGATTTAGACGAGGGAACTAAATGTAATATCTCCAAATTTTCAGATGACACAAAACTGGGTGGGAGGGTGAGTTGTGAGAAGAATGCAGAGAGACTTCAGGGTGATTTGGACAAGTTGAGTGAGTGGGCTAATGCATGGCAGATGCAGTATAATGTGGATAAATGTGAGGTTATCCACTTTGGTAGCAAAAACAGGAAGGCAGATTATTATCTCAATGGCTATAAATTGTGAGAGGGGAACATGCAACGAAACCTGGGTGTTCTCATACACAAGTCGCTGAAGGTAAGCATGCAGGTCCAACAGGCGGTAAAAAAGGCAAATGGTATGTTGGCTTTCATAGCAAGAGGATTTGAGTACAGGAGCAAGGATGTCTTGCTGCAATTATACAGGGCCTTGGTGAGGCCACATCTGGAATATTGTGTGCAGTTTTGGTCTCCTTATCTGAGGAAGGATGTTCTTGCTATAGAGGGAGTGCAGCAAAGGTTTACCAGTCTGATTCCTGGGATGGCGGGACTGACGTATGAGGAGAGATTGAGTCGGTTAGGATTATATTCGCTGGAGTTCAGAAGTGTGAGGGGGGATCTCATAGAAACCTGTAAAATTCTAACAGGACTTGACATGGTAGTTGCAGGAAGGATGTTCCCGATGGTAGGGGAGTCCAGAACCAGGGGTCATAGTCTAAGGATACGGGGTAAACCTTTCAGGACTGAGATGAGGAGACATTTCCTCACCCAGAGAGTGGTGAGCCTGTGGAATTCGCTACCACAGAAAGCAGTTGAGGCCAAAACATTGAATGTTTTCAAGAGGGAGTTAGATATAGCTCTTGGGTTTAAAGGGATGAAAGGATATGGGGTGAAAGCAGGAACAGGTTCTTGAGTTGGCAGAGCAGGCTAGAAGGGCCGAATGGCCTACCCCTGCTCCTATTTTCTATGTTTCTGTGTTTCTATGACAGCCACAGTAATGGCTGCCATGGTCTGTTTAATTGAGCCTGCACTAGAACAGTTCCGCCACTGTTCCCACCCTCATGACCGTTAATTGGCTGCCAAACCTGTCTCCAGGCCAATTTTGACCCCGTCAAAATTGAGGCAGGTGAACTTTTCGTCCGGGAGTTGGGTTCAGGATGTAGAAATGGTCCTGACTTCCATTTCCTGCCCCCAAAAGGAAAATCCTGCCCCACGTGCGTTGAAGCTGACTGGTGTCATGCAGTGTGAACCACAACTCCTCAACATCACCAGTGGGAGTTCTACTGAGAGATGCTACAACTGCCCTCATTACCTTTCCTGCATGAGGTCACTCTTGATGGTGGCACTGATGCTGCGTCCTTCTGAATGACATTCTTCATAGCCAAGAATTCTTGCTTTGTGATAATGTCCAACTGCATAGTAGATTCTGCAAATGTCGGAGTTTGCAGCATGATCTGCTCTGAGGCTATTCTATTTGCTTTATAACTGAAGTCAAAATCACCAAGTAACTCAATATTCCCTGTAGGGATGTTATGCCTCTTGTCAGTAGCAGTCAATCCATTTTCAATTGTGCAATTGTGTCTTGGCAGGTCCTTGTTTCAAGCTGTGATGCCACTGAATGCTGTGCTGATGTTTGTTGGTGAGCGAGCCTGGCTTGCTGCTCTGAGAGTAGTCCTATGTCTGTGATAGGAAGAAAATGGCACTAGATCAATCACTGTTTACAAGCCAAAGACTTGCAGATGTAGGAGAAGCGGCAGAAGGAGAGGAACTCATAAAAGGCCTTACCCCATACAGTGTACAGGTTGAGGACTTCACACCTTCAGTTTAGTGAGGAGCATTGCATGAGGAAGTTCTGCTTTACCAGGGAAGTTGTCACAGAACAATGTGTCTCGATGCAACACTAAGTGCAGTCCAGTATAAGGTCACTTGTGTTATGTACTTACCGGTTTGCTTGATATTTTATATATCTGATTTATCTCAGAGCAATACAAAGATGACAGAAGTTCTAAGTCAACAACAAGTTTATTTACAGTACTTTAAAATATCTCAGCACTTACAAGATTTCTACACATTGTCTCAACCAGAACCCAGTTCTGTTTATTCCAGAACCTCCTCTATGCTTTCAATTCCCTTACTCTTAAGCTCCACCCTCAGACTTAAACAATTAAGTACAGTGAACATCAATCAGTGAACAAACTAATATAATCAAACACGAATCAATTAAATCATTGAACACTACAATGTATGTCCTTGCCTGTGGCTCTAGAAGTGAATGTGACCCTGAATTTTTATACTTCAGGGTCATTCCAGGCTGCAGCAACTGACATTATCAATATTAGTCAATCTGCTTTGTGTGCCTTTGTATATCAAAGATGGGTGCACTGTGCATAATAACCTATGGAGGCTATGAAGCAGGATGACAGGGCTCTGGGTTTTGCCAGGTTTGCAGTCATCCCCCAGGTGCAGAACTTCATTGACTGTGCACACACAATCTCACATGCTCCAACACAAGCAGGAACGGCTTCCAATGATTTAATGTGTAGCTGATGTGTGACAAAACACATCAAATCATGTAGGTCTGTGCCCAATATGCTGACAGTTGTCACAATGCCTTCATCCTGCACCTCAACCCATCATCCTCCCTCTCATCCAGACCAGTGATATAGAGGCTGGCTGTTTGGGAACAATAGCTAACCCTACACACATGGTTCATGACAACAGTTGAGAACCTGGCAAAGACGCTGAAGTAAGATACAAGAAAGGCCATTCCTGCATCTGAGTCCTGATAGAGCAAACCATTGACATCCTGAGGCAATGCTTCCACTGCCTATTTAATGGGGTGGTGTCCTAGGTATAGTCTCCAGAGAATCTCCAGAATCACCATCATTGCTGCATGCTCTACAACTTTGTCACACAAAAGGACCAACCCATCAAGCCACCAGTGGAGGGAAGTGTAGAGATGGAAAAATATGAAGAACAGGAAGAAACAGAGGAAGATTGAGACAGACCAATCCTGCCAGTTGTAAGAGCTCTTCAACTGCAGGTCAGTGAGGGTTAGGCACAGTGGCGCAGTGGTTAGCACCGCAGCCTCACAGCTCCAGGGACCCGGGGTCGATTCCTGGTACTGCCTGTGTGGAGTTTGCAAGTTCTCCCTGTGTCTGCGTGGGTTTTCTCCGGGTGCTCCGGTTTCCTTCCACAAGCCAAAAGACTTGCAGGTTGATAGGTAAATTGGCCATTATAAATTGTCACTAGTATAGGTAGGTGGTAGGGAAATATAGGAACAGGTGGGGATGTTTGGTAGGAATATGGGATTAGTGCAGGATTAGTATAAATGGGTGGTTGATGTTCGGCACAGACTCGGTGGGCCGAAGGGCCTGTTTCAGTGCTGTATCTCTAATCTAATCTAATCATGTTACTTAGATTAAATAATTCCTATTCCCTGTACTAAAATCATCCCTAGTATCAGTCCCATTCCTTCCATATTCCTTAAGACTGCACTCAACCTCAAAAACAGAATGGGTATTTTTGTCAAATTCACACCAAACAAACTGTCATTGACAATTAATTGAAACACATTCAAATACCAATGGGTGTAATCTGCTATTGCCCATTTTAAGTGCTCTCCTACTTATACTGGTGCTCCTGTGAGGAGCTCCTCCATTGACTTTATCATGAGAAGTGAAAGACTGTTATGTCTCCGAAGACAGAAATTGATATGGTGATGATTGGTGGCCGTTAGAAGCTCAGATTGAGAAAGCAATTTCCTCACAACAGCTGGTCACAAAGCAATCAGCTGCTGTAAGAAAACCAGCCTTCCTGAAAATAGCCTTGTTTCTATCAGTGATGCATTCTCATTTGTTCAATGGATGATGATCAGTGCAATTGCCTTGCCTCCTTCCCCACCACCAGCAGGAGCCCCAGGTGTGCCAAACTTGCGGTCAGTCTCTTTATTTTCTAACACAGAAGGAATTCCGCTCCGCTATGGTTACGACAGCAGAGTGAGATTGTTGAATTTTGGCCTCTTTTTCCTTTTTGTGTGCCAATATTAATATAGCTTTCGTTGCCTGTGTTGCACATAGACAGCTGAACAAAGTTCCGGAGGGAAGCACTGACTGAGACTACAGTTAATGATGCTTGCAATCCCCTTTTAGCATTATAATGTGTATAGACAGATTGCATTGTATATTGTTTACGCAAAATATTGTACTTATTTCTTCCAGAATGGTTTTGCTGACTGAAACCCAAAGTTTCCTAATTACATTTTGTTTCACTTTTACCTAAAAATGAAGACATTTTTTTCACATTTGATGTCACCTGATTTTTTTAAACCTGAATTCAGGAAATAGTAAAGACTAAAAATTGGAAAGCTGATAAGTATTTGATGAGTTTGGTCGCTATTTTATGCAAACACCCATCGCTTTTTCTCTTAGCAATTCACTCTGACAGAAACTGTGAGCTGGCTTGCAGACAAAGCAAGTGCAAACATAATTTATTTGCTTCTATTGCTTGGCCAATTAGTTCAAATATGAAGAAGTGGTTTAAATGAGCCAAACAAATGATTGTGCATAATCTCTGTCATCCATCAAACCCAATTTACTGTACAATTCAGGTCCTTCCTTGCTCTGTTATGATGCCTAAGGGAATTTCTCATATATACAGTTAGCTGGGAAAACATTGTGTGCTCTGTTCCCTTTTCTTAATGTTGCATTTCACAATATGCCATACATGATATTATTCTTTAACAATTAGCACAATTTACATTTCAGGATAAATTACAAACAAAACTAAGCTAATTGTCAACATAACAGGTAATAGCTGGGTGAAATAATTAGAGGCAGTTTGCTTTCAAATTAACTTTCTTTTGAAAAATGAGCTCAATTACAAAGAGGAAAAACATTATTCCTCGCAAGGCTTAACATACTTCCTGAAGTTCATAGAAAACAAAACAAAAACTACAATGGGTATGCAATTACTAATGCTCTCTTCTTAAACTTATATTTACACACCCACCCACACACAGCCTCTTTGATTGAATAAAATGATAAAATGGGGGTGTTCCTGAGCAACCTTGTGAATTCCAGCTTTTACACCCCGAGAAGGCCTTAGTGGAATGTGAGTCCCCCTGAGGCTGCAACAAAAGACTCCAGACTTTGCAGAAGTAAGTAAATTTGGATCAGTTAACTTGTTATTAACAGAGTTTTGGCTCCCATTTGAGCTGAAGGTCACTTGGAGCTACATTTTCTTTGGCCGGATCAGTGCCACCAAGTGTCCCCAATGGAACCGCTGTGTCCTACTCTCTCTTCTTACCAATAGATCATTGCAGGCCCTCATGGTGCTCCCTAACAGTAATGATGCATCTGATTTGATCATGCTAATGCTGCTACCCCTGGGATTTGGGATGGGGCCAGTGTCCATGGCTGCAGGAGGCCAGGCAAGTGCCCTGCTTGCCCTCTTTTCTGGTGGCAGAACAAGGACCTTGGAACTTTAGGACCAATGTTCCCCAGCATATTAGAGGTATCTTTCTCTATCCATCTTTTTCATACAAGCCAAGAATTTCTGAATGTATAGCTTGTATGGCTAATAATAGTGGAGGCCAAGTCATTAAATATATTCAAGAGGGAGAGAGATATATTTCTTAATGCTAAAGGGATCAAGGGATATGGGGAGAAAGTGGGAACAGGGGACTGAATTAGATGATCAGCCATGATCTTTTTTGAATGGCGGAGCAGGCCCAAGGGCCGAATGGCCTACTCCTGCTCCTATTTTCTATGTTTCTATGTAATAATGTAAGAAAATATCCCCCATGTGTTCATTGAGTGAGAATACTTTCTAATTAATCCTGATGACTACACATCTTTCGTACAATGTAATGAATTTTCTTGAAGCTTCTTGCACTCTGCTCCATAATTTCAGTGGAAGTTTGGCAGGAATCCTGTTTACATGCGTAAATGGGATGGCACAGTGGCACAGTGGTTAGCACCGCAGCCTCACAGCTCCAGTGACCCGAGTTTAGTTCTGGGTACTGCCTGTGCAGAGTTTGCAAGTTTTCCCTGTGACCGCGTGGGTTTGCGGCAGGTGCTCCGGTTTCCTCCCACAGCCAAAGACTTGCAGGTTGTTAGGTAAATTGGCCATTGTAAATTGCCCCGAGTGTAGGTAGGTGGTAGGGAATATGAGATTAATGTAGGATTAGTATAAATCGGTGATTGTTGGTCGGCACAGACTTGGTGGGCCGAAGGGCCTGTTTCAGTGCTGTATCTCTAAATAAAATAAAAAATAAAATAAGGTTGTCTGCCAAAGTTATGGTGGCGGAACAGGAAAAACTCTGAGGATATTCAGCCCCATTTTCTTTTATTCATCACAGAGCTGGTTTAAAATTATGGCTTTATAACATGTTACCGTTTTTAATGTGAGGAAAATAATGGCATCAGCAATGCTCAATGGTCCAGCTTCATGCTTCAGAAGGTCAGCAGAGGCCACTCTGCTCCGATTCTCTTCTCATCTGTCATAGAGTTACTAGCCTTCACTGAATTCCTGAAAATAATGAATTGCAGCTATGTGAACAACATTGAGAAAATCGGGGTGGCACAGTGGCGCAGTGGTTAGCACCGCAGCCGCACAGCTCCAGTGACCCGGGTGCAATTCTGGGTACTGCCTGTGTGGAGTTTGCAAGTTCTCCCTGTGTCTGCGTGGGTTTCCTCCGGGTGCTCCGGTTTCCTCTCACGTGCCAAAAGACTTGCAGGTTGATAGGTAAATTGGCCATTAGCAATTGCCCCTAGTATAGGTAGGTGGTAGGGAAATATAGGGACAGGTGGGGATGTGGTAGGAATATGGAATTAGTGTAGTATTAGTATAAATGGGTGATTGATGGTCGGCACAGACTCGGTGGGCCGAAGGGCCTGTTTCAGTGCTGTATCTCTAACTGAGTAATAGCGTGGGGTCCACTGATTACTACATTTGAAATCTTGACAAGTCCTTCAGCTGGGCAAAGCTGCATGCAGGAAGTACAAATTTTTAAACTTACTCCTTACATGACAGGACTTCTGGCTTTTCTATATGATGCTAGATTGAGTCATCTTCACAAGAGCACACTTTTATATTTCATCCTGAGTATACCTATAAAGGGTGCCACCTTGTGGGTTCTCTGACAATTCAATATATATTTTGACAGTTATTTCTCACGCATTGTAATGTATTCGACGTATGTTGATCAATTTATTTCAATAATGTTATTTACACTGTGTTCTGGAAATGCTAGATTTCAGTTTCCAGGTATAGATGGCTAACTTTTGTTTTCTCTCAAAGGGTTCACATCTAAGCCTGGTGATTTCATTCACCTACAATCATGTCAGTTACAGCATGTGAAATCTGACAGCATAATTGGAAATTGGGATGTGCAACTAATAGGATCACAGAACCTTTAGGGATGAGTGACCATCATATGATAGAATTTTACATTACATTTGAAAGTGAGGTAGGTCAATCTGAAGCCAGGGTGTTAAATTTGAACAAAGGAAATTATGAAGGTATGAGGGGCAAATTAGCTGAGGTGGATTGGGAAAATACATTAAAAGGTATGACAGTACATAGACAATGGATAGTCTTTAAAGAAATATTACATAGTTTACAGCAACTATATATTCCTTCAAGGCACAAAAACTCCAAAAGTAAAGGCCGTCAGCCGTGGCTAACAAAGGAAGTTAAGGATTGTATAAGATTAAAAGAAAACGCCTATAAAGTTGCCGGAAATAGTAGTAAACCTGAGGATTTGGAGGATTTTAGAATACTACAAAGGAGAACCAAGAAACTGATAAAGAAAGGGAGAATAGAATATGAATGTAAACTGGCAAAAAAAAATAAAAACAGGCTGTAAAAGTTTCTATATATACGTAAAAAGGAAAGATTTGGCAAAGACAAATGTGGATCCATTACAGGCAGAGTCAGGAGAACTTATAATGGGAATAGAGAAATGGCAGAGAAGCTAAATGATTACTTTGTGTCTGTCTTCACTGAGGAAGATGCTTGAAATATCCCAAAATTAGAGATCCAAGGGATTAGGGGGAATGAGGAATTGAAGGAAATTTGTATTAGTAAGAAGGTTGTACTGAAGAAATTAATGAGGCTGAAGGTTGATAAGTCCCCAGGACCTGATATTCTACATCCTGGAGTGTTGAAAGAGGTAGCTATGGAGATAGTGGATGCATTGGTGATCATCTTCCAAAATTCTATATATTCTGGAACGGTTCCTGCAGATTGGAAAGTAACAAATGTCACCCCACTATTTAAGAAGGGAGGGAGAGAGAAAACAGGGAACTACAGACTACATCAGCAGTAGGGAAAATGTTGGAATCTATTCTAAACGATGTGATAATTGGACACTTGGATAATAATGATCTGATTGGGCATAGTCAACATGGATTTATGAATGGGAAATCATGTTTGACAAATCTGTTGGAGTTTTATGAGGATGTTACTAACAGAATTGATAAAGGGGAGTCAGTGGACGTAGTATACTTGGATTTTCAGAAGGCTTTTGATGTCCCCCACAGGAGGTTGGATAGCAAAATTAAAGCACATGGGATAGGAGGTAAATTACTGGCATGGATAAAGGATTGGTTAACAGGCAGAAAACAGAGAGTAGGAATAAATCGGTTATTCTCGCGTTGGCAGGCTGCGACTAGTGGGGTACCACAAGGATCAATACTTGGGCTTCAGTTGTTCATAATATATATAAATGATTTGGATGTGGAGACCAAATGTAATATTTCCATGTTCGCAGACGACACAAAACTAGGTGGGAATGTGTGATGTGAGGAAGATGCAAAGCGGCTTCAAGGGGATTTGGACAGACTTAGTGAGTCGACAAGAACATGGCAGATGGAATATAATGTTGAAAAATGTGAGGTAGGAGGAATAGATGTGCAGAGTATTTCTTAAATGGTGAGAGATTAGAAAGGGACCTGGGTGTTCTCGTCAATAAGTCACTGAAAGCTAACATGCAGGTGCAGCCAGCAATTAGGAAGGCTAATAGTATGTTAGGCTTTATTGCAAGAGGAATTGAGTACAGGAGTAGTGAAGTCTTGCTTCAATTGCATAGAACCTTGGTTAGACCACACCTGGAGTACTGTGTGCAGTTCTGGTCCCCTTACCTTAGAAAGGATATTATTGCCATAGAGGGAGTGCAACGAAGGTTCACCAGACTTGTTCCCGGGATGGCGGGACTGTCCTATAAAGAGAGATTGGGAAACTGGGCTTGTATTCACTAGAGTTTCGAAGAATGAGAGGTGATCTCATTGAAACCTACAAAATACTTAAAAGGGTAGCCAGGGTAAATGCAGCTAAGATGGTTCCCCTGGTTGGGGAGTCTAGAACCAAGGGACACAATTTCAAAATAAGGGGGAAGCTACTTAGGAGAGAGATGAAAAATGTCTTTACTCAGAATGTTGTGAATCTTTGGAATTCTCTACCCCAGAGGGCTGTGGAAGCTCAGTCATTGAGTATGTTTAAAGTAGAGATTGACAGATTTCTAAATAGCAATGACATAAAGGGATATGGGGATAGTGCGGGAAAAAGGAATTGAGGTGGATAATCAGCCACGATTGTATTGAATGGCGGAGCAGGCTGAATGGGCTGAATGGCCTACTCCTATGTTCTTATGTTCTTATGATCAAAGCCAAACTCTTTCAAACTCTGAGTGTGAGGAGAGAATATGTGCATTCAGAACTGGTCTTATATAAATATGGGTCTCTGATGCATAAGAACTCCATTCCCTCATGGATTATCTCCTTCACTTGTAAGAACTTCTGCAGTCCAAAGTTCATTATGATATTTCCTTCTTGTGATATATCTTACTTTAAGAATGACTGGTTACATAGCTCTAAAACTACAGCACCAGATGTTGAAACCACAGCTGGGGCACCTGAATTAAACACTGGTGGACTGATTTATCTGAATTTACCCTGCTTCTGGAAATCCTTGAGCAATTGCTATGTACATGCAGGTACAGCATGCAATTAACCTTTACTGCAAGGGAGTTGGAATATAAGAGTAAGGGAGTCTTGCAGAAATTATATAGAGATTTGGTGAGACAATGCCTAGAGTACTGTGTACAGGTTTGGTCTCATTACCTAAGGAAGGCTATACTTACCTTAAAGTGGGTGCAACAAAAGTTCACAATTGATTCCTGGGATGAGAGTACTATTCTATGAGGAGAGATTGAGTAGAATGAGCCTATATTTACTGGAGTTTAGAAGAATGAGAAGTGATCTCATTGAAACATATAAAATTATTAGACGACTTGATAGGGTAGATGCTAAGAAGGTTGTTTCCCATAGTTGGAGAGTCTAAAACTAGGGGCATAGACTTAGAATAAGGAGTTCGACCATTTAGGACTGAGATGAGGTGAAATTTCTTCATTCAAAGAGTTGTGAATCTTTGGAATTCTCTACCCCAGAGTGTTGTGGATGCTCAGTCATTGAGTATATACAATACTAAGATCAATAGTACTAAGGGAATAAGAGGATACGGGGAAAGGGTGGAAAAGCGGAGTTAATGTAAAAGTTCAGCCAGGATCTAAATGATTTGCTGATCTGGTTCAAGGGGCCATATAACCTACTGCTATTTTATGTGTTCTTATATCAGGAAATTGTCAGTGCATTAAACACAAATTCCTGTCCATGAAAATGAACAGATGGAAAATTGTGGATGGTGCGTCTGCAATTTCTTGATGTCTGAATCTATTGGGTGAGCTCTGTCAGATAATATTTACACAAAGGGTTGGATTTTATGGACTCCCCCCCCCCCCACCTCCCCCCCGAGGTGGGATCGAAGGCGGAGGGGTACAGAGTATTGCGATGGGGAACAGTGGGGCAGAGGGCCTGTTGCCTCCCTGTCGCAACACAAATTCGAACTCAGAAAATGTCTCCCAAATGCTCAACTTACATTTACATTCATTCATAAAAGAGCACAAAGATATGGACATATTGGGGAGGCCATTTAATTCATTTAGCTCACTCTTCTATTGAAGCTTACAGTCATCCTGTCTGACTATCTACATAGAATCATATTACATAGAATGTGCAGCATAATGGTCCATGCTGGTGTCTATGCTCCACCTCTCTTCATCTAACCTCTTTTAGCATAACCTATCTAACTGCCACTTGAATGATACCAGAGATTTTGCTTCCACTACTTAACCTGAGAGTCCTTTCAAGTATTAATCAGTCTTTAGGCTGGATTTTTTTGTAGGAGGTGGGCTCCCAACGCTGGGCTGAAAAGGTGGGGTAACCCCGCCTCTGCATTTTCGCGGCCCCCCGGAGCGATCCTCTGATGTTTTTAAATGTAAGTTTCAGGAGGCAGGATTCCCATCCCTTTAAAGACAGGGATCCCGCCTCCATGAGCTGCCAGCCAATCAAAGGGTTGGCAGTTCAGCAGTGCCACTGGGAGTGGTGGTCACTGCCAGTACTGCAGAGGACTCAGACCCAGGCCCAGCTGTGGAACCCTGGACAAGAGGTAGGTGAAGCATGGTTGCCGGGGGCAGTCTGGAAGGCCCCAGTGAGGGGAGCGGCATCCCGGGGGGTGCATTGGTTTCCAGTGGGGGTCTTCCGTGGGCCACAAATTGCCCACGGAGTAGGGTACCACCCCCCTCCCCTGCCAAAGCCTGCAGGGAGGGCATCTCATTTTACAAGGTATCCTCTCTGCGTGGTGGAGCCTCCACCCGCTACTAGTAAGACCCCAGTGGTGGCAGGAAGAGGTCCCTAATTGGCCGTTAATAGGTAATTTAAGGGAAGATCGCTGAGCAACAGGGAGGCGACTGGCCCTCTGCCCCGCTGTACCCCGTCACAATACTCTGTGCCCCTCCACCTTCGATCCCACCTCAGGGGGGTCCATAAAATTTTTTTTCTGTGCTGGGGGAGGGGAATGGGGTGACATCGCTGCAGATTGCTTGGGGAGGTGATGGGAAGGGGTAACGGGCAAAGGTGCAGAACTTTGGGGGGGGCGGGAAAAGGTCAAATTCTTAATAAACAAATTTCAGGAGGCAAAGGGCTGTAATGTTTTGCAATACCATTGGGGCGGTGGTGCGAAAATGAATTTAATGGTAATTTAATTCTTTTTTTTAGACATTGAGCTGATCTGGTCCTTTAATTTTAAAATCTCCATTAAGGGCTGTAAGCTCTTTAAAAATGGCACCGGCTCCGTCGCCTGTGCATTGGTGCCAGATGCCGTTGCCTGCGACAGCTCACCCACCCCCTCCATGTGATTGCGGGGGGCGGGCGCCGCGGCCATGCAAATGAGCCACCGCGTTTGAAATCGCGGCGGCTCAGTGATGCGGTGTCCATGTGGGCGGGGCGCATTTTTTGCGTCCGCTGCCTAAGTAGGCGGCAGACTCTTAAAATGCAGCCTTCTGTGTTGAGCAGTTTAACTTTCTAGGAGACTGCACCTTTATCCTTTGGTTTACATTGCCTTACTGTTTGCACATAGAAGATGGTTGGTCTCAAACATGATAAATAGTTGGATAGATTGAAATTTTCTTTTTGGTTATAAACTTTAACAAAAAGTGTATAATATTGTACAATCTTTGTTACTTTATAAAATTCTTATATGGTTTGAAAGCTGAAAGTTTTGCCCCAGTAGCCAACATGAAGCTACATGAAAAATTCCCCAATACAATGACACAACAATCAGGTAAAGGAAGTGTTTGTATCTTTTTTAAACTATATGCAAAGAATTTCCAATTCAACTCAGAAAACTGAGAGTATACCTCATGGCAGTAGAACATCTGATTTCTGGTCAGAGGGCAAGAGTTCAAATACTTGACTACATTTAAATTCTGCTCTCCATTGGTTATTTTTCCTAGATGTCTGCCAGACTGCTGGCTAAAATGCTTCAGGAGAGAGAAAGTTAACAAGGCAGCAGGAACAAGTCTTCATCAGCTAGACACTTGCTGTTAGTCAATCACAGTGGAACTGACACAAGCCATGTAAAAAGTTAATGAACCCATCTGAAGAGAGAATGTTTCCGATAGAATGGGCATACGGGGCTTACATGAAAGAGAAGAGAAAAGTAAAACCAAATAGTAATATTTTCTCAAGTGTTTTCCAGTGTCTTTACAAAGGACAAATATTGTGGACCAAGTTGTAATTAAAATGACCAATGTAATTGTGTGCTGAAAAAACTAGACTTGTGTTATAGACATGTATATTAAGATCTTGCAATAGTCGTGTGGGTAAAGGCATTGGGTGATGTAGAGCTAAGTCATATGGATCAGAAGATTCCAGGTTGATACTTTACCCAGGGAGTGGCTAGAATGTGGAACTTACATAGAGTAGTTGAGGTGAATAGCATAGATATATTTAAGAGGAAGCTAAATAAGTATGTAAGGGAGAAAAGAATAGAAAAATATGCTGATCGGGTAAGATGAAGTAGAGTGCGAGGAGGCTCATGTGGAGCATAAACACTGGCATAGAACAGTTGGACCGAGTGGCCTGTTTCTTTATTGTAATTTCTGTGTCATGCTATGATTCCCAGTCTGATGGGCACTCAGTTAACTGATCAGTTAGGGCAGCATTTGGACTGCTAGAATTAACGTTGGTTAGGCGGTGAAAGATCAAACCAGGGTCCCTGCTACAGATTGTCATTGAGTAACTCTTGCAGGTAAGTGCATGCACATGGACATTAGGTAAGACAAATCTGCAGTAGTCTGTAATGGTTTTCATGGGCAAATTGACCACCACCCTGCACTGCTTGGATTCACAAATGAGAAATGGCCATTTGAGTGTGATGGCATATTCTGCAAGAGTCAGTGGGATAGATTTTAATTTTCACTGTTTGATGGCAGCAGATTAATGGAAGGAAAATCAAATGGAGTTGTATAATGGGCGGCTGTTCTTCTGAATCATTTAAAATGATCCCCCAGTGGCTTCAGGGGTGGTGTGGACAAAACTAGAAAATAGGCAAATACATAAAAATAAAAATCAGTATTATTTCTGACAATAATTTTTACCAGATGCAAGCACATTCAACTAATTAAGGCAAATGCTAAACTTTATTTTAAGCTGACTTTTACTGTAGACAGAAACGTAGCAATAAAGCTTTTGAGGGCATGATGTGACTTATGGGTTAATAATATCTTGATACTAACAGACCATCGTTACTACTTGGGTATAAAGGCCTGAAAAAGAATGAAGGTCAAAATACCCAGAAAGATTAAAAAACAGAAAGAAAGATTTGCCTTTGTGCAGTGCTTTTCATGACCTCAGGATGTCCCAATGGAGTATTTTTGAAGTGTAGTCACTGTTGTAATATAGGAAACATGCTGTCTTAATTTGAAAATTCAGTTCAGTAAATGAAAACGTGTCAGCATTTCATTGCCTGTCTGAACGTGCCCATGTGATGGCTCTGCTAAGAACTGTTAAAAATTCTTCAAGTTTCGTGCTCAGTGCATCAGATGTCTGGGTAACTAGGGTATATGAATGTACCCGCAATTTCACCTCATACTACTCAAAGGAGATACTGCATAGAGGCTAAATATGCACAGGGAGGGAAAGAAAATTAGACAGGGGTAGATTTTTTCCTTAGCTTTATGGTGGTAATTTGATGCAGAAGTTGCTCAAATTTCAATCCATTGAAATTAATAGAATAAAAAAGTAGATGGGTTGTACAATGGGGCGATTTGCTTCACTAGATTGCTTTGCAAGCAGTGAAGATGAAAATCTACCCTAGTCTTTTCTTCTGTTTTTATAGTCTCACACATTTTCTAAGTGCTGACATTGAACAGCATTAATGAAAGCCAGAGAGCACACCTCCAGTTTCTTCTCTCAATTGTGGAAGGCAATGAGGTGAAAAGGAGAGAATATGATAATAATCATCATCATCTACATCATAATGACTGCTCACAGATTGAATGACAAGCAACCTCACCTCCCACAGCTTTACAGTTGTAGGCTGAGGAGTTAAGTGCTCCACTTCTTAAAATACTAGGCTAGTCTTCAATGGATGAGGATTATCTTGTTTTACATGTTTTAAATTTGAGGCCTGTAGTGTCAGTATAAAAACCTTTGTATACTGCCATAGTGCACAAACGGATCTACTATAGTTACATTGTGAGGAAATCCAAGTAATGATCTACCACACGACTGCCAGCAAAAATTAGACTCACCTCTCTGGACATGACACAACTCACATTATTGACAGGTATTTAAAAAAAAATTGACAAAAAAATGGTCACTAGATATTCTTTGAAACAGGATGAAAAGATTAATTTAAAGACTAAAGAATCCATTCTCGGCTTGAGAAAGCACTGTTCTTACTGAACTTCAGATTTGTTGAAAGGAGTATGTTGAAGCATATTATAAGCTAAAGAAAGCTCCATTATGCTGCAATGCGCTGAAACTTGTGTAAGTGGTGTGTTAAGGTCAAGTGAGGACGTGTTGAAGGGCTTCCCTCTTTTCCCTCACCTTGTTAGACCACAACAGGTTCAATTCTTTTGTAAAGTGGATGTACTGGTCAATTCAGGAGGTGTTTGATTTCTTGCTTGCTATGATCATAACAAGAACCAATCGGACAGATTTTCTTGAGTTAACAAAGAAAGAGGTTAACTTTATTGTACCTAAATCGAATAAATAAAATAAACAACGATAATAAACAAGGATTCAACTTTCACTCTCATACACATACTATAGGTTTACACACACACAAATAGGTTACAGAGTAGGCAAAGGTAGATTGATTGAGTTAGAGTCTATAAAAAAGGTATACAGTCTGTGGAGTTTGGTGATTCGGTTGGCTTCTAGCTGAATTCAGTGGTCCTGAGTTTTTTAGTTTGAAGAGGTAGATGCCTGGTTCGGTGGGTCTCTTGGAGATAGTGATGTGGATGATTTCCTCCAACGGGGTTTCTGATTGTAGCTGGAGTATGCAAAGGTGGTCAGTCAACAAGTAGGATTTGAAAGCTTTCAAGCTGGAATGGAGAGAGAGAGAGAGGGACCCCCACTTAGGGCCTGCTCATGTCAGAGTCCAGTTGCTTCTCCTCTGCTGCAGACAAAACACCAGTTTAAAACCACAGATGGGGAGGGGCTTGTCACATGACAGTCACTCAGTGATTCAAACATAGCTGTTAGCAGTATTCCTCTGCTTGCTGGAAAGAACAGTAGTTCCTTTAAACTTCCTGTGTCCTGGTTCTTGTTGGGAAATGCACAGACATTTCATCTTCCTCCTCACAGTCCTTTACAATGTAGGGTACAGCATGGGAGGGGGGAGAGGGTTGTTAGCTCAGTTGGCTAGACAGCTAGAGTATGATATAGCAAGACGTCAACAGCACAGGTTCAATTCCTGTACAGGCTGTGGTAGCTTATGGAGGCCTGTCTCCCCATGCTTGTGGAGTGGTGACTCTCAAGTTATACATCACCAACTGTCTCTTTCTCATGGGGAGAGATGCCTATGGGACTTTGGCTCAAATAACAATAGTATAGCAAACTAGGTGATCACCTTAAGCTGCTAGCAGTCATCCTGTTTTAAATTTCTTCAAAAAAAATATAAGTTCAGATCTCCAGTCAGTGGACCAAAGGTAATTATCATTCAACAAAACACATTGGCGTAACAGATGTTTCAATTGTTATATAAATAAATATGTCTTAATATGAAGCAATAATGAACAGATCCTATTGTGTCAATGAAGGCACTGAGTGTGTTTGAGCTTCTCAAGGGCAATTAGAGATGGACAATAAATGCTGGCCATGCCAGAGCGATGCCCATATCCCATGAATAAATTAAGAAAAGAGAACACTTTGGAATTAAATTCTGGGGGCCAATTTTGTGGAGTCGAGTGGAAATTACGCGGACAATGGCAATGCAATCATATTGTCCACCCAGAGTCCTTGCTGAGAGGCCAGAGCTAATTTAAAGATTGGGCCTCATTTCACTATGTATGGTGAGTTGCAAATGCTGCATCAGTGTCAGAGGCAGCTCGCTGTTTGGGTTTTGTGAGAAATCTAGCTGCCAGAAGTGGTGATTGAATTGGGGGGAAACAATTGTGAGTGGGAGGGTCATGGCAGACTGGCAGCAAGGAGGAGGACTTATTTTTGGCTCAAGGCCCCACTAAAATCATTGTAAGGGCTTACCTGCTGTAACTTTTTGAATGGCAAGCTGTGGTCCCTTTAATGGTGCTGGTTAGGCTGCTGGAAAGCTAATACTAATGGGTGCCATGTGTGTGTGAAGTGCACCCTCTTCCCGATGTATGTCAAAATTGCATTTGTAGTCCTTTGCAGATGATTGGAACCTGACTTATATACTGTACTGATGTTCCTGCCTGATGCAGGCAGGCTCCTTGGCCACCTTTGGGAAATCCCTGAAAAGAATTATGATGTGTAGAGTCATGGTCATGGTCATTTAGGGCATAGGAAGCTGTTAGGCACATCGAGTCCATGCCAACTCTCCACGGAGCATTCCAGTCAGTCCCACGCCCCTGCTTGATCACTTTAGCCATTCAAGTTTAGACTTGGAGGGGGGCCTGCAGCATTGGTTCTTCAAGGTGGTAGAGGCCGTGGACCCAAAATGTGCTGTTGAAGGAGCATTGGCGAGTTCCTGCGGTGCATCTTGCAGATGGTATACACTGTTGCAACTGTGCGCCGGCGGTGAAGAGAATTAATGTTTAAGGTGGTGGATGGGGTGTGGATCAAGTGGGCTGCTTTGTCTTGGATGGTGTTGAGCTTCTTAAGTGTTATTGGAGCTGCACCCATCCAGGCAAGTGGAGAGTATTCCATCACACTCCTGACTTGTGCCTTCCAGATGATGGCCAGGCTTTAGGGAGTCAGGGGGTGAGTTACTTTCCACAGAATTCCCAGTCTCTGACCTGCTTTTTGAGCCACAGTATTTAAATGCTGGCCCAGTTAAATTTCTGGTCAATGGTTACCCCCAGGATAGTGATGGTAGGGGATTCACTGATGGTAATGCCATTGAATGTCAAGGGGAGATGGTTAGATTCTCTTTTGTTGGAAATGGTCATTGCCTAGCACTTGTGTGGCACGAAAGCCACTTATCAGCCCAAGCCTGAATATTGTTCAGGGCTTGCTGCATGCGGGCATGGACTACTTCAGTATCTGAGGAGTTGCAAATGGTACTGAACACTATACAATCATCAGCAAATATCTCCACTTCTGACCTTATGATGGAGGAAAGGTCATTGATGAAGCAGCCAAATATGGTTGGGCCTCGGACACTACACTGATGAATGCCTGCAGTGCTGTCCTGCGGCTGAGATGATTGACCTCTAACAATCACAACCATCTTCCTTTGAGCTAGATATGACTCCAAACAGCAGAGAGTTTTCCCCAGATTCCTATTGACTCCAGTTTTGCTAGGGCTCCTTGATGTCACACTTGGACAAATGCTGCCTGGATCTCAAGGGCAGTCACTCTCACCTCACCTCTGCAATTCAGCTCTTTTGTGCATGTTTGGACCAAGGCTGTAATGAGGTCGGGAGCTAAGTGGCCCTGGTGAAACCCAAACTGAGCATCAGTGTGTAGGTCGTTGGTGTGTAAATGCCGCTTGATAGCACAGGCGATGACACCTTCCATCCATTCTTTTCCGCATGTTACATTTCTTTCCCCATCATCATCCCTCCCTATCTCTGTATGTAAGAACAGGAGTGGGCATTTAGGCCCACATTTAATTAGATCATTGTTGATCTGTACCTTAACTCCAATTTATCCACAATTGATTTGTATCCCTTGATATTCTTACCCCACAAAATCTATCTCAGTCTAGAAAGCTCCAATTTTACTAGCATCTTTTAGTGAAGAAAGTTCCAGATTTCTACTACCCTTTGTCTCCCCATTTCTCTCCTGAATGGCCTAGCTTTAATTTTATGATGTCCCCTTCTTCTTCATTCCCACACTAGAGAAAATAGTTTCTCCATATCTACCCTATCAAATTCTTTTAACATTTTGAACACCTCAATCAGATAATCTCTCAATCTTCTATGCCAAAGGGCATACCAGCCTAGTTTATGGAACCTGGCAACATAATGTATCCTTCTAAGCCTTGGCATCATTCTGGTAAATCTGTGTTGCAGTCTTTCAAAGGCCAATGTTGTCTTCCTGAGGTGCCGTCTCCAAAACTGAATGCAGTATACCTGGTGGGGTCTGACAAAAAGCTTCATGCAACCAAAGCAGATCTTGCTCCCCTTGGTATTTCAGCCCCCTTGAAATAAAGACCAACAGTCCATTAGACTTTCTGAATGCATTTTGTACCTGTGCACCAGCTTTTAGTGATTTATGTACTTGGGCACTCAGTCCTTTAGCTCCTCCAGGGGTAAAGGTAGATCAGAAGCAGGAATGGGAAATGCAGCCCTGCAATTTTTAAAGCGTTACTGCCCTGTTCTTGCCTGGCAGAGGCTGTAATAATTAGACCCCTGAAGTTTGTAAGACTAGGCATATAGACTTGTCTGCATCAGGTGCTTAGCTCCTTCAGAAATTTATTATAAATATAATATCAGCAGTACCTTTTATGTCACTGAAATAACTTCAAAGTGTAAAAAGCAGTTAAAAACTGGAAAGCGTGCCATAAAGTAATGCAATATGACTCCACATAACACAGACTCTTCTGTACTGCACATTCTGTAACCTTCAAATTACAGAATTGCTTTCCGAATTAGGACATTGCTATAAAAGAATGGGACATAGGTAGCACTCTTACGTCTGAGTCAGAATGTTGAGTTCAAGTTCCACTCCAGAGGCTTGAGCACAAAAATCAGTACAGTACTGAGAGAACGTTGTACTGTCATAGGTACCGTCATTCAGATGAGACGTTAAACTGAGACTCTGTCTGCCCTCTCAGATGGATGTAAAAGATCCCATGGCACTATTTCAAAGAAGAGCAGCGGAGTTATCCAAAGTGTCCTGGCCAATATTTATCCCTCAATAAATATCGCAAAAACAGGTTATCTGGTCAAATTATCACATTGCTCTTTGTGGGAGCTTGCTGTGTGCAAATTAGCATTTCCTACCTTACAACAGTGACTTCACTTCAAAAGTGCTTCATTGACTGTAATGCACTTTGGGATATCTTGAGGTCATGAAAGGTGCTATATAAATACAAGTCTTTTTCAATGAAGAATTTTCAGGGTGAATATCATAGAAAAACAAAATAAAAGCAACAAAGCACATGACTTTCATAAATTTACCAAATAATTTTTAAAATAGCTGAAAAATTGTAGTTTTTAAATATTGCTGCAAAAATGTCACTTTATTTGCCAGAATTCCCTACAGATAACACATAAATCAGCAATAGTAAAACAAGATGGATTTTTAACTAAAGTGAGTTTTCAGCAGCTGAGGTTATTGATTTAAATGCCTCAGCAACACAACAGTCTTTCCCAGAACAAAGAATCAATGCTGAGAAAAATCTCATGGGTTCCTATTTCTCACATGCTTGACAGATTCCAACATAAGTAAAAATCTTTTGTTTTTCACGTTGGTTTTCAATGAAGCAACTGTGAGCAACAACATATAATAGTAATACACAGTTTTGTGTGTCCACCCTTTTTTGATTGGTTGCTGGTTTGATTTGGTGGATGGAACCTACATACGACAATACGAATTAGGAGCAGGAGTAGGCCACTTGGCCCCTCCAGCCTGCTCCACCGTTCAATCAGATTATCAAAGTAATTCCTGACAACGCACCGGCCCGCTGATGTCATCAGAGAGCGCCAAGCTGCGCACATGTGCAGCTATAACTTGCGAAGACTAAATAGCGCATGTGCGGCAGGACATCATCGCGAAGTGCCAATGTCATTCGTATCCGCGCCAAGTCCATCTTCGCGCATGCGCGATAAAGCGTCATCGGGTTTGCAGCCCCAAACTCGGCTGAAGGAAGCAGCTGAATGGGAGACTTTGAAGTTTGAGCTCTCCCCCCTCGGCAACTCGCTCCAGGCCTTGATGCCTCCCCTCCCCCACTCCCCCAGACACTCGCTCCAGACCTTGCTGCTCCCCCCACTCCCCTAGCCGATTGTTTCTCACTTCACGCCATCCTGCTCTCCAGTTGCTCGTTCCCCACCCCCCTCCAGCCACTAGCTCTTGGCTGCACTGCTTCCCTCCTCTTGGCTACTCACTCCTATGTCACTCCGTCACCCATTGCAGCCCGCCTTGCTTCTTCGGGCGGCGCATGGAGACTGATCAGCAGAGGTCTGGAGCGAGCGGCTGAGGGGGCGAAGCAGCTGGTAGGGAGGAGGAGGAGAAAGCGAGTTGCCGAGGGAGGAGAGCGGCCAGTGGGGTGGGAGCTAGTAGCTACGTTTGGGTGAAATCAGTCCTGGTCAGTCATATAAGCGAATCAGAATAATGAATTGGCAGCATATTTTATACTCTGCCCGATTTTCTTTTCCATCGATCGGGGTGCCAATTCACTATCTTCCAATGGAAATTCAATCATAAAATTCCTTTTGTATTTAATAGGATTACTGGAATATTAAATGGATCTGAGGATTACAGTTAGTATCCTTTAACTAAATAGTAGCATATTACTGGGTTTCCAGCCAACTTAATGTAACTTTGCTAGAACGATCTAGCCTTAAACATTTTCTGTGATAAATTGAGCAGCGCCATCTTTAATCCTGGCAGCAGCCTGAACGGCGCAGACACTGACGTTCCAGTTGAAGAGCCTACATTTGCACATGTGCAAGTACTGCGCCACCTAGTAGTTGTGTTGTCAGCAAATGCAACCTAAGATTATTAAGATCAAGGCTGATCTGATTGTAAGCTCAACGCCATGGCTGGAATTTTATGGGCATCCCCAATGAATGGGTTTGTGGTGGGGGGTGGGGCGGCTGGGGGGGGGGTGGAGGGGGCGTAGATTTGAGTGGGAGGCTGGGGGTGGGGCCTCCTGCCAACATAAAATTCCACCCACATTCCCCCCATTCCAATAGCCTATCACCCCCTTGATTATCAAGAATCTATCTACCTCTGCCTTAAAAATATGCAAAGACTCTGCTTCCATTACCTTTTGTGGAAGAAAGTTTCAAAAACTCACGACCCTCTGAGAGAAAAAATTTCTCCTCATCTCTGTCTTAAATGGGCGACCCCTTATCTTTAGACAGTAATCCCTAGTTCCAGATGCTCCCACAAGGGGCAACATCCTTTCCTCATCCACCCTGCCAAGACCCCTCAGGATCTTACATGTGTCACTCAAGTCGCCTCTTACTCTTCTAAATTCCAGCGGATACAAGCCGAGTCTGTCCAATCTTTCCTCATAAGACAGCTCGCCCATTCCAGCTATTCGTCTAGTAAACCTTCTCTGTACTGCCTCCAACGCATCTACATACTTCCTTAAATATGGAGACGAGTACTGTATACAATATTCCAGATATGGTCTCACCAATGCCCTGTATAGCTGAAGCATAACCTCCCTACTTTTGTATTCAATTCTCCTCGCAATGTACGGTAACATTCTATTAGTTTTCCTAATTACTTGCTGTACCTGCATACTAACCTTCTGTGATTCATGCACTAGGACACCCAGATCCCTCTGCATCTCAGAGCTCTGCAATCTCTCACCATTTAGATAATATACATTTTTTTATTCTTCCTGCCAAAATGGACAATTTCACATTTTCCCACATAATACACCATTTGCCAGGTCTTTGCCCACTCACTTAACCCATCTCTATCCCTTTGTCGCCTCCTTATGTCCTCTTTCCAACCTACTTTCCTACCTATCTTTGTGTCATCAGCAAATTTAGCAATCATTCCTTCAGTCCCTTCATCCAAGTCATTTATATAAATTGTAAAAAGTTGAGGCCCCAGCAACCTGATGCACGTGGAGGCACGTTGGGCACATTGGGACTGGAGCGGGTGAGGGATGCGCATCTGCCAACGGTTGCTAGTGGCGGTGGGGGGGGGAGGGGGTGGTTGGTGGAGAAAAAGGACAGCAGAAGGTAAGGGGAGCCCAACAACAAAGTTACCATGGCTGGAGGGACTGGGGAGGGTGGACTGCATGGCAGGTGGGCGAATGGGTAAGGAGGCATTGGGTGGGGGTCAATGGTATGGGAAGGGGACCAGCTTGACGGGGGGTGAAGGGGAGCATGGGAGGGGTGGGGACAGCTTTGGATGGTGGGATGAAGATGGCATGAAAGGGATGGCATGGTAAGGATGGAAAGGGATGGGGTTAGCATGGGAGAGGGGATGGCATGGGGAGGCAGCATGGGAAACGTCATTTGAGGGGGGCATGGGCTGATGGGATGGGGATGGCATGATTGGGATGGCATGGGCTGGGAGGGTGACATGGGAGGGGTGGCATGGGAAGGATAGAATGGCATGGGATGGGGATGGCATGTGGGGAGTGGGAGGAAGGGGATAGTATTGCAGGGGTGGCATGGGAATGATGGAATGGCATGGGATGGAAATGGCATTGGAGGGATGGGATGGCATGGGAGGGGTGGCATGGAAGGGGTGGATGAGATGATGGAATTGGTTATGTATATTAATTTGACTACAAATGTTTTGCGGGTCTCTGCTAGTAAGTCATAAAAGTTTATTGCAACATTGCTATGGCTCGAGAAACTGAGATTGTTTTCCTTAGAGCAGAAAAGGTTAAGGGGAGGTTTGACAGAGATGTTCAAGATCATGAAGGGCTTTGATAGAGTAAATAAGGAGAAACTGTTTTCAGTGGCAGATTAGTCAGTAACCAGGGGACACAGATTTAAGGTGATTGGTGAAAGAACCACTGGCGATATGAGGAGAGCCTTTTAGACAGTTTTGTGATTTGGAATGCACAGCCTCAAATGGTGCTGGAAGCTGATTCAATCATAACTTTGAAAAGGAATTGGATAAATATTTGAAGAAAAAAAAAATGCAGGGCTGTGAGGAAAAGGCAGGCCGGGGGGTCTAATTGGATAGCTCTTTTGAAGAGCTGGCATAGGCACTATGAGTTGAATGGCCTTGTTCTGTGCTGTATCATTCAATGATTCTGTGAAGGGGAGCAGGATTAAAAGGGAACTGAATCCTCCTTAAAGATAGAAAAATGTGTTAATTACTCATAAGCGCAATGATTTGCTTAATTATCTTGAAATGTGTGCTGTGAAGAAATCTACCTTTAACAATTCACAAGCTAGTTCAAGTTTTCTTCATGCAGTGTATTTTGTAGGATAGTATAACTGTGGCCAGACTGTACAAGAGGATATGCTGTATAATATTCCAGAGTTTTGATCCACAAGTGAACATTTATTGATAAAGAAAGAATTGTAATGGCTGATAAGCTAAACAAATGCATTGAAATGTTTAAACATATAGGTGAACTAAATTTGAAACATTTTGCAGTGAAATTGGGCTCCATAACACCGATGGTCCTGGCTCTGGAAGCCCCAAAGAGAAATAATCTCAGCCGAACACCTCCGGCTACCTCCAGTGCAGCACACGTGGTGCATCATGACCAATAGGGTGCTAGTGCAAGTGTGCCATACGTGTGTGGGAAACATGCAAAATGTGAAGATCATGACGTCAGTCAGCCTTTATAGCTGATTTGCCGCAAGTTCTGTCAGTTTGGACCGCACAGGTCCATTTAATGCCCACTGCTATCTACTTGCAGCTGAACATGTGTTATTTAAAGGGCCAGCCATCCAATTTGCATGTGATGTGCTTTTGATTTAATTTTGCTTTTCCAAAGTTTGTGGAAGTACAATAGTGTGCTACTGTTGAATTTTGAAGGCGGTGTTGCTGCATCTTGACAGGGTGGTCAGAGGAGTTTTATAGCCTGACAACAGAAAACCTGTTGGATTTATGGGGGCTATAGTTGCAGCCCTCTTGTGTTGCAACACAACAGGGAGATCAAGCATACGCTGCAGAGCGGGGAAGTTGTGCGCAGAGGGCGAAGGCAGAGGGCTCTCAACAGAAGGCCGTACCCATCAAGGGTCTTCAGGGAGCACTTCTCCTACCTCCACCTCAGCCAAGAACAATGTGTGAGGTACCTACGATTTACCAAGGAAGCAGTCACTGAACTGTGCCACCTCCTTCAAAAGAACCTGCAGCCACACAACAGGGTGAAGGTGGCGCTGTCAGTGGATGTCAAAGTTACAGTCTCCCTCAACTTCTACTTGAGCAGATCCTTCCACGTGGGCGTAGGTGACATTGCCAACATTTCTCAGTTTGCTGCATCAGGAAAGTGATGGAGGCCCTGTATGCCAAGAGAGGGGACTTAATATTTTTCTCTCTTACTGGAGAGAAGCAGGATGAGAGGGCACATGGCTTTGCCAGGGTAGCGAAATTCCCAATGCAGGGAACCATCAATGGCACACAGGTGGCTCTGTGGGCCCCAGATGTAAATGGGGAGATGTACTGGAATTGTAAGGGCGACCACCCAATTAATATGCAGCCCGTATGTGACCATGCAGAAAACATCATTTTGGGCACACTATCAGCAGCTTTCACATCATGCCGTCTCGCACGATGAGGTGAGGTTGGATTTGAGAAGCGGGTTAAGGAAGAAACATACTATCATCCTGAATGTTCTTTCTGATGCCAGATGCAACGGACACTAAAGCAGCCGGACCCATGATGTGGAGCACAGTCTCCTCCAGGGATGCAGCATACTTGTCCACCTCTGGTTCTGTTCTGCTCCCTCCTGTTATGAGCCACCTTGTCCTGCAAGAGAGGAAAGAATGTTAGTGATTATGTTGCACTGTGTTTGGGTAATGTTCCTGCTGTAACTAAATGGCTGGAGGTACGTGAAAGTAGCAAGTGCTGGGTGTGAGTCTGGCAGCACTGGAAAATGTGTGAGGGTGAAGTATCTGAATGTTAGGCCTGAGTGCTGATTGCTGATGGAGAAGTGATTGGGATGTGATGCATTGAGCAGTGTGAGAGGTTGGTAGTGCAGTGGGTTGGCAATGTCCTTTGAAGATGCATTCACTGACCTTGGTCACCCGTGTGAGATCATTGAATGTCTTGCAGCACAACTCCTTGGGGTGAGGCCCTGGGAATTGACTGGCCACCTGCTGCCATTTCCTTGCGAGGGTTTGTCTTCAGAGCCAAAATTGGTTCTCTTCTACTAATGTCTCCAGCACCACATCAGAAAACCTGGGAGCCCTCTCTCTTCCCTTTTAACCCAGTTGTTTAAGTCTTATGCCCTCTTTTTCTATGGTTTAGTTAAAAATTAAGTAGTAAAATCAAGCTTAGTATTTTAACATATACTTAATTTACATATATATGTTTGAAGGAATTCCATGTATTTATTTCATTTAATTATTTTCTGACCTGTTTTCTAAATTGTTATTTCAACAAAATACCCTTGCTTCTTGGATCTGCTTGGATGAACTGGTAGTACGCTTGTCTGTATGGGAATTTTAACCCCCCAAAGTGGGTGGTTTTTGGCTTTTGGTTGTAGGTCGTTGCTGGGTAGATTATGTAAACAGACCTTAACCATCATAACATGATGTGATGTCACGGATTGTACAGAACCTCATGAGAGGACTATTGTAGTGAAAGCCATACATGCTAGATGTTTGTAAATAAACTTCAGTTCCCTTAACCCACATACTAATATCTTTATTTGGTATAAAGATTATAGTAACCCAGATATTACATGCTGGGAGTGGAAAAATGATTGTAGAAGGGAGGAAATGAAAATACGAAAAGCAGAAGATGGAAAAGTCATTGCCCTTACTGGAGAACTTCAAGCGGGCAGCAGGTCTGAACCAAGCCGGGGCATGGCGAACTGGGTCCAGAGGTTCAACAGGTACCATTCTGCGTTGGGTTTAGCACAGAGACCAGACAAGGAGCGGGTCAGTACATTGTTGTACGCCACGGGGGAGTGCCCAGATGATATTCTCATAACCCAAGGAATCAATGAGGAGCTTGCGTGAGGAGTTGATTTGAGATAGAATCCTCGTCGGGGTTATAGCCAATGCGCTATCAGATCAACTACATTTGATAGAAGACTTGAGTTTACAAAAAAAATTCACCTGAGCAGACAGGCGGAGATTAGAAAATTCACCCGACCCGTGGTTTGAGGGGACAGGGAGCGTCCGATCCGAAGGCATTAAACTCAGTGGAGTTTGTGAAATAAATGGAAAGGAATGGTGCCAAAAAGCCAGAAAGGCGGGTAAGGCGTATAGAGGCAGCATCACTGAATTGCAGTAGGTGTGGCCGAGAGAGGCACTGAGAGGAAAATTGTCCAGCCAGAGAGGTGGAATGTTTCCAATGTAGAATAAAGGAACATTTCCAGTTGATGTGTTGCAGCAAGAAGCAAATGCTGCAGACCAGCAAAGGGACAAATCATTTAAACAAGAAAATAAACAAGGTGCAAGATGAGTAAATGATTGAAATTGCTTTCTTAGGAGAAATACAAGGAGCAAATGAAAATTGCTGGAGAGCAGATATCATGGTAGGAGAAAATAAAACTATCTTTAAGTTAGACACGGGAGCAGTGGTTTCTGTTCTATCGGATAAGAAACCATGGCTAAAGAAGGGAAGCTTTAGAACAACAAACAAGAAGCTATATGGACCTGGAGACATAGAGCTGAAAGTTATAGGGGAACTGAGAATGACTTTAAAGATACAAGAATAAAGATACTCCTGAAATGCTGTATATTATTAGGAATCAGAGTTGTTGATTACTCAGCAGAAATGCTTGCAACGACCTACAATTGTAATGTAGGGTAGAAGAAATTAAGGGACAAGAGAAGCAGTCAAGAGATTTTAGGGTTGAATTCACAGAATCACAGAATTGTTACAGTGCCGAAGGATGCCATTCGGCCCATCATGTCCACACTGGCTCTCCGAAAGAGCAATTCCCTCAGTTCCATTCCTCCGCTTTTTCCCCATAACTCTGCACATTCTTCCTTTTCATATAACTGTCTAATTCCCTTTTGAATGCTTCAATTGAACCTGCCTCAACCACTTTCTCAGGCAGTCGCTGCATGAAAAATTGTTCCTCATGTCACTTTTGCTCTTACCAAATACTTTAAATCTGTGCCCTCTCATTCTCGATTCTTTCACGGGTGGGAACAGTTGCTCTCTATCTACTCTGTCCAGACCCCTCATGACTTTGAATACCTCTATCAAATCACCTCTCAGACTTCTCTTCTCCAAGGAAAACAGTCTTAACTTCTCCAAACTATCTTCATAACTGAAATTCCTCATCCCTGGAATCATTCTCATGAATCTTTTTTGTACTCTCTCTAATGCCCACCCAGAACTGGACGCAATACTCCAGCTGAGGCCGAACTAGTGTCTTATACAAGTTTAACATAACTTCCTTGCTCTTGTACTCTTGCTAATAAAGCCTAGGATACTGTATGTTTTATTGACCGCTCCCTCAACCTGTCCTGCCACCTTCAATGATTTATGCACATATACACCAAGGTCCTTCTGTTCTTGCACCCCCTTTTAGAATTGTACCCTTTATTTTGTATTGTCTCTCCACGTTCTTCCTACCAAAATGAATCACTTCATATTTCTCTGCATTGAGCTTCATCTGCCATCTGTCTGCCTAGTCCACCAACTTGCCTATCTTATTTTGAAGTTCTACACTATCAAAGAACAAAGAACAAAGAACAAAGATAATTACAGCACAGGAACAGGCCCTTCGGCCCTCCAAGCCTGCGCCGATCCAGATCCTCTCTCTAAACATGTCGCCTATTTTCTAAGGTTCTGTATCTCTTTTCTTCCTGCCCATTCATGTATCTGTCTAGATACATCTTAAAAGACTCCATCGTGCCCGCATCTACCACCTCCGCTGGCAATGCGTTCCAGGTGCCCACCACCCTCTGCGTAAAGAACTTTCCACGCATATCCCCCCTAAACTTTTCCCCTTTCACTTTGAACTCGTGTCCTCTAGTAATTGAAACCCCCACTCTGGGAAAAAGCCTCTTGCTATCCACCCTGTCTATACCTCTCATGATTTTGTACACCTCAATCAGGTCCCCCCTCAACCTCCGTCTTTCTAATGAAAATAATCCTAATCTACTCAACCTCTCTTCATAGCTAGCGCCCTCCATACCAGGCAACATCCTGGTGAACCTCCTCTGCACCCTCTCCAAAGCATCCACATCCTTTTGATAATGTGGCGACCAGAACTGTACGCAGTATTCCAAATGTGGCCGAACCAAAGTCCTATACAACTGTAACATGACCTGCCAACTCTTGTACTCAATGCCCCGTCCGATGAAGGAAAGCATGCCGTATGCCTTCTTGACCACTCTATTTACCTGCGTTGCCACCTTCAGGGAACAGTGGACCTGAACACCCAAATCTCTCTGGACATCAATTTTCCCCAGGACTTTTCCATTTACTGTATAGTTCACTCTTGAATTGGATCTTCCAAAATGCATCACCTCGCATTTGCCCTGATTGAACTCCATCTGCCATTTCTCTGCCCAACTCTCCAATCTATCTATATTCTGCTGTATTCTCTGACAGTCCCCTTCACTATCTGCTACTCCACCAATCTTAGTGTCGTCTGCAAATTTGCTAATCAGTCCACCTATACTTTCCTCCAAATCATTAATGTATATCACAAACAACAGTGGTCCCAGCACGGATCCTTGTGGAACACCACTGGTCACACGTCTCCATTTTGAGAAACTCCCTTCTACTGCTACTCTCTGTCTCCTGTTGCCCAGCCAGTTCTTTATCCATCTAGCTAGTACACCTTGGACCCCAAGCGCCTTCACTTTCTCCATCAGCCTGCCATGGGGAACCTTATCAAACGCCTTACTGAAGTCCATGTATATGACATCGACAGCCCTTCCCTCATCAATCAACTTTGTCACTTCCTCAAAGAATTCTATTAAGTTGGTATCCTCCTCACAGTCCACAATGCTTCCAAGTTTTGTATCATCTGCAAACTTTGAAATTTTGCCCTGTACGCCAAGGTCTAGGTAATTAATTTATATCAGGAAAAGCAAGTATCCCAACACTGACACCTGGGGAACTCCACTATAAACCTTCCTCCAGCCCGAAAAACATCCATTAGCCACTACTCTTTGTTTCCTGTCACTCAGCCAGTTTCATATCTATGCTGTTACCATCCCTTTTATTCCATGATCTACATGTTTACTTACAGGTCTGTTGTGTGGGATTCTATCAAATGCTTTTGAAAGTCCATGTACACCACGTCAACAGCATTTCCCTCATCAACCCTCGCTGTTACCTCCTCAAAAAACTCCAGCAAGTTAGTTAAACATGATTTTCCCTTAAGAAATCCATGCTGACTTTCCTTAATTAACTCGCATTTGTCCATGTGACTATTGATTTTGTCTCAAATTACTTTTTCTAGAAGTTTTCCCACCACCAAAGTTAAACTGACTGGCCTGTAATTGCTGGGCTTATCTTTACACCCTTTTTTGAACAAGGGTGTAATTTTTGCAATTCTCCAGTCCTCTAGCATCACCCCTGAGTCTAAAGAAGACTGAAAAATTTTTGCTAGTGCCTCTGCAATTTCCACCCTCACTTCCCTCAGTATCCTTGGATGCATCTCATCTGGTCCTGGTGTTTTATCCACTTTAAGTACAGACAGCCAATCTAATACTTCTTCTTTATCAATTTTAAACCCCTCTAGTGTCTGCCGTACCTTCTCTTTCAACATTTCCTGGGTTGCATCTTCTTCCTTGGTAAAGACAGATGCAAAGTATTCATTTAATACCTCTGCTGTGCCCACATCCTCCATGTGTCCCCCTTTCTGGTCCATAATCGGCCCCACTCGCCTATCATGGCGGGCCCGGAAGATGGAAGGTAAGTTTATTTAAATGTATTCATTTTATTGATTTAAATATTGAAATTCAGGTCCCATCGCCAGTGGCAGGGGGGTCGTCACAGAGCCTCACTGCCGCTGGGAGGATCGGGCCGGGCCCTGCTGGTGTCAGCGTCCATGGCCTCCGTGGGCCCATATTCCAGCCAACGCGCCACGGGGCCCGTGTCGTGGGCTTGGTAAAATCCAGCCCAAAATATAAATATAAATATCTAAGTGAAAGTTCCTTTATTCTTGTCAATTTGTCACAATAAGAAGGTTTCAGGTAAGACGTGGTCTTTGAATTCCCTTTGGAAAACTGTTTCTCATGGGAAAAGATTTTTAAAAATTCTTCCATAGGATGTGGGCATTGCTGGCAGGGCCAGCATTTGTTACCCATCCCTCATTGCCCTTAACAACTGAGTGGCTTGCTAGGCCATTTCAGAGGGCAGTTAAAATGCTGTGTGCCTGGAGTCACATGTCGGCCAGACCAAGTAAGGACAGCAGATTTCCTTCCTTAAAGGACATTAGTGAACCAGATGGGGTTTTATGCCAACCAATGGTGGTGCCATGAAACTATTACTGAGACTAGCTTTCAATTCCAAATTTTTATTAATTAACTGAATTTATCAATTAATTGAATTTAAATTCCACCAGCTGCCTTGGTGGGATTTGAACCTACGTCCCCAGGGTATTAGCCTGGGCCTCTAGATTACCAGGCCAATGACATTATCACAATGCCACTGTCTCTCCTAAGGCAAGCTTCCTGGCATTGTAGTTTAAATGAAAATATATCAGTCACCAAAAACTATTTCCAGAAGGATGCATTAGTGTTTAGATATAAGTGGGTTGAAATTGTACAAAGAATATTATTACTGAATTTATTAATGCATTCTATGTAATTCCGCTGTCTGGATAAAATCTTAAAACTGGCAGAGAAAGGAATTTTATAGAAATGTGCTAATGTGTTTGTTATTAATATTGAACAGGGCAATTTCATCCAATAGCCCATTCTAAAATCAGAGCCTAGCTGGAGACTATGAAGTGATAACCAAGACTAATTTTGGAGCAGATTCATAAAGAACTTGGAATGTCCCTTGTCAGGCAAGCCCCCCACCTGCCAAAAATGAGGAAAATTAATTTCGCCACATGAATGTTGATTTTAAACTATTGATGGTGAAGAAAGAACTTGCTTTAAAAAACAATTGAAGCCTTTGGTTGGAGAGAGACATTAGCATATCAACAGACAAGTACTTCAAAGGACAAGGGAGCTATTCCCTGCTCCAATTTAATCCACAATGGACTTTTGATTACCAGACATTGAAGCATTCCAGGTTAACTACTAAGATGGCCGAACCTTCTCAAAGGCAATTAGGTATTGGCAATAAATGCTGGCCTAGCCAGCGACACCCACATCCCATGAATTAATAAAAAAAAATACACAAACAACGTGGCCAGGCCAGTTTAGTTACATGACTGACTGTTGGAGTTTTTTTGAATTTGAACTTCCAACAGGAAATTTGAAATCAGAAGGATGTTTTCTCCTGGACTGAGAACACCTCTCTCCTGTCTGCTCCCATCTCTTTCTCACCAGCTTCAGAAACCATTCAAGACACATGAACCCGAAGAGAGAAAAGTCTCCTACAGTGAACAAGCTTTAAGAAGAATAGGTTGAGTTCACAGGCTTTGAATCTCCAAACCATTGTCTGAGATATCAGCTTTGACTAAAGCAATTAAAAATGTTTTTTCTGCTGTGCAACTAAGAAAACATTCTACAAGCTGCCTTCTACCACCGAGCCCATACTATGGCCTAAAGGTGTGGCCAAGCAGGGCCCACTTTCAACCGTGTATCCTTCCAATATGATGGGCAGAAAGTGCATGCTCATTATGGGTTAGAATTGCACTGCCTCCTATATTGTGTAGGCAACTCCATTGGCATCAGCAAACAGCAGAAGGAGCTATTTAAATTAGGGTTCTGTGTTTCTTTTTTATTCATTCATGGGATGTAGGCGTCGCTGGCTAGGCCAGCATTTATTGCCCATCCCTAATTGCCCTTGAGAAGGTGGTGGTGAGCTGCCTTCTTGAACCACTACAGTCCAATTGGTGCAATTGGATGCGGGGTTGTGGTGGGGTAACATTTCTTGCACCTTTAGAACAGATCAAGTCATGTCAACTCATTGGTAATCTTTCTGAGTGCTGATCATGGAGAGGGCTAAGAAGTTACAAACAAAATCAAATGACAAATTATTGCAAATAGACCCCCAATTAATGAGAAGAAGATCGAGGTCAAAATCTGTGAGCAAATTTCAGGGAAATTTTTTTAAAAAGCAGTAAGAGTAAGGAATGTCAATTACATTAATAAAGACTTGGAAAAAAACATACAGAGTAAAGGTCAAGGAGGATGAAGGATTCCTAAATGTGTACAGGAGAAATTTCTTAATCAGTTTGTTTCCAGCCCAATGAGAAATGAAGCAGTGCTGGATCTAGTTCTGAGGAATGAAGTAGGGCAAGTGGACTGTGTTTCGGTGGGAGAATATCTGAATGATATAATTAAGTGTAAAGTAGTTATGGAAAGGGACAAAGAAAAATCAAGAAAATAGCTAACTGCAAGAGATTTGAGAAGGGATCAAACGCAGCTGGACTGGAAACTTGGGCCGGGATTTAACGAGGAGGTGGTGGCCAGCCCACTGGCTGGAAAGTCAGTGGTTTTGCCAGTTACTGCCAGCCCTGGAAGCCACAACGCTATTTTGTGTGCCTCAGGCAGTGAATTGCCTGAGGTTGTGGCTTCAGCTCCTCTGAGGCAGGATGACCTGCCTCCAAGAGATGTCGGCCAATCAGAGAGCCAGCAGCTCTTCAGTCCCAGCAGTGCCACCAGGAGCGGTGGCCGCTGCTGGGTCTGCAGCAGGCCCCAGACCCAGCCAGCGATGGAGGCCAGAGAAGAAGGTAAATGGGGTTGATGCTCACTGGGGCCAATCAGCCAGGGCCCGGTGAGAGGGAGTGTGGTCGATCGTAAGGGCAAGGGGTTTTTCCAGCGAGGGTGGCCCATGCTGCTGGAGGGGGCCTCCATGTGGCACAGGATGCCCAATCAGCAGGGATGCCCCCCCCCCCCCAGCCCACAAGGAGGCCGCCATAATATACCAGTGACAGCGGGAACAGGCCCTTAACTGGCCATTAATTGCCTACTTAAGGGCCTCAATTGGCCTAAGGGCGGGCAGGCTGCCCACCACCTCCCTTGCCACTGGTAAAATACCAACAGAGGCGGGTAGGAGACAGGCAAGGCACCCCCGCCATCCCACCCGATTTCACATACCTCCACCCCCCAGCCTCCCAGCATGCTCCCAGGGTGGGGCATAAAATTCCGGTCAAAGATTCTCCATGAAAACAGGAAATGAGCCATGCCAGGTCTTCAAGGCAGGGATAGATTGGGTACAAACGAAGCAGATTCCTATAAGGAAGATAGATGGGGTTTTTAAAGCTAGCACTCTCTGGCTGATAAAGGAAATAGAAGTTAAAATAAAACAGAAAAAGGAAGTTAATGAATAATGCAAGGTACAATCAAAAAACAGGCAGAACATAGAGAGAGCAGGGAGAAATTGAAAAAGAAAGGATATAAAAAGGACAAAGGGAGAGTATAAGAAAAGATAATTGGGTATCTTAAAAGGAAACCCAAAAATCTTTTACAACCATATGTAAAGTCAGAAGAGTGGTGAGGCTAATTAAGGACAAAAAATGAAATCTTGTGGAGGCAGAGGACATGACTAAGGTATGAATGAATACTTAGAATCTGGCTTCATATAAGAAGAGGATGAAGTTAATGTCACGGTAGAGATGGAAGAGTAGAGATAGGATAAAAATAGACAGAAAGGAGGTACTGAATATGTTGGCATCACTCAAAGTTAGCAAGTCACCCTGTCCAGATGGGATGCATTCTTAACTGCTGAGGGAAATTAGGCAGAGCTGGCAGAAGATCTGACCCCAATCTTTCAATCCTCCTTGGATATTGCAGTGGTGCCAGAGAGTTGGATGATTGCAAATATTATACGCCTGTTCAAAAAAAGTGAGAGGATTAAACCTGGTAACTACAGTCCTATCTCTAATGCCAGCATAGAGAAAACTAGTAGTGACTATTGTCAATGACAGAATTAATTCTGACTTGGAGACGTATGGGTTAATAAGGGACCAACAGCACAGATTTGTTAAAGGCAATTAATTTCTGACTTAAAAAAGAAAGTACTGAAAATACTCAGCAGTCTGACAGAATCTGTGGAGAGAGAAGCAGAGTTAACATTTCAGGTTGATGATCTTTCTAATTGAAATCTTTGATGAATTGATGAAGGTAGAGCAAAAACTATTGTATATGTGATAAAATATCTCTTCATTGACTTATTTGGAAAATAGAAGCACATGGTATTAAAGGGTTATCCTAACTTGGGTACATAATCAGTTAAGAGATAGGGGGAAAGAGAGTAGTGGTGAATAAATGATTTTCTGATGAGAAAGAAGAATGAAGTGGGGTCTCCCAGGAATCTGTATTAGAACCACTACTTTTCTTATTACATTTAAAAGATCTTCACTTTGGTCCAGTAAGTACAATTTTGAAGTTTGCAGGTGATAAAAAACTTGGCAATGTAGTTAATAATGATAGTAGTACTTCAGGAGGACATAGGTGGGTGAAATGGGGACTCACATGGGAGATGCACTTTAGTGCAGATAAGTGTAAAGGGAAGCACTTTGGCAGAAACAACATGGAGAGGCAGTATAATCTAAATGCAGACATCTTGCAAACGACACAAAGATTGGCCATGTGGTAGATAGCGAGGAGTATAGCTGTAGGCTGCAGGAAGATATTGATGGTCTGGTTAGATGGGCAGAAAAGTGGTAAATGGAATTCAACCTGGAGAAGTGTGAGGTGATACATTTGGGGAGGTCAGACAAGGCAAAGGAATACATGATAAATAGGAAAATACTGAGAAGTGTAGAGGAAGTGAGGGACCAGATCCTAGAAGGTAGCAGGACAGGTCGATAAGGTGGATAAGAAGTCATGCGGAATCCTTTCCTTTATTAGCTGAGATATAGAATATAAGAGCAGGGAGGTTATGCTGGAACTGTATAAATCATTAGTTAAGGTGCAACTTGAGTACTGTGTGCAGTTCTGGTCACTTCATTACAGAAAGGATGTTGCCAGGACTGGAAAAATGCAGCTATGAGGAAAGATTGGATAGGTTGGGGTTGTTCTCCTTGGAACAGAGAAGGCTGAGGGAAGATCTGATTGAAATATACAAAATTTTGAGGGGCTTGGATAAAGTGGATGTGAAGGGTCTATTCACCTTAGCAGAGAGGTCAGTGACGAGGGGGCATAGATTTAAAGTGATTGGTAGAAAAATTAGAAGGGAGATGAGGAAAAACCTAATCACCCAGAGGGTGGTGGCGGTCTGGAACTCACTGCCCGAAATGGTAGTTGAGGCAGAGACCCTCAACTCATTCAAAAGGAGTCTGGATATGCACCTCAAGTGCTGTAATCTGCAGGGCTAAGGACCAAACGCTGGAAGGTGGGATTAGAATAGGTGGATCGTTTTTCGGCCAGCACATACACGATGGACCAAGTGGCCTCTTTCTGTGCCTTAAACTTTCTATGATTCTATGATTCTAAATGGTATACTTTTGAGGGAGGTGCAAGAGCAGAGGGACCTGGAAGTACATATTCACAAATCTTTGTTGAAGTTGGCAGAGTATGTTAATAAGATGGTTAAGAAAGCATACAATTTACTTGGCTTTGTAAATAGCAGCATTGAATACAAAAACAAGGAGGTCATGCTAAATCTTTGCAAATTTTGGTTAGGTCTCAGCTGGAGTATCATGGACAATCTTTGGCACCACACTTTAGGAAGGATGTCAAGGTATTGGAGAGGGTGCAGAAGAGGTTTACCAGAATGATGGCAGGGATGAGGGACTTCAGTTATATGGATAGATTGGAGAAGCTGGGATTGTTCTTAGAGCTGAATGGGTTAAGGGAAGACCTAATAGAGGTATTCAAAATTATGAGGGATTTTGAGAGCAAGTGGGGAGAAACGGTTTCCTCTGGCAAGTGGGTCACTAACCAGAAGTCGAAGATTTAAAATAATTATCAAAAGAACAAAAGGGGAAATGAGGAGAAATTTCTTCACACAGAGGGTTTTTAAGACCTGGATTGCATGCCTGAAAGGGTGATGGAATCAGATTCCATAGCAACTTTCAAAAGGCATTTGGACATGTACTTGAAAAGGACAAATTTGTAAGGTTATGGGGAAGAAGCTGGGCTGTCGAAAGCTCTTTCAAATAGCTGACACAGGTAAAACAGATTAAATGGCCTCTTTCTGTGCTGTAAGAGTCTATGACATGAGACCAAATATGGAAGCACGGATCTACAGGCAGATAACAGAGCAGCTCAGCACCTGACCAAGGCGGTTGGGGGATATGGTTACCTTGCTTGACACTCCATGTCCTTCACTCATCATATAGAGTTATTGTCATAGAGTCATAGAGTCATTTACAGCATAGATGGAGGCCATTCAGTCCATCAAGTCCATGTTGGATCCCAGAGAAACAATCCAGTCAATCCCACTTCCCCGCTTGATCCCCATAGCCCTGCAGTTTTATTTCCTTCAAGTGCCCATCCAGCTTCCTTTTGAAATCATTGATTGTGTCTGCTTCCACCACCCCTGTGGGCAGCCAGTTCCAAGTCATTACCACTCGCTGCATAAAAATGTTCTCCCTCACATTCCCGCTGCAACTCTTGCCAAAATCTTAAATCTGTGCCCCCGAGTCCTTGTACCATCAGTTAATGGAAAACTTTTTCCTTGTTTAACTTATCCAAGCCTGTCATAATCTTGTACACCTCTATCAAATCTCCTCTCAATCTCCTTTGCTCCAGGGAGAACAACCCCAGCTTTTCCAACCTAACTAAAATGCCCCATCCCTGGAACCATTCTGGTAAATCTCCTCTGCACACTCTCAAGCATCCTCACATCCTTCCTAAAGTGTGGGGACCGGAACCCTAGTTGGGACCTAACCAAAGCTTTAAAAGGTTCAGCATAACGTGACTGCTTAGTACTCTATGCCTCTATTTATGAAGCCCAAGATTCCATTTGCTTTGCTAACCACTCTCTCAATATGTCCTTCCACCTTCAAAGATTGATGCACATGCACCCCCAGATCCCTCTGTTCTTGCACATTCTTTAGAACTGCACCATTAAATCCATATTGCCTCACCCTATCCCTTCTGTCAAAATACGTCACCTCACATTCTCTGTATAAAATTTCAGCTGCCACTTGAAATGAGAACAGAAAGTGCCAGAAATACTCAGCAAGTCTGGCAGCATCTGTGGAGAGAGAAACAGAGTTAATGTTTCAGGTATGTGACCCTTCATCAGAACCGTTACTGATGATATTTCTACTAATGATATTTCTACTCCCTTGTATAATCAGATGCATGAAATCCTTTTACCAAATTTTGTGATGATGTTGGCAACATTCCCTGTAAACAAAAAGCTTTACAAAATCAATAGGGATTAAAGAATATATTTATTCTATGCAATTCCTTATTTTCCCTCTTTGAGTTTCCTTATGTCACAAACCTTTTCTGTTCTAAAGGGTGAACATAAAGTTTTGTTATGAGAACTGCATTGATGTTACTACAAGACAAGCCAATGAGTACAGCTTGCAGTAACTGACTCTTAAATGTTCCTTCTCTCTCTGCGGGAATGTATCTGGAAATATCTCAATACTTTCCGACATTGATACAGCTGAGATTGTGATTTGTTACATGACCTTTTGAACATGTTTCTTTACCTATATTCCAGCTAAACTGCAATGGTTTCTAACCTTCAAAACTTTTAAATTTTAAATTCTCATCTATGTGTTTTAAGTCCCTCTGTGGCCAATACTCATCTTATCTCCATTTTCTGCTCTTGCCGTACAAAACCCCCAATACCTCCCACAAAAGTCTCTGTGGGCAGAATTTTGCACTGATAGTCTCAGATAAAATGGCAGGACCTGTAGTGGGTCAGGAACCTGTTGGAATCTCCAATGGGCTTTGCTGTGGCTCTTTAACTGAGCATTAGCATCTCGTTTCTGGGTTTCCTGACATATCAGAGAAGGCGTCTGGGATGACCTGCCAAATCTGTCAAAGGAAGGGATTGGTCAAAATGGCTGAACTATATATTGATTCCTGAGGCTTCAGTAACCGTAGGAAAGAAAGACTTGCATTTATATACCACTCTTCACGACCAAGCGCTTTATAGCCAATGTACTTTTGAAGTGTAGTCACTGTTGAAGTGTAGGAAATATGGCAGCCAGTGTGCACACAGCAAACTCCCACAAACAGAAATACTGATAATGACCAGGTAATCTGTTTCTGTGATGTTGATTAAGGGATAAATATCGGCCAGGACACAGAGGATAACTCCCCTGCTCTTCTTCGAAAGGCAGATGTAGCCTCAGTTTAACATCTCATCCAAAAGACAGCACTGACGACAGTGGAGTGTCAGCCTTGATTTTTGTGCTGAAGGTGGGGAGTAAGTCTTGAACCCAGAACCTTGTGATATAGAAACCTTGTGAGAATGCTATTAACTGTGCCACAGCTACCCCCAATCCCCCCACCCTGGTCTCTCACTCTTACCTGGAGTTCCTGCTGCAGGATCTAAGAGACTGCAATGAAGTGATCTTTTCCAAGGACGGGAGGAAAAGACAAGCCTTTCAAACTAAGCAAGCATGGATAGAAGTGGCTGAGGAAGTCAGCAGCAGAAGTGTGGTCCCTCCAACCTGGAGATAGTGTACCAAGAGGATCCAGGACCTCAGGAGGGCATAAAAGGTGAATGACATAACACTCACAGGTGCTTGGCCCCACTCTCTGACTTGCCTAGCGTTCTCCTACACAACGCTCCTCAGGACAACACTCCTTGCAGCTCCATTCATTGCTCTCTGTCCAGGCATTTCACATCCCCATCTGAAAACTAATACTTGCACTCACCCTCATCTGACTTCCCTCTTGTACTCATGCATCACAATCACCTTCCTTCCCTCCTCTCTGCACTAGGCATTTGTAATACTCACACCTCTCTGCTTTCTCTCTTTGCAGGAGAAGAGAGCACACAACTTTGGGGTGATGCCGATACCTGGGGGTGGGATGGGATGGGAGGGAGATTGGTGCTCTCCAGTGACAGCCACCTTGTCAACCACCTGCAATGCATGCCCACCTACTCCACTGGGAAGGAGGTCTTGTTCCAGGAGGCTGCAGATGTCAGCAGTGACCTGCTGTGAGAGCCTGAGGCTCCTGAGGCACTGGTTCTCTGACATGTCGAGAGAGCTGATCCTCTGCCTGCAGACCCTGTGTTGGCATCTCGCCTCCTTGGAGCTGGATCTCAGCATCCATCCCCATCTGCCCTGTGGAGGGGCATACATCAGAGGAGAAGGCAACTGGTGCTGCTGCTGGTGTTGCTCCACTACTGCTGGTGCTGTTGGTGTTGCTGGTGCTGTTTCTCTTGTTCCTCATCAGAGGTGCAAGGTAGAGCTGCATAAGCTATTTCCATGCCATGGTGAAGGCTGGCAGCAGGAAAGTGCAGCTGAAGGTGAGTGGTGCTGGACAGGTGAACTGACTTCCAAGATGCTGGCAATCATCTGTCAATCACTGAAAGAAATGTGAACAGCAGCCTCTCACCTGGGATGGCTGAAGCTCTTCAGTTTAACTGATTAAAGGCTTCCCAGCCTATCCATTTCATGGAAGAAGCTTTTCCTGCTGTGCTCTCGCCTTGGTGACCCTGACAAGTTTCTGACAACTTGAAAAATACATGAACTGGCTGTTGAAGCCAGAATGGTTGGTTAAAATAGCAGTTAATTATCTATTTGAATATTACAATTACTTACACGACAGCTCCAAGGGGTTCCCTGCTCACCTGCCAACCTGCCCAGGTGAAACCCGGAAGTGAGTGGGATGATGTCGGAATCCTGACCCAATGCCACTTTTCGGGACTTTATCTGCCAGCATGCACTCAAACCTGCCTTCGCTTGACAGGTAAGATTCTGCCCAATTTTTCTGATTCCAGCCTTTGTTGCTTTTTATTCGTTCATGGGATATGAGCATCCCATGTGACACGTTTGTTGCCCATCCCTAAATACCCTTGAAAAGGTGGTGGTGAGCCGCCTTCCTGAACTGCTGCAGTCCATCTGGTGTAGGTACACCCACAGTGCTGTTCCGAAGGGAGTTCCAGGATTTTGTCGCAACGACAGTGAAGGAACGGTGATATAATTCCAAGTCTGGATGTTGTGTGACTTGGAGGGGAACTTCCATGCCCACTACTATTTTTTCTACCATTGGTAGCAGTGCCTTCAGCTGCCTAGGTCCCATTTTCTGGAACTCCCTCTCTAAATCCCTGTACCTCTCAATCACCTTATTCTCCTTAAGGCCTTCCATAAAACCCACCTCTTTGATGTAGCCTGTACATGCTACTCATTCTGGATAGTCTGAGTTGAGACTGGTAAAACTGCATTAAGACTGTTACCAACAAACGTAGTAAAAGGGCCAGTACAGAGAGTGGAAAATAGATTGTATACCTAATATTTAGTTACTGATAGTAACATGACACTTTATTAAAATACAGAAGATTCTCATTTGGGACTTAAGGAATACAGAACTGACTCCCCAGGTGCGGGAAGGCAGCACTCCAGAGTATTCTATTTGTACACAGTATTAAAACTGTTACACAATTTATATAAATGATAATTTTTATACTTGCACATGTCTATATTGAAGTAAAATTTCACAGTCTGTACGCTCATAGGTGTTGTGTAAAATTATTATTCGCTTAATGTGCTGTGTTTTGAGTAAAAGACATCAATCAGTATTCTCATTATGAATATTTTTGATTTGACCACTTTTTCCATGACATGGTGAGTTGAATGTAATGACTGAAGCTGACAGTTAATTGCCTGCTTTGTGTCTCCTATCAGCTGAGGCAAATTGACTTGTTCCTTTCGCTGATGGCACCTTTGCTAAAATGATACCATATATATCATTGTCACTAACACAAGCAATGCATAATGCTGTGCAGTGCTGATGAGGTAACCTGTCAGTTGCTCTCGTGGTATAGCTAAATGTGAAAGCAATGAAGCATCTTTAAACAAGAGTGCAGTGCAGAGTAAAAATTCTAACTCCTTAAAAATTTTGCATGTACAACAAATAATGATCTGTTAAAAAAAATCTATATTCATTTGTATTGTTTGTATTCCTAAAATACAAAAATCAATTAACCTACATAATAAGAAACAATGGATGCCATGAATGGGGGATGCTCCTCTATAATGATGAATGAGGCAAAATAAGATAGTTGAAATTTAATTCTGCAGAATTATACATACCGTTCATCAGTGTTTTAATTAATTTGTGACTATTTGAACTTAGTTTTCCATTGGTTACAGCTAACCATCCTGCCCTAGAGAATCCTCTGTGGGCGCTACCTGATATTGTGCCCAAAGCTGCTATCATTTTGCTGAAGCCAAAAAATGCTCATGCATTTTCCAAATCTCATTACAATGGGCCAGATTTTATTCCAGCAAGGGGCATTTTGGTGGCAGGCCAGAAGGTGGGGTATACCCTGCCTTGGCCCTCCATTGAACCCCCAGTGCTACTTAAAAGCAGGCAGGCAAGTAACTGCCTGCTGTCGAGGATGCCATCCCTTTAAGGGATGAGCTCTCACCTCCAAGAGCTGCCTGCCAATAGGAAGGCCAGCAGCTCTGCAGTACCAGTGGCACCACAGGAAGCAGTGGCCACTGCTGGTACTGCAGGAAGCCCTGCAGAGGAGAAGACTGAGGAGGGAGTGTCATAGTGGTGTTATCACTGGACTAGTAACCCAGAGACCCAGGGTATTGCTCTGGGGACATGGGTTTGAATCCCACCACAGCAGAAGGTGGAATTTGAATTCAATTAATAAATCTGGAATTTAAAGCTAGTCTAATGATGGCCCTGAAACCATTGTCGATTGTTGTAAAAACCCAGCTGGTTCACTTATGTCCTTTAGGGAAAGAAATCTGCTGTCCTGACTTGGTCTGGCCTACATGTGACTCCAGACCCACAACAACCATGTGGTTGACTCTTACGTGCCCTCTGAAATGGCCTCGCAAGCCACTCAGTTGTATCTAACCGCTACAGAGTCAATAAAAAAGAATGAAAGCAGACGGACCACCCGGCATCGACCGAGGCACCGGAAACGACAAAGGAAAACCCAGCCCTGTCGACCCTACAAAGTCCTCTTTAATAACATCTGGGGCTTGTGCCAAAGTTGGGAGAGCTGTCCCACAGACTAGTCAGGCAACAGCCTGATGGAATCATACCATACAGACAATGTCCCAGACACTGCCACCACCAACACCGGGTATGTCCTGTCCCACCGGCAGGACAGACCCAGCAGAGGTGGTGGCACAGTGGTATATAGTCAGGAGGGAATTGACCTTGGAGTCCTCAACATCGACTCCGGACCCCATGAAGTCTCATGGCATCAGGTCAAACATGAACAAGGAAACCTCCTGCTAATTACCACCTACCCTGCCTCAGCTGATGAGTCAGTACCCCTCCATGTTGAACACCACGTATGAAGCACTGAGGGTGGCAAGGGCACAGAATGTACTCTGGGTGGGGGACTTCAATGGCTGAGCTGGCCGAGTCCTAATGGACATAGCTGCTAGACTAGGTATGCGGCAGGTGGTGAGGGAACCAACAAGAGGGAAAAACATACTTGACCTCATCCTCACCAATCTGCCTGCCATAGATGCATCTGTCCATGACGGTATTGGTAGGAGTGATCACCGCACAGTCCTTGTGGAGACGAAGTCCCGCCTTCACATTGAGGATACCCTCCATTATTTTGTGTGGCAGTACCACCGTGCTAAATGGGATAGATTTTGTATAGATCTAGCAAATCAAAACTGGGCATCCATGAGGCGCTGTGGGCCATCAGCAGCAGCAGAATTGTACTCAAACACAATCTGTAACCTCATGGCCCAGCATATCCCCCACTCTACCATTACCATCAAGCCAGGAGACCAACCCTGGTTCAATGAAGAGTGCAAGAGGGCATGCCAGAAGCAGCACCAGGCATACCTCAAAATGAGGTGTCAAGCTGGTGAAGCCACAACATGGGACTGCTTGTGTGCCAAATTGCATAAGCAGCATGCGATAGACAGAGCTAAGCAATTCCATAACCAACAGATCAGATCTAAGCTCTGCAGTCCTGCCACATCCAGCCGCGAATGGTGTTGGACAATTAAACAACTAACTGGAGGAGGTGGCTCCACAAATATCCCAATCCTCAATGATGGGGGAGCCCAGCACATCAGTTTGAAAGATAAGGCTGAAGCATTTGCAACAATCTTCAGCCAGATGTGCCGAGTTGGTGATCCATCTTGGCCGCCTGCTGAAGTCCCCAGCATCACAGATGCCAAACTTCAGCCAATTCGATTCACTCCACGTGATATCAAGAAACGACTGAAGGCACTGGATACTGCAAAGGCTATGGGCCCTGACAATATTCCGGCAATATTACTGAAGACCTGTGCTCCAGAACTTGCCGCACCCCTAGCCAAGCTGTTCCAGTACAGCTACAACACTGGCATTTACCCTGCAATGTGGAAAATTGCCCAGGTATGTCCTGTACACAAGAAGCAGGACAAATCCAACCCGGCCAATTACCACCCCATCAGTCTATCGTCAATTATCAGTAAACTGATGGAAGGTGTCATTAACAGTGCCATCAAGCGGCATTTGCTCAGCAATAACCTGCTCAGTGACACTCGCTTTGGGCCACTCAGCTCCTGACCTCATTACAGTCTTGGTTCAAACATGGACAAAAGAGCTGAATTCAAGATGTGAGGTGAGAGTGACTGCCCTTGACATCAAGGCAGCATTTGACCGAGTATGGCATCAAGGAGCCCTAGCAAAACTGGAGTCAATGGGAATCAGGGGGAAAACTGTCTGCTGGTTGGAGTCATACCTAGCGCAAATGAAGATGTTTGTGGTTGTTGGAGGTCAATCATCTGAGCTCCAGAACATCACTGCAGGAGTTCCTCAGGGTAGTGTCCTTGGCTCAACCATCTTCAGCTGCTTCATCAATGACCTTCCTTCAATCATAAAGTCAGAAGTGGGGATGTTCGCTGATGATTGCACAACGTTCAGCAAAATTTGTGACTCCTCGGATGCTGAAGCTGTTCGTGTAGAAATGCAGCAAGACCAGGACAATATCCAGACTTGGGCTGATAAGTGGCAAGTAACATTAACGCCACACAAGTGTCAGGCAATGACCGTCTCCAACAAAAGAGAATCTAACCAGCTCCCCTTGACATTCAATGGCATAACCATCACTGAATCCCCCACTATCAACATCCTGGGGGTTACCATTGACCAGAAACTGAACTGGAGTAGCCATATAAAAACAATGGCTATAACAGCAGGTCAATGGCTAGGAATCCTGTGGCGAGTACCTTACCTCCTGACTCTCCAAAGCCTGTCCACCATCTACAAAGCACAAGTCAGGAGTGTGATGGAATACTCTCCACTTGCCTGGATGGGTGCAACTCCAACAACACTTAAGAAGCTCAACACCATCCAGGACAAAGCAGCCCACTTGATTGGCACCCCATCCACAAACATTCACTCCCTCCACCTCCGACGCACAGTGGCAGCAGTGTGTACCATTTACAAGATATACTGCAGCAGCACACCAAGGCTCCTTAAACAGCACCTTCCAAACCCATGATCTCTACCGACTAGAAGGATAAGGGCAGCAAATGCATGGGAACACCACCACCTGCAAATACCCCTCCAAGTCACACACCATCCTGACTTGGAACTATATCGTGGTTCCTTCACTGTCGCTGGGTCAAAATCCTGGAACTCCTTTCCTAACAGCACTGTCGGTGTACTTACCTCACATGGACTGCAGTGGTTCAAGAAGGCAGCTCACCACCACCTTCTCAAGGGCAATTAGGGATGGGCAGTAAATGCTGGCCGAGCCAGCGACACCCACATCCCATGAATGAATTTTAAAAAAGTCACCGGGAGAGATGTGGGATCAAGGTCGCCAGGGGCATTCAGGTGTTTGGAGAGGCTTGTTGAGGGTGGGGGTTCATCCTGCGGGGGTGACCATCACTGCCACAGAGCCATCCGGGGAACCTTGATTGCCCTCAAAGGAGTGGCCCTCCGAATTCCGCTGAGGCCGCCAAGCTTTACCTGGCAGTGTCTCCACACAGCAGAGGGCACCTCCAGCTTCAGCAAAATTGAGGTGGAGGTGGGAAGAGGCCCTTAAGTGGCCATTAATTGGTCACTTTAGGGCCTCAATTGAGCTAGGGCGGGAAGGTCGTCCTCGGCATTCCCCACCGTGGACTAGATTTAACGCATCGGGAAGGCAATGGACACTCCGCCTCCTGTCTTCAAACACAAATTGAGGGATTCCCCCGCCTCCTTTCCATCCCAGGGGGCTCATAAAATTCAGCTCAATTTGTCTGAACTCAAAATGGGTCTAAATGGTTATAAATCAGTGGAAACAATCAGGGCCCAAGGAAACACCAAACCCACACCAGTACCTTCTTTGAGCCTTAAAATTTAAAATTTCAACTCGTGTAACCATTATTCATGCAAGTCAGAAACATCATGTTGAAGAAACTGATTGGGTAAGTTTTTCAACTTTTAATATTATTTTTACTTTTCCATACAAAATCATTGAACAAAACAGTTAATACAGAGTGCAATATTACTTGCTCCTTTAGTGTATGATCTATTGTAAGACTCACAAGACTACAAGTAATATACAAAGAAAACGTGGCTCTTATTATAACTTAACTGGAATATACAACTACTGCATGAGCCACATCTAAACATGTCTTGCTCTGTTAGGCTCTACACACAATTGCCTGGTCATGTGTGACAAGACATAACTTCCTCCAGTGATCTTCACTTACAGCTCCTTAAGGTAGTCCACTCTTAAGTTCATTCCATAAGATGGAGCAGGTCTCAATGAGCCTACGTTCACACAAATGTGTGAATTAGGATTAGCAGTAGGCCACTCGGCCACTTGAGCCTGCTCCGCCATTCAACAAAATCATGGCTGATCTGATTGTAACCTCAACTCCACATTCCGCCTACTCCCAATTACCTTTCACCCCTTGCTTATCAAGAATCTATCTACCTCTGCCTTAAAAATATTCAAACTGTCTGCTTCCAGCACCTTTTGAGGAAGAGAGTTCCAAAGACTCACAACCCTCTGAGAGAAAATATTTCTCCTCATCTGTCTTAAATGGGTGACACCTTATTTTTAAACAGTGACCCCTAGTTCTAGATTCTCCCACAAGAGGAAACATCCTTTCCCCATCCACCCAGTCAAGACCCCTCGCGATCTTAAATGTTTCAATCAAGTTACCTCTTACTCTTCTAAACACCAGTGAATACAAGCCTAGCCTGTCCAACCTTTCTTCATAAGACAACCCACCCATTCCAGGTATTAGTCTAGTAAACCTTCTCTGAACTGCATCCAACTCACTTACATCCTTCCTTAAAAAAAGAGACCAGTACTGTACACAGTACTCCAGATGTGGTCTCATCAATGCCCTGTATAACTGAAGCATAACCTCCCTACTTTTGTATTCAATCCCCCTTGCAATAAATGATAACATTCTATTAGCTTTCCTAATTACGTGCTGTACCTGCATACTAAACCTTTGCGATTCATGCACGAGGACACCCAGATCCCTCGGCACCTCAGAGCTCTGCAGTCTCTCACCATTTAGATAATATGCTTCTTTCTTATTCTTCCTTCCAAAATGGACAATTTCATTTTTTCCCACATTATACTCCATTTGCCAGATCTTTTCCCACTCACTTAACCTATCTTTATCCCTTTGTAGCTTCCTTATGTCCTCTTCACAACTTCGTTTCCTACCTATCTTTGTGTCATCAGCAAATATTGCAACTATATCTTCAGTCCCTTTGTCCAAATCATTTGTATAAATTGTAAAAAGTTGAAGCCACAGCAATGATCCCTGTGGCACACCACTTGTTACATCTTGCCATCCAGAAAATTACGCATTTATGCCTACTCTCTGTTTCCTGTTAACTCGCCAAGCTTCTATCCATGCCAATACAAGATACAGTTTTGAAAGAAAGGTCAAAAAATTGGAACTAAAACAGCAGAAATGTCTTTGTTTTCAATTTCAAAATTTCAGCACTATAGCTACTCCACTGACAGATTTACTACAAAAGGAAGCCAAGGTAGTGTGATCAGGGGAGTGCCAAGCATCCTTTGAGAGGCTGAAAGCCATTTTAATCAATGAACCGTTGTCGGCCGCCCCAAATTTCACTAAGCTCTTCACTAAGCAATCGATGCTCGTGACCTGGGGGTAGGTGCAGTCCTGTTACAAGATGATGAATCAGGCATCGAAAGGACATAGGGATACTTTTCCAAAAATCTAAATCGACACCAAAAGAGATACTCAACAGTGAAAAAAATACCCTAGGCTTACTACTAGCTCTTAAACGTTTTGAAGTATATGTCCGCCACAGCTACAGGGAAACACTGGTATATACTCATCATAACCCACTAGCCTTTGTGGAAAAATTCAAAAACTAGAATGCCAGTCTATTTCAATGGAGTTTACTATTGCAAACCTATCGCTTAAAAATTATCCATATTGCGGGGAAAAACAATGTAATTGCTAATGCTTTGTCTATGATTTAACTTTGCTCTGAGTTATCTGAGTACAAAGATGCTACAGGGCATAACTGTATTAGTTAGAGGTAAAGAGTGAATGAGAAATAGTGTATGAATGTATGTTAATTTTTTTTATATTTTGTTTTTTATCCACACTTTATAATGAAACGCATTTAAAATGGCATTTCATGCCTCCAAGGGTGGAGGTGTCATGAAGGTGCTTCCATTATTAATATTTTTTGAGGACTCGTGTTTTAAAGATTGCGAGAATTGGTTCATTTGAAAGACTGAGGAGATTCCTGGATTTGTTTATTTTTAAAGGTTACTGGAAGGACACTTTGGATTTTAAAAAAACACTTACTGGAAGGGACAATGAAGGGCTAAATAAACACAAGGAGCCTTGCTGGCTGTTGGAGTTGTTTACAGAGAAGTCACATGTCTATGTTATGGCTGTCAGGAGTTTTTGGCTTTTTGATTTGGCTTGGACTGTTTGAATGCTCAATTGGTGTGTATTCTGCGAAGAGAGAAGTCACCCAACTCATCCTTTTCCACCTGCTTTGGAAAATCTTCTGAGAATCTAGTGTGATAGCTGAACCTACTGATGCAGTAATTCTTCCGAAAAGCCTGAAAGACTAATCCTCGGCGTCTCCTGAACAGAACTGCTCCAGAAAGATCCCAGTGACAGTTGTCCACGTGTACCCTGATGCCAGACCAAAGGCCATCTGGAACATTCCATATCTTATCCCTTTCCTTCCCTGGCCAAAGTATTTTGTTAAAAAGTTGATCTCTGCAGAGTCAGTTTTTCATTTTTCTTTCTTTATTTCTTTAACCAGTGTGTGTGGGTGCATGTGTGTTAGGTTATTTTAGAAGGGTAGATATTTATATTTTCTTATTTCAAACTGTGTGTTAATAAGCTTTGCATCTTTATTGAATAAGTCTTGTTTTATAATAAATGAACAAATTTGTTGTTTATTAAAGAAACCTGGTTGGTGGATTTTTATTCAGAAATTAATATGGATAAAATATATAATTAGCCCTATCGGTAACTGGGTAAAACATTTAAATATATGCTGTGACCAATGGAGTAGTGGCACTAGAGAAAGACAGTGCATTCCTCCAATCTCGGTCATAACAGTAGTGACATGTATAAGTCACTTACGTCCAAAATTCTGTCATCTTTTAAGCCATATAATGTGTGTCCAGTTTATGTACGTATTGGGGCAAAAAAGGAACATCCAGGTCTACTGTTTTACTAAAGTTGAATTGCACTGCCGTTTCTTGGGAAAGGTGAGAGGGTAAGTTAATCCCTTCAATGGGGCAGGACCAAGCAGTGAGCACTTCTGGGTTTTCACTGAAAATTCATATAACTGTTAATATTTTATTTGTAGGCTTCAGAGTTATTAGTTTAAAGTTTTATTGCACAGTTGAAACTATAACAACTTAATTGTATTCATTAAATTGTATGTAACAGTCTGTGTGAATAATGCATGTACAAATCAATAAGGAAAATATTGATATGTTCTTCTGTTTTTCACATTTTTAATATTAACTGAAGTACATACAGTGATTAAATTCCTCCTTTGGGGAAATGGTGGTATGCCTTTCCTTTGCCATTGGTGAGCTGTTAACGAAATTACATACTCAGAATTTTTGTTTAGCAGGACAAGCAGGTTGGGGGATGGGGCAATTGGTCTTGGGTGCTTGTAGAAATTGGACGATATCTATCAGGCAGCTGTTTTACAAACTTTCAGTTTTCTTTCCACTGAAGTCAATAATGCCAATGAGACAAACATACAAACATATAAACATCTGAATTAGGAGCAGGAGTAGGCGATTCGGCCCCTTTCAGCCTGCTCCGCCATTAAATAAGATCATGGCTAATCTGATTGTGGCCTCAATTCCACTTTCCCACCTACCCCCGATATCCTTTGACTCCCTTGTTAATCAAGAATTTATCTGCCTCTGCCTTAAAGATATTCAATGACCCTGCCTCCACTGCTCTCTGGGGAAGAGAGTTCTAAAGACTCACAACCCTCTGAGAGAAAAACATTTCTCTTCATCTCCATCTTAAATGGCATTAAATCTTATTTTTAAGCTATGTCCCCTAGTTCTAGTCTCTCCCACAAGGGGAAACATCCTTTCAGCATCCAGGATGGAGAATTTTTTGGAGGCAATAATCCAGGACAAAATTAATTTTGGAGAAGTATGGGCTAATAAATGAAAGTCAGTATGGATTTGTTAAAAGGCAAATTGTGTTTGACTAACTTGATTGAGTTCTTTGATGAAGTAATGGAATAGCTTGATGTGTATATGGACTTTCAAAAGGTGTTTAACAAAGCACCATATAATACTTTTTAGAAAAATTAAAACTTATGGGATTAAAGGGACAAAAGCAGCATGGGTGCAAAATTGGCTAAGGGATAGAAATCAGAATAGTGGTTGTAATGAATTGTTTTTATGTTGTCTTGGTCAGGTCCTTGTGAAGACCTGGCCAATAGAAATGTTTACATGCTTGGGTCTTCCGGATTCCTACATGTCCCACCATAGGAATTTTATGGGCTATCCTTAATATTTCCTGCCGATACTTGGGCGGTACCACTATCTGGTGAACAACCCTCCAGTCTTCATCCACAGGTCTGTGAGGAGGTCTCCACTTCCTCATCGGAGTCCCATTTTTAATATAGTAGCATTCCAGAACTCCCTCTGCCTCAGCTTCAGTTTGAGCTGAATGTGCCACCTTATTTAACCCTGGATTGGTTTGCTGAGCCTTGATCAGAGAAGACTTACTCAACATTTTCCTCAGGTTATCCAAATCCCCAAAGAAAGTTTCAGATAGACAATTATCTGTCTGTGTTGCCAATTTGACCTCCAACAATGGAACTTGTTAAGCCAATGCTCGGGTCACTACACATGAAGGAAAATTCCTGGAACCTTTTCCTGTAACTGCTCTGTCTCCTGGTCTTCACTTGGTCTTTCCTTGACTACTGGAGAAGCTACTACCTTCGTTCAGGCCAAATCATTCACCAGGAGTAGATCAACTCCATCTACAGGCAAACTATGGACAACTCCTACGGTTACCGTTCCAGACATTAAGTCGCACTCCAGGTGCACCCGATACAAACGTACAGGTATATACTCCCCTTCAGTACCATTCAGTGCGCTCTCTGATGGAAAGGTCATGCCCTTCCTCAGCAAAAGAGCTTGGGTGGCTCCTGGGTCCCTAAGTATAACTACATGTTTACCTGCCACACTTGAGGAATAAGGAGTTACTTTTCCTTTTGACAAGAATTCCCTGTAGCTCTCAGGTATCTTGTTCATCTTCCCTGCACTCACGGAGGTTTTTTTTACTTGGCCTTACAGCTGCATTCAGAGCTACAGCTTGATCTGTCGTACTCTCAGTCAGGGCCACTTTCTCTGCATTAGCCTTGTGTACCCCAATAAGTCCCATGGGTTTGCCCCGCAACTTCCAGCATTCTGCACAAAGGTGTCCCACCTTGTGGCAATGGAACCACTTAGTCTGTGGACTTCGCTTCCACCCTCTGCACCTTCCTTTCTGGCCTGAAGAGGAGATCCCGGTATGTTCCCAGCTGTCCCTTCTCATCCCTGCCTACTTGCATTCATTTGTGTTTGTGGGGGTGACAGAAAAAGTGTTCAAACTTGTGGACAAGCTCATAATCATCAGCCATCCCAGCTGCCTGTCTGGCTGTTGAGACCTTCTGATTTTCTACATGGGTTCTTACTAATGGAGGGAGTGAATTTTTAAATTCTTCCAGGAGAAATATTTCCCTAAGGGTCTCATACGTGGCCTCTACCATTAGTGTCTGCATCCAATGATCAAATTTAATTTGTTTTACCTTCTCAAATTATATTTAAGTCTACCCAGGCGTTTTACGGATATTCCAAAATTTCTGCCTGTAAGCTTCAGGGACCTACTCATAAGCAGCGAGAATAGCCTTTTTTTGCCATCTCATAATAGAGTCATAGGGTTATACAGCACATAAACAGGCCCTTCAGCCCATCATGTCCTTGTCAGCCATCAAGCGCCTATCTATTGTAATCCAAATTTCCAGCACTTGGCCCGGAGCCCTGTATGCTACGACGTTTCAAGTGCTCATCTAATTCTTTCTTAAATGTTGTGAGGATTCCTGCCTCTACCACCCCTTTAGGTAGTGTGTTCCAGATTCCAACCATCCTCTGGGTGAAAACACTTTTCCTCAAATCCCCTCTAAACCTTCTGCCCCTTAACTTAAATCTATGCTCCTTGGTTATTGATCCATCTGCTAAGGGAAACAGTTTCTTTCTATTTATTTATTTTTATTTAGAGATACAGCACTGAAACAGGCCTTTCGGCCCACCGAGTCTGTGCTGACCATCAACTACCCATTTATAATAATCCTACATTAATCCCATATTCCTACCACATCCCCTCAATTCCCCTACCACCTTCCTACACTAGGGGCAATTTACAATGGCCAATTTACCTATCAACCTGCATGTCTTTGACTGTGGGAGGAAACCAGAGCACCTGGCGGAAACCCACATAGTCATAGGGAGAACTTGCAAACTCTGCACAGGCAGTACCCAGAATCAAACCCGGGTTGCTGAAGCTGTGAGGCTGCGGTGCTAACCACTGCGCCACCCCTATCTAACCTATCTATGCACCTCATAATTTTGTATACCTCAATCAGGTCCTCCCTCAGCCTTCTCTGCTCTAAGGAAACAACCCTAGCCTATCCAATCTCTCTTCATAGCTGAAATGCTCCCACCCAGGCAACATCCTGGTGAATCTCCTCTGCACCCTCTCCAGTGCAATCACATCATTCCTATAGTGTGGCGACCAGAACTGTACCCAGTACTCCAGCTGTGGCCTAACTAGTGTTTTATACAGATCCACCATAACCTCCCTGTTCTTATATTCTGTGCCTCAGCGAATAAAGGCAATTATCCCATATGCCTCCCTAACCACCTTATCTACTTGTGCTGCTGCCTTCAGTGATCTATGGACAAGTACACCAAGGTCCCTCTGACCCTCTGTACTTCGTAGGATCCTACCATCCATTGTATATTCCCTTGTCTTGTTAGTCCTCCAAAAATGCATCACCTCACACTTCTCAGGATTAAATTCCATTTGCCATTGCTCTGCCCATCTTACCCGCCCATCTATATGGTCCTGTAATCTAAGGCTTTCCTCCTCACTATTTACGACACCACCAATTTTAGTGTCATCTGCAAACTTACTGATCATACCTCCTATATTCACGTCTAAATCATTAATGTACACTACAAACAGCAAGGGTCCCGGCACCAAACCCTGTGGTACACCACTGGTCACAGGTTTCCAATCGCAAAAACAACCCTCGACCGTCACCCTCTGCCTCCTGCCACTAAGCCAATTTTGGATCCAATTTGCCAAATTGCCCTGGATCCCATGGGCTCTTACCTTCTTAACCAATCTCCCATGCAGGACCTTATCAAAAGCCTCACTGAAGTCCATGTAGACTACATCAACTGCCTTACCCTTATCTACAGATCTGGTCACTTCCTCGAAAAATTCAATAAAGCTTGTTAGACACGATCTCCCCCTGACAAAACCATGCTGACTATTGTTGATTAATCCCTGCCTCTCCAAGTGGAGATTAATCCTGTCCCTCAGAATTTTTTCCAATAGTTTCCCTACCACTGATGTTAGACTCATTGGCCTGTAATTACCTGGTTTATCCCTGCTACCCTTCTTGAATAAAGGTACCACATTCGCTGTCCTCCAGTCCTCTGGCACCTCTCCCGTGGCCAGAGAGGATTTGAAAATTAGTGTCGGAGCCCCTGCTATCTCCTCCCTTGCCTCACATAACAGCCTGGGACACATCTCATCTGGGCCTGGGGATTTATCCACATTTAAGCCTGCTAAAACCACTAATACCTCCTCCCTTTCAATGCTAGTTTGTTCAAGTATATTTAAATCCCCTCCCTGATCTCTACACCTACATAGTCCTTCTCCATGGTGAACACAGATGAAAAGTAATCATTTAAAACCTCACCTATGTCCACACACAGATTGCCATTTTGGTCCCTACTGGGCCCTACTCTTTCCCTGGTTGTCCTCTTGCCCTTAATATATTTATACAACGCCTTGGGATTTTCTTTTATCTTGCTCACCAGTGTTTTTTCATGCCACCTCTTCGCTCTCCTAATTACTTTTTTAAGTACCCCCCTACACTTTCTTTACTCCTCGTGGGCCTCTGCTGTTTTCAGCGCTCTGAATCTGCCAGAAGCCTCCTTTTTTTTTCTTATCCAATCCTCTATATCCCTTGACATCCAGGGTAATCTGCAGAAGCTTCCTCAGAAAGCACAGCATAAACTGCATGGGCAGTGTCCAGTTTTCTCATCTGTTTAGCTAGTTTTTCATAAGAAATGAAAAATGCCTCTATATCCCTTTCCTCAAACCTTGGGAGGGCTTGCACAAATTTAAACAGCTCTCCACTGGGTCCTTGGCTGTGTTCTTCATCATAACTTTGCCTGGGGTCAAGGCCACCCTTTAGTTTTAGTTCCAGCTTTATAAATTGGAATACCCTTTCTCGGTCCCTTTCTTCTCTTTCTCTTACCCTTTCTCTCTCCTGCCTCTTTTCTTTTTCCTTTTCTCTTTCCCTTTGCCATTCTAGTTCCAGCTTCTGAAACATTCTTTTTTTCTTTTCCTCGCTTTCTCTTACCCTTTATTTTTATTTTTCCTCTCTCTGAAGTGCTTCTCTTTCACGTTCAAATTTTCTTATTTCTTTTTCCCGTTCAAGCTGCTTCATCTACAACCAAGTTGTAACTAATTCGACTGAATTACCATCTGGATTGTCTTTTCCTTCTTCCAATTTCAAATGCGGTGCTATTTCCTCAATTATGTCTGCTTTCTTATCTCCTGCTTTTAACTCTAATGCCATCTTTTCTGCCTAGCCTTGGTTACGGTTTGAAAATCACTCAGAGACAGATCCTTCCTCTCCAGAAAGTTTGTAGCAACTAACAAAGCCATTTTGGTTTTCAATACATATTGCAAAATTCACCATAAAAATCTTAATCATCCTTAACCTCAGCAAATCCCAGCACTCATATTATCTGTGGATTTTGGATCCCGCAAGTGCCCCCAATTATACCCAGTTATGGATATAGCTAATTATATACTTTATCTATATTAATTTCAGAATAATAATCCACCAACCAGGTTTCTTTAATAAGCAACAAATTATTAATTTATTATAAAACAAGAAATATTCAATAAAAATGCAAAGCTTATTAACACACAGGTTGAAATATGAAAGGATAAATATATTCCCTTCTAAATAACTCAACACACACGCGCACACACATCCCAGTTAAAGAAAAAAAAAGAAGCTTTCTCTGCAGTGATCAACTTCACAAAAACAAAAATACTTTGGCCAAATACTTGTTAATACTTGAAGAAAAAAAGAAGATACTAAATGTTCTGGATGACTTTCAGTCTGGTGTCTGAGTACATGTAGACGGTGTCATTAGACATATGTGGTTGTCACTGGGATCTTTTCAGAAGCAGTTCGTTCAGGAGATGTTGAGAGGAAGTCTTGCAGGCTTTTCAGGAGAATTACTGCATCAGTGAGTTCAGCTATCACACTGGATTCTCAGAAGATTTTTCAACACAGGTGGCAAAGGATGTGTTGGATGGCTTCTCCTGTAGCAGGATATACACCAACTGCCATTTCGAAAATGAAATCAAAACTCCTGAGTCATAAATCTAGACATGTGACTTCTCTGTAAACAACTCCAAATAGTTCCATAGTCCATAAAGCTCCAGCTGTTTACTTAGCTTAAGACATGTGACTTCCAGTAAGTGTTTGTTTTTAAACAAAATCCCAAGTGTCCTTCCAGTGACCTATAAAAAAAAGCAAGTCCAGCATCTCCTCAGGTATTTTCCACATGCTTTTAAACACAAGTCCTCAAAAAAATTAATAATGGAAGCACATTCATGACAATAAGATAAGGCATATTTTGCAAACTCTCACTGGGAGAGCTATCTTATTTATTCCAGTCACAGGAGCAGTTGAACGGGCCATTTACTATTTGCTATTGCTTTTTCTTATTTTCATGCTTGTGTATTTTGACACATTTGAAGGTTGTTGGGAAAACCCATTTGAGTTAACCCTTTTTGAAACAGTTCTGCCCCTGAGAAGCTGACTTTAAATTAATATTTTTCTTGACAAGACTAAGTTGCACGTAAAATTGATAGTTATTTTCTTGAGAAATTGGGTGTCTATTTATTGTGACACTTTTACTGATATCAGCGCATTCCTGTGTAAAACTAGGGAAGTGCACAGTTTCCATTAAAAGTCCATTTCCACTTAATTTGTTCAGTTTGTGTTAGAAAAGGCATGGGAACTTTGAATGAGGTACAAATAAATATGGGCTGAATTTTATATTTTGAACGCTGGTCCCCGCCATTGGGTGCAGAGTCGGGAGATGGAGCAGCCGGCTGCACGCGACTCAGTGGGGGCTGGCCAATTAAGACCAATAAGCTGTGAAATCCAACCAATTGCGTGGTCGGAGTCAGGCCTGGGAGCAGGGAGCAGGTAATGCCTTGGCAGTGTCCACTGTCATTTTTAAAAGGCTGGCAACCCTGCATTGAACTCTACGTTGGCAAGGCCTGGAAGAGGAGAAGGTAACACCAGATGTTGAGAGACGGCTGAAAGGAGATCAGCTTTCCTGATGCCTCCCTCCAGGTGCTACCACAGGCTCTCAGGGAGAGGAAGGACATTTGGCGAGTCAAACCAAACAGGCCTGGCTCCAGATTGCTGAGAAGGTCAGCAACCATGGCGTAACCCCGTGCACATGGATACAGTGCCGCAGGCAGCTCAATTACCTCATCTGGGCTGCGAAAGTGAGTATCATTTAATCCCTTCATCCTCTTGAGCCTTGCACCTGTTGAAGTAGGACATTGCATTGGGATGAGAGCGATCTATCTTCCAGACATGGGCAAAGGGACAGGGGATGCAACATGTCTGTCAGCAGCCTGTCATAGTGGCCCTGAATCTCACAAGATCCCTGGAAAGGGAAAACATGCAGGAGGCTTCTCTGTCCCTATTAGTGGCAAATGCACTGCCAGCAGCCTATGTGTTGGGATTGATGTTCCTAGGGGTCTAATATCTCCCTTCCCCTGTCTGCAGGAGAAGAGAGCACATAATCGTAGGGAGTGGATGAAGACCGGAGGTGGGCTACCATTGCTGAATGTCCTTATGTTGATGGAGGAGGCGGCCATGGAGCTTGTTGGGCTACAGGATGGAAGGATCGTTGCGGGCGGAGAGACAGAGGCAGCCTCCCAAAATTTTAGTAGTGTCTACATGGTACAAAAGCTGTATCTGCAACAATGGAGCTTTACTGCTCATCAGGCATCCTGTGCACACGGGGGTCTGCATTGTAGGGGTGTCTACAAAGGAGGAATGGCAGGCCCCTGACCCTTACATGTCATTGTACTGTCATGCAGGTCAAGCTGTGCCAAATCGGACACCAGTGGCAAATGCTGTGGATCCTGCCACCTCTGAGGGGCAGGAAGACGTTTCAGAGAGTCCATTGGCACCTAACGCTCCTCCGCCAGTACAGATACATGCACCTCTGTGGGTCTGCATGTGAGTTTATATCTGGGCACAAAATCTGGTGAGCACAGCACATATGCGAGCGAGCAACTGACAGAAGCTGTGACAGCCCAGACCTCTGACAGTCGGTGGACTGTGGGAGGCCAGGCCCATTCTGAGCCCCAGATTCATGACTTGTCTCTTGTTTGGCAGCAACAAGGGAAATGCAGTAGCCACAGTGAGAGGTGCAGCAAAATCTGACATAGATGTCAGAGGTGATGCATGCCCTAGTGCATTCGATGGAGGAGACTATCCGAGTCTTCAGGCATTGACCTCAACATTGTCTCTGACTCGGTGCATGAGTGACCTCCTCCATTGAGAGGTTGGCAGATCTAATGGACAGCCACATCCAGCAGAGCACTCAGTGTTTGCCCGATATTCATGCTGACCTCCATAGCTTCATCCTGACCATGGGCACAAGGGCAGCAGCAGCAAGGTGAGAGGAGGACTGAGGACCTCTAGTCAGCACCAGGTCCTCTGTCCTCTCAGGTCAGCAGGGGGGGGCAGAAGTCTGCTTTGATAGGGAGGAGGATTGGCTGCCCCTGCAGTTGGGGGCTCCTCTCAGGGTGAGCCTGTTGTGGGCAGCACCTATTCTGTCCCTCTGCCAGTGTCGCAATTTCATCCAAAATCCCAGCCAAAAGAGGGCGGTACTGGTTCTGTGCAGGAGGCCCACAGCATGCCGGGACTCTCTAGACCCAAGGCATCCCGAGGACGGCCACCAAGGTCATCCGTAGCCACGGGGCACCAAGATCAGCAGGCAGCCTCCAACTCAGCTGACAGCGCAGGGGCTGCACGGTATAGGGGTTCACATGAGTGAATTAAGAAGTGCACTTAGAATCACTGGGTTTTCAGGGGTGAGCATTTTGTCTATCATTACACTGTCTGCTTCCATTGTGATTCTAGAGTCTCACCAGATCAGCTCTCCATGAATGTTCAATAAGACAATGCATCATTAAGGAAGGAGTGGTGAAAGATGGCTGCATAAAGGAAGCTCTTTATTGGATAAGATACAAAAGCCATAAAGGGTCAAATGAAACTTGAATGTATGAGGGCATCGCGACTCTCCCTTGCGAGTCTCTCATGTCCAATGTCATTTTGCCCTGTTGTTCTTCATCTGGCCTAGCTTGCCCATCTTCCCGCTCCACATCCTCATCATTTGAGGAGTGAGTCTGCTTCTTTGTTGCTAATCGGCTCCTCCCTCCAGAGGGCCAGGTTGTGCAGAGCACAGTAAACCACTACAATATGGGCGACCCTAGCTGGGGCATACTGAAGGGCTCCCCCGGACTGATCTCATCTTCAGCAGACCAATGGCTTGCTCAATAGTAGCTCGCATTGTCCCATGGCAAGCACTGTACCTCTCCTCTGCATCCATGTGTGGGCTCCTCACTGGTATCAGCAGTCAGGTCCTCAGCCCTTGTCTGAAGGCTGGAGGGAGGGCCAAAAGAATTCAGGAACCTGGGACTACCTCAAAATGTAGCAATTAACCTGTACTTCTTTCAATGTAGTATATATATTCGCTGCTCACAATGAGGTCTCCTCCACATTGGGGAGACCAAACACAGACTGGGTGACTGCTTTGTGGAACACCTCCGCTCAGTCCGTAAGCAGGGCTCCGAGTTTCCAGTTGCTTGTCATTTTAACACTCCCCCTGTCTCTTGCTCATATCTCTGTCCTGGAATTGCTGCAGTGTTCCAGTGAACATCAACGTAAGCTCGAAGAACAGCATCTCATTTACTGATTAGGCACACTACAGCCTGCCGGACTGAACATTGAGTTCAATAATTTCAGAGCATGACGGCATATATATATTATTTTATATATATTTTTTGTGTTTATTTTATTTTATTTTATCTCAGTTTGTTCAGTTTGCTTACCCACTTTTTTTTCATGTTTATACTTGAAGCTGTTCAGTTTTCAGTCCGTTAACACCCTATCTGTCCTAATGCATTGTCTTTCAACACACCATTAACATATTGCTTGCCTTTGCTCCATGACCTTCTGGTCGGTTATTCTCTGTGACCTATTCCTATCTACACCTTCTCCTTTGTTATCTCTTGCCCCACCCGCGCTTTACTTGCTTAAAACCTTTCACAGTTCTAATATTTGCCAGTTCTGAAGAAGGGTCACTGACCCGAAACGTTAACTCTGCTTCTCCCTCCACAGATGCTGCCAGACCTGCTGAGTATTTCCAGCATTTCTTGTTTTTATCCCATGATAAGTAGCCTCTCCCTTAAAGGTATTCTTCCCCTGCCAGTGTCCCCCTCTTGATCCCCACATTTATGACCCTTTCCCAGGTGTCACTTGCCTGTTGCCCTCTTGAACTGGCCCTCCTGCAGTCCAGCCAACCTTCTTCTCACTTCTGACACACTAAGTTCAGCCTTCCCTTTATGGCCCTTCCAGGCCCTCAATGTTTTCCCTTCCGATAACATCCCTTCCAGGCAGGAATAATCTGCCACCTCACTATCGCCTCCTTCAAGGACATGAGACTCTGAAACCCCGTGAGACACGCACGCCATTTATAAAATTGCATCCAACGTATGAAACCACTTTCATTTGGCCATTTCCTGTCCGCTGTGTCTCCGTCAGACCTCTGCCCTCCATGTTTGCTGCTATGGACAAAATCGGGATGGGATGTCATGACGTGTCTGACATGTCCCTTCCTGATTTTATGTCCCCCATGTCTCCATACCTGTCCACATCATACCCTTAAATTCAGCCTTTTGTACTCTGATTCTATTCTATGGAAAAAGTAACATTTCAACTATCAAAATCTGTTGAAGTCGAAATTATTTTTATTCAAATTATTTTATTCTAAATGCAAAACTAGATTTCATTACAATGCCACAGGCAAATAAGATGACTTAGGATCTAACCTTTATCAACGTGACGAATGAATTTCTTTATGAGCATAGATTTGAATATTTAGGTTTCATGCAGCTTAAAGTGTTGCAAAATATTTTACCACAATAGGAAAACTGTGGTTCAGAATAAAAGGTTGAACTATTTTATCTTTTAAAAAGAGTATTATTTAGTACATGATCTTGAAATTACAGTGTGTGAGTATTAGTGTACAAAGGCTCAATGCATTCATATGAAATTCCTTTGTTAGTTCACAAAGGTAAGAGTCTCTGTTAAAATAGTGAGCAAAGGAACTTCATATGAATGCATTATCATTTTCATGCTAACATTCACAAGCCAAGGTACTTTATGATTTCAGATAAAACAAGCTTGACAAGGTCTTCCATCTTATGACGGGTTTATTTTTGTGAAATATGAACTTTTCTTCAGTTACAACTGAAGCTCAGTCTGTTACAATGACTGGACCATAAAAACAGAGTTTGTTCTAACACGATTCTACCATACATATATGGTACTCTCAAGAAACTGCATTTAAGGATGTGGTGCAATGCCAAGAAAAGATGTAAAATTGAAACTGCAGATAGTTTCAAGTTCAGCTCAGAGGAAATCTTGTTAAATTTGTTGCACAAAGCTGGTCTATCAGGTGTGGTGTTACGAAAGTGCTTCTATTTTTTATTAAGTTTTTTTTGAGGACTCATATTTAAATTGTGGAGATGGATTCATTGGAAGGCTGAAGATTTCATAACAGCTGGAATTTGCTTTGTTGTTGACAGTTCACTTAGATGACGCTGAGGTGTTGTTTGAAAACAACCTGGCTGGAAATCATGTGCTTTAAGCCAGTAAACAACAGAAACCTTGGTGACCTGGAGAAGATGTTTACAGAGGTTTCTGGAGGTCAGGAGGTTGACTTTCTGTTTTGGGGTTTGAATATTGTTTTCAAGTCAGTTGCGGTGTGAACTGTTTTGAAGACAGTTGGAGATTAACTTGTCAAGGAAAAAAAACAGCCAGCTCACCTCTTTCCCTACCTCTTTGAAGAAACCCTGCAAAGATCCAGTGTGGGAGAGCAAAAATCCCTGGCGCTGCAACTCTCCTGAGAAGCTGGAAAAACTTGCCAGAATAATTCTCAAGACTGCCTGAAAAGAATTGCTTTAGAAAAGATCCCAGTGAGTTGTCTCTATGTATCTGGACACAGACCAAAAGGGACAACTGACTTCCTTCCATATCTTCTCTTTTTTCTACAGGAAGTATTCTTTTTTGTCTTTTTTTTTTGGTAACACACCTCTGCAGAGAGAATTTCTGTATTTTTTTCAGTGTGTGTGCAAGTTTTTATGGCAGGAATTTAAAAAGGGAACTTTCATATTTCAATCTATGTGTTAATGCTCTGCTTCATTACTGGATAAGTCTTGTTTGATAATAAACTGATAATTTTGTTGCTTATTAAAGAAACCTGGTCGGTGTAATTTATTCTGGGATAAAGAGTAGAGTATATGATTGACCGAATTGGTAACTGGGTAAACATTTTTAAAATATATGTTGTGACCTGCGGAGAAGTGGGACTGGAAAAGACAATGCACTCCTCCCACCTCAGTCATAACAATGGCCAGTAGAGTATTTGATTGTATACTGTAACACCTTTGCCAGTATCTCGAAAATATATCAAAGAACATTTATAACATTTATCAAAGAATAGCCAGCTCGCAATAGCTTTGGAGAAATTCAAATGGTTCTAATATCTATTGACTTGAACTTGTTTGTGAAATAGTTAAAACCTATGAAACTGCATCCTCTTTGATGGAGGAGTGAAATCCTGCTTCTGATGGCTGGATAAAATGTATTACAGCTGTTCAGGCAGAATCCCAGGGCAGCTTAGCAAACTAAAATACTAAGTGCAAGGCTGGAAATGTGAAATAAAAGCAGGCACTGCACAGCAGGCTGGTCAGCATCTGTCAAAGAGAAAAGATAAGTTATTACAAGTCGATGTATATCCTTTATCAGAACTGAAGATTGAAAGATAAACAGACACATAAACAAATTAAAATGCCTATTTATCTCCCAGTCTTTCATTCCAATGAACGGTAAATACACCAGAACCTGCCTGTTCTCTTTACGGATGTTGACTAAGTTGTTAATTATATCCAACTCTTTCTGTTTTAATTTTAAATTGCCTCATTTACAGGTTTTCCTTTATTTTTCAGCAACTGGAGCTGGTTTGAGATTCTACTCGATATGCAAGAAAGCCCTACCTCTTCTGAATTACAGTATTAGGCACATTCCAATGTCTAAATTCAAGATCAGTTAAAGAGTATGTGGCAAGTATAATGGGAGAGGTGAAGTGAAAGACATGGCGCTGAATTTTATCCAGCCAGCAGAAGCGGGATTGGAAGCGTGGAGAACCAAAAAATTGGGTGGGAATGCGCTCGCCTGGAAACTCGGCATTGTAATGTCGATTCCAGATTTTGTTAGTGGCGTGGCGGGAAAGGTCCAAGCTGGTGTTGCCGCTATGATGCGGTGGGACTTGAATTGCTGAACAGGTACTTTATATGCATTTGCATGGACTTCACTCTGATTTTATGAAGGGTTTTGAGCTAAATCAATGGTGCATGGGGTCAGGTGCCTTCTAAGTCTCACCCGGTTAAAGGTCGTGGTACCGAGGCAAGACCTTAGTGGTGCCCTGGTAAAGCAGCCATGTGGAGCATTGGATGAATGCAGGAAGGGGAATGGGGGATGCGGTGGTCATTGCCTGACAGCAGTGCAGCCCTCAAGGCAAGAGTGGGCACGGAGGGGTTGCAACACTAGAAGCAAGAGTGGGAGAGTGGGCTTCATCTTGGGTGGTAGGCTCTCTGCAGGGTGGGCACTGAGGGGCATTAGCCATGTTCAGAGTGGAGTGGCGAGGGGAACATTCCAAAGGCAACATCATCTTTCCAGGGACAGCACACAGGAAGGGGAGGGAACAGTTGGCATGGGTCTTATATACGCAGTCTTTGTAGATCCCTGTGCTGTGCAGCAGAGACTCAGAGATAGGCAGGGTCAGGCAGCAGCTGGACAAGCTGGTGAAGATTGACTAGGTGAGTCACAGCAGCCAGTCATGCCAAGAAGGGCCTGTCAGTGGCAGACAGTGTACCGGACTTGCCTCAGTTACCTCCAAATGTCCCGTTAGTGTCAGCGAAGACTGTGGAGGCCAGGGAGGCCATCACTGACTTATGTGTCATGCTGCAAGATGAGCTGTCACCATGGGCTTTGGTGGCACCTAAGGCACATGGGCCTGAAAATCACCGTGGCACTCAACTTTTACTCCTCCAGCTTTTTCCGGGGATCCACTGGGGATATGTTTGGGGTCTCCCAGGCAGCAGCCCATCGCTGCCTCAAGGAGGTGAACAATGCCCTGTTGAAGAGGGCTGGCAGCTATGTGCGATACTGGCTGACCCTGACAGTCAGGTTGAGTGGCCATCAGCATCGGGGCTATTTCTGGATTCCCCCAGGTGCAAGATATGATAGATTGCATGCATGTGGCCATCAAGGCTACTGAAAATGAGATTCCAGTGCCTTGATCGACCCGGTGGAGCTGCGCAGTATGCCCCAGTGAAGGTCTCGTATATCGTGGCAGTCTGCTGTGCTCTGCAGAATCTAGCATCAAGACAACGTGATTAAATGCTGTTCCTCATCCGACAAGGAGGATGTGGAGGAGGATGCTGAGCAGGTAGCGTGGGATGATGATGCCCTTGTACCAGAGACGAGGGTCATTGAGAGACGCACAAGGGTGGCTCAGGACAATTTCATACACACTCGGTTTATGTCACCATGATGCCTGTTCCAAGTGAACTCAATACTCACCTTATTTTTTTTATTTGTTTTTTTTAACCATGTGATCGTCTTAAACTTGTTTTTCATGTTTTTACTTTTGGACAGAGCTGTTCATTACACTGCCATTAACACTTTCTCTGGACTCATGTTTTATCTTTTACTGTTAGCACTCCGTTTGCCTTCTGTTCTGTGACATTTCATCTAATCTCTCCTGTCCTGTGCTGTGCCACACACCTTCCCTTTTGTACTTCACCCCTCCCCCCCTTTCACTTGCTCAAAATCTATTACATTTCTAACCTTTGCCAGTTCTGATGAAAGGTCACTGACCTGAAACATTAACTCTGTTTCTCTTTCCACAGATGCTGCCAGATATGCTGAGTATTTCCATGACTGTCTGTTTTTATTTCAATACCCACTTCACTGTATTCCGTGTGTTGCTTCTTTCCTATCGTGCTCCCGTGCCTTACGCCCAGGTTCACCAGCTGTACACACAGAGCTGAGAAGGTGAAATAGAAACAGAAACTCACCTGACCTTTCTCTGTGCTCTTCCCATCGGACAAATTGGTGCATAGCAGACCGGAACACATGAGAACTGGAGACAGAGCCCTCTATTTCAAAGCTATCACTCAACATAAGGAAAAGGGCCTGCAGCTGCAGGAAAAGCCTGGTTCTGTGCCTGATGAGCAGGCACGTATTGGCACTGCCCTGTCAAGGGTGTTTCACAACTTCTCACTTTGTCTCCTGGGCAGCAATCCATCCAAGGATGAGAGTAAGAGGAGGCCAATAGAGGTATTTGAAATTACCCAGCTGTTCGCTAGGTTGGATGTGGAGAAACTGTTTTTACTTGTAGGTGCAACAGCAACAACAACAACTACTTACACTTATTTAGCACCTTTAATGGAGTAAAACATCTCAAATTGCTCAGCTACTTCCCACACCTCTCACTCTGCAACAGATGCACACACCTCCACTATCAGAGGTAGTTGTAATGTACCAACCACCACTGCGAGGCCGATGAGATAGGAGTGCCAGAACTGTCGGATGATTAAGGAGCATGGGGGGCTGCTGAGGCAAGATGAATTCCAGTCCTCTAAGTGGCAGGGTCCACGTTGGGTCCAGGTATAGGAGTCCCGCCCTGTGAAGAACGATGATGCAGGAGAATTGCAGGTATCTAGGACATCTGTGGTCCATAAACCGCCAGATGATGCTCAACTGCTGGGGCCTGGACAACTTCTGCCAGGTGGTGTTGCAGGGACCTCATGAAATAGCAGAAGCATCCATAACTGTCCTCCAGCTGACACCTGTGACTCTTCAGCCAGCATAACCTCTAAGCTGCTAGTCCAGCATCATATCCACCTCACTAATGTATCCTATATTTGCAGTAGAATTGTTTATGCAACTTATAAGCATCTTGGTGAATGCTATTTAATGTTTTACATTTTTATGTTGCTCATAAAAAATATATCAACCTTTGAAATAATTTATTAAGAACTTAAGATTTATTAAGAAAACCACTCTCCAATTTTAAAGTTGTAGCCTGCTTCTGTAAATTAAATATATATATATTTTTTACTGTGTGCCAATGTATTTCTCTTCATATGTACGTAATATCACACAAGGGCAAGGTATGCCCATCAAAAATCTGTATGATGCTATAATTCTGTCCTGGAGCACAGAACAGAATGAAGGAAGTCCTAGGAGATTCTCTTTAATATTCTGTCATAAAAGGTGAGATTCAGTTTCAAGCAACAAGTAAGCTGTTACATCCATTACCTGGTATGCTGTAGCAGAGAATGTTCAATTCTACACTCAAAAGATATCGGAAAGGAAGGGTGAAAGGGGGAATAAAAGGTTAATGCAGATTCAGATGTGAGATAAGCTGGGTGTTGTGCTAGAAAATAAAACCGGACGAGGTCACATTTTGTAATGAGAAAAGCCAAGATTGGAACTAATTTCTTTTCTCAATTTGCACTTTAAAAATAACAGTCTTGTGAAGGAATTGAGTTTTCTTTATGGTGCTGAAATGTTTATCTGTTTTGGATTAATTTTACTTTTCAGATGCAGTTCTTTATATTTTATTATTTGAAAGATTAACCCCTATACCAAATTATTGCCATTGAATCACTTTTCTGAATAAATATCGAAGAAACATGTTATGCCTTTGATGTTAATGCATTAAAAATATCAGTGATAGTGTACTCTTCATATTTGAGGAGACTGTGCCATCAGTGTCACCGCAGAACCAAGCCAACAAAAAATATCTGTTGAATTTTCCTCATGATCACTCAATGCTTGAAAGAAAAATACTTGTCTGCTAATGGTGTTTTTTAGTTGACCATTGCTATGACAGTGGACTGCTGGTCAGAGACAGTCAATGAGCAGAGGTTTTGTATAGACCTCCAGATATGTGACATTTTGAAGTTTCATTACATCAACATTATGAATGGGGATGCTGCCCAGAGCTACTCATGTCACTGGACAAGAGAGAGAAAAAGAGAGAAATAAGAAAGCAAGAGACTTGCATTTATTAGGTCCTTTCACAACCTCACCATGTCTCAAAGCATTTTACAGCCAATAGGAAAATAGGAACATAGAAAGATAGGAACAGGTGTAGGCCATTCAGCCCCTCAAGCCTGTCCTGCCATTCAATGAGATCATGGCTGATCTGCGGCCTAACTCCATATACCTGCCTTTGGCCCATATCCCTTAATATCTTCGCTTAACAAATATTTATCTATCTCAGATTTAAAATTAACAACTGTTCTAGCTTCAACTGCTGTTTGTGGGAGAGAGTTCCAAACCTCTACCACCCTTTGCGTGAAGAAGTGCTTCCTAACATCTCTCCTGAACGGTCTGGCCCTAATTTTTAGACTATGCCCCCTAGTTTTAGAATCTCCAACCAGTGGAAATAGTTTATCTTTATCTAGCCTGTCTTTTCCCGTTAATATCTTGAAGACTTCGATCAGATCACCCCTTAACCTTCTAAATTGAACCTTCTTAATGAAGTACTACAACAAATCTGCTTGCTACTACAGCTATATAAATCATTTACAAATAGTTTCTGAAATACTGGAAGTATTTACCTTTGGAGCGGAAAGATTAGATGCCAAATGCCAAAGTTTATTCCACAGTATACCATAGTATAAGTATGGGAGTCAAACTCATGAAAGCAGCTTCAGTTCAAGTATGTAACTGTGTCCAACCGTGAACTAACAAAAAATTACTAAGTTTTTCTGTTGAATAGAATTGACTACTAAAGTGAATTAGATCCTAATATCCAGCTTGAATTTTAAGACTCCAGGTGTACTCCACTAAAACTCCAGATTGAACTCAATGCGTAAATGCAAATTACAGTAGTTCTTGCCCATACTCCCGTTGTGGTACACCTTTATTTACAGCACTCGACTGATCAGAGTTGGATGTCTGTATCTTCTGCACTGTGAGACTGTAGCTCTTCTCAAATTAGACTTGTAGAAATCAAAGCAGCAAGATTAATAGAACTGACTGTGGATGTGGGCATTTGATTTAATTGGATGAATGCTTTTGAATCTGAACTGGTCAGAGTTTTTTTTCAATAACTTAATTCAAGATAACCAGAGCAGTTTGCATTATACCTTAAATATGGGTTTATCACTACCATTAAATTCCAGTGCCACAGCAACATTACTGACAGGATGAATGTTTTCTAACTCCACAATCTCTCCTGTCCTGCTATGTTAGACCTTTTCCTTTGTTGTTCAGCGATCCCTTTAAGGACAGGCAGTCAGGCCATTCAAAGCCTAGTACCGATGAGTAGAATGTTGTCTAAAAACAAAAAAAAATCGGCTTTCAATAGAGAAGATAACTCTCCAGCTCTTAGTACGAGAAACAGTGGCAGGTCTTGATGTTACAGAAGTCAATGGCAAGAACCAAGCTGCAAACATATCTGAGGATTTGTTAGCCTCTGTGTATCATATTCTCTGTGGTGACTTCAGTGCTTCCACTCATAGGAAGGTTATCGAAATTGTGGTATTTTTTACTCACATGCAAGTACAGGTAAGATTTTATTTCCTGAATCTATTGTATCTTAGAGGCAGCATTGCTGAAAAATAGCATTATATTATAAGATAATATTAGTAGTCAATCTACAATGGCAAACCATTCAAAATAAATCTGATTCAGACACATTGGATCTAGATATTGAAATAAAAGCAAAATACTGTGGATGCTGGAAGTCTGAAATAAAAACAGAAAGTGCTGGAAATACTCAGCAGGTCAGGCAGCATCTGTGGAGAGAGAAGCAGAGTTAACTTTCAGGTCAGTGACTTTTCATCAAAACTAGGTATTGAAATGTTGGGAGGGTGGTGGAGGGTGTCAGTGGCTCATTACAAACTCACTGCTGGCTCCTCCAATGATAATGCTGGAACAAAAAAAATGACAACGGATTTTGCAAAAAATAATGCTGTCTTAGATGGGTACCGATGCTTGTGGTTTCAAAAAAACTGAACCAACTTTTTCACCACTTGATAGCTTTTAACTCTTCCTTTAAACAAAGGAATCTGCACGTTGTTGCAGCGGGTGGATTATTGTCGACAGAAAAGATGGCATGAAGATGTTGAATCCTGCCACTGGACAGGCATCGGAAAAGCTACGCTTTCTCCACATCTATTTCAAAATTATTAAAGGTAAGGCCAAAGACTGTTTTGTCAGTAGAAATTCCTCAAGCCACTGGCTGGTAATCAGGCAAAGAATACAGAATTGTGGCAAATCTACCTGTTTAGAGAATAGTTCCTCCTTTTCTCTGTTTTCTGATTGTCTCATTGTTCCTATTTAAATACAAAAGAAAGCATAGCCCAACCATTTTCTCCCTTTCTGTGTTCCTATAATCTCTATTCTAATTCATTTAAAATATGGTAAACTGATTTTAGTTGTATCTGTATTGTATGATTTAAATTGCCATGGAAATTGGACTTATTAAGCAACATGGTTGGGTATACCCATAAAGGCATGTGCGCATGGGGCTGTATGCTTCAATAATATTTAAATCTTGCACAGGAGCATGTCTGTGTGGGAAAATTAGAGATAACTCACTAGTTGGTGTTAACCTTATTTAATTTTTACTCACTACTAAACATCAAAGTTCCAGAAAGAATGTAAACAGTCACAATCATTTATTGTCACCTGATGAAGATGATAGGATGAGAATAATGACAATATAGAAACATAGCAAAATAGGAGCAGGAGTAAGCCATTTGGCCCTTCGAGCCTGCTCCGCCATTCAATACGATCATTGCTGATCATCCAAACTCAATAACCTGTTCCTGCTTTCTCCCCGTATCCCTTGATCCCATTAGCCCTAAGAACCATATCTAACTCTTTCTTGAATATATTTAATTATTTGGCTTCAACTGCTTTCCGTGGTAGAGAATTCCACAGGTTCACCACTCTCTGGGTGAAGAAATCCCTCCTCATCTCAGTAAGGGGAAATGTTCACTAGGAATTAGATGCAAAAATATTGTGAATTCAATTTTGATAAACAGGCTTGTGATTTTGTTGCACATTATAGAGCTATCTCCCCCACTGGTGGAAATCAATCAGGAGTCACAATAAAGTCGGGGCGGCACAGTGGCGCAGTGGTTAGCACCGCAGCCTCACAGCTCCAGGGACCCGGGTTCGATTCCGGGTACTGCCTGTGTGGAGTTTGCAAGTTCTCCCTGTGTCTGCGTGGGTTTTCTCCGGGTGCTCCAGTTTCCTCCCACAAGCCAAAAGACTTGCAGGTTGATAGGTAAATTGGCCATTATAAATTGTCACTAATATAGGTAGGTGGTAGGGAAATATAGGGACAGGTGGGGATGTTTGGTAGGAATATGGGATTAGTGTAGGATTAGTATAAATGGGTGGTTGATGTTCGGCACAGATTCGGTGGGCCGAAGGGCCTGTTTCAGTGCTGTATCTCTAATCTAAACTAAAAAAAAAAGTTGGGTCATTAATGTTTAGAAAAGTTAAAGGTAATAAATCAAGAGGCAGGAAGGAACTCAGTTAGATGAATGTGATGAACTGGGCATCGTTTCCGATTTCTGCACAAGTTGATTAAATCAAGGACTGATGCAGACTGCTTGTGTGGAAACTGGAAATAATGGGCTGAATTTAATGCCAGCAGCGGTGGCCTCAGCAGCAGGCCAGAAAACCGGGGGCAATCCTGCCACAGCCATTTCCGGGAGCCCTGTTGTGATTCAATGCTCATCAGGCAATTAGCTGCCTGGCATCGGGGCTCCCTTCCTTCTAAAGGAGGAGATGCCACCTCCAAGAGCTGGCAGCTAATTGGCAGGCCGGTAGCTCTTCAGTCTCAGCAGTGTCACGAGGAGCAGTGGCCACTGCTGAAACTGCAACCAGCCAGAACCAGCAAGTTGGAGCAGGCCCCGGAACCCAGGTAAGGGGGTGGGGGGGGGGGGGCGGGGTGGTCATTGGTGAGGGGGTTGGTGTTTTAACAGGGATGGCCCTTGCCGTCGGGGGGTGGGGTCCTCCATGGACCACAGGGTACCAGATCAGGAGGACCCCCTCAACCTGAGCCCACAGGGAGCTTTTACTGGGCAGTCTCACCTACATGGCGGAGGGCCCTCCAACCAGTGGTGGTGGTGGGAAAAGGCCCTTTATTTGCCCTTAATTGACTACTTAAGGGCCTCAATTGGCGTCTGACTGGAAGGCTGTTCTTAACCTACCCTGCCTCTGATTGAATTGGATGGAGCAATAAAACTTTCCAAATGCTTCAAAGGAATGTTCTAAAGCAAAATTCAACACAAAAGGAGATGCTAGGGCAGATGACCAAAAGCTTGGTCAGAAGTTTGAAGGAACATCTTAAAAGAGGAAAGAGAGGTAGCGAAGCGGAGAGGTTTAGGGAGGGAATTCCAGAGTTTAGGGCCTTGGCAGCTGAAGGCATGGCCACTAATGGTGGACGGATTAAAATCAGGGATGCTCAAGGAGCTAGAATTAGAGGAGCGCAGATATCTGGCAGCATTGTGTGGCTGGACGAGATTACAGAGTCAGAGAGGGGTGACGCCATGGAGGGATTTGTAAACAAGGATGAGAATTGTAAATTGGAGTTGTTACTTAACTGGGAGCCAATGTAGGCTGGCAAGAAAAGGGGTGATGGGTGAATGGGACTTGGTGCGTGTTAGGACACTGACGGTAGAGTTTTAGGTGACCTCAAGGTTGTGATGGGTTAAACGTGGGAGGATGGTCAGGAATGCATTGGAATAGTTAAGACTGGAAGTAACAAAGGCATGGATGTGGGTTTCAGCAGCAGATGAGCAGTGGCAGGGACAGAGTTGGGTGATGATATGGAGGTGGAAAGAGGGGGTCTTAGTGATGTCGTGAATATGTGTTCGGATGCGGGTGCGGTGAGGCCAAAAAATGTGGTTCGGTCACACTCGCATGGAAGTGTGACATTGTGACACAGTTTCCAAATTTTACAAGCGGTGGGTAAGATGGAAGGTGGATTTCTCACTATGATGTGGAAGGACATCAATTGAGGCTGGTTAGGAGGCAATTGACTTGAATTTAAAGTCAATTGACTGGAATTTTATGCTGCATTTTGTATTTTATGAACAGCGCACAGGATTCACAGGCCTTCAGAGCCCTGACTGGTTAAAGGTGGCAGCAATGATGCGAGGCTTAAGTGCTGCCTCTGCCAGCCAGCCATAATGAAAGGCAATTTGCATTGGAAGGGAGAGAGTGTGGAATGGAGGCATTGCCAGATGGTGGCAAAAGGCCTGTGAATATGCCAACACCAATGGGGTTGCCTGTGAAAGTGCCATCATCAGCTTGGGGTGGTGGAGATGGGGAGCCTGTGAAAGTGCCATCACCAATGGGGCTGACGGCCTATAAAAGTGCCATCACCAATGGGTGGGGGTGTTCTGCAAGGGACACAGAGGGGCAGTGCTGAATCCCCCACTATCAACATCCTGGGGATTACCATTGACTTGAAACTGAACTGGAGGTGCCGTACAAATACTGTGGCTACAAGAGCAGGTCAGATGCTAGGAATCCTGTGGCGAGTAACTCACCTCCTGACTCCCAAAGCCTGTCCACCATCTACAAGGCACAAGTCAGGAGTGTGATGGAATACTTGCCTGGTTGGCCCGGTTCAAAAAAACTCAGGATTCGCGACACCATCCAGGACAAAGCAACCCACTTGATTGGCACCCCATCCACAAACATTCACTCCCTCCACCACCGATGCACAGTGGCAGCAGTGTGAACCGTCTACAAGATGCACTGCAGCACGCATCAAGGCTCCTTCGACAGCACTTTCCAAACCTGTGATCTCTACCGCCTAGATGGGCAAGGGCAGCAGATGCATGGGAACACCATCACCTGCCAGTTCCCTTCCAAGCCACACACCATCCTGACTTGGAACTATATCACCATTCCTTCATTGTCACTGGGTCAAAATCCAAAACCCTTCCAAACAGCACAGTGGGTGTACCTACCTCACATGGACTGCAGTGGTTCAAGAAGGCAGCTCACCACTACCTTCTCAAGGACAATTAGGGATGGGCAATAAATGCTGGCCTAGCCAGCGATGCCCACATCGCATGAAAGAATAAAAAAAAACTCTCTTTTTCTCTCCACCGATGCTGAGTATTTCCAGCCTTTTCTATTTTCATATCATTAATTACATTTGGAACAGTAAGGCTAAAATGGATCCTTCATGAACTTTTACACATCAATTCTTGTGGTCAATGCTCCAGATCTTCAAGCAAGAAAATAGCAGAATAATATTTTAACTAATATAGTTTATTGGCCTATTTTAATGGAATCATAAATATTTAACATGATATGATCACACAATTAATATCAATGCATTGCTTAGCAATTACTTATAATATAATTTAATTGAAAAAGCAAAACTTGGATTCCTGTGCTTTGAAATAAATTGCTTTGAAGAATCAGGTCAAATGAACTTTAATTGTTTTAAATATATTAATTTTAAGGACAGCTCCGTTAGCCTCAGTATTTTGAATGAGATTTCTGATTTGGTGGACTATTGTAATGACATCAATCAATTATATCCTCTTGATTGTTAGCAATTATAAATAAGTGTCCTACATCATATTGTGTAGATTTTAATTTTTGGACAGCTGACCAACAGAACACATACCCTGCTGCTCATTCCATCAGGGGAGAGTATGCACAGTTTTGAGGCCCAGCCCTCATTTGCATCAGATTGGTGAGCAGTGCAGGCCAACTGGGCATCCCGAGGCAGCTTGACTGACTTGTGCCACAGGACAGTTGCCTGGCTGGGATGTCCAGGTAGGTCCTTGAGGGGATGAGGGTGAGGAAATGTGAGGATGGTGAGGCAAGCCTGAGGGGGGTGAGCCCAAATAGTCAACAGCCCACAGTATTGCAGGGTGCAGTGGAGCACTCTTGCTTCTCTTGGTCCCACAAAATAATTCAAAATTTACCTTTCAAGGCCTTTTCTGCTGTATCACCTGTGAAACTAGTTGGAGAGTGCATGGTGCACACTCTGACCAGTTCTATCCTAAAATGACAGTTGTGGTCCCATGTACATCAAATATAAAGGGGCCTATTGCCTGAAACAGGCAGGTTCTTCTGCCACCCAAAAGAAAGCCCCTATGAAAGGGTCAGCAGCCAGATCGATCATTGGGGTTAATGGGCAGTAAGTCTACTGACCTCATTGTTAAGTCATTACTGCCATTTTCAGCAGGCTAAAAACGACCCCGGTGTCTGTAATATTTTTCATATAATGATGTATCTCATTTTGGGTGCCTACCAGACTCAGGAGGCTGGATTTTGTTCTCCTCCTGACGTCGGGCTCTGTTGTGAGAGCGGGGTGGGGTGGGGGGGGTGGTGGTGGCGCGGCGGGGCCGGAAGGTTGGAACAACAGCGGCCCGCCATGGAACACGACGCCGGGATTGATGGGCCCAATCTTCCTTGCAGCAGGGAAGCTCCATGGCGGGTCCTCCGCCGCTCTGCAATGGGACCCAGCTTTACATATTTAAATGACCTGTTTGCATGAATTAAAATCTATTCTACAGCGATCTTACCTGCAGTTCCGGATCTTTAGCGTGACGGGCGGCACTCGCACCTTCACAGGGAAAGCTGGTGCCACTGAGGAGGGAAGTGGGGGGAGGGGGAGTGAACTCAGCATTTTTACTGTAGTGGTGGGGCTGGGGGAAGGGGTATCCTCTGCATTGGTAGCGTAGTTGGGGGGGAGGGGCAAATATGTATTTTGGCTGTAGTTGGTGGGGGGGGGTGGGGAGAATGGGGGCAACTCTGCAGTTTCTACACAGGGCTGGCAGCCCTTTAAAAATGCACAGAAACAGTTGATACCATTCACCACATCGCCGAGGCTGCAGCCCCCCACCATGTGATTGGGGGCAGTGTGGGGGGGGCTGGTGGGTGGGAGTCAGCCACTCTGCATATGAAAATGATCCGCTGGGCTCAAGATCACTGCGGTGTGATGGCATGTGGCCCGTGCCTGCTGGCTGCCATTTTTTAGGCCTGACACCCCTCCCGGTGGCAGGGCCACAAGATTCAGCCCAGGCAATCATTTCACAATAAAGTATTTAAGCAAAAAACATGAGTACATAGGAAATACCTATCAGAAATACTTCAACTGCTCAGTGTGTCATAATAGCCAGGTCAGGTGATGAATGCTATGAATATTTTAAAACCGCAAATTTTAGGTGGCAGCAATTGCTGTAACACTTTTACAAAGCAAAGAGTTCCAACAGCCTGTAATAGTTAAAGCATAGATAATTAAGTATTATTCTAACAATAAATAATGGTGTAAAATATTTCCTCAATATCTAATTGTTTCAGTCAATGAAAATTGCAAAGTCTGGGGATCTGAGCATGACAGCGTTATCACGAGAATGTCAGCAATGTGTTTGAAAGTTTCATATTATACCAACCTGAACTGCGAAAAACACCGAGTACTTTATAGATTATAGATTTTATAGGTCTATATTTATAGATTTTGCTCTGCTCTCTCAGTCTCCTCTCCCTCTCTCTACCCTTTTCTGATTCCTTAAGCCTCCCTCCTGTCTCTGACATCTCCCTATCAGGACTTCCTTGAGGGATTATTTTGAGCTACATACAATGAGATGAAATATTGGTGTTTACACAGGTTGGTCCCTTGTGGGAGGAGTTTGAGGTAAAATATCACACAGGAAGCATATTGCATTGAAGTATACTGGTTTAAATGTGATCTTACTATGTAAATATATTTAATTAGCCCAGTGACAACACAATAGCAAGGGGGCAATGGGTAATCCACAATCTGAAACATAAAACATCGATGTGAGTGACTTCATTACATTTTATTATTCAGATACTAGTAAATCTTAATTAGCTTTCCTTCTAAAGTATTAACACAATGCTATCATTTCTACCTAACCAACTAATTAAAGAAACTATGGTATTGTAAATTCAGATTTCACCTGCCAAATTCAGACAAGTTAAAGCCAATTTCAGTTTGGTGAATTGATATGCATGACGCAAAACACTTTGTAGAATGTCACTATTTTAAACAGAATGAACACTGAATGGATTGCAGCCAGCCAGATGTAGTTTATGCAATTGGATTTTCCCTGAAAGAGAGTAGTGTTATAGAAGCAGCAGCTACATGCATCCCCTTAGCAACATCATCTACAGACATAATGGCTAATGTTATGAGTTTGTACTCCTGACATTGAGCTTTGTCTGTTGGAAGCACATTCCCAATTGGCTGACTCTGGAAAGGCACTATACAAATACATGTTCTTTTTTAATCTATTTTACTCAAAGTATCTGCTCATCAGAGCATTGTATAGCTTGATCATGACTTCAGTTAATTTGCATCCAACTATTTTGGCCACGTGATTCAACATTCGTCTGACTCTGTTGATTTCTGCTGATGTTTAGATGTTGAGTCTATTAAGACTCTCCAATTTCACCCTTAGCTATTTCAACATAATATACTGAGTGTGTGTATCACTCATTTTTCCTTTTAATCTATAATGCTTTATATTTGTTTATATCAACGTTTTCTGCCATTGATCTGTCCATGTACATTTTTTTTTCTGTAACTTCTTAGCTTCCTCCTCAAAATCCATTGCCTCAACTAGGTTCATATCATCTGCAAATTTGTTTAGTAACCTTGCGTTTCTGAGATCAAATCCCAAGGGCATACCACTCACAGCCAATGTAAGTCCTCCAACTAGTGCCCCTTGTCTTCTATCAATCAGTCAACTTCTCATCCATAGCCAAAATTTATCCTGAAGCTCCACAGCTGTCAACTTAACTAATATCTTTAACATAGAACTTCATCAAATGCCTTCTGCAAGAACACATTGTAAGGTTTATCACAGTCTACATGGGATGTTACTTCCTCAAAGAAATTAAGAAAGTTGGCTAGATAGGATTGTTCAGAGCAGAGATTTAAAAAGAGTGTGAAGCAGGTCGAGAGCAGAGAGACAGAAAGCAGATCTGGTGTGGAGCAGAGCAGATTTGGCTGTGAGTTGTGAGTCTGAACTGAACAAGAGGGAAAAAAAATCACAAAGGGACGCCACAGGACAAGGACTCATGTGGGGTGAGTGTACTGGTAAGTTTTAAATTTAAACTAGATTAATCAACCATAAGGTCAGGCACAATTAATTAATACAAATACCAGAAAATGAAGCCAATTTTATAGTTTGTCATATAATTACAATCAGTGCTCAAACAATTAATCAGTTCTAGGGGACAAAGTTAAAATTAAATAAAAAGGGAAAGTAACACTAAAGAGTTCAGAATGTTTCAGTAAATTAAAATCTAAGGTTTTTAGATAACAAGAGTTAACTAAAACAATTCAGTGTACTTTCCCATAAAATAAAGTGACGTCAGCACAAGAGATCATTAGATCCTAAGAAATAGGAGCAGGATATGAACCGCCTGCAACAGGACTATAAGCTAGTAGAATGGGCAAAGAGGTGGCAGATACAATTTAATACTGACAAATGTGAGGTGATGCATTTTGGCAGAAGGAATAGGGAGAGGCAATATATACATAATGGCACAGTTCTAAAGAGTGTGCAGGAACAAAAGGACCTGGGGGTGTATGTGCATAGATCTTTGAAGGCGGCACAAAGGCGCAGTGGTTAGCACCGCAGCCTCACAACTCCAGCAACCCGGGTTCAATTCTGGGTACTGCCTGTGAGGAGTTTGCAAGTTCTCCCTGTGACCGTGTGGGTTTTCTCCGGGTGCTCCGGTTTCCTCCCACAGCCAAAGACTTGCAGGTTGATAGGTAAATTGGTCATTATAAATTGCCCCTTGTATAGGTAGGGGAATATAGGGAAGGTGGGGATGTGGTAGGAATATGGGATTAGTATAAGTGGGTGGTTGATGGTCGGCACAGACTTGGTGGGCTGAAGGGCCTGTTTCAGTGCTGTATCTCAAAAAAATAAATAAAGGTGGTAGGACATATTGGGAGAGTGGTTAGTAAAGCATATGGGATCTTGGGCTTTATAAATAGAGGAATTGAGTACAAAAGCAGGGGGGGTTGGTGTCTAACACCCTAACCAGACCGGAAATAAGCATAAGCAGATAACCTATATGCACCTCTCATGGTGCGGTTGCTCAACATTGGCATTGTGTAGTGGGGCACCTTCCTGAGCACAGAAACTTTGGTGAGGTCAGTGGAGGGGCAGGCACCTGGTTCTGAGATGTAAGACTGAAAGTATGAGGAGCGGCTTGCAGAGATATGTATTTCTTTGCAAAAGAAACAAAATGGAGGGTAGTCATGATCAAGGTGGTCAAAATGCTGAGAGACATAGATGATCAATGAGAACCATACCTTTGACTCAAAATGAGAGCATCAAACGAGAGTCTCAAGTGAAACGAGCAATTAAGAGAAATTGCATTCCTCAGAGAACCGCGGAAAAAGTGAAAACAATCCCAGCAAAAACAGTGGATGTGTATTAACTACCTGAAAAGAAACGAGATAAATATCCAGTGAGGAATGATATCAAAATTTATAGCTTAAGAGTAGACTGAGATGATAAAATTGTTAACAGGAATGGGGATTGGGGATAACGAGGGGTTAGTTTTTGTTGTTTGTGGAGGGCAGCAGACCAAGATTGATACTGGAGATATGATGATTGCAGATTACTCTAGAGTTTGCTTGTTTAACTATCCGGGGACAGGATAGCAAAGCAATCAGGAATAAAAATACTGGCCAGTTTTAGGAATGAGCAAATCATACTGGTCTTGCCAGGGGCACCTATATTCCAAGAATGATTTTTTTAAGAAGGACATGTGCTGGAAATACATATGGCTGGATACTGGGCTAGCACTGGATTTGGCTTTGCTATGGTGCCTTCCCAAGATAAGGTAGTCAAGGCTCACCCATAAACAATGGTCATTTGTGAGGTGTCAGAGGGTGACTTGTTACTGAGAATCTATGGCCAGCATGGAGACCATGCGTTCAGGATAGGAAGGCAGGAAAGAAAATTGACAAGAACATTCTTTTTAACATCCTAAAATATTTATTGCAGCTTGATTATAAGTGAAATAAATGATAACTAAATTAAACACTGCTAAGAAAAAGATGAAGGTGGCAGCTTAGATTGATCAGACTTTTCTCACAGTACTTTTGCAGTCAGCAAATTTTAAAATCAATAAAACTCATTCCATATTGCGGTGTTACTATTTTTCAAAATCTGTATAATGAGACACTAAAGTGCTTTATTGATTTACTGACATACTACAGATAAGTTAAATGAAAAGGTAAAGGCATTACTTGTCAAAATGTGATGGTTTTATGTAAGTTATATTGAGAAATTAAATACCAGAACAATATTGTATTAGTTTTGCAGAAGTTAGGAATCGGGTGCTTTTAAAATATAAATGGTTTATAAAAGCTCCAATTATGGATGTTGGAACATTAGCTGTGAAATGCGATAAGGCCCAAAAACAGGTTCATGGATCGCAATGTGTAATTAACCTGCGCCTGTTGTTTCCGATGCAGGCAGCAAGTAAACTTTGTGCTGCTTGTTCATTTTGATGATTTCTGCATGGAGCCAGTGCCTGAACAGGGGGCCCTGAGCAAAATTGTGAGAAGCTAGCCTGTGCTACTTAAAGCAAACATGTACTTCTTAAAGCGGGGTGGGGGGTGCATTTTAACTGGAGCAGCTGCTGGAAGTCATTTTAAGAGTTATTTTGATGTGGGAAGACCACCTAGCCACACTTGGGGACTCACGGGTGTAGATAATATGTAATGTAATGATTAATTTAAAGTTCTTTTGTGCAAATCATTAGCCATCATTGTCTGAGAGCCATGTTCCATTATGCCTTAATTGCGAGCTGCTGACTTCCCACTTCCTCCTTAGTGCAATGCAAATTTGACCACAGGCCTCATTGACATATGTTCTCCCAGGGGTACTAGCACGCCTTGCAGTTGGTCGCAAATCAGCAAACACAAATGGAAAGAAGGTGACAGACAACATGAATTAAGGTGAGTCATTACTGGATTCCCAGTGAGTGGACATCAGGATGACTGGAAGAGGTTTTTTATGAGGTTGTCTCTTGCCTCCTTGGCATGTCGCTCAATCCGTCTAGCCTCTGGTGCAAGGTCTTCAACATCCGGTGCTGCTTCCTCCTCCCCCTCCTCTGCATCCTCCTTGTCAGCGGATGAGTGTTGCTCAGGTATCTCATCATTGTGTAAGGCCTCCCCCCCCACCCCCCCGCCCCTCTGCAGTGCTTGATTGTGCAGAGCACAGCAGACCACCGCAATATGCAAGACTCACGCTGGGGCGTACTGCAGAGCTCCAAAAGATCAGTTGAGGCAGCAAAATTACATCTTAGCAGCCTAATTGCCTGCGCAATGGTCGCTCGTGTGGAGCCGTGGCAAATGTTGTACCTCTCCTCTGCTCCATTACGGGGGTTCCTCACAGGCATAAGAAGCCATGTCTTCAATGGGTAGCCCTTGTCCCCAAGAATCCATCCCTGAAGGCGAGTGGGGGGAGCCTGAAAAGCTGTGATACCTGGGATTATTGAACTACATAGGCTTCATGGCTGCTTACTGGAAAGCCGACACACACCTGCAGGAAACGCTTTCAGTGGTCACAGACCAGTTGAATGTTGAAGGAATGGAAGCCCTTCCTGTTGATGAAGGTGGCTGGCTGGTCCTTTGGAGCCTTGATGGCCACATGCGTGCAATCTATCACACCTTACACCTGGGGAAATCCAATGATGGCCCCGAAGCTGATGGCCCTCTCGGCCTGAGTGTGAAGGTTAGTTCAATAGTGCACGTAATCACCAACCCTGTTGAATAAAGCATTGGTCACCTCCTTGATGCAATGGTTGGCTGCTGCCTGGGAGACCCCACACATGTCCCCAGTGGATCCCTGGAAAGATCCAGATGTGTAAAGGTTTAGTGTCACAGTGAATTCAGGGCAATTGGCATAGGGTGACCCCAAATCCCAGAGGTTGCGATTCAGTTTGCAGCAAGATGCATAAGTGGGTGATGGCCATAGTCTTCGCTGACAATGGCGCTTAGACATTTGGAGGTAGCTGATGTGAATCCAGTACATTCTCAGGTCTATGTGGGCCCTTTCTTGGCATGGCTGGCTGCTGCTGCTCTCGTTCATGGACAGTCACAGCTGTCTCCTGTCCCTCCCTCTCCCAAGACTCCGAATCCCCTTGCAGAGGCCCCGAGACCCCAACTCTTTTGCAGAGCCCTTGAGACCCCAAAACCCCTTGCAGAGTCCCAGAGACCCCGAATCCTCTTGCAGAACCCCCGTGACCCCAACCCTCTTGCAGAGCCCTTGAGACCTCAAAACCCCTTGCAGAGCCCCCGAGACAATGAATCCCCTTGCAGTGCACACAGCAACACAGCCTGACACTGGCCTCCGAAACCCCATCTTCCCCTATGCAGTAATGCTCAGGGCTGCCTCCCTGTCGTGGCACTGAAGTCTCTCGCCTCAATGCCGCCAAGGTTTAACGGTTGTGAACCTGAAGGCATGCGAGTGCCGCCCACTATCCACTAAACCGAGGGCAAATCATTACATTGAAAATAATTAGATTTAAATACATTTAAAAATGCTGCTCAGCAACTTAAAATAGCTTCCTGTCACGTCGGGGCGTCAATGCTGCCATGGTGCTTTCCCGCCGCTGACAAAATTCAGAACCGATATTACAGCACTGGATTTCCGGGAGCGATCCCGGATCCCGATGCGATTCTCCGTCCCCACGTGCCACCATTTCTGCCTTAAATGGCCTCATTAAATTCTGTCTGGTGAAACCCCAGCACAAGTGGCCTGCAGCCAGGGCTGGGACAAAGAGTAGCGTATGTATAAACTTGGTTAAGGGCAAGGTCGCACACAAGTTTTTTTTTTAGATTAGAGATACAGCACTGAAACAGGCCCTTCGGCCCACCGAGTCTGTGCCGACCATCAACCACCCATTTATACTAATCCTACACTAATCCCATATTCCTACCAAACATCCCCACCTGTCCCTATATTTCCCTACCACCTACCTATACTAGTGACAATTTATAATGGCCAATTTACCTATCAACCTGCAAGTCTTTTAGCTTGTGGGAGGAAACCGGAGCACCCGGAGAAAATGCCACGCAGACACAGGGAGAACTTGCAAACTCCACACAGGCAGTACCCAGAATCAAACCCGGGTCCCTGGAGCTGTGAGGCTGTGGTGCTAACCACAGCGCCACTGTGCCGCTGCAACGTTCTGCTGCAAAGGATTCAGATGAGGACTTCAATAGAGTGGCGTATAGAATATGCTGATGAACATGTATACAGAAATGCTTGGTGGTTCGGAGGCCTGCCAGAAAGCCTGTGGTCACTGTCAAGGAGCATGGAAGAGTCCAGCACCAACTTGCACAGGGTTTTGCATAGAGCTTGGAGCTCATCCTTTCCAGTGCGGAAGTGGTGGCCAACTCCATGAGAACACTTCAGGATCCAACCATGATGCAGTGTCTGATGTCCAATGTCACAGCTTCCATTGCAACACAAGCAGAATTCACCCAACTTCTAAATGCTGCAGTGGAAACTCAGACTGAAGTCATACATGTGCAGCTTGGTGCCATGCATCCTCAGACTGCTGCCATCATGGTTGCAGATACCAGTGCTCAAAGGGGCTTGAAAGGTCCCACAGCAGTCCAGCAATCTGCCCTCCAACACATTGATAGTATTGCTGAGATGCTGCCCTGTGGGAGTGGCAATGGCACTGTGGAGCATGAATCTGGTGTCATTTACCAGGATGGCAGCATTCATCATCCCACCATTGCCACTGTGCCAGTGGTCTTGTTGCCTGTCAGCCAGCTAGCCCACACCGCAGCCCCTCATGCTGAGGTCTCTGGGCCTTCTAGCAGTCTTTCACCAGTCATGCTGCAGCCACTAGGGTAGCACTGTGTAGGAGCACCAGGACAGTTAAAGGCACATAAAAGGCAAGCATTAAGGGAATGCACAATGGTGATTATTTGACTTTCGTATGGAATATTGGGTGATTTGTTTGATGAAATTTGTTTGGAATGTTGGTTTTGTGGTGGCTTTTGCTTCAGCATTGTGGCCACGATGACACTGAGATGGTCAGTAACATAAGGATGGTAAGGCTGTTCTTGATTGACAGACTGAGATTATGTTGATTGGTATTGGAGTCAAGGGAGGTGATCATGGACAGCCTGATAGAAAAGGGAACGTATTGGTTGCCTCTTCCCTTCCACGTCTTCCTCCTCCTCCTAGATGCTCACTGGTAGCAAGGTGTGTAATCCTCATGATGACGAGGTCGTGCAGGATGTAGCAGACCTTGACAAACCATGTTCTGTGCTCTGGCGAGTACTGCAGGGCTCCTCCAGAGTGGTCCAGGAAGTAAACTCATTGCTTAAACACCCCAATGGTCTGCTTGATGATATTTTATGTGGTAACATGGCTCTTGTTTATATGTATGATGTCCACATGTGCAAGGGTTGTGCACCAGAGTCATACGTCAGGTGGTCAGTGGATAGCCCTTGTCATTAAGTCAACCTTCTGGTTTCTCGTGGTGGCTCAAATGCTGATGGTACAGTGGACTGGCCCATAATAAAGCATCATGATTGCTGCCTGGATACCAAGTATTGACCTTCATGAAGCTCTGAGTATGGTCGAACACCAGCTGAAAATTGAGGGAGGGGAACCCTTTGCAGTTGCAGTATAGCTCTACGGTGGCCAAGTGGCGCAGTGGTTAGCACTGCAACCTCAGCTACAGCGACCCAGGTTCAGTTCTGGGTACTGCCTGTGCGGAGTTTGCAAGTTCTCCCTGTGACCGTGTGTGCTTCCGCCAGGTGCTCTGGTTTCCTCCCACAGCCAAAGACTTGCAGGTTGATAGGTAAATTGACCATTGTAAATTGCTCCTAGTGTAAGTAGATGGTAGGAGAATGGTTGGGATGTGGTAGGGAATATGGGATTAATGTAGGGTTAGTATAAATGGGTGGTTGTTGGTCGGCACAGACTCGGTGGGCCGAAGGGCCTGTTTCAGTGCTGTATCTCTAAATAAATTTTTAAAAAGCTCTGAATTTACATGCAGCACTCACAAAGCAACATGTGTGCAGTCAGTGGCACTCTGCACCATGGAGAATTCTACTATTCTAGCGCAGCCGCATTCTTGCTCTAGCTGTTTCTTTCTGGAAAATGACAAGGCAATGTATTCCCCTGTCTTTGCATACAGAGTGTCAGTCACCTCCCTTATACAACAGTGAATGGTGAGATGCTGGCGATACCCCCTGCTCCAGCCTGGAAGGAGCCTGATGTGAAGAAGTTCATGGCATTGCCATCCTCACCCTGCTCTGTAGCAGCAGGTCTACCTGTAACAGGTGGCACATTTCAGTGAGCACCTCCTTAGTAAAACAGAGACATTGCACACTCTCTGTTTCTGGCTTAGGTTGAAGTGTGACAATTGCTGCCTGAAGATCCTGGATGAATATGACCTCCTGCTGACAGGCCTTTTTCCCTTCCTCCTCCTCCCTCTATTAGAAGCTTGTCCTCCTCTGGTGCATCTACTAATTCTCCCTGTCATGCTGCAGGTAAAGAGGACACAAACTATAGCACCCATGAGTAGGAGCAAGTGGTCTAAGCAGAACCCACGAAGTGAGAACCAAGGCCTTCACCACATGCCACCCCATCTCCTGCAGACTTCACCAACTTTAACAGTGCAAACCTCCAAACACTTCCACTAATTCAGCAACAGTCAGCAGAAACCAATCAGCAACTAACTTGAGAATGGTTGATCCCTGTATTAGCGCTGGTGGGGTCCTTTCACTGCTGAATGCATGTTCAGCTGTGCGAGGTTAAGAGAGAGTGTTGAAGGAGCATTAAAGTCGAAAATGGCACCACTAGAATCAAATTGGCGTTATAAGCTGACTGACATCTGCCTACTCTGCATACTCTGGCTCATGTTCCTCGAACCCGTACAAACGATCTACACAAAATAGCTTCCAGTGCGGCCTGCAGCAGAAGTACGGACATTATTTTGGACCTGAAATAGCACCTGTATCACTGAAAATACAGGCGATATGCAGCCAAATTATGCAGCCATTATCTTCCAATGTTTTGTGTGCTTCTGCTTAGTCTTGCTTTTAACTGAAAAAGGCTCTGTTCAAATGAATGTAAAATGTGCTGTTTCATGGATTGGTGGGACATGAGTTCACCCTGGACCACACTCATAAACCTGCTGTTTTCCCAGGTATCAAACAACATTAGCAGAGCATTGGAGCAGCTTACCTGCTCTCCCTCTCAGCTGGGAATGACACATGGCTAATAGATGCCAAACACTTGTACTGTTAACAAATCATGTTCATCCACATCATTCTGTGTCTTTTCATTGAATGTGATCTTCCATTCCTTGTTTTTTTGCTAAAAATTTTTTCCTCGCATTCTTTCCATATAAAATAACAATTGGCATCAATCTGCTGATTCAGCAAATCTGACCGTGTCTGGCAAAAATCTTTTACAGTCCTCCCCTCTGTCTTCTAACTCCTCTACTTTTATCATCAGCAAATTTTAGAATAATATTCCCTATGCCAAAATCCAAATGTTCTGTATGTATAGATAAAGAGACAGAAAGAGATAACAAAGGTTGACCAACATTGACCCCTGGATACGTCACTCCTAACTCTTCTCTAATCTGAACAATGCTCATTTACCCTAACTTTTTGTTTCCTGTCCATTATCTTCTTCTTATAGTATAAGTCTAAATTTTTGCAGCAAGTCTCCTACAGCCATTGTATTCCCTTTATCAGTCACTTCTTTAGAAAGCCATTGATCTTGACAATTATGACTTTCCTTAAATAAATTAGTGCTAGTTGTCCTTGAATTTCCCATGCAACTTTAAATGCTCACTAATTTGATGTCCAATTATGTACTGACTGATTGTTCTGCAGTTTATTCTTCTCTCCCTTCTTGAACAAAGTATAATACTCGCTACCCTCCAGTTCTCCAGCACAACTTACATATCTGAGGAGGTTTGAAAAATCGTGATTAGGACCTCTGCTATTTTCTCTCTGACTTATTTCAACAGCCTAGGGTGGATGACATCAGTGCCTGGTGACATATCCACCTTGAGTTCTGCTAAATTGTTTTGAACCAGTTATTTTTCTACAATTATCTAAAGGAATTGTACTGCGTTTTCTTCCTTTCATTCGCACTTTCATTTGTAAAATCTGATGAAAGTATTTATCTTCAGCTTCCAAAGCTAGACTTCCTCATGTTCCTGAGCTATTATATATTTTTAATATACTTATAAGATGCTTATTATTTCCTTTTATATTATTTACTAGTCTTTCTTTATTTTCTTCTTTAGCTCTTGTAAATTCTCTTTTCACTTTTCCACTACACTTTTATATTCCTCATGATTTTCCTTTGCATTTTCAACGTAAATTTTCTTTTAAGCTTGAGTTTAGATTAAATATTGTTTATTGGGTGAGGAGGGAAAATTAAAGAATGATGGAATGATATAGCACAGAGGAAGGCTGTTCAGTCAATCATGCCTGCGTTGGGCTTTTTAAAAAAAGAAGTCAGTACCCACCGGAAAACCCCGAGTCTGTTGGGAAATGTCTGTTCCCGACGTCAGCAGCTGTCAGTTTTGAAACTGATAGTGTGATGGTTTTAAAAAGGCTGCTCTGTAAGAAGAAGACAAAGGGAAATTTCTCATCTCCAGTCATGTCGAGGATGAGAAACGGCCCGGCGAACAGTTTACACCTGCGGGCTGGTGGAAACGTTCGGCGGGCCGAATTCTGGCCCATGGGCCATATCTTAAAGGGATGGGGATCCCCGCAGCGCCACTGTGAACGGTGGCCACTACCGGTACTGCAGAGACCTCAGACCCAGGCCCAGCGGTGGAACTCCGGACAAGAGGTATGTGAGGTGGGGTTGCCAGGGTCAGTCCGGAAGGCCCCGGAGAGGGGGAGAGGGATCCCGGGGGGGTGAATTGGTTCCCATGAGGGTCTTCCATGGGCCACAATTTGCCCATGGAACAGGGACCCACACCCCCAAGTCCGTAGAGAGGGTGCCTCATTTTACAAGGCCTCAATTTATGGAGGCCCCCCTGCTGCTTGTAAGACTCCAGGGGTGGTGGGAAGAGGCCCCTAATTGGCCGTTAATAGGCCACTTAAGGCCCTCAATTGGTCTCTGGATGGGAAGGCCGTCGTCGGCCTATCCCGCCCCTGGGGAGATCGCTGGGTGACGGGGAAACTACGGGCCCTCCGCCCTGCCAACCCCCTGCCACCCATCATAATACTCCACACCCTCCGTCTCCGATCCCACTTCGGGGGACCTGTAAAATCCAGCCCATCATCTCTCAGAACTAAATCAAATAATTCCTTCTTTGTTGAACTGGAAACATACACCTAGAATTTCTGTAGAGGTTCTCCGACAGGAAATTGGCAAAACCCCTGGAAAATGGCAAAACAGCCAAAAATGTCTGGTTATTCTGCTTTTCCAGGATTCCTATTGACCTTCCACTGAAGCTATGGTCGGAAATTAGGAAAATTCCACAGAAATTCTCCTCCATGTGGTTCTCAAAACTATCCTTGGATGCCTTTTGCGAAACATTCTGAGTTCTGATGAAAGGTCATCATCCCAAAATGTTAACTCTGTTTATCCTCTATAGATGCTGCCACACCTGCTGAGCATTTCCTGCAATTTCTGTTTTTATTTCTGAGAAACATTCCCCGCTAGAACCATAGAACGATAGAAAAATTACGGCACAGAAGGAGGCCATTCAGCCCATCGTGTCTGCGGCAACCAAAAAAACTAACCACCCAATCTAATCCCACCTTCCAGCACCTAGTCCATAGCCTTGCAGGTTACAGCACTTCATGTGCATGTCCAGGTACCTTTTAAATGTGCTAAGAGTTTCTGCCTCCACCACTGATCTGGGCAGTGAATTCCAGACACATACCACCCTCTGGGTGAAAAGGTTTCTACTAATCACCTTTAATCTGTGTGCCCTGGTGATTGACCTCTCTGCTAGGCGAAACAGGTCCCTCCTGTCTACTCTATCTAGGCCCCTCATAATTTTGCACACTTCAATTAAGGCACCCCTCAGCCTCCTCTGTTCTAAGGAAAACAACCCTAGCCGATCCAATCTTTCCCCATAGCTGCAATTTTCAAGCCCTGGCAACATTCTTGTAAATCTCCTCTCTACTCCCTCCAGAGCAATTATGCTTTGGCCACATACTTAACATTTGCCCAAGATATCTTGCAGGAGTTGAAATCATCCAATATTATTGACCTGTTTTTCTTAAATACATCTCTGAACTGTCTATAAATCTCCCTCTCCATCTCATCTCCTTTGCTTGATCTCTTGTAATGCACACTGATATTTTACCAGTTCCCTTCCCATTCCTTGACTCTATCCATATGAATTCTGTCTTATCACAAACCCCAGAACATCCTTAGATGCTCACACAGTGATATAATTCTTTATTAATCCTGCCATTTCTCCTCTTTTATTCCTTTTCTCCAACTCACTGAGATGATCTTTTGTGTTGGCCAAAAGTTTCTTACTTTTCTATAAATCAGTTTGTAGGTTATTCAGCTGACTGTTGTTTCTTATCATTTATGCCATTTCTCCAGGTATTCTGTCTATCTTCCAGTGACATTAAGATGGGAGATCAGGAGAACCCCTAAAGAAATTCCAAATATTAGTCTGTAGCTGTATGATAATTGTAATGATGTACAGACTTACAGATAGCAGAGGGGACAACTCCAGTCATCACTCATCACACAATGATAGGGGCTATTGGCTCTATTGTGTTGGGGAAAATAAAAAAAAAAGGACAGTTCCTATTCCAAATCGAGATTAAACGGGCAAGAAGCACCAACCCCCATGGTTACCCCCACATCCGAATTACCAACGAGTAAGGTTACAACCCAGCAGCCACAAGTGACTGATCTCCCTTGCCCTGCCTTAACTGCAGGACCAGAAAATGGACTTGTGATAATAAAAACTCATAAAATTGTATATGATAATATAAAGCATGAGTTGGTAATAGTGAATATCTCAGATATCCAGCTACCTGACTGGTTCCCTGAGAAGACCCAAGAGTTGTACAAGGTACTACTACGACAATGAATGTGCTTGTAGTACATACAGTTCATGGACGTTAGAACAAATGAGGGAAAATGTAAGGCAAATTGGTGCGGGACAGGTGCCAGTTTGGATAAATGACACCCAGTTGGAGTACTTAGCTAGTCACACAAATGATAAAATTACCATGTGCCAAGTCAGAAAACCTGTTAAGGTATGGAAAGGTCAGGAGTGTGTAAATATGAGATCTATGAGTATTGGAGTAGGGTTGGGAATACCTGTAATTCCAAGAGATAAGTTAGGGATGCAATTATATGAAGTAGAAAATATGGGGGTGATAAGTGGAAAAGATTACATAAAATACTATGAAATATTACCCTATGTTGTGGAAACTGTAATTTAGATAATTGGGGATAATTGGGACAACCTTGTCTAAGTGTAGTCTGGAAAACCAGGTGGTTATATGTCCTCATCCTATATATAAAACAGTAGAGTCAAAATGTGGATTTAATGTTACTGTGAATTGCACCATGGAAACTAGGAAAGCATTGTCAGGGCTAACCCATGTGGCCTATATGGGAAAGGGGAGATATTGCTTAACCACCATGGTGAAGGAGTACCAGTATGGACATAACCGGGCTTGTCCAGTGAGCAACAGTATGTTCTGTTTCAACCCACAAATACCAACCAGAGCAGGAAAGATGGAGTTGGTAGACATACATAAACGAAAGATTGAAACGATTAGAGTAACCAACTGGTGGGATGATATTTTGAATTGGGATACCAACATACAGATACATCCGTGGATAAGAATTGTTTCGCACATTGTCATTATTGGTATGATTGTGATTTTGATGTATCAAATGTATACTATGATTATGTTTAAACATTGGAAAGTTGAAATAGAAGGAAAGTTGGTATGTGCGAAAACACGAACGAATGATAGACATAACTAAATGTAACATGGCATGGACTTGAATATCTGCTGTCGCGAGGTGGGGTATGATCAGGGCTCCTTCATGATCCAATTCGCTAACACTTAATGGATCAAAGGGGCGACTGTAGCCGGATGGCTAACAGCTAAGCATCTGCAAAGCATGAAGGGAAAAATAGCCAGCCTTACACAAGAGCAAGGACTGTGAAACAGCTGCAGTTGCAGTTTAATGAACCCAGCCTGCTGAATAGGCAGTGTGTGATAAGATGTATGAGACTGCTGCGGTTGCGAAGGTTGTAATTGAGGGAGGAATTGAGGGAAGAATAGAGGGAAGGTGGGGATGTGGTAGGGAATATGGGATTAATGTAGGATTAGTATGGATGGGTGGTTGACGGTCGGCACAGACTCAGTAGGCCGAAGGGCCTGTTTCGGTGCTGTATCTCTCTATGACTCTATAAGAAGAACAAAACCAGCAGATGTATTTTGTCTTGCAACTAGTAGCTAAGCAAACGGATGACTCCAAGTCATGGGTGTGCATGACTAAGGACATTCTCAATGCTGGGAGCAACTGGATAAAAAGGGGAGGCTAGGAGCCTCCGCAGCAAAGATCTGCAGGAACAACCATCGTGGAAGAGAACCCTGAGTCCAGGATTCAGTGGAGGGAGACTGATCACCTCGCCTCGCAACAGGTAGTATTTAAGTTCAAGCCGTGAGTCTTGTGATTTATTGTAACAAGTAGTTTAACAAATGAAATAATGAGTAGCTTAATAAGTGATTTAAGTAACAATAAAAGTGTTTATATAAAGTATCTCGTGTAGGTGTCTTTTGTCTGCCACATCAGTTGACCCTAGTTTGAGGGTCAATACAGTGATTATGGCAAGGAAATTTAACCATCACAGCTCTTTGATTTTGAAATGTCTCTCGTTACTGACTGTATTATTTAAAGAGTGCTGTGATGTTCATTTTGCAATGCCACAAATATAAATGTAGGTATAACATCTTATTACTTGGTTTGCTAAAGACCTCGTCTCTTTAGCAGCAGTTCTGAGTAAAATAGTCTGTTTGATTGGGTTTAACCCCTTCTCCCGAAATTAATCAATTGAATTGATATTTACCTGGAAACGTTTTCTATTTCTCGATGTAAAAACATGAAAATCTCTGCACCACAGTTGTTTCCAGATGCTGCTCTACTGTCAGAAAAAAAGAATTTCACTCCTAGGATTTCTACTTTCTACCTTATGTGTTTTTCACGAACTAGGAATACATCATCCAATAAAGGAGAACCTGTTCCATTCTTCAGCACTGTCATCTCTGAACTTGATTGGCATAAAAATTCACAGAGAAATATAAGAGAGGTAGAGAAGGTATAGATGTAATTACAGGACACACAGGAAAAGTCATAGTTAATCTATTCCTAAATAGACAATGATGCTGATTTTTCCATTCAAAGGCTTAATTGCTGTAATCAGTAGTTGGCATGCAATACTCTGATCAATATGATAATGTAATCAGTAACTCTTGTGTTATTCATACTGATGTGGGCTCATTGATTTAGTGAAAAAATATTAAAATATGCATATAAAGGGCATCATTTCTGAAATGTGTTCTGCCAACTAGGAGCCATGCCCACCACCAGTACTTATTGGAACATTGCTGGCAGTGAAACCACAATTCTTCAATATATGCTGGCAGAAGGGGTGGTTTCTCACTACCAGCACATTCTTTGTGTCATCCTCACACAGAAGTCGGTGCTGCCTCGTATCAGCTGTGGCTCAGTGTGTAGCATGTTTGCTTCTGAACCCTATGTATTACTGGTGGGTTGCTGCACTATTAGAGGTGCTGACTTTTAGATGAGATGTTAAACCAAGGCCCTGACTGCCCTCTCAGGTGGATGTTAAAGATTCCATAGCACTATTTCAAAGAAGAGCAGGCAAGTCCTCCCTGTTCGGTATTTATAACTTAACCAACCTCACTAAACCAAGTGATGTGGTTAATAACTCACCTATTTCACTGAAGGTCCTGATTCAGGTGCAGGATCCTTACTAACAGATTTAAATGTAGTTAGGCATACTTCTGTTACCATTTCTGGTGTGAAACATCTTGCTAAAGAATTCATCTTGGTGGTGCCCATTTTTGGACTTGTAAAACATGCTAAATACATGTCAATTTCTACCCCAAAGATTTTGTCTGGCTATCGCAGAGAACTCACCTCTCTTTCAGTTTGAAACTTCTGAAAGAGAGAAAAAAAAGTCAATTTGTATTTATGTAAAGCAGTTCAGATTAATTAGGTTCCATAATGGTAAGAAATTCAAGTTTAAAGAAACACTGTATAATTTGAAAATAATTTACAGAGATTTGGTTTAGTTCTTTGTCTACTTGAGGATTTTGGGGTAAGGATGTCTGCTGCAGATATATAATTGTTATATGACTGCTTCTTATTTGCTTGCTCATATTTTGTAAAATAAATTTTCTAGATATTTCAAACATAAACCAAAGCCTAATATGGGGCTGGATTTTACCAGCCCCCGACATCGGGGGTTGTGGTGGGGGGTCCGGAAAATATGTCCAGGAGAGGCCCGCCATGGGCCTTGATGCCGGGAAGGCCCCGCTGTATTTAACCGGTGGTGGCGAGGCCTCAGGGCAGTCCCTCACCACTTGGTGGTGGAGTCTTTATTTAAATGGGCGGCACAGTGGTTAGCACCACAGCCTCACAGCTCCAGCGACCCGGGTTCGATTCCGGGTACTGCCTGTGTGGAGTTTGCAAGTTCTCCCTGTGTCTGCGTGGGCTTTCTCCGGGTGCTCCAGTTTCCTCCCACAAGCCAAAAGACTTGCAGGTTGGTAGGTAAATTGGCCATTATAAATTGCCCCTTGTTTAGGTATGTGGTAGGGAAATATAGGGACAGGTGGGGATGTGGTAGGAATATGGGATTAGTGTGGGATTAGCATAAATGGGTGGTTGATGGTCGGCACAGACTCGGTGGGCCGAAGCGCCTGTTTCAGTGCTGTATCACTAAACTAAACTAAATATTTAAATAAATGCATAAACACGTGCCCCAAAGGCCATCCAACACTGATACTCTGGCTGGTGGCCGGCACTTCTGTGGCTTCGGATCTCCGTTCGGAGATGGTGGGAAGGGATTGAGGGTCAAATGTAATAAAGCTCGGGGGGGAAAGTTTGGGATATGAATAAAAGTATTTTCTGGGTGGTAGGGGGCAATTTATATATAGATTACTCATTGCGGGGGGTGGGGGACGGGACTCAAAGTTGTATTAACATTTTATTTTTATTTCCCAGAGACTGGGACCTTTAAAAATTTAAATGTCACTGAAGGGCTTGAAGCCCTTTAAAAATGGCGCTGGCACCTGTGCAGTGGTGCGGACACCGTTGCCAGGGGTGGAGTGGCCACCCCCTCTACGTCATCAGTGGTGGGCATTCCGTCCCCTCCATGTAAATGAGCCACCACACGAAATATCGCAGCGACGTACAAGTTGTGCGTGTGTCGCACCTTTTTTGATGTTCGCCGCCAAGACCGGCAGCGAGCTTTCAAAGTTCAGTCTCATTTGTCAGGTACTAAAAATGCTAAAGATTAATTGTGATCTTAATAGGTATTCCTGTGGAGAGAGACGGAGGGAGATTAGAACAACATCACAGAAAAGCAGTCCAGTGAGCAGCTGTGGAAAGAGATCCAGCCAAAACAAGGAAGGAGCCATGCTGTTACTCTACACTTCTACTTGCTACTGCAGAGAACTGAAAGTAGCCTACCACCTCCAACCTGAAATCTTAACCACCAGAAATCTATAACATCTCAGCAAGTCAAGTCTACAAGCAACCCAGGCCTGCATCTTTAAAAGAGACTGTTCTACATAGAAGATTCAATGGGTTTATCATGAACCATGAACACCTACCACTCCTTGAACTCTTAGCTTTTACCTTATCTTGTCTTGAGAGTGCATGTGAGAGTGAATGCGTGCATGAGTGGTGTTGCGAACATTTTGGGGAATGAATATTATTCAATGGATAGTTAATCTTCTGTTTTAAACCTACAAGAAAACCTGTTACTGTCCATTTATTTGGCAACTAAAACACTCAGGAGCTAACTCGTCATTTTAAACAAAACACGATTGCGGTCAGTTGGGAGGTGAACAGTGGGAACAACTCACGTCCTCTTACCACTTGACTGTAACACTACCTTATCCATCTCTTTAACTAAGATTTCTTTAGTAACCTTTAAAAGTTACACAGGACGGATGTATAGCATCAAAGAGGCGAGTCTGCCTGTAAGAAAACACAGTCCTACCTCCCCCCTGAGCTCTTACACTCTCCTCCACCATCTATAATATGCCAACAGAAATGGTTTACAACATTCAAATAGCAAAGCACAGTAAGTACAGGTGACCCTTTAAGGCACAGTGGGAGCTCTTTCCTGCTGCTGTAGCTCCCAGCATTTGTAACAATCTGCACTGGCAACATTGTGTAAAATAAGAGAACTTTGGGAAATACAGAGAGATGCCTTCAATATGCACTCTATGTGAAATCTGCTAACACACCTTCACCCATGCTGCACCAGAATAGAAAATTTCCCCTATGAATTCTGAAATGGAAATGTATCTGGCACGCATTCCAAATTAAGTCCCCAAACAACACAACAACTGGTACTTATATTGTGGTGCTGTCAATATTAGTAATATGTATAATAAAACAAGAAATGCTGGAAATACTCAGCAGGTCTGGCAGCATCTGTGGAGAGAGAAGCAGAGTTAACGTTTCAGGCCAGTGACCCTTCATTAGAACTAGCAGATTTCAGAGCATGACGGGCCCCCCCAATTTACTTTTATTTTTAATTATTTTTTCTTTTTTTTGTTTTATTTTATCTTCGTTTGTTCAGTTTGCCTACCCACTGTTTTTTTCATGTTTGTGCTTGTGACTGTTCAGTTTTCAGAATGCTTTGTCTTTCAACACACCATTAACATATTGTTTGCCTTTGCTCCATGACCTTCTGGTCAGTTATTCTCTGTGACCTTGTCCTATCTACACCTTCTCCTTTATTATCTCTTGCCCCACACCCACTTTACTTGCTTAAAACCTTTCACATTTCTAATATCTACTAGTTCTGAAGAAGGGTCACTGACCTGAAACGTTAACTCTGCTTCTCTTTCCACAGATGCTGCCAGACCTGTTGAGTATTTCCAGCATTTCTTGTTTTATTTTAGGTTTCCAGCATCCGCAGTATTTTGCTTTTATTTTAGTAATATGTACGATAAGAGCAATGGAAATTATAAGCACATCCACATCTATTGAAAGTGATAAATTGAAATGCAGAAATTGTGTTCACTTAACCAGTCTCCAATTATTGTGGGCACAGTTACTTCTCAAGCAAAAAGCTTGCAATTCGCACAATCCATTGCTTAAGTTACATCGCCATGAAGGTGAAACACCGAGCTATAAGTCAGTTACCATTACTCAAATCTACTATTTCATTTACATATGATAACAAGCTTCAATGACAGCTGATAAATATAATATTTGCGCCCAATTATACTCTAGTAGTGCACGATGATCCAGTAATGGACAAAATTGTCCTTTAGCCATTCACGAGGTCAGCTTCTTGAAATTATAGCAGAACACTCACTGCTCAAATCCTCAAGTTTTTCACTCATCCATTATTTTTACAATTACAAGTTCTTGACTATGCAACAACAGGCTGCCCTGTTCAAAGGAAAGCCTATCTCAATTTCCTGGCACCTGTACAGGACTGTTACACCAATAAATATAGCTTGTTTTAGCGTTGAGTCAGAGAGCTAGGATCAGTTTTTAGCTCCAGTATTCCATATAGACTCACATAAAAAATAATTAAGTGCTAAAATTAAACAATGCTGCTGTATAAAACAGAATCTGTACTTAGTTTCATCAAGCAGGCAATAAGTTAAATGCTGCTGTCATAAATCCTTTGATATCAGAGGGTTTGCAGCCTTAGCACTGCAGTATGAGCTTGATGTGTAAGCATTATGTCTCTATCATGGCCAAACGAGAAATGCAACATCCACTGTTTTTCTATTCCTATCATGTCTCGTATTATGTTAGCATTCATCTTCCATGAATCATGATTGATTCAGGTTCTATTTGGAGTCTAGTGGCCTCTGTTATTTTAATAATTAATCTGTGTTCAGAAGCATGGTGACAGTCAATAACCGCAGGAGATGAGTAGAAAAGGCTCACATGACAGCAGCAGCAGTCATAAAGGACCTACTATGCTCATAATAGGTTCTATTAAAAAACAATTAGAGACAGCATTAAAAATACTTGAAAACTCAAGAGAATGAATATAAACAAAATATACTAGCTTTATTTCTCAAGCACAAATAATTTATACAAGATTAACTCTAGCAGAGATAGCTATCATACTAAAAGGATTATTTAATTGAAATGGATGATTAGTTTTAATAAGTAATCCCTGTGTTTTTGGCATAGTGATATTCTCCCTTAAGTATATAGCACATATGTAACTCTCTTTTTCAAAAGATTTAACTGATTTCTATTCTTTTTTCCTTATCCTCCATCAGATTTGTTCCTACTCACCTTTCAATTTCCCATTACTATCATTTCATGTCTCACTTTTATTACAACTGATAAATATGTTCCAGAAATTCTAATATCATGCAAGTTCCAGATTAATATGCAGCTTCAAAATTTTAGGCTTATAGAACCAGTGATTACAAACGTTAGTGTAAAACACAACTTGAAGCAACAGAAAGGGCTTGAATCAGCCTGCAAGATAAATGACCTCACTCAGGATTGATTCAAAATGCCGTAAAAGAAAGCAAACACATCCTTAATTACGAGCTTCTTCTGAGTAAACACACATTTCAGCTTCCATGTTAGCACAAAATTATCATTTTAATTATATTGACCAGCTGCTACACAGCTGTGAGAATCTCAATTTCATATTGGGTTTCTATCATCATAATTCTATTATTGCAGTTTTATTGACAGTTCTCCAGCTGCATCCCAATTGGTAGCTAGGTTCAATTCAATAAAGGGCAGCAAGCATGAGGGTACCTGGCACAGAATGGGTGACAGAACTCCTGTCTTTAAATCACTAGCTGCAATTTTAAAAAATATGCAATTCCTAATTTTAAAAGTAAACTAGCTGTGCAAATAATAAACAGTTAATATCCACATTTGAGCAAATATATTTATTTTTGATTTTTTAACATTAATTAAATGTATTACTGTATTATTTTTAGAAACTCTAATAATATTTGTGACCTGAATCTATCCATAATATGGGAAAACTCTTACACCTTACTTCTGATTGTTACATTTCTTTACATGTTTGTATCAGCTTTTTCCATTATAAATTCCCATGTCTGCATTTATAATGGAAATTGCCTCCATAAACTTGTCTGGCTGTAATTACAACCTCCCATCATTAGTGGTTCTGTAGTATGTCAGTTTTGTATTTCTCAGTTCCTTAGCCTAGACTGCAGGTAAACTATACTCCAACCAGCTCTGCTTCCCAAATAAGCATAAGTTTTTCCATCAACCTAGAAATGACAATATGAAATTAGTGTTATGTAAAAATAAGGACAGAATGCTTAAATTGATGACTAAATTACTGAATTATCTGTGCACTATAATCCTTTGGAGGCCCAATGAGTTGAATCTATGTTTTAGTTCTGTGAGTCTGGCTTGCTGACCGAATAAATCTGAGATTCACTATGGTCTAGATTTCCAATTGACCCATATTCACATTGGTTGGGATTCTGAACTAGAAATGCACTTCAAAATTGCTCTAGAAAGGCTATTTACTTTAAAATAGGGGAGAATACACCTATCTTACTCTTGTTTTATTGCAATGGTAGTTTAAGACTGTGAAGTCAAGCATGTTAGTCTCATAACTATTCATTAGCTTAGTGTCCTAACCATACAATAGTTGAATTAAGGCCATTGTGCAAGTTCATTAGGAAATCAGACATTCCTTACTGATGGGTGCAGCCTGCAAATATGCAACCTGTATCTTCAAACTGACTATAGCAGAAAGGTCGGGGGACATGACGATCCCATTTATAGTCTTTTGCAGCACACCTGAAGTGGTGGAGTATGACCCACAGATGGTGGGTCAAACCAGGGGACTAGACTGTTGGATATATCACGAAATAGACTTTGGCTATGTCTGAAGTTTGTTCTTTGCCATCCAGTATGTTATCTGGAGGTGACATCTAGAATGCTTAGAGGAATTGTCCACACCTGGGCTGGATTTTAGGTGGCCACTGCTGGTACTGCAGAGGCCTCAGGCCCAGGCCCAGCGGTGGAACCCCAGATCATAGGTAGGTGAGGAAGTGTCGCCATGGTCAGTCTGGAAGGTTCCAGTGAGGGGAGATGGGGGTTGGGTGTTCGGTCCGGGGGGGGTGGGGGTGGCTCCCAGGGGGTACATTGGTTCCTGGTGGGGTCCTTCGTGGGCCACAAATTGCCCACGAAGGAGGGAGCACCCCCCAAACGCACAGGGAGGATGCCTCATTTTCCAAGGCTTCCTCCCTGCGTGGTGGAGGGCCCCACCCGCCGCTGCCAAGATCCCAGCGGCGCGGAAAGAGGCCATTATTTGGCCTCTGGGAGGGAATGTCATTGTCAGCCTATCCTTCCCTTGGAGAATTGGAACCAAGACTGGCATTGGGTTCCCTGGTGGGCGATTCTGCCCGAATTCCCCGGGCTCCCCCCTCACCACGAAACCTGTCATCGGGATGTGCACAAAATCTGGCCCTGGATGATGAGCTAAGACAGTGCCTCAATTGATCAAGCATATCTTTAAACAGGGGCAAATGTGACATAACTTGAACCTTGAAGAGTAGGTTCTGCAAGTGTTCTGTCGCATGATGTCAGAAGGGGCACTGTTGAACAGGAGCGGCAGTCAGGCAAGGTTGGTTGGCCCCGTGGGACATATTATTATATGCCTGGTTTCATTCAGCTGACTGGCTATTAGACCTGTGAGAGAAGAACTGAGCAATACTCTGCTACAGAATAGCATACGGTAAACCCAGAGTTTCTTAATGTCTGTGTGTTGGTTCCTGAGGGTGAACCGGCTAATTTGCTAATCAAGTTGTTTCTTGTCTTTATTTTCAGAGCGATCTTGGTAAGATGTGCTTTAAAGACTAGGTAGAGTCCAGTGTAACACCCAAATGCACAGACTTTGGGTCACAGTCCGACCTGTACTCATTCAAGATGTTGCTGAGCTGTTTCTTGGCCTATTTTGTGGTTTAGGTGGAAATCAACTGGAAACTGCCTTTTTGGCATGTGGTTTAAATCCCCATTTTTTGCAACAGTGGAATAGCTCTCTCAAGTTTGTTCAGGACTTTGTTCAGGTGACTAACAGGCAACTATCGCCTGCATAGATAAATTGTCTGGCAGTGGTGCTGGGCAGGCCTTTTGTGAAAAGTTGAAAAGTGTCATTGTTGGAACCAAATCCTCAGGTGGACAATTAGTTTGGGACCTTCAGGAGTTGGATTTTTGTCCAAGTGAAATTGGGAAGCAGAGGTCTCTCAGCAGCAGTTCCACATCCAGGCTAACACATTGCGGTTTAGGACCAATGATGGTTTGCACAGTAGGCCCATATGCCAGATTACATCATGTGTTATGAATGCTGGACGTCGCAGCATCTTTTAATGTAGTTTAAATTGGAGTTAGAGAAGTCAGATGGCCTCACATCAAATCTGCTTAAACACAATACAGGGATCTTGGTTACCAGGACAACAAAGAACCCAGATCAAAGACTTTCTTGAAAAGCAGGGACTGCACGGGTATAAAACAGTGAAAACACCTGAAAAACAATGGATTTCACCCTCCCAGACTTTCAGATCATAAACAAGGAGTCAGTGATTCTGAGAATGTAAATACGAATGGCAGTTGCTAACTCTGGGAAATAATGAAAAGCCCAGGTGTCTCTGATGCTTGTGAATGTTGCATACTGGAAAAGACAATTGGCTATTGACTTTTAATTCCAAACAATTTCAACAGATTTTCAGGAGGCAGGCAGGCTGTAAGGAAGAAGCCTAGCAGCGGCAGCCTCATAGAAGGCTGTAAGGAAAACCAGGAGAAAACTGTTGTTGGCAGCCTCAGAGAGCAGAGAGAGGGAACACCTGCGCTCAGAAGACTGATACAATGAAAGGCTGTGAAGACTTAAACCTGTTTTGAAAGTTGAGGTTTGTGGAGAAGTAAAAGACCAACAGGATCATCAGATATTGCCTTATTCACGGAAGTGCAGGTCGAAAGCGCTCGGAAGAAGTGAGCAAAGAGGACATTGACTTTGAGAAAGGTCTGGGAGATCCAACCCATTGCAACTGGGAAGAGTTTGGAACTTTTACCTGCAAAGATTTCACCAAGAAGGAGGACTGTACAACATATAAGTGTGGTTTTAGATTTTCAATTGATATAATAAGTGAAGAAAATACATTTCTCTGTAATTTGGGCTTTCAGCTACTTACAAAGTACTATTTAGCTAATGCGGATTTATTTTAGTTTAGTTGTTATAATAATAAGTCTTAAAATCTGAAATCTTGTTGTATAATTCTTTAAATTGGTCTGGGGAGTTCATATCTCGTGTTTTAACGTGAACAGTCTCAACTAGGTCATAACAACTTGAGGACTCGGTTCTGGGATATGGGTACCTTGGAATTGTCTAGAACTTAAATGAATAAGATTTCACAATTATTTTTGCTGTGTTCATAAGGAAAGGTCAGCATGTTGTTACGACCGAGGTTGGAGTTCCACTAGTTCCATTACTAGTTCCAGTAGTTCCACTACTCCACTGGTCACAACATATATTTAAATGTTTTACCCAGTTACCAATATGGCCAATTATATACTTTATCTATATTAATCTCTTAATAAAAATTCCACCAACCAGGCTGCTTTAATATAAACAAAATTATTGATTTATTATAAAACAAGACTTAGTCAATAAAGATGCAAAGCTTATTAACAAACAGTTTGAAATATGAAAGTATAAATATTTACCCTTCTAAAGTAACCTAACACACACACACACACAGGCCAAAGAAAAAAATAAATAAAAATGAAAAAACTGGCTCTGCAGAGATCAACTTTAAAAAAAAAATACTTTGGCCAAGATATTGTCATTTCTTGAAGAAAAAGGATAAGGTATGGAATGTTCCAGATGGCCTTTGGTCTGGCGTCCTGGTACATGTAGATGGCTGTCATTGGGATCTTTCTAGAGCAGTTCTGTTCAAGAGACGTCGAGGATTAGTCTTGCAGGCTTTTCGGGAGAATTACTGCATCAGTGGCTTCAGCTATCACATTGGATTCTCAGGAGATTTTCCAAAACAGGTGGAAAAGGATGAGTTGGGTGGCTTCCCTCTCAGCAGACTGGACACCAACGGAGCATTCAAACAGTCCAAGCCAAATCAAAAAGCCAAAGCTCCTGACCGACATAAACCTAGACATGTGACTTCTCTGCAAACAACTCCAGTAGCCAGCAAGGCTCCTTATGTTGATTTTAGCCCTTCATTGTCTCTTCCAGTAAGTGTTCTTTTTTTTAAAAAAGTGCAAAGTGTCCTTCCAGTAACCCTTTAAAAAAAACAAATCCAGGCATCTCCTTGGACTTTCAAATGTACCAATTTTCACAATCTTTTAACCACGAATCCTCAAAAAATATTAATAATGGAAGCACCTTCATGACTATATCTACTTTTAATGCTCAAGCCTTTGCAGAGAGAGGAAATTTAACTCTCAATGATTTAACACAGTTTACAGCGAATGTGTTAATGGTTGTAGTAGAGCAAGTGGGGGGCTAGTTTAAAATAAAAACAAAGCTAAAAAGGCAGAAATTGTTGAAGTGTTGGCTTGGCATTTTAACCTTGAGGAAGAAAAGAGTGATTCCGGTATCTCTCAGACTGAGTTAGTGAGAATTCAGTTACAAATGAGGCAACTGAAATTTGAAAAAGAAGGAAGGGACAGACAATTACCACCTGAAATGAGAAAGCTTGAATTCAAAGAGGAAGTATAAGAGAGTTACAAAAAGAAAGAGTAGCCAGTAAATTTACAGTAGACAAAGAAAAGCTTAGATTATGCGACCAGGGAGTGGCAGGAAGAGTTTGAAGATTAATCCAATTTAACTCCCAGTTTTGATTTGGCAAGGACTATTCACTTAGTGCCTAAATTCAGTGAAGAAGAAGTTGAAATGTATATTGTTGCAATGGCCGAAAGAAAGTTGGACAATTTTATTGCAAAGCGTATTAGTGGGGAAAGCATTAGAGGTATATTCAACACTTTCAGAGGAATAGTCAAGTGATTATGAAATGGTTATAACTGCAGTTCTCAATGCTTATGAGTTGGTACCAGAGACATACAGACAAAAATTCAGGAATTTAAAACAAACAGGGTGAGACATTTATGGAATTTGCTAGAGATAAGGAAATTATATTTGATTAATGGTATAGGTCAATGAAGATTAAGCAAAACTTTGAAAGCCTTAGGGAAGTTATCCTAATGGGGGAATTTAAAAATAGTAACCCTTCGGGGATAAGGTCCCACCTGGAAGAACATGAAGTAAAGTAAGCAATGCTGCAGAAATGGCAGGTGATTACTGCCACAAAAGCAGTAATTACAGGCCCCAGTTTGGAAACTTGCAGAGAAGTTGGAAAGATAGGAAGGTGGATAATGAGAAGAGATTTAGTTTTAGTGAGAGAAAGGGTAAAGGAGAGGGTACAAGTAACCCTTACACTGGTAAAAAAGATAGAAGACCAGGGATGAGTCAATAGGAACAATGTGTTAGTTTTGTAATAGAAAAGGACATATAAAATCAGAAATAAAAACAATAAGTGCTGGAAATACTCAGCATGTCTGGCAGCATCTGTGGAGAGAGAAGCAGAGTTAATGTTTTTTATTTCAGATTTCTTGCATCTGCAGTATTTTGATTTTATATAAAATCAGAATGTTGGAAGTTAAAAGGGAAATCAGTAGCTGGGGTAGTTTTACCAAAAGACACTGCTGAAAAGGATGCCCCAGTAGGTGGTGATGTTGAATAGTGAGCAAAGGTGTTCTCCCCTGTGTGCTAATGAATTAAGTCAGGTCCCTGAAGGATATGGAAATTTTGTGTTCAGGGGTAAGTGACCCATATTTGTCAGATGAGGATGGCAAGCCCAAGTGCTGCTAAGAGATACAGGGACAACCAGTTATTTATGGTAGCAAAGAATGTGAGTTTTCCCCCAAGTAGTACAATGGATGTGAAAGTCATAGTGTGGAGCATTGAAGGGCATTATTTATCTGTTCCATTGCATAAGATTAATTTGCAATGTGATTTAGTCACCAGTCAGGTAACAGTGGGAATTGTCCCTGATTTACATATTGAAGAGATGGATTTGTTGTTAGGGAATGACTTATCTGGGATAAGGTATTAGTATTTCCAGTAGTTTAGGAAAAGCCAGTTGAGGTTGCTGAGACTGAAGTTTAGCAGGAGCAATTTCCTGGAATATTCCCAGATTGTGTGGTGACAAGATCCCAGGTTCATAAGATTAAATAAGATGAGAAGAATTCAGTTCCTGTGGAGGACAATTCAGGCGTTTGGTTGGCTGAAACATTTGTCAAGGATTTGGAGGGAGATGTTGGTGAAAGAGGGTCCAAAGCTAACAATGGTGAATTGTTTAGCAGATCATCTTTGATTGAGGCCCAACAGGCAGACCCTGACTTACAAGGTTTGTCTCCAAAAGCGTGTTCTGAGGCAGAAGTTGAAAAGGTCCCCAAGTGCCATTACATTAAGAATGACATTCTAATGAGAAATTGGAGACCTCCCAGGGGCCTGCTGATGATGATTGGGCTGTAGTTCATCAGGTTTTTGTTCCCCTGGGGTACCGCAGTGAAATTTTGAGAATTGCCCATGAGATCTCAGTGTCAGGTCATGTTGGTGTTTGAAATACTCAGGCCAGGATAAGAATGCATTTTTATAGGCCAAGCTTGATAAGGATGTAATTGAATTTTGCAGAACTTGCTATACATGTCAGGTAGTTGGGAAGTCACAACCTTTGATTAAGCCAGCCCCGTTGATACTGATATCTGCTTTTGCCGAACTGTTTAGTAGGGTTCTTGTCGATTGTGTCGGACACTTACCCTCAACTAAGTCAGGCCACATGTTTCTCCTGTTACATCCAGGTGAGGGGGGGGGGGGGGGGTGGTCTCAGGCTCCCCTTTCACCCCTTCTCTGGTTTGACCACAATAGGGTTTATCTTTTTCTAATACAGTGGATGAATTTATCATGTCAGTGAGCACTTGCCCCTGTTCCTGTAATGTAATTGCAAAAGAACCAATTAGTCATATCTTTCTTGTTTAAGCTCAAGAAAACCTAAGTTTATTACTCTTAACATTCTAAACAGGTTAAAATTACTAAAATGCGCTACGCATTTATGCACACATTCACATGAGAAACACACACACACAAAAATAGATTCCAGAGGGAAAACAGCTTTGGTGGTGGGCGTAGAGTCCGGAATAAATGGAATTTAAATACAGTTTTAAATGCCAAGTCCTCAGTTGAAATTGTAGTCCTGAAGTCCTTGCTGGGCCACATGCACGGTGATGGGCTTGCTTTTCTCTGGGCTCCTGAAGGCAGAAGAGGAGTTTGATCTTTGTCCCCTAGTTGCTGGCTGTGGTGGTCTGTAGGCTTGAGGGTTGGGGGGTTTCCAGTTACAGCCAGGTCTTCTCTTGATCTTTACTGGAGAGAGAAAGAGAGAGAGAAAGAGAGAGAGAGATCTGCTTCATTGATGGCTTTTCAGTTACACTTGTCTGCTTTCTGTGTGACAAAGTCTTACAGTCTCTCCAGAGCTGTGCAGGCAGTCACATAACATTATCAAGCCCCTTTGTTGTTTTAATGAGGTCTTTCTGGAATCTTCTCTGAGATTCAGGGTGCTACACCTCAAGCTGTCCAGTCATACTTGGAGAGAGTTAGCTATTTCAAAGTCAATGGGTATAGATGGTCCCTGACCGTGCTGATAAGGCCATTCCAAGTAATTTAATTACCGAGAGCACCCTATTGTCCTGGCTAGGTTGAGTCAGACGGCTCATCTCCAGTCTGGTCTTTTGGTGTTTTAAATGTAAATTGCAGTGGTCATCTTGGCTGCCAGTTTACTTTAAAAAAAAGTTACTTGTAAGAATTTCCAGTAAAGGTCTAATGCAAGGTTCCAACTGATAAAATTAATATTTCCCATTTGGCATATAGGCTTTTTGTGATACTTCAAACCATCATGGATTTGTACACAGAGGCAATACCTTTGAAAAAGATCCCAGTGAAAGTTGTGATTGAGGGGTTAATTCAGTTTTTCACTAGATATAGATTTCCCAATGAAATTCAGTTGGGCCAGAGGTCAATTTTCTTGTCAGGGCTATTTCAAGTGGTCATGTGTAATTTGGGAGTGAGACAGCTTAAATTGTCCATTTGTCAACCACAGTCACAAGGTGCTTTAGAAAGGAATCACCAAATCCTAAAGTATACGATAAAGGCCTATTGTTTTGAATATCCTTATGAATGGAATAAGAGGATATCAATATTATTTGCCACCAGGGTCACACCAAATGAGTCTACTGGTTTCAATCCATTTGAATTGGTCCATGGGAATGAGGTTAGCAGTCCCCTGAAACTTATTAAGGAGAAATCTTTAGCACAGGAAGAGGAATCAACCCTTTTAGATTATGTGTCAGAGCTTTAAGAGATTCACAAAAGCTTGTGAGATAGTCAGAGAATATCTCAACATTTCTCAGCAAGTGATGAAAACACAGATGGATAGAACAACTAAGGCATGCAGTTTGCAGCCTGGAGACAAGGGGGTGCTTTTTACCAGCTCGCCATTGATCTCGGGTGCTCTGTCTGTCCCTGGCAATGGCAACCGGCACCACTTCACAGGCACTGGCGCCATTTTTAAATGTCTTCAAGCCCGTCCATTGTATTTGAATTTTTAAAGTTATATGCATGATAAAATTAAAGTAAAAGTGAGAAATTTAATAAAAGTTTCAATCCCCTTTCCCACCCCACCCATGACTAAACAATTTATTAATTGCCCTCTCCCCTCAAAAAAATCTTAACTTGCCATCCTGACCTTTCGCCTCCAAATTTTATGAACCCCTTCAACCCCTTCCCACCATTCCCTCCACCAATCACAATAATTTTTCCCGCTCCCCCACCAACCCCACCCTGAAAACCTACCTGCTCCCCCCTCCCAAGCAGTGTTCTGTCTCGGATCTCCAAACGGAGATTCGAAGGTGCGGGAGCCCCAGCAAATTACCTGAATATCACAGCGGGATGGCCGACGGGAGCAGGTAAGTCATTAATTCATTAATTTACATTAATTTAAATATGTAGATCCTACTCCCGTCGCCGAGCACCGGGGGTGGCGTGGTGTGGGGCCACCACGAGGCCTCACTGCTGCCAGTAATATGGGGCGGGGCCTTCCCGGCATCGAGGCCCATGGCGGGCCTGTCCCGGAGGCATTTTACGGTCCCCCTGCCATGATCCCCGACATCGGGTAGCCAGTGAAATTCAGCCTAAGATTTTAGTTTTGTTGCCTTTGCCTGGGAACCATTGAAAACTAGATTCAGTGGACCTTACTTCATTAAGAGGAAACTTAGTAAGCTGAACTGTTGGTTAGCACCCCAGACAGATGAAAAAAATCAAAGAGTGTGTCATGTGAATATGTTGAAAAGATACTATGACCGTGAACCTTGTTAGCCAGGTCAAATGACAGACGAGAAGGTTAAGGATAACATTACTTTTAATGAACTGGAGGAAGGGGCAGAGACTGAGAACTCACAGAGTGAACCCCCTGTGGTGAAACTGGTAAACAAAGAAGTATTAGAAAGCTTAGATACAGTTCACTATCTTTCTGAACAGCATAAAAGGGATATAGCCAAACTGTTAAAAGAGTTTAAAGCAGTATGTGCAGATAAGCCAGGTCAAACTCCTCTAGCAATTAATGGGGTTGATGTAGGGGCTAACAAGTTACACCCATTAAAAATACCCTTTATCGACTCAATCCTGATAAATTGGATCAGGTCAGAGAAGAGGTTCAATATAATTAAACCTAGTCAAAGTATCTGGAATTCAACGGTTGTGTTGGTACCAAAGCCAGATGAATTCATATTGATTATTGGAAAGTCAATGCAGTAACTAAAACAGGCTCTCATCCAATCCCAGTGCTTGAGGACTGTATTGACAAATTGGGGAATTCAGTCTTTATTAGCAAGATTGACTTGCTAAAAGATATTTGGCAAGTCCCCTTGACCCAGCCAGCTAAAGAAATTTCTGCTTTTGTGACCCCAGATGGCCTATTTCAGGGTAAGGTCATGCCATTTGGTATGAAAAATGCACCGGCCACATTTCAAAGGGTGACCAACTAGGTGATTGCTGAGCATTGTGTACCTTGATGATCTGTTGGTATACAGTGGCACTTGGGAGGGTCACGTTGAACACTTAAAGTCTTTGTTTGACAGGTTAGAGAAAGCCAATTTGGTAGTAAACTTAGTGAAAAACAAGTCTGCCAAGGCAGTTCCGAAGAAGGGTCACTGACCCGAAACGTTAACTCTGCTTCTCTTTCCACAGATGCTGCCAGACCTGCTGAGTGATTCCAGCATTTCTTGTTTTTGTTTCTGCCAAGGCTAAGGTCATGTAGGCCATTTAGGACATGTCGTGGGTCAAAGGTCAAGTATTGCCTAGAGAAGCTAAGCTGCAGGTGATAATAGACTTTCCAGTCCCCAAGACAAAAAAGGAGATACTATGATTCCTAGGGATGTGTGAGTTCTACTGGAAGTTCATTCCTAACTTCAGTACAGTAGTTACCACACTGACGAATTTGTTTAAAAAAAGAGCATGAAGATCCAGTGGACAGAAAGCTGTCAAATGGCATTTGAAAAGTCGAAGGCCATTTTAATAAATTAACCTGACTTGTGGCACTGAATTTTGGCAAGCCCTTTAAAATAGCTACTGATGCCAGTGATGTAGGAGTAGGAGCAGTGTTACTCCAGGATGATGATGGTGGTATTGAATGATCAATCAATTATTTCTCTAGAAAACCCAGAAGTACCAGAAGAAGCACTCTACTATTGAAAAGGAGACTTTTTAGCTCCTGTATTGGCTCTTCAACATTTTGAAGTACACCTCAATAATGGCCAAGGGGAAATAACCATTTTCACCGTCATAATCTATTAAAGCTTTCAGAGAAGTTCAAAACCAGAACACAGATTATTTTCATACAGCTTATGTTACAACCATTTACCTTAAATATTGTACATTTTACAGAAAACAGCAATTTAATTGCCAACGCTCTATCCAGAATCTAAAGAAAGGGTATAATGGAGGAAGCAACTTAAGGACATAAAATATTGCTGTTACCTGTGTAAAGTGTAAAATGTAAATAATGGAAATTTTTACAATGTTATATGTTGATAATGTTGTAGAAAAATCATGACTATGGTAATGAATTTTCAATTTTTCAGGGGAGGTGTTATGAATGCTGGACGTTGTAGCATGATTATGTTTCCAAAAAACTGTAATTTTTTAATGTAGTTTAAAATGGAGTCAGAGAACTCAGGTGACCTCACATCAACTCTGCTTAAAGACAAGACATAAATCTTGGTTACCAGGACAACAGAAACATGCAGATTAAAGACCTCTTGAAAAGCAGAGTCTGCAGGGCTTTAACACCTGAAGAACAATGGGTTTCACCCTCCCTGACTTTCAGATCATAAACAAGGAGTCAGTGGTTCTGATAATGTAAATATGAATGGCAGTTGCTAACACTGGGAAACAATGGAAACCTCAGGTGGCCTGATGTAGCCAGACTTGCAGACTTTGCATATTGGAAAAGACTTTTGACTTTTGATTCCAAATAAATTCAACAGATTTTCAGAAGGCAGACAGGCTGTAAGGAAGAAGACCATTGGTGGCAGACTCAGAGAGGAGAGAGAGAGAGGGACACCTGTTCTCAGAAGACTGATACAGTGAAAAGTTGCTACGACTTGAACCTGTTTTGAAAGTTGAGGTTTGCAGAGAAATAAAAGACCAACAGGATCACCTTATTCACAGAAGTCCAAGTCGAAAGTGCTTGGAAGAAGTGAGCAAAGAGGACATTGACTTTGAGAAAGGTCTGGGACACCCAACCCATTACAACTAGGCGGAGTTTGGGACTTTTACCATTTCGCCAACAAGGAGGACTATGTAACATATAAGTGGGGTGTGACGTTTTCCAGTGTTTTACAAAGTGAAGAAAATACCTTTCTCTGTAATTTGGGGTATTGGCTACTTACAAAGTACTATTTAGATAATGGGGATTTCTTTTAGTTTAGTTGTTATAATAATGAAATCCTTAAAGCATGAAATCTTGTCATGTAATTCTTTAAATTGGTCTGGGGAGTTCATATCTCGTTTTTAACATTAACGGTCTCACTGAGGTGACAGTATGTAATAATATGCAGCAGTAATATCGAGGAATACTACATCTGTCTTCTGCCTGGTCTAAAAACCATGCTTGACGTAGGTGCTGAGTGCCGACACTTGCTTACAGTCACTACGGTTTATTCTGAAACCTGCTTGATCTACACCCAGGATGCCATCACCGTGACTTGATGGCAGCTTTGTAGGTAGCTGTTATGAAATGGAATGAAATTATATCCTATATCTAATGCGTCTATAAATTCTCATTGTAGAAAGTGATAGAACATCATGGGCTGGATTTTACCAGACCCCTGATGTCAGGGGTCATGGCGGGGGAGCCCAGAAAATACTTCCGGGAGAGGCCCGCTACAATCCCGACGCCAGGAAGGCCCCATACATATTATCGGTGGCAGTGGGGCTTTGGGGCGCCCACCCTGCCTCTCGGCGGCAGGAGCCAATTTAAATATTCAAAGCGCTACTTACCTTGCCTCATTATGCATCCTGCTGCCTCTTACTCAGCAATTCCGCATATTCTGGTGAACAGGCATCTATCACGTGCCGTCCCATTCCCAAATAATAAAAGCTGGCAGGACAGCAGTTGCAGACCTCGGAGCCTGTGAAGGTAAGTTTTGCGAGACAGTTGTCAGGGAGGGGGGAGGAAATAACTGGGGGCACAACTCTGAATCTGCATGGGGAGGTGTGGGGGAATGCTTTTTCTGGGGGCACAACTCTGCATACAGGGAGGGAGGTGGGAGGGGGATGGTATTACTGGGGGCACAACTCTGCATACTACATACCCTCCCTCTGTAAATGGTGGGGGGGGGGAGGCGCTCTGCACCATTGAATGTTTGTGTGAGTGAAGGAGCAATGGCAGTCTGGGAACCGTGTGTGTGGGGAGGGTGCCAGAAACGGTAGGCGTGTAAAAGTTATCTGGCTGGTGAGGCAATCGATGCAGCTGCTACAATCTGAATGTGGTCATGCTGTGCCACTCCTAGTGGGAACTAAGCGGGCCAGTGTCATGCCATGCCACATAGTTGATGCATGAAAGCACCTGATGTATCAGTCAACATCAATCTTTGCTCTGTTAAATACCTTCAAAGAGGTAAAGGAACTGAGCTTAATTGCAACTTGGAGATGGGGATGATACATCCTATAGTCATTGATCCACTTGTCGTGAGGAGACATATGCATCGCAGGCAAAACCAGCAGGCAGGTGCAACCCATGTAGAAACCACTGGTCATGAGCAGCAGCAGTCCCCAAGGAGAGCTCGCCACTACAGATCACCATGCATCTATAGGTGCTGCATTTCATACCTGCAGATGTCAGAGCGCAGAGTCAGAGGCGACTGCAGATGTTGAGATGGTGACACATCTCTGTGCCCTGCTCAACGATGATCTGCAGCCGATAGACGTCAGTGGACATCCTATGCCTGTGGCCCTCAAAGTGACAACGGCTCTTAACTTCTATGCCTCTGCATCATTTCAGGGACCCACCGGAGACCTTTGTGGGGTCACACAGAAAGCAGTACACCACTGAGAGGTCACTGATGCTCTGTACTGGAGGGCTGGTGACTATGTCCGCTTCAGGACAGACCCTGAGAGCCAGGCCCAGAGGGCCATCGGTTTCGGATCCATCGCGAGATTCCCACAGGTGCAAGGGGTCATAGACTGCACCCATGTGGCCATCAAGGCTCCTGCCGGGCGACCGGCTGTATACGTAAGCTGGAAGGGCTTCCACTCAATCAATGTACAGCTAGTACGTGATTTCCGGAAACGCTTCATACAAATCTGTGCCCGCTTTCCAGGCAGCTTCCATGACACCTTCATCCTGTGCCAGTCCCAGATGCCATTGCTGTTCACTGAACTGGCTCACATCAAGGGGTGGCTTCTTGGAGACAAGGGCTACCCCTTGCAGACATGGCTCCTGAAACCAGTTAGATACCCCGCCACTGAAGCAGAGGAAAGATACAATGCCTGCCACAGCGCAACAAAAACCACCATTAGCAGGTGATCGGCATGTTGAAAATGCGCTTCTGCTGCCGGGATAGATCAGGTGGTGCCCTGCGGTATGAACCGGAAAGAATAGCTCGTACCATTGTTGTTTGCTGTGCTCTCCACAACTATGCACTCAATAGCGGGGAGGCCTTGCAGGACGAGAAGATACGTGAGCAGGCTCCTCCTTGGACGATGAGGACACAGAAGACTTACACAAGAAAGGTGCATGGGAGGACACAGAGCATCCAGGCACCACATGCAGGGTGAGCAGCGAGTTAGGGATGGACTGCAATGCCTTATTGATCAAAGGTTCTCCACGCCATAGAAAACACCATGGGCTCGGTAAGCCACATAGCACCTTTGTTCACTGTTGTGCAGCAGTCCGCTTGTGCAACATCTTTGTCTCCACTATTACTGGCAGCAGCATACTGAGCCATTGTCCATGTTATTGCATCCATGAAGACGCACATTAGTTATGCTGGCATGGCAATGATGTTATTCCATACATTGGCAGTTCTGAAAGGCCAATGATGTAAAGGGAGGAGACACAATCAGTACATGCTGGCACACGTCAGTCACACAGTAAAAATGACATACATGTTAGTGAAGAACGTTTAGTGAAATAACTTTTTCCAGTGTACTGTCACCTGTGCAGACCTATTTGTGTCACGGTGTTTTTCTAAAATGTTTGTGAGTGCTCCTTCGTGGTGCCACCTCTGTGCTCGCAGCCTGACTGGAGGAAGGCTGCTGATCTGATTGCCCTTTGGCTGTGGATGACTTTGGCGGTCGTCCTCTGTGCCCACGAGGCCTGGAGGGCCCTGGCTGGCTGGGGAATCCTGCGTCAGCGCAGAACTCTCCTCAGACGTCATGGCTGCTGGAGCTTGACTCACAGGTGGAGGGGCCGGCGACCACATTGGAATCACCTGAAGGGGGGACCCCAGATATGGCATGTAGGCTTGCCTCCTCCATCTCAGGGCTCATGTGAACACCTCTGCTCTCCAGGGACAGGGACAGTCTCCAAGCCTCTGGACCTTCTCTCACCTTGCCACTGATTTGAGGATCTGATGGCCTTGGTGAGGGATTGCAGGTCAGCGCGTATTAATAGAATCTGGCTGTCCAAGACAGCTGCCGTCTTCTTCATGAATGACGCCACGTGCTCATATGCCTGTGACATGGCAGCTATCATGGCTTAGATGGACTCCCCCATCATCCACTCAAGGTTGCGCATGGCCTGTGGCATCTCTGCCAGATGTTGCCAGGACTGCTGCAGCTTCAGCATGCCCTGTGCTGTCCACAGCAGAGGGTCATCAGTAGCCTGGGTCTCAGCATGGGCCGGGCTACTCAGAGCCCTCCAACTGTCAGGGGCCTCAGCTTCCTCAGCCTCATTCAGCTGCTCGGGCGTGTGTGCAGTGCTCTCACCAGCTTGTGAACCACACTCTATGGCCGATCGCATTTCCACTGAGGTGACTGTATCTGCGCTGGTGGAAGGTGCAGGTGTGTCATGGGATGCTGCTTCCTCGGAGGATGTCTCTTCCTCTGAGGTGGGGGAGGTGTCGTGAGCCACTGGGGTCGATTCAGAACGTTAACCTGGAAGATACAGGGAGAAGAGCACATTGTCAGTTTTGATGTTGCACATGTGACGATTATGACAGCATTGTCTCAAACAATAACAATTTCACACTCATCATTGTGGATGTCAAATGGCTGTACGTTCACCCAGGACCCCGATCTCTACTTCACTGAATGAGTGGTCAACGTGAAGTGCGGAAATTTCCAGGGCCTCCTCCTCAGCGCCTGTGAGCCTTCTCAGATCTGGCACTCCTCTGCCAGTACAACCCACCTCCCTTGCATTGTAGGCTCTCTTAGCCTGGAGGAGCAAAGAGGCAGATATTAAACATGGCAGATCAACAACATGACACATGTCACAAGAGCTGTGCTGGGCCCAAAGGTGGGAAATGCTCGTTGTTCACTATTGAGTGAGCCACTCATGTAGGTGCCATGCTCTGAGCAGCAGACAAGGGTAAGGTCTTTCATACATTCAGCCATTGATGTCACATCATTCCTCCCTGCCCAACCTCCATGTCTTTGGCATGGCAGTGGCACACACTGTGTGGGCACACCCAGGTTCAGTGGAGCCACGATACAAAATACCATTTACTTTTGTGGAACAGAACAGATCATTCATCCTCTTGCGACATTGTACCCTGTCATGCCAGATGGCCCCACAGCTACTAACCTCCTCTGTCACCTCCAGCCAGGCTGCCTTGGTCAGGTGGAAGGGCTTCTTCATACCATCACCGGGGAACAGGACCTCCCGCCTTGTCCGTACATCCTGGAGGACAGTGAGCAGGGAGGCATCACTGAACTGTGGGGTCACCCTGGAATGCCCGCTGTCATCTTCTGTATTTGGGCTTGTGCAAAAAATGAATATCTTTTTCAGGAGCACAAAACTTCACAATCTTCTGTCTGCAACTTCCTTCTGAGGCTTTAAAACACTACTGCTGGGCTGGCTGCCCTTTAAATAGGGCCGCAGCACCTGATGCTCACCTGACCCAACGCCGATACCAGCGCCAGAAATCCCGCCTCCTACACATCATTTGGGGGTTGCGGCGCGTCGTGTACATTATAATGAGCCGCCGCACTGAATATCTTGGTGGCTCCGCGACAGGCGGTCTGCCCCATTTTTAAAGCGTGTCACCGAGATCGGCAGCGCACTAGTAACATTCAGCCCAATATGTCTTTACTAAGCATGACAGTAGTGTAATGCTTATACTACTGGAATAGTAATCTAGAGGCCTGAACTAATAATTCAATGAGTTCAAATCCCAGTTTGAGAACTTGAGTTAATTTTTAAAAAGCTGGTATTAAAATGACCTTGAAGTTCTCGGATTCTTGTAAAAATCCTAACTGGTTCACCAGTGGCCTTTGGGTGTGGAAATTTGCTGTCCTTATGACATCTGGCCGATATGTGACTCCAGACCCACACCAGTGTGGTTGACTCTAAACTTGCCACTGAAATGACCTACTAAGCCATTCAGCTGCATCAAAGCTTCGGCAGCAAATACCAGACTTGCCTGTGATGCCCACATTCTGAGAATGAACTGGAAAAAAAGAGAAATCTTTATTCAAGAGCAAGTGCAATGTTAAATCTAAATCATAATTGTTGTTTGACTACTGCATGTGATTTCTATTATTCAAAGCCATTTACTGTGCAGCTACCACTTTACAATGCTGTATTTTATTCAGATAATGATTAAAATCCACATAAACACATGTATAAAACAAACCATTACCTGCAGCTTGGAAGCAGCTTAATCAAAACACATTAACTTGTTCAGGTTTCTGCAGCCCAATTACAGATTTGGGGGATTTTAGCTGTGTGCTAGAAATCTATAAATTAATTTTAAAAATGGGTCCAGTCTTTAATGTATTCAGTCATAGTACTGTAAATATGACCAAAATAAAAGATGAGGGTGGCAACTTGACATGTCTGCATTTTGAAGTGAAATCACTTGAAGGCAGTTTGTAACTACAAAAAAAATGTATTTTAAAGTAAAATTTACCAAGGTAGCAGAATGTAAGTATAGCAATAATCCATGTTTGCCTATAAGTCACAACTGGTTTGACCATTCTGTTTTGCATATTATTATGTGTCTTGAAGTGAGATGAGGAGAATTTTGTTTACGCAGCAAGTAATTTTGCTCTGTGTTACGAGCGCGGCGGGAGGAATGCACTGTTCATTCTCGTCCCACTTCTCCATGAGTCACAACATATATTTAAATTTTCCCACTTACCGATACGGTCAATCAAAGACTCTATTTTTAACCAGAATAAAACACACCAACTAGGTTTCTGTAATGAACAACAAAATTATCAGTTTATTATAAATCAAGCCTTAACCAGTAATGAAGCAAAGCACAACACACAGATTGAAATATTTAAGTTCCTTTTTTGCCTCAGCCCCTCACACTCGCATGCGTCGGTTAACCGGAAAAATAAAGGGATTTGCATTTTAGAGCTTTATTACAAAAAAAAGACAAAAGAAAGACACTTGGGTTAAACACTTGCTTATTCTTGAAGAAGAAAGAGAAGATATGGAAAGCTGTCCATTGTTTTGGTTTGGCGTCCTAAAAGCATTAAACGGCTGTTACGACTGAGACGGGTGAAGTGCACTGTTTATTCTTGTCCCACTTCTCCACAGGTCACAACATATATTTAAATTTTCCCACTTACTGATATGGTCAATCATATACTCTTTTTCCCAGAATAAAACACAGCAAACAGGTTTCTTTAATAAACCACAAAATTATCAATTTAATATAAAACAAGTCTTTAACCAATAGTGAAGTAAAACATACACACACATATAGACAGACAGCTGTCACGGGGATCTACCTAGAACAGTTCTTTCCAGGTGATGTTTAATATCAGTTTGGGTAGGCTTTCCAAGAAAAGCAGCTACAGATACTTCAGATAACTCTTACAGCAGAAATGCAGCAACAAGGGTTTCAGTTTCCATATATTCAATACGCAGGGTTTCTTCAAATACAGATGGAAATAGGACAGTGACACACTGGAAATGCAGAGTTTCTTTTTCAAGAGCGATGAGCTGGGTCTTCTTTGGCAGACAAAAAAACAACTGTCTGTTGTAACAATTCAAATTGAAACTAAAAACATTCCAGAAGTCAAGCCACCTGACCTCTATAAATCTTGATCTGTCATTTCCTTGTAAACAATTCCCCAAGTCAAAAACAACCCCTGCTGGGTGATTATCTACAGACTGGTGTCTTCCAATTAGATTTGTTTACAAGCCAAGTCCAGGAACCTTCTGGTGACATCTTTAAAAAAACAACACACAGTTCAGCATCTCTTCAAGATTCCGGATGAATCAGTGTCCATAATTCAACGATAAGTTCTTAAAATATTTTTTACCAAAAAAAGAAGCACTCTCATAACAGCTCTACCTTTAGAGAAATGAAATGCAATTTTTAAATGCATTTCATTATAAAACGGAAAAAAAGAACACAAAAACATTTTATAAACATATTTTCACACTCATCCCCATTTACTGTTTACCTGTAGTTAATACAGTTATGCTTTGTACCATCTTTGCACTCATATAACTCAAAGCAAAGTTAGATTCTTGATAAAGCATCTGCAAAAACATTATTTTTGCCTACAATGTGGATAATCTTTAAGTGATTGGGCTGTAATAGTAAACTCCATCGGAATAGTCTGGCATTCTGCTTTAAAAAATCTTCCACAAAGTTTAGCACCAAATCAGCTGACTGCAATCTGTCAAACAGAGCCCGAGTTGTTCCAAGTGGTCCTTCCAAGTGTCACTGTAGAACAGCACATTATCAAGGTAAACCACACAGTTGGAACACTGGCTACCACTTGGTTCACTAATCTCTGAAAAGTGGCTGGGGCACCCCCTAGCCTGTATGGTATCTCTCAGCACTGGAAAAACCGTCCAGTGTGACTAAAGCCAACATTTCTTTAGCTCGGGGTGTCAAAGGAACTTACCAGTATCCCTTTAACACATCTATTTTTGTAAGAAACATGGCATTGCCCACTCTGCCAATACTGTCTTCCAAGTGAGGGATTGGGTAGGAGTCTGCCTTTGTTACTGCATTAACTTTTCTGTAGTGTATGCAAAGTCTTGTTGAACCATCAGGTTTAGGCACTAATACTACTGGTGAACTCCAGCTGCTTTGACTGGGTTCTGTTAGGTGGTTTTCCAGCATGTATTGGATTTCTGCTTTTACCTGTGCCTGTTTGTCTGGGCTTAAGCAGTAAGGATGCTGTTTCATAGGAAAAGATTCCCCTACATCCACATCATGTATGGCTAAGGTTGTACACCTTGGCTTATTCCTACAGACTCTTTAAATGCTGTGAGTAGCCTTGTTAGGTCTTCTCGTTGTTCTGCATCTAAATATGAAAGCATAGTGTCAAATCTCCCGAGCAATTCAATATTAACTAACCGAATAGTAGGAGGTTCCATTTGAGAATTGTCTAGGCCTCCTTCTGCCTCATTCTCATTATCCTTTTTATTTTTCACTATCCCTACTACCTGACATACCTGTGCTTGCTTATCCTTCTCCCACCGATAATATTGTTTTACCATATTGATACAACACAGTTAATTCTTTTTCTGGCGATCTGGGGTGTCAATCAAATAATTTACCTTACCAATTCTTTTGACCACTTTATATGGACTATTGAACCATGCTTTCAACAGTTCACATTGTAAAAGTAGTAATACTAACACTTCATCCCCTGGTTGAAATGTTCGAATCTTAGCATGCTTGTCTGCCTAGTTATTTGGGAAGCTGTAAATTGATCCTGAGCCACTTTGCAAGCTCTTGTGAGCTGTTGCTGGAACACGGATACATAGTGTAGTGCAGAAGATTCACCCCTCTGTTCTAAAAGAATTTCTTTAATTAGTTTTAGAGGACCTCTTATCTCATGTCCGTAACCTAATTCAAAAGGATTAAAATCTGTAGGCTTATTCGATGAATCTCTAGTGGCAAACAAAAGAAATTCTAGCCCTTTATCCCAAACATGGGGATATTCATCACTGTATGCCCTAATCAATGAGGTCTAGCTGGTGCCAACGACGCGATCTTGGGTGCCTCCATGAAACCTGGTGACAGGGTTTAGTGTGAAAGAACGAGTTGGTGATGCAGAGGTTATGATAGGTACACAACTCAAGCAGTCTCTGCCCGTTCTCATTCATCCTTCCAACGCCATAGCGCCCAAGGCAGGAGGGCCATGAGTCATGGTCGGCCCCAACCCTGGCATTAAAGTCCCCCAGCAGGAATAGGTGTTCGGTGTTGGGGATGCTGCTAATGATGTTATGGAGTTGTTCATAGACCTGGTCTTTAGCTTCAGGTGGGGAGCAGAGTGTTGGAGCATAGATGCTGAGTAGGTGTACTGGACCAGAGGTGGTGAGCAGTCGGATGGACAGTATGCGTTCCGAGCCATTTGAGGGAGGCTCTATCATGCTGAGCAAAGAGTTTCTGATGGCGAAGCCCACTCCATGCTGTCTTGGTTCTTCAGGATCCCTGCCCTGCCAGAAGAAGGTGTAGTCTTGCTCTGCTAGAGAGCCACTCGTGGGGAAGCGAGTCTCCTGAAGTGCTGCAATGTCCACATTGAATTTCTCACCCACAGCTGTTACAAAAATTTCTAAATTCACTTGTAACAGCCCTTCAAAACACTCCCACAAGGGATGCTGAGACCAAGTGGGCCCACATCAGAGACGTCATCTATGAGTCAGCTTTGACCACCTACGGCAAAAGTGCGAAGAGAAATGCAGACTGGTTTCAATCTCATAATGAAGAGCTGGAACCTGTCATAGCCGCTAAGCGCATTGCACTGTTGAACTACAAGAAAGCCCCCAGCGATTTAACATCCGCAGCACTTAAAGCAGCCAGAAGTACTGCACAAAGAACAGCTAGGCGTTGCGCAAACGACTACTGGCAACACCTATACAGTCATATTCAGCTGGCCTCAGACACCGGAAACATCAAAGGAATGTATGATGGTATGAAGAGAGCTCTTGGGCCAACCATCAAGAAGATCGCCCCCCTCAAATCTAAATCGGGGGACATAATCACTGACCAACACAAACAGATGGACCGCTGGGTTGAGCACTACCTAGAACTGTACTCCAGGGAGAATGCTGTCACTGAGACTGTCCTCAATGCAGCCCAGCCTCTACCAGTCATGGATGAGCTGGACATACAGCCAACCAAATCGGAACTCAGTGATGCCATTGATTCTCTAGCCAGCGGAAAAGCCCCTGGGAAGGACAGCATTACCCCTGAAATAATCAAGAGTGCCAAGCCTGCTATACTCTCAGCACTACATGAACTGCTATGCCTGTGCTGGGACGAGGGAGCAGTACCCCAGGACATGCGTGATGCCAATATCATCACCCTCTATAAAAACAAAGGTGACCGCAGTGACTGCAACAACTACCGTGGAATCTCCCTGCTCAGCATAGTGGGGAAAGTCTTTGCTCGAGTCGCTCTGAACAGGCTCCAGAAGCTGGCCGAACGCGTCTACCCTGAGGCACAGTGTGGCTTTCGTGCAGAGAGATCGACCATTGACATGCTGTTCTCCCTTCGTCAGATACAGGAGAAATGCCGTGAACAACAGATGCCCCTCTACATTGCTTTCATTGATCTCACCAAAGCCTTTGACCTCGTCAGCAGACGTGGTCTCTTCAGACTACTAGAAAAGATCGGATGTCCACCAAAGCTACTAAGTATCATCACCTCATTCCATGACAATATGAAAGGCACAATTCAACATGGTGGCTCCTCATCAGAGCCCTTTCCTATCCTGAGTGGTGTGAAACAGGGCTGTGTTCTCGCACCCACACTTTTTGGGATTTTCTTCTCCCTGCTGCTTTCACATGCGTTCAAATCCTCTGAAGAAGGAATTTTCCTCTACACAAGATCAGGGGGCAGGTTGTTCAACCTTGCCCGTCTAAGAGCGAAGTCCAAAGTACAGAAAGTCCTCATCAGAGAACTCCTCTTTGCTGACGATGCTGCTTTAACATCTCACACTGAAGAGTGCCTGCAGAGTCTCATCGACAGGTTTGCGGCTGCCTGTAATGAATTTGGCCTAACCATCAGCCTCAAGAAAATGAACATCATGGGGCAGGACGTCAGAAATGCTCCATCCATCAATATTGGCGACCACGCTCTGGAAGTGGTTCAAGAGTTCACCTACCTAGGCTCAACTATCACCAGTAACCTGTCTCTAGATGCAGAAATCAACAAGCGCATGGGTAAGGCTTCCACTGCTATGTCCAGACTGGCCAAGAGAGTGTGGGAAAATGGCGCACTGACACGGAACACAAAAGTCCGAGTGTATCAGGCCTGTGTCCTCAGTACCTTGCTCTACGGCAGCGAGGCCTGGACAACGTATGCCAGCCAAGAGCGACGTCTCAATTCATTCCATCTTCGCTGCCTTCGGAGAATATTTGGCATCAGGTGGCAGGACTATATCTCCAACACAGAAGTCCTTGAAGCGGCCAACACCCCCAGCTTATACACACTACTGAGGCAGCGGCGCTTGAGATGGCTTGGCCATGTGAGCCGCATGGAAGATGGCAGGATCCCCAAAGACACATTGTACAGCGAGCTCGCCACTGGTATCAGACCCACCAGCCGTCCATGTCTCCGCTATAAAGACGTCTGCAAACGCAACATGAAATCGTGTGACATTGATCACAAGTCGTGAGAGTCAGTTGCCAGCATTCGCCAGAGCTGGCGGGCAGCCATAAAGACAGGGCTAAATTGTGGCGAGTCGAAGAGACTTAGTAGTTGGCAGGAAAAAAGACAGAGGCGCAACGGGAGAGCCAACTGTGCAACAGCCCCGACAAACAAATTTCTCTGCAGCACCTGTGGAAGAGCCTGTCACTCCAGAATTGGCCTTTATAGCCACTCCAGGCGCTGCTTCACAAACCACTGACCACCTCCAGGCGCGTATCCATTGTCTCTCGAGATAAGGAGGCCCAAAAGAATGCCCTAATCATTGCTTTGAGGGTCTGATGGTACCTTTCTAAAGCTCCTTGTGTCTGTGGGTGGTTGCTGACGACTTTAACTGTGGTCTACCCAAATTACCCATAACTTCCTGAAAAATTTTAGACGTAAAATTGGAACCTTGATCTGACTGAATCTCAATTGGTAATCCATATCGAGTGAAGAACTGGTTTAACTTCTTTACTACTACCTTAGAAAAAATTGTTCTCAAGGGAATGGCCTCTGGGAACTGAGTAGCCATATCCAAGACAGCAAGTAAATATTGGTGTCCCACTTTTGTTTTCAGTAAAGGTCCTACACAGTCTACCAACACCCTACTAAATGGTTCCCCAAAATCTGGTATGGGAATTAGAGGTGTCCGTTTTATGGCAGGTTGCAGTTTTCCCGCAATCTGGCATGTATGGCACGTTTTACAAAACTGCACCACATCCTTCGAAACACCTGGCCAGTAAAAATGTCGACTTATATGTGATTTGGTCTTCCAGATCTCCACATGTCCCACCATAGGAATTTCAGGCAACATTCTTAATAGTTCCCAGCGATACTTAGGCGGTACCACAATCTGATGAACTACCCTCCATTCTTCATCTGCAGGTCAGTGAGGAGATCTCCACTTCCTCATCAGAATCCTATTTTTAATATAAAAAGCCTTCTGGAACTCCTTCTGCCTCAGATTCTCTTTGAGTTAATTGTGCCACTGGATCAGCTTGCTGAACCATGATCAGAGAAGACTTATTCAACATTTCCTTTGGATTATCCAAATCCCCAAAGGAAGTTTCAGATATTCGGCTATCTGTCTTTGGTGCCAATTTTACCTCAGACAGTGGAACAATTTGCTCAGGTTACTATACATGAAGGAAAAATTCCTGGAACCTTTTCTGTCTCGCACTTCACTTGGTATTTCCGTGACGACTGGAGAAGCTACTACTTTCGCTCCAGCCAAATCATTGCCCAGGAGTCGGTTAACTCCATCTACTGGCAAACTATGGACAACTCCTACATTTACCGTTCCAGACATTAGGTCACACGCTAGGTACACCTGATACAAAGGTACGGGTATATAATCCCCGCCGATACCATTCACTAAATTTTTAGCGTTCAATGCGCTGCCTGGTGGAAATATTATGCCTTTCCTCAGCAAAAGAGTTTTTGTGGCTCCTGTATACCTAAACATAACTATAGGTTTGCCTGCCTCACTTAAACAATAAGGAGTTACTTTTCCTTTTGACAGGAATTCCCTATAACTCTCAGGTATCTTAGTCACAACCCCAAAAGATTGGTTTTTGTATTTGGCCTTACAGCTGCAGTCAGTGCTACAGCCTGATCTGCTGTACTCTCGGTCAGGGCCCTTTTCCCTGAACTGGCTTTGTGTACCTCAATAAGACCCATGGATTTACCCCGCAACTTTGAGCATTCTGAACGAAGATGTCCCACCTTCTGACAAAATGATAAAATTTAGGCTTGTGGACAGCACTTTCACCCTCAGCATCTTCCTTTCTGGTCTGAGGAGGAGATCCTGGGGCGTTCCCAGCTATCCCTTCTTGTCCCCGGCTACTTGACTTTCTTTCACTTTCCCATTCACCCTTATATCATTCTTGGGTTTGTGGGGGTGATGGACAAAGGGTTTGGGCTTATACACAAGCTTATAATCGTCAGCAATTTCCACTGTCAGTCTGGCCTTTGAAACCTTCTGATTCTCTACATGGGTTCTTACTAATGGAAGGAGTGCGTTTTTCAATTCTCCCAGGAGAATTAGTTCCCCAAGGTTCTCATATGTGGCTTCCATCTTTCGTGCCCATATCCAATGATTAAAATAAATTTGCTTTACCTTCTCAAATTCTACTTATGTCTGACCAGACAATCTCCGGAGGTTCTGATATTTCTGTCGGTAAGATTCAAGGACTAACTCATATGCAGCAGTACAGCCTGTTTTGCCATCTTATAATCTGCAGATGCCTTCTCAGAAAGCATGGCATAAACTTCATGAGCTCTGCCCATCAACCTGCTTTGCATCAGCAGTGTTCATCTTTCCTGTGGTCACTTCATCTGTTGGGCTATCTTTTCAAAAGAAATGAAAAATACCTCCAGATCCCTTTCCTCAAATTTCAGGAGGGCTTGTACTAATTTAAGCAGTTCTCCACTGGGTCCTGAGCTGGAGTCAGATCTTTCCTTACCAGTACCTTCACTGGGATCAAGACCACCCTGTTCTCTTAGTTCCAGCTTTTTTACTTTGAGATCCCTTCCTTCTCTTTCTCTTTGCAATTCTGGTTCAATTTTTTTTATTGTTAATTCTTTTTCTAGTTCAAATTTTCTTATTTCTATTTATTTTTCTTTGTCAAGCTTAAGTTTTTCCATTTCCTGTTCCCGCTCAAGCTGCTTCACCTGTAACTGAAATTTAGCTAATTCAACTGCACTATCCTCTGGTTTGCTTTCTTCTTCTTCCAACTCCAACTGTTGTGCTATTAATTCAACTATGTCTGCGTTCTTAGCTCCTGGTTGTAACTCTAACCCAAATTTTGCTGCCAACCTTGGTTAAGTTCCGCAAATCACTCAGGCTTACAGCCTCCTTCCCCAGAGAAATTGCAGCAACTGTTAAAGACATTCTGGTGGTGTAGACTCTACTCTATTACATGGAAACCTGGTTCTTTTTATTTTTCCTTTTTCAATTATTATTATCCCACTTACAATTGAACGTCGTCGGTGTTGGGTTGATCCCGCACAGAGCTCCCAATTATATGTTATGACTGAGGCAAGAGGAGTGCACTGTTTATTCGAGACACACTTTTCCACAGGTCACAACATATATTTACATTTTCCCACTTACCGATATGGTCAATCATATATTCTATTTTTCCAAGTATAAAACACACCAACCAGGATTCTTTAATAAAGCACAAAATTATCAGTATATTATAAAACAAGTCTTTAACCAATAGTGAAGTAAAACATACACACAGCTTGAAATATTAAAGCCCCTTATTTATCTTAGCCCCTCACACACACACACACCAACACACACACACATTCTCCCCTTAACCGGAAGAAAAGTGATTTTTCTTTAGCGCGGTTACAAAGAAAACAGAAAAAACCCACTTAGGCTGAATACTTGCTCATACTTGAAGAAAAAAAAGTACGGAAAGATGTCCTTTGTTTTGGTTTGGCATCCCAAATGCGTATCGATGGCTGTCACTGGGATCTTCCTAAAACAGTTCTTTCCAGGTAATGTTTAAGATCAGTTTGGGTAAGTGTTCCAAGAAATGCTTCAGATAGGTATTAGTTCAGAAATGCAGCAACAAGTGTTTCAGTTCCCACACATTCAATATGCAGGGTTTCTTCAAATACAGTTGAAAATAGGAAACTGACACAGTGGAAATGTGTCCTTTTCAGGAGAGAAAGAGCGATGAGCTGGGTCTTCTTTGGCAGACAAAAAACAACTGTCTGTTGTAACAATTCAAATTGAAACTAAAAACATTCCAGAAGTCAAGCCTCCTGACCTCTATAAATCTTGACCTGTCACTTCTTTGTATGCATCCCCCCAAGTCAAAAACAATCCCTGATGGGTGATTATCCACAGACAGGTGCCTTCCAGTAAGATTTGTTTACAAGCCAAGTCCAGGAAATTTCTGGTGACTTCTTTAAAAAAAAACACAAAGTTCAGCATCTCTTCACGATTCCAGATGAATCAGTGTCCATAATTCAACTATCAGTCCTTAAAACATATTTCACAAAAGAAATTGAAACACTCTTGCAACACGGCTGTCACTGAAATCTTACGGGAAATGTTTTTTCCAGGTGACATTGAAGATCAGTGTGGGCAGGATTCCAGGAAATGCAGCAACAGAGGTTTCAGACACAGGCCTGACAGGAGGAATGCAGCCACAGTTTCAGTCTGCTTCTTACCTTTGCTTTTCAGCTTCTGGAAAGATGGAAAACTGGCAGGCTTTTTTCAAACTGATGGAACAGACTGCGTTAAGGTGTTTTTTTGCTTCTTGGCAAGTTTTCTTCAACTGTTTCTTCAAACCATTGTCCATATCCCAACTCACTGACCAAACTGAAACCTTAAATAATGCCACAAGGGACCAGCTTCCTGACTTCTATAAATCTTGATCTGTCACTTCTTTGTAAACATCTTCCCCAAGTCAAAAACAACTCCTGCTGGGTAATTATTTGAAAAGAGATGCCTTTCAGGAGCTGTTTGCTTTCAAAGCCATCATCCACGGGCTCCTTTTCAGATTTAAAAGAAATTCTCAAAATTTAACAAAAAATGGGAAAACTCATAGCATCTGAAACAGATTGCCTAAAAGGGTAGTGGAAGCAGATTCAATGGTAACTTTCAGAAGGGAATTTGATATATCCTTGAAAAGGAAAAAATGTTCAGGTCTATGGGTAAAGAGCAGGGTAGTGGAACAAATTGGGTAGTTCTTTCAAAGAGTACAATGGGGCAAATGGCTTCCTTCTGTTCTGTATGATTATATTCCATGAAAACAACAAATATCACCACTGTGGAATTAAGGGAATTTTATGCCCTTCCCCCGGCAAGTTTGAAGGCAGTGAGAACATTTAATCAGGCAGGAAAGTGGCAGGTGGGGACCCCTCCATCTTCCTGCCTCCACCCTAATTAGGTCCATGGTGGGAAGGCCTGTGGACAGCCTTCCCATCCTGCCACCAATTGAGGCCCTTAAGTGGGCAATTAATGCCCAATTAAGGGCCTCATTCTGCCTCTGCTGGGAGTAGCCCAGTGGGTGTGGGGGTGGGGGCAGGAGGGGTGGGCCTGTTGCCACATGGGGACCATGACGAAAACCTATGTGGGTTGCTTTCCAGCTCCTGCAGTGTTGGAGGGGGTGCCGGGGGGGGGAAGTCCCTCATTCCTGATTGATGGACCCGGCATCAGGAAGTGGGGGGGGGGGGTGCACAGGGTGCCCTCTAAAAGCCACCCCCTACCCTTGCTGCCGACCCCCTACAATCCCCACCCCCATGATCTCCATCCCTTGAAACACCTCCTGCCATCACTCACCTGGTGACCTTTGTCCCTCGAAGATCCTAGGCCTCAGGTGGGTGCTTTACCAGCAGCAGCCACTGCCTCCGCTCGGCTCTGCTCAGTAAAAAGCTCTCAACGGGCGGGACCTCCGTCACCAGGGTCTTTAATCCCAGGGAAGGCCCACTGCTGCCAGTTCAGTGCCTGATTGGCAAGTGATGCTGTGGTCCTTCCTGAAAAGAGGCAATGCAGGCCTCTCACCGGCTCTTCAGTCAGTGGCCAAAACCTCCATCCCCTAAATAAAATACTGCCCTAAATATTCTCTGATGTTTTCACCCATTGTCTCATCTATTACTGCTGTCAATTGTAGTACGATTCAGCAGCAATCAAGTTTCCTCTACATTATTCCAACAATATTTTTAAATTCTAATATCCCAATGATATAATAAAAGGCCACGTCGATTGCACTAAAAAGAGATTTATATTTCACACAACAGCCACTTTTATAGCTTAATGAATAAGATTGTCCAAGTAATATCAGATTCTGCATAATTTGATGCCATGGGCTCATATGCACCTTGAACTAAGTGGATACTTACCAAATTAATTATCATTTATGACCCTTAAAAGCTCTAATATACTTAAAAGTATAATCCCTTTTATCTGGACTGGTTTCAAGTCAATATTCTGTAAAAGGAAGGTATACAGTCTTATTGTAGTTTCGTGTTCACACCCCATCCGTAAAAAACATTTTTTGATGAGGTGAAAATAAATTGGCATCCACACTCACCTCTTGCCCCCAATTTAATTGAGGCTTTTATTTCATCAGTCTAGGTTGAATTTGAACCCAAGCTATTGACATGAAGGCAGGCTGTGCTCAGTCATTATTCAGTCTCCAATTTTATAAACCTTATTTTCTTTTAATTCAGATAAAGCTTTTATTCAAGACTATATTAAACATTTGTTCATCATCCTAGTTTCCATTCACATATCTCAAGCTCTTTGGTATACTGGGGCAAGAAAATAAATAGTAGCTTAAAACATGTTAATATGTAGTGACTGATAAATAAACAGTGAGGTTTGGAGAGATTTCCACCGTTTACAATGACTGTGTGAATCACTGGGGATGGTAACAGCTGCAGAGCTTCGAGGTGTGATGAATGTGGTTCATGAATTCACCAGTTATATAAACTGAGTGTTATGGTGCATTCCTAAATTCATTTGTGAAAGCTAATATTTGATTGGGGAAAAGTGTATTGCTATTTAGTTGACTTCGAGAGACTTCTTGAATATTGTTGTCAAACTTTTGCTCAGAACCAAAGAATTTTACAAACACATCTAGATGCAGTGAGGAATATTCGTGTTTATGGTAGATATGATTTCTGTCATTTTACACCATATTAAATGACTTGCTTGAATGTAATTCCTGATATAGTGCTTTGTCAAGTATCTCATGTGAACAAAATCTTAATTACATTTGTGCAATTAATTAATTACTAATGTAATTGAAATTGTAATTAAATCATGAAAAGAAAATATGTATTGAAATCTATGTGAAATGCAGTAGGTAAACATAGTGAATGTTCAGTATCGTACAGTTAAAGAGAGTTTGCCTGGAAGTCTTGTTGAAAAACTAGTAAATCCATAGTAATAAAACCCTGGGACAGATATTCATCTTCAGGTGCTTTTAAGAAGTGGGACAAATCTCATCTAAAACATTAGGGTGGAAATTCATTAAGGCATAGTTTCAGACCCGGTAGCACCTCCATGAACAACCAAACAACTCACCCATTTTGGAAAACTGAATTTCAGGCGGCTTGTTTTGCCAGCAACCTGCCTCAGGTAAGTGCTGCAAGGGGTGGGGTGTGGCTGTTAGGTCAGACAATGAAAGGGGGACTGCAGAAATGCTGTGGAGTTTGGAGGAGCTCTCCTGCTTCTGCTGGCTCTACTTGAATTAATAAAAAAGATACATTTACTTTTTTGATAGTGGCCGCTTGCTAGGCTGTATGCACGCTTGAAAAGAAAGACACCTGCTCTGCAATTACCCTGAGGGGTCCTAAAACAGGCGTTTGGCTTCTCTTTTAGAGATGATTAAATTCTACCCTGATCAGGTGCAAATAGCATTCCATTTTCTTGTGTAAGCCATTTATGAAATTATTCACAACACCAGTGCAACTTTCAATAATCAAAAATCAGACACTAGTAATGTGGGAGGAAAATGTTGTTAATCAAATTAGGTGTGTGAATAATTTAAAAAGATTATGAAAATAGTTGGATAAATACTAGAATGCCTTTCGAGAGTCTCAAAAGGCGTATGAACTCATGAACAGCCTTTGCCAAAACTGGAGGGGCAGAAAGTTAAGACGTGACAAGTAAATTTTGGGTTTTATGGCCAGAGGATATTAGGGGGCAATTTGACTTTCAACAAGGGCAGAAAACTGGCAGTTGTGGATTATACATCCCGCCCATTTTTCTTTTCTAGTCGATCTGCTACTGCCAGTTTTCTGCCCCTGCCAAAGTTGAAAATTATCCCCATAGAATATAAATGCTTAGATGCAATGGTGAACACATAGAACAAAAATAAAAATAAATTACTTTTATATAGTGCTTTTGATATAATAAATTGCCCCCAAGAAGCTCCCCAGGAGCATTATCTAACAGAATTTGACACCAAGTCACCTAAGGAGGTATTAGGACAGGCTTTGGTCAAAAAGGTAGGTTTTAAGGAGTGGCTTAAAGGAAGAGAGATGTGAAGAAGTGGAAGGGAATTCCAGGGCCTCGGGCCCACTCAGCAGAAGGCTGCTAATTGTGGAGTAATTAAAATCAGGAATCAGCATTGGAAGAGCAAAGAGATCTCAGAGGGTTGTCAGGCTGGAGGAGCGAGGATGGGGCATGGCCATTGAGGGATTTGAATACAAGGATGAGAACCAATGTAGGTCAGTGAGCACAGGGGTAAGGCGAAAAGCTTAGTAAGACCATGGCTGGAGTCCTGTGTGGAGTTTTAGGCTCCACACTATCGGATGGATGTTGGGACAATTGACAGGATAATATTAAATAGAGAAAACATATTAAAAAGATTGCCATTATTGAAAGTTGGTAAGTCGCCTGACCTGGACGTAATACATCCTAGGTTGCTGAAAGAAGCAAAGGTAGAAATAGCTGAGTCATTGATCACAGTCTTTCAATCATCATTGGATATAGCAGTAGTGCCAGAGGACTGAAGGGTTGCTATTATAAATACCTTTATTCAAGTAAGGAGAGACGGGTAAACCAGGAAACTACAGGCCAGTCAGCCTAGTTGGAAAGGCGTGTGCAATCAAGGAGAGTCAGCATGGATTGTTAAAGGACATTTTGTCTCTCTTGATTCAATTCTTTGATGAGTTAGCATAGAAAGTTGATCAAGGTAGTGTAGTAGATGTACATATAGACTTTTAGAAGACATTCAAAAAAGTGCCACACAGGAGGTTTGTTAGAAAGATGGAAGCTCTCGGAATTAAGGGGAAGGTAAAGGTATAGAAATGGAATTGGTTCAGTGACAAGAAACAGAGTGTGATGATGCATGAATGTTTTTCAAATTGGGAAGTAGTGTTCTTCAAGTGTCAGTTTTGGTCCATTACTCTCTTCAATCTTTATAAATGACCTAGAATTGGGTACAGGAAGCAGCAGGATGAAGTTTGCAGATGATGCAAAATTTGACAATGTACTTGATAATGACAGTTGCAGACTTCAGGATGACATAGATAGGATGGTGAAATGGGCAGAAGCATGGTAGATGGCAATCTAAGCAGAGAAATGTGAAGTGATACACTTTGGGAGGACTATATGGAAAGACAGTATACTATAAATAGCATGATTTTGAACGATGTAGATGGGCAGAGAGACCTTGGTCTGCAAATGTACAAGGTGGCAGGACAGGTTGATAGATGGTTAATATTAATTGTATATCAATTGAGTATCGATTATATTTAGGTGGTGGCTGTTAACTGGGGACTCGCCTATGCTTATATATGTATAAGCAGACTGAAAGAGGGGTTTTAGGTTTGGAGGTTGTTACGGACAGGTAGGAAATGATGGGGGTGGTTTCCCTTTTCACCTCTCAACTGACTGCAGACAGTGTTTTTATTAGAATTGTGTTTTAATCCTTGAAAATTTTAATAGTCAATAAACAAATGACAGGTTTTTACATTGGTTTAAAGAAAGATAAATGTTTATTAAACAAAACCCGAAAATTCGCAACTTCACACACACACACACACACACACACACACACACACACACACACACACACACACACACACACACACACACACACACACACACACACGAAGATAGAGATTAAAAGATGGCATGCATTTAGGTCTGGTGTTTTTAAAAAGAGTTTGTTGTGAAACCTTGTGGGAGGAAAATTTAAACAATAGAGGCCTGTTCTTCCTTTCCTCCTGGTTCACTGAGGTTAAGCTTTGGAGAGTTTCAGGTGGATGGATGCTTGGCTGCAGACTTCTTTGGTTAAATCTCAGTTACAGTCAGACGAAGATCCTATTTCAGTCTCACAGATAGGAAATTTTCAAAGATTACGTTTTCGTCTCTGCCTCTTGGTAGCATTTAAGATGGTATTTGGCAGGGTCTTCATGTTGGCTGGAATAGACCTCTCTCAGCCTCCTGGCTGCTGGCTTTCTGTTTCTGCTCTGGCTTTCTGCACAGAAAAGTCTTTTTATAAAGCAACCTTATCAGGCTAGGTTTCTGTCAGGTGACGAAAGTTGCTCTCCCCTGGTGTTTTCATATAATGTCTCTGAATTTGTGGCCATTGTGAGACAATGGTGTTTGAATATTGCTCATTTTGATAAAGCGGTGCTTGGTCACACCTATTATCCTGAGTTTGGGTCTGGGGACTCTAGGGCCAGAATTTTATGTTGTGCGGGAGGCCTGCCCGCCGGCCAAAGAGTCGGGGGCGAGCCAGCCTCCGCCAGGCCTGGGGAGCCACGCCAGGATTTTACACTCCTCAGGCCCTTAATTGGTCTCAGGTGGTACTTACGCCCCTCTGAGGCAGGAGGTCCCATCTAATGGAGATGCAAGCCAATCAGCGGGCTGGCAGCTCTCAGTCCCAGCAGCGCCACTGGGAATGATGGCCATGGCTGGGACTGCACCAGCCACAGCAGGATCGTGGATGCCTGCCTGGAAAATAGGCAAGTCTGTGGGCCCTTGCCGGGGACAATCGGCCAGGTCCTGGCAAGGCAAGAGGTGTTGGTTGGATTGGGGGAGGTGTTGTGCAGTAGGGGCAGTTGGGTCATGGAGGGCGGCATCCTCCATGAGGCACAGGGTGCCCGATCAGGAGCAGGAAGGCCCCCGCCCCCCCCCTCTAGCCCAGAAGGCGGCCTCCTGGAGGGCCTGAGCTGCCTGCCCGCCATGCGTAAAACATCAACAGCAGCAGGAGGAGGTCCTTAAGTGGTGGTTAATTGGCCACTTAAGGGCATTGATTGGCCTGGGGCGGGTGGGCCATTTCCCGCTGCTGCCCTGTGTAAAATTGCAGCAGGGGCAGGAAGGCATTGGGAATGGGCCCACCCCCGCACCCCACCCCCACCGCCTCCCACAATTTTACTCCAACCCCTGCCACAAACCTGTTCCAGCGGAGTGGTGGGGGGTGGGCAGTGCTCATAAAATTCCAGCCTATGTCTGCAAAGGTCATTGTTTGTCCAACTAGTTTAAAAAAGTAGCCATTAACATTGAATGGGGCCATGAGCAATTCTAGTGCTTTCTTCAAGGCTGGTCCAAATATGATCATGCATTCAGTCTCCAGCAGTCACTATGTATATTTGCAATACAGGAGAGGTCATTTGATCTCTTATTTCATTTTGTCTTGTCATAAAAGTGGGCTGGATTTTATAATCTCACCGCTGAGATTGGTGGCGAGATGAAAAAACATCAACCCGCCTGTGCGGGCTGCACACTGTAGAGGCACTGCAATCTTCTGTGCAGCGGCTCATTTGCATTCCTGGGGCGGGCTGCCCCGGCCCCGATCACATGGAGGGGGTGGCTGTCCGTCCCCAGCATTGGTGTCAGCTGCGTGCGCCCATGCGCTGACATAAAATGAATTAAAATAAATAAATACATTTCTTTTGCCCCTCTCCCCCACCCCCCGACCATAACAATTAAATTAATTATTTGCCCTTCCCTCCAAAACACTTACCTTTACCATCTGACCTTCACCCCCACAAACTTTCAACTACAACCCTTCCCACCATTCCCTACACCCATGATGTTAATTTGATCCTGTTTCCCCCCCTCCCGCACTGATAAACTTACCTTCCCCCAACTCCCCACCAGTGTTGCGCCTCATTTCCCCAGATGGGGATTCGAAGGTGCCGAATGCCAGCTGCCGGGCCGAAGATTGCAGCAGGACATCAGGAGGCGATGTGAGCTTAATTAAATCAATCATTTTAATTCATTTAAATATTCAAATTGCGGTCCCATCACTGAGAGGCAGGGGGGCTGCCACGAGTCCCCGCCGCCGTTGGGAATATCGGGCCGGGCCCTCCCAGCATCGAGGTACATGGTGACCCTCTCCCGGAGGCATTTTTTGCACCCCACCCCCGCCATGAAATCCACGTTGGGGGGTGGCGGGGATGGTGGGATTGGTAAAATCCAGCCCAGTGTGTCCACTTTTGGGAAGTTAATTCATCAGTTTATAGTTCACAATTCTTCCTTGTGTGAGTGTGATGAGGTGCACGGTATACAATGTGTGTCCCTGTAAATAAAAGCATTAAGGGAATAAAGGCCATGTAATGAGCAGCTATTATGTTGTTTGATGCAACAGAAATGAGATGCATGGAGTTCAGTTGATTGAAGATCTCAAACAGGTTTCTTAACAGCTAACAAGTATATACAGTACAGAGTTAAGTATTTATAGGACCTGCCTCTGGGTGTTACAGTTACAGAGTGACTCTAGCATGTAGTCACATGATTACATACTGGTATTTGGCTCATAAGCTTACTAAGATCTTAAAGGTACATTACTCTTAATGACAATCACACAACAGGCTAAGCTTTCATATTCTATCCTTCACCACCTGGCTATCTGAGTTTTGACAGTTAAAAAAGCATATGAGTTACTTGGGTTTATGAATAGAGGCATAAAATATAAAAACAAAGAGATCATACAGGAAATTTATGAATTATTGGTGAGGCCTCAACTGGAGTAGTGTGACCAATTATTTTAATTCATTCTTGAGATGTGACCATCACTGGCAATATCATTGTTTATTGCCCTTGAGCAGATGATGGTGACCTGCCTACAACTGCGCCACTGTGCCGCCCAAAAAGCCTCACCTGGAGCACTGGTTTTTGGGTGGCACAGTGGCGCAGTGGTTAGCACCACAGCCTCACAGCTCCAGCGACCCGGGTTCAGTTCTGGGTACTGCCTGTGCGGAGTTTGCAAGTTCTCCCTGTGACCGTGTGGGTTTCCGCCGGGTGCTTCGGTTTCCTCCCACAGCCAAAAACTTGCAGGTTGAAAGGTAAATTGGCCATTATAAATTGCCCCTAGAGTAGTGTAGGTAGGTGTTAGGAGAATTGAGGGAAGGTGGGGATGTGGTAGGGAATATGGGATTAATGCAGGATTAGCATAAATGGGTGGTTGTTGGTCGGCACAGACTCGGTGGGCTGAAGGGCCTGTTTCGGTGCTGTATCTCTAAATAAATTAAATAAATAAATAAATAAACTGAATGGCTTACTAGGCTATTTAGGAGTCAACCACATTGGTTTGCATCTGTAGCCCCAGGTAATTTCTTCCCCTGAAGGACATTAGTGAACTGGATGTTTGTTTTTAAATTGACAATCGGGTAGCTTCATGATTAATGAGACAAGCATTTTATCCATTAATTGAATTTAAATTGCCCCAGCTGTTATGGTGGGGTTTAAACTCATGTTTCTGGAGCACTAGTCCCAGCCTCTGGATTACTAGTACCAGTAACATTACCACTATGCTACTCCTGCCTTGGCCACCACACTTCAGGAAAGATAGAAAGGCCTTACCAGGATGTTACCAGGGATCAGGACCTTCAGTTTTGAGAAGAGATTGGAAAAGTTAGGACTGTTTTCCTTGGAAAAGAGAAGAGTAAGAGGTGACCAAATGGAGATTTTCAAAATGATGAGAAATTTTGAGAGAGTAGATAGAGAAAAACTATTCCTTTTGGTGAGTGGGTTAATAATCAAAGGTCATAGATGTAAAATCAATGGAAACATTTATAGAGGGGAGATAAGAAATCTTTTCACTCAGAGTTGTTGGGTTCCAGAGCACTCCACCTGAAGCTGATCCATAAATAGTTTTCAAAGGAAGTTGGACAGGTAATTGAGGATGAGGAACTTAAAGGGTTATAGGAGGAGGTTACAGAGATAGGGGGAGTTGGGGTCATGAGTAAGTTGAAGACAAGGATAAGAATTTTAAAATCGAGGCATTGCAGGACCTGGAACTAATGCAGGACAGTGAGCACAGCGGTGATGGGTGAACGATGCTTGGTGTGAGGTAGGATATAGGCAGCAGAGTTTTAGATGAGCTCAAGTTAATAGAGGATGCCAGGTGGGAAGCCAGTCAGGAAAGCTCAGCTCAGGGTCCAATAGGATGCCAAGTTTGTGAACGGTCTGGTTCAGCCTCAGACAGTGAACAGGGAGAGGGTGGAGTTGATGGCTATGGGGTGTTACAGTTTGTGGCGGGGACTGAAGACAGCAGCTTCAGTTTTCCCAATATTTAGTTGTAGCATGTTGGACAAGCAGCGTAACATATCAGAGGCAACGGAGGGGTCAAGCATGGTGAGGTAGAGCTGTATGTCATAAGAGTACATGTGGAACTTGACATTGTGCTTTTGGATGATGTCACTGAGGTGGGAGCATGTAGATGAGAAATAGCAGGGCACAAAAGATATATCCTTGGGGGACTCCAAAGGTAATGGCGTGGGAGTGAGAAGAGAAGCCATTGCAGGTGCTTCACTGGCCTCAACTGGATAGGTAAGAAGGGACCGGGCATGGGCAGTCCCACCCAGCTGGATGATGGAGGAGAGGCTGGAAACCCTACCCCCAATTCCCAACTCTCACCCTTCAGATAGGATAATTAACACACGGGACTGACGACTGGTGAAAATAATTGATTCATAGTCATTTAAAAGAGAACTTGATCACTATCTGTTGAGAAATGGGTTAAGGTTATAAAGACATTAATCACACTACTTCATATTTTCAGGGCTAGTAGGGAGAGGATCTTGGGATCAACGGGTGGTTGTAGGGTGGGAAAGGTCTATGATTCAGTAATCATATATGGAATTTGGATGGCATTGGCTTGATGGATCAAATGGATTTTTATGTTCTTAATGTATGTACTACTCTTCAATTCTTCCTTATCATGTTAATATCCAGTAGCCCATAATTATAATTTATGGGATTAACATGAAAAGAAGCACTTGCTCTAAACTCCAGCATACAGTTTGCTGCATATTGACCACTATCCCATCATACCGTCTAGAGTTTTCTCGACACTCTGGATGACCCTCTGCATTTGTCTCTTGTTCCTCACTGTCTCAAATATTCTATTTCTTTCAGTTTACCTGCCACAACTTCCCATTTCTTCAGCATGTTTAGTGCCAGCTCTGCTCAAGAATGCCATAAATGCCAATGATGTGGACATTTGCAAGTGCTCATATTGATTAGCCTTTAATAAGGTCTTAGCAAGAAACAAACAACTTTTTGGGATATTCTTGCTACTCTTCATCTACCAGGCTTTCACTTGACATGAAATTTTAGGAGCCGCACAAATGGACCAATGCTCAATCGTACACTGTTCCACTTTTACAACCATTTACGCAATCATTAAATAGGGAAGAAGATGTGTTTTCCGACAGGCTAAAAGTTGTAGAGCTGTACTCATTGTGCTAGGTCTGAAAATTACACCAGTATCATACAATGGAACGGATGCCCTGCAGTTTTCCATCTGCTGCTGGTATTCATGCTTGCCCACCCACTCAAGCAGTCAATCTCTGGTTTGGCTTCAGTGCCACAAGTCGTGCGACAGCTGCTTTCAAATTACTGTTATTTACCTTCAAAGAGAAACTATATAGGTCCCTGCTACATTTGAAACCATTACCTTAATTAAAAGCCCAAATTAAATGGCTTATTCAGTTTTAGCCATGCGGATAACAATGTTGAAGAAGCTCAGCTGATTATATATTTCGCAGCATTTAGACCCTATGCTGAGTTTAGATTAACTGCAACCCAGAATTAACAGATGTGACAAATGTTTCTTTTATCTGATATCCATTCAAAATACTGAATAGCAATGGTTATTAAATCCCACAAAGATCTATTCCCCCTAACATCAAGCAGAGACATCTTGGTGCTTTTTATGTGGTGATTCTTGCAGTATTTTTTGACCTTGGTTCATTTATTTCCTGATTCATGCATCCAAACTAAAATTACATGCATCATTAATTGGCCACGTTAGCCTTCATCACTAATTCCAAGCAACATTTATTTGTATCAGCTTTCTAGAAAACAATCTCCTATACAGCCACCCATCGATCTGTCCATCCATCCATTCATCCATCTATATAAAACTGTTGTGTATTATGTGTTGTTACGACCAAGTTGGAAGGAGTGCATTGTCTTTTCTAGTCCTACTTCTCCACAGGTCACAACATATATGTTTAATATGTTTACCCAGTTACCAATTCGGTTCATCATATACTCTTTATCCCAGAATAAACAACAAAATTATCAGTTTATTATCAAACAAGACTTATCCAGTAACTAAGCAAAGCAATAACACACAGATTGAAATATGAAAGTTCCCTTTTTAAATTCCCCCCCACACACTCACACACATTGAAAAAATTACAGAAATTCTCTCTGCAGTGGTATGTTACAAAAAAAAGACAAAAAAAACCATACTTTGGCCAAATACTTGCTAATTCTTGAAGAAAAAAGGGAGAAGATATGGAAGGAAGCCAGTTGTCCCTTTTGGTCTGGCCTCCGGGTATACAGAGACAGGTCAATGGGATCTTTTCCACAGCAGTTCTTTTCAGACGGCATTGAGATTTAATCTGGCAGGTTTTTCCAGCTTTTCAGGAGAGATGCAACATCAGGGATTTTAGCTCTCCAATACTGGATCTTTGCAGGGTTTATTCAAAGAGGTAGAGAAAGAGGTGAGCTGGGTATTTTTTTCCTTGGCAAGTTGATCTCCAACTGTGTACAAAACAGTTCACACCCCAAATAGAAAATCAACCTTCTGACCTCCATAAACCTTGACATGTGGCTTTTCTGTAAACATCTTCCCCCGGTCATCAAGGTTTCTGGTGTTTATTAAGCTTAAAACACATGCTTTCCATTACAGGTTGTTTTCAAACAACATCTCAAGTGTTCTTTCAGTGAACTTGGTTAAAAAAACACATCCGTGGAATCTTTTCAGTTTTAACACAAGTCCTCAAAAAATAAAATGTTAAAAAATGGAAGCACTTTCGTAACAGTATGCCCATGTCATCACACAATGATGAGGCTCCTTGAATATCACAACTTTTAGATTAGCTTAAATGTTGTAGGAGATGCACAAAATAAATGCAAAGGCAACAGGTAGATAAATGTCTTTGCTAGAAATCTGGCCAAAGATCAGTGCAACTTCTTGTTTGTGCAGTTTATTTGGGCCGTCTGCTGATTTTCCACCAAAGTAATGGTGGCATATCAGGAGAACCTTTGAGGAAATTCCCAGCACTTGCAAAGAGCAATTAAGGAGCTATGAAACAGAGGATCAAGTAGGAACTGTCAGCAAAGTCTACGATAAAAGGATAGAGAAGCCAAACCAGTAAAATTGGCTCAAATGTTTCTAAAAATCCTTTTGGCCATCATCTTTCCAAGCACTTACAGTAGAAAATAAGGTTCATAATATAGTAATGACTTAAAAATCTACAAAATTTACCAGAAACTTGTTAAATGTATTTTGCAATTTCTGTGCTTAAAATGACTATAATAATGCTTTATGGTTGAATTCTATTAGTATTTTATAAGTTTACCTGCAGTTCAGGTACTTAGATCTGTTTTACACTGGATTTACACCCATTACTTATCCCAATGGGAGTACAAATGAGCAAATCTAGGAAACCCACATGCGACTCTCTCTCCAGGCCACCAGTAGGTGCAGCACTTTTTGTTAATAATGCAACAGTGGCATAACTCACTTGGAGAAAAACCCACACCCGCGCACCTCCCCCCCGCCCCCCCCAGATCCGATAATAAGTTTTCTGTGTGGAACACATTCATAAAGTTGTTCAATTAGTTGTAAGTTTGCATATATCCAACTAGGATTAAAAATGCCAAGTATAGTTCTGTTTGACAGATATTAGACAACTGCTCTAGTGAGTTCAACCATGGAATGAAGAACATTATAGCAAGATGCTCCTAAATTAGAAATTATATTGTACAACAGGTGCTAAACCGTAGTTCAGGCAGTTTTATTCTGTAGATTTATTTTCAATGGAAATCGGCTGAGGCTCTGAAATGCATTTAATCTGTTAGCCATTACAGACCTCACTAGATCCCTTGTGATCCATTTCCTCTTTAAGCATGAGTCTGTGGATATAGAAAACAATACGAGAAAACTAATTATGCCAACATTCACTCAGAATCTTAGTATATATCCATGTTAGTAAATCAGCTAACATGGGGACCAGGAGGAGAAGTTGAGTGGTCAGCATTTTAGTGGGAGTAGGGTCGAGGGAGCAGGATGTGGGTCTCATGGAGCAGATAAGCTTGGAGAGGGCATGAGGGGAGATAGGAGAGTAACTAGAGAAAGTTGCGAGTATAACATCTGCAATCCTCCAGCCTCCTGGTACCACCCCCTAACTACAGAGGATCAGAAGATTGTAGCTAGAGTCTCCACTATAACCCCCCTAACTTCCCTCAGTAACCTAAGATGCATCCCATCCGGACCAGGTGACTTTTATACTTTGAGCGCTGTCAACTTTTAAATTACGTCCTCTTTATCTATTTTTGTCCTATCCCATTTCTCTACTACCTCTTACTTTACTGTGATATTGGCAGCATCCTCTTTAGTGAAGACAGTTGCAAAGTAGTCATTTAGTACCATAGCTATACTCACTGTCTCCATAAGATATACTATTTTGGTCCCTAATTGGCCCCATTGATTCTTTCACTACTCTTTTACTATTTATATGTTTATAAAAGATCTTGTGTTCCTTTTTGTGTTACCCACTAATCTATTCTCCTACACTCTCTTTGCCCTCTTATTTCTATCTTCAGTACTGTCTATACTTTTTGTATTCACTTTGGTTCTCTATTGTACTATAAGCCTGATATTTATCACAAGCCTCCTTTTTCCATTTCATTTTAATCTCTATATCGTTCATCATCCAGGGCACTATAACTTTGGTTGCCCTTTCTTTCCTCCTCATAAGAATGTGCCCACTCTGTACCTGAACAATTTCCTCTTTAAGGTCACCAATTGCTCATTTAATATTTTACCTGGCAATTTTTGATTTTAATCCACTTGAACCATATACCCTTTCAACTTACTGAAGTTAGTCCTCCTGCAGCTGAATACTTTCACATTTGATTATTCTTCATCCTTCTCTAAAACTACTGTAAACCTAATGACATTGTGATCATTGTTTCCCAAATGCACCCCCCACTGAAACATGCACCACTAGTCCGACTTCATCCCTTAGCACCAGCAAGGTTCCTACTTCATTGGGCTGGAAACACACTGATCAACAAAGTTCTCACATGCATTTCAGGAATTCCTCCCTCTCATTGTTTTTAACACTGTTACTTTTTCAGTCTAAATTAGACTAATTGATGTCTCCCATTATCGGTATTCTATAGTTCTTGCATCTTTCTGAAATTTGCCTGCAAATATGCTCCTATATCTGCTTCCCACTATTTGGTGGCCTATTGCAAACAACATGAAATACATAATTGTCATGCAGCACATATTTCAAAGCAAGCACTTGTTTAACATGAAGCTTACTTTTTTTGATGTAAGACCTATCACCCAACATGTTAATCATCAGAGCCAAAAGTGGAGGTAAGTGCTTCAGAATGGTGTCATAAAATTATTTCACAATCATTGTCACTGACAGTCTTAAGCTTCTGAAAAGTGTCAGATCCAGAACGTGAAATAATAAAACCAAGCCAAGTGCAGCATGTTTATTAAAACACCACCGGCCTCAAAATGTTGCGAACACACTAGTTAGAAGTTGCCGCCTGCATTTGCACATATTCCATCTTTGTTTAAAAGGCTAATTAAGGCTGCACTTGCATGATTAAAACAAATATCCATGGGGTGTGAGTTACAGACCATAATTATACTAGTGACAATACATCACTGCAAGTCACTCAACACATGGACATGATGGACTGAATGGCCTCCTTCTGTGCCGTAATTTTTCTATGGCTCTATGGGTTCTAAGTTCAGCCACAGAGGAGCTCTGTTGATATAGCCAAGTACACCATGAAAAGTCACACCTTGTCAGCTTGTTTTTAATGTTAGAAGAGCAAGTGCAGGTAGCAACTTTCTCCCAACATTAAAAAGAGTCTGCATACATTTTAAAGTTCCAGATGGTGCAAAGTATTTGCAAAAATGTAACTTAATCCATTGTTGGAGTTATAGTGCTGTTGGTGGAACTTCAAAGTGGTGTGGTCTGGTTGCCTGAGAAAGGTCTCATATTGCTCAATATCAGCTCCCGGTCCATTAATACCTTGACTTTAAAACTCTAATCCTTGCGTTCAAATCCTTCCTTTGCCGCATCCCTCTTTTTCTTTGCTACAACCCTAGAACTATCTGAGATCACTGTGTTCCTTCAATGCTGGCCTCATATCCTTCCCCACTTTCTTCACCCCACCTTTGGAGGCCTTCAACCTTCTAGACCCCTAACTCTGGAAATTCCCTCCATCCATCTCCCCATCTCTCTTGCGTCCTTTAAGAAACTCCTTAATATCTACCTCTTTGACCAAGCTTTTTGTAAATTCTTCAACTGTCTCCTCTGGCTTTTGTCTTATTACTCTTCATGGGATGTTTTGCTACTTTAAAGTCACTATATAAATGCAAGTTGTGGTTGTTGCTTGACTTTAGATATGCTCAGGAATAAATTTGGATCTAATTTCCAAATTATATTCGCACTTTGGCTTTAAAGTGTACTCTAAGGTGCTTTGCATTGAATTGGTATTGTAAATATATCTGCATCTTAAGATGAAACAGCACAACATTTTCAGAAAAGTATGGGGCATATTTTACAAATTTAAGTTCCATTGTGAAGTATAATCATTGCTTGCCAGGAGTGCACAATTTTCCATCATTTGTTTTAATGGACAGAAAAGCTTATGAGGCCTGTTGACCTCTGAATCTGAATTCCTCATATTCACTACTGGTGGGCATAACGCCAAGGTGGGAGTGTGAATTTGTAAAATATGTCCTTACAATTATAAATGAATACAAAAACAATGTATAGACACTGACATCTTAAATATGGTCAGACACTTCCAACAAATACAAAGTATTTGACCAGTATATCACCAGGGATAAAACCTAGAAACTTCCTGCACAGTATGCTTCAATGCAACACTGCACAGTACGTTTGGCCAAATGAGCTACTCTATCATCTTTTTTGTTATTCTGTGTGTGATTATTGTGGTTGCTTTTCTCATTGTGTTTTGCTGTACTTTTTACATGAGCTGCATATATTTCCTGTTACTAAACTCCTATATTTTTACCACTTGATGGACTTCAGCTTTATATGAGTTATCTGTAAAAATACAAAGCAACACTTACCTTTGTATTTGCATTTTCGCACAAGTTGGATTGCAAGGTTCTCTGAGGAGCACATTTGTTTGAAAGATTTGTTACGACCAGGCGAGAAGGGGTCTAGGGGTTCCCTCTCAGCCTTTGACTGGTTTAACCATAACAGGGTTTAATTTTTAAAACACTGTGTTTTTAGCTCTCCCTTAGTGAATCCTTGTTCACTGCTCCAATTGTAAGACAAAGAAATCAAACAGGTTTCCTTAGATTTAAACAAGAAGGGTAGAAGTTTATTAATCTTAACCTCTAATCTGGTTAACAACTACGAATATGTGATGCGACCATGCTAGCATGCATATGCGATAAACGCACACACAGATAGAGACAGTAAAAAGTAGAAGGAATATAGGGGAAAAGTTTGAGGCAATATCTGGTAGTTACAGTCCTTTAAGTTTAATGTGGAGTCTTTGCTTGCCGGTAAGTCTTGCAATTCGTTGGGGCCCAGTTCACGCTTCAACTTGTTCCGATGTCGGAGTCTTTGCTCTCTTGAGGTTTACATGTCTTCCATGGTTCCGGTGGCTTTGGAGAAAGCGAGAGAGAGAGAGAGAGGCTTCCTTCTTCCAGCTTCAGTTGCACATGGCCTTCTGAATTCAAACTGTCCGGTGGCCAGTTCAAAGAACATGGACCAGCCAGTTAGTCATGTGACCAACTCGTTTAACCAGTTCTGACTCTGTGGATTGTATCATCTTAGCAGGGCCTGGAATGCACTTCCTTACACCTTCAGTGTCTGGTGATCAAAATCCATTTGGGTTAACTGGAGCAGGGAATAGTCCTTTGTCTCCACAAGCAGCGTCTCTTAGTATGCAAATAATCTTCCAGCCCAGTGTCTGGTGATCTTCAAACAAGTCGTCTCTTCATTTCAGCAGCAGCTTAAAATCAATGTTCATATGACAAAATTAATATGCCTCATTCTTGGCAGGTGGGGGGTCTGCAAGACAGATGTTTCATTTATGGCGTGTGCTACAATATTTTTGGTTGACTTTGCAGAAACATTTTGAACTTGCTGTTTTGCTTTCCTTGACTGTGCTGTTACATTTATTCTTTTGGGCCTCCTTATCTGGAGAGACAATGGATACGCGCCTGGAGGTGGTCAGTGGTTTGTGAAGCAGCGCCTGGAGTGGCTATAAAGGCCAATTCTGGAGTGACAGGCTCTTCCACAGGTGCTGCAGAGAAATTTGTTTGTTGGGGCTGTTGCACAGTTGGCTCTCCCCTTGCGCCTCTGTCTTTTTTCCTGCCAACTACTAAGTCTCTTCGACTCGCCACAATTTAGCCCTGTCTTTATGGCTGCCCGCCAGCTCTGGCGAATGCTATACAATTGCAAAGTAAGTAATTTTTTTTTTACTAAGTTTGAGTATTCCGATTTTTTTGAGGACTATTTTTATTTATTACCTCCACTTCGTCTCTGTGAACACTAATGAAATATGAAGGCCAGAGCTTTGCAGCTGCCAGGAATGTAGGCAATATACAGCCAGTCTTCTTTCTAAATAGCCACACAGATTCTCCCTCAGACTACCACCTCCATCCCTGCGAGGAAGTGCAGTCTCCACTTTGCAACTGGTAGCCAAGGTGATGTGTTAATCACCATCTGGAAAACAGTAAAGCCTAATCTCAATCCTGCCACTCTGCAGAACTCCCAACAGATCTGCAGCACCCTGGTGGCTGTTGATAGGTGAAAGAGAACTATGATTAAGTGTGATCGTGAGAATGTATTGTTTAGCTCACTGACCAAGTGAGTGCTTGAGAAATGAAGCTGTGATGTTGCATTGCAGCTGTTAACATAAAATATTGAAAATGGGTTTATGTGGTTCTGGTATTGCATAAGTGGCATTACACAGTTCCAAAGATCATTACTATGATATATTATGTCATTTGAGAAGGGAAGTGTTGGTTTTAGAGCTAATTTTCAATTCATCCTCCTAGGCTATGTTCAGTTTCTAAATGTGAATGAAGCTGAACACATTTATTTCTGTTTATTCTACTGTTTGTTTGTTTTCCTATTCCTTCAGCTGTTTTTCATCTTGTTAATGGCTCTTTCTTGTCAGTCTTTTTTATTTATTCAGTTTCATAAGGTCTTCAACTTCAGTTGGGGAATCTTTCTTTTCAAGCTGGTTTTAGTATATTTGTTACTCTTGCTTCCAAGAACTCACATGTTGTGCTCTCTTTAGATAACAAGTAGGAATGAGCATCAATGATCTTCATAGTATACTTTGCATCATATTGTAACTGGTTCTGATCCCAGTATAAAAATGTGCTTGTTGGTCCACAAAAGCATGCGCCTGCATATAAATGTCTTTTTCTAAATTCATACAGCAACTGACAAGGTTAACATTAACAAGGCCTTCAAGGCTTACAACAAAATTCCATGAAATGTTGCAAGGCGCAAGTTACGTAGCAATGAATGACTAAAATAATAACTACATTTAGTCAACAGTCTATTAAGCAGGGCAATTCCTATCTTTTTATGATTCCTCTGCTCATCTTTAGAATTCCTAAGACGCGTAGATTTTCATGGCATTAGGAACCGTGACAGTTACCTGACAAAGTTTATAGCCCAGAAAAGAGTTTGTACTGAATTTACTGGGGTAGAAATTGATCATCATTGCATTTGTTTTCCTACGGGGAAAGAATGATCAATTTTGCTGGGTGTAGCCCTCCATCCTAAGGATGCCTGAAAAACACCTGACACCATATTGGCCTTTGCCAATTTTCAGGCTTTCAGGGCAGCCACCTTAAAAAATGCTTTGCCAATGCTATTGAGGAGACTAATGTCTGTTTTAGATCCTCTCTGAGAATTTTGGCACCCACCCCTTTGAGACTTAGCTGAGAGCTGCAGTCAGCAAGATAAGAAGCCCAAAACCCATCTGTTTCTTCTAGGTGAGCTGCCTCGAGAGGCACGATAGGTGCCAATGGCTCCCCTAAATCACTAAATTGGGCCTCAGGCCTCACTTCTTTCTGTTTGGCTGCACCTTCTGTGCACACCTTCAGTTATAGACTTAAAACATGGACCATCAGCAATTTCCACCTCAATTTGTCACAATCTTGAGGGACTGGACTTGGGGACATTAGAGTTAAAGCTATTCCATCCCCAATGAAGAGATGGGGTAAGTCGGGTGTATAAGGAAAAGTCCAGAAGATTCTGTGCAGACAGAAAGACAGACAGTCAGATGAATGGAAGGAAGATGAACGGCTGCTGTACTTGCTGCCTCATAGCAATGATTCTGCTCATTATTAAATATACTGTCTTCTATATACATAACCAGTTAGGAGCTTTGCCTGGAAGAAGTTGAAGACCCTGGTGGATCACGTGGGTCTTCACAATTTCAAGAGAAAGTTGTCAATATCAACATGATATTAGGTCAGAATAAACTGTGTCTAAGAAAGGAAGCCAGGCATTTACATTGTGGCCTGGAACCTGAAACATAAATGGGATTTACTGACCTGTAATTAACATCAGCAATTCAGAAGCAGCTACAAATACCTGGAATAAGAGAGACCACTTGAGCAAGTGACCTTTTTTAAAAAAAGGGTTAGGTTAACAGCTAAACAGGCATGCTCTAGAATCCACCCAACCACAGGAGATTACATTAAACCTTTGATGGAGTGGCTACAGAGAGAACGTTTCCACTAATGGGGAAGAGCATAACTAGAGGGTATCAATATAAGATAGTCTGCAAGAAATCCAATAGGGAGTTTAGAAAAAAACTTCTTTACCCAGTGATGAGAATGTGGAATGCGCTACCACAGGGAGTGGTTAAAGTGAATAGCATAGATGTATTTAAGAGGAAGCTCTTAAAGACAGCGGGAAACAGCGAGAGCGGAGCCGAAGCACAAAGAGACCGGGGGAGAGAGAGAGAGAGTTCACTCAGTGAGCGGGAAACAGTGAGAGTGAAGACGGAGCATAAAGAGACCGGGAGACAGAGCAAGAGTTCACTTAGCAAACCGGACACAGCGAGAGCGGAGCCGGAGCGTAAAGCGACCGGGAGAGAGAAAGAGTTCATTTAGCGAGCCGGCGTACCTTCCGGGAGCAGTCTAGGCGCGCAGGAGTTTTGAAAAAAAAAAGTCAACAGTGACATCACAGGAATGCTGCAAGGTGATTGGTTGGTAAGTTACAGCTGGTAGGGAATATCTCTAAATAGCTCAGTAAGCAACTAAAGTAAAGAGAAAGGTCTACAGTTCTTTTTAATATAGTAGGTAGTGTTTTCTTGGGGGGGAATCAAGGTACCTAGTGTAAATCTAATTTTGAGGTAATTTAAGGGAGTAAAAACAGAGTGGAAAAAAAACAAAGAGTGACATCACAGAAAAACCGTAAGTTCATTGTTGGTAAGTAACTTGTTAATTTGAATTACCTATTCTAAGTTGATTGCAGATTAAAGGTGAATATCCCCAAGTATCCCCATCCTCACTGATGGGGGAGCCTAGCACATCAGTGCGAAAGATAAGGTAGAAGCATTTGCAACAATCTTGAGCCAGAAGTGCCGAGTTGATGATCCATCGCGGCCCCCTCCTGAAGTCTCCAGCATTACAGATGCCAGACTTCAGCTAATTTGATTCACTCCGCGTGATATCAAGAAACGACTGAAGTAACTGGATACTGCAAAGGCTATGGGTCCTGGCAATATTCCGGCAATAGTACAGAAGACCTGTGCTCCAGAACTTGCCGCACCCCTAGCCAAGCTCTTCCAGTACAGCTACAACACTGGCATCTACCCGACAATGTGGAAAATTGCCCAGGTATGTCCTGTACACAAAAAGCAGGACAAGTCCAACCCGGCCAGTTACCGCCCCATCAGTCTACTCTCAATCATCAGTAAAGTGTTGGAAGGTGTCATCAACAGTGCCATCAAGCAGCACTTGCTTAGCAATAACCTGCTCAGTGACGCTCAGTTTGAGTTCCGCCAGGGCCACTCAGCTCCTGACCTCATTATAGCCTTGGTTCAAACATGGACAAAAGAGCTGAACTCAAGAGGTGAGGTGAGAGTGACTGCCCTTGACATCAAGGCAGCATTTGACCGAGTATGGCATCAAGGAGCCCTAGCAAAACTTGGATCAATGGGAATCAGGGGGAAAACTGTCTGCTGGTTGTAGTCATACCTAGCGCCAAGGAAGATGGCTGTGGTTGTTGGAGGTCAGCCATTTCAGCTCCAGGACATCACTGCAGGAGTTCCTCAGGGGAGTGTCCTAGGTCCAACCATCTTCAGCTGCTTCATCAATGACCTTCCTTCTATCATAAGGTCAGAAGTGGGGATGTTCGCTGATGATTGCACAATGTTCCGCACCATTTGCGACTGCTCAAATACTGAAGCAGTCCATGTAGAAATGCAGCAAGACCTGGACAATCTCCAGGCTTTGGCTGATAAGTGGCAAGTAACATTTGCGCCACACAAGTGCCAGGCAATGACCATCTCCAACAAGAGAGAATCTAACCATCTCCCCTTGACATTCAATGGTATTACCATCACTGAATCCCCCACTATCAACATCTTAGGGGCTACCCTTGACCAGAAACTGAACTGGAGTAGCCATATAAATACCATGGCTACAAGAGCAGGTCAGAGGCTAGGAATCCTGTGGCAAGTAACTCACCTCCTGACTCCCCAAAGCCTGTCCACCATCTACAAGGCACAAGTCAGCAGTGTGATGGAATACTCTCCACTTGCCTGGATGGGTGCAGCTCCAACAACACTCAAGAAGCTCGACAACATCCAGGACAAAGCAGCCTGCTTGATGGGCACACCATCTACAAACATTCACTCCCTCCACTACCGACGTCCAGTGGCAGCAGTGTGTACCACCTAGAAGATGCACTGCAACAACGCACCTAGGCTCCTTAGACAGCACCTTCCAAACCCACGACCTCTATCACCTCGAAGGACAAGAGCAGCAGGTGCATGGGAACATCAGCACCTGCAAGTTCCCGTCCAAGTCACACACCATCCTGACTTGGAACTATATCGCCGTTCCTTCACTGTCGCTGGGTCAATATCCTGGAACTCCCTTCCTAACAGCACTGTGGGTGAACCTACCCCGCATGGACTGCAGCGGTTCAAGAAGGCAGCTCACTACCACCTTCTCCAGGGCAATTAGGGATGGGCAATAAATGCTGGCATAGCCAGTGACGCCCACATCCCATGAATGAATAAAAAAAATAGTAAGTCATATATCCAAATTTGCTGATGATACAAAGTTAGGCGGCATTGTCGACAGTCTAGATGATAGCATATAATTGCAAAGAGATATTGACAGACTAGGTGAGTGGGCAAAACGTTGGCAGATGGATTTCAATGCGGGCAAGTGTGAGGTTATCCATTTTGGACCAAAAAAGGATACAGCAGGGTACTTTCTAAATGGGAAGCGGTTAAGTACAGTGGATGTCCAAAGAGACTTGGGGGTTCAGGTGCATAGATCTTTAAAATGCCACGAGCAAGTGCAGAAAATATTCAAAAAGTCTAATGGAATGCTAGCCTTTATATCTAGAGGACTGGAGTATAAAAACACAGAGGTTATGCTGCAGCTATACAAAACCCTGGTTAGACCCCACTTGGAGTACTGTGAGCAGTTCTGGGCACCACACCTTAGGAAGGATATATTGGCCTTGGAGGGAGTGCAACGTAGGTTTACAAGAATGATACCTGGACTACAGGGGTTCAGTTACGAGGAGAGATTACACAAATTAGGCCTGTTTTCGCTTAAATTTAGAAGGTTAAGTGGTGATCTGATTGAAGTCTTCAAGATATTAACAGGAAAAGACAGGCTAGATAAAAATAAACTATTTCCACTGGTTGGAGATTCTAAAACTAGGGGGCATATTCTAAAAATTAGGACCAGACCGTTCAGGAGAGATGTTCGGAAGCACTTCTTCACGCGAAGGGTGGTAGAGATTTGGAACTCTCTCCCACAAACAGCTGTTGAAGCTAGAACAGTTGTTAATTTTAAATCTGAGATAGATCTTTGTTAAGCAAAGATATTAAGGGATATGGGCCAAAGGCAGGTATATGGAGTTAGGTCGCGGATCTGCCATGATCTCATTGAATGGCAGGACAGGCTCGAGGGGCTGAATGGCCTACTCCTGTTTCTATCTTCTTATGTTCCTATAAGCTAAACAAGCATATGGGAAAGAAGTGAACAGAAGGGTTATGCTGATAAATTTAGATGAGGAAAGATTTGAGGAGGCTTGAGTGGAGCATAAACAACAGCATGGCCTGGTTGGGCCGAATGGCCTATTTTTGTGCCCTATATCCTTTGTAAAAGTGCTTCCAATACGACTCAGAATAACATTCTGGTTTTACTCGAAGGTAATGCAAGTTTCCTTATTTGTATGAAGACACTAACACACATACTCAGCAGCTTTTGATGTCCTTATCATTGCTACGATTAATTGCACAGAAAGCTGCAGCTGTCCTGATCATTGATGTTGAAAAACTCATGATTGACCTAATTATATTTAGAATCAATAAAGGTTACATTTAGTTCAGATCAAAATTATCCAATCTGAATGTTATTCCCTGAAGCTGCTCTGATTTGGGGTACTAAACAATCTGACTGATGTATCCGCTGACCTTTGTTAATCAGTATAAAATGGTAAATGAGCTGTAGTTATTTCAGCCAAACATGCAAGTCTATTTTATAGCTCTGATCAACTCTGAGATGAGCTGTTTGTCATTTTAATACATCTGGAGACATTGGGCTGGATTTTATCCTTAAAGATGGACTGGGAAGCAGAGGGGGCGGGTGTGTTGGGTGGCAACATACAAAATGGTGTGGGGTGGCGTCCCATGGTGAGCCCGATGTTGTCCTGCCCCCATGCCATTTTGTCCACGGTGGGCAATGTTGTGGAAGGGAATTCGGCTGGGAGGCCACTTAAATGGCGCATGAAGGGCTGCCTCCCACCTCTGCTGGTATTGAACTAACACCAGAGGGGCCCGCCGCCGCATTGAAACACCGTCAGGTGAGACCTGGCGGTCTCCTAGTGAGCTTGGGGAGGGGGTCCCTCCTCTGGGGACAATCTAAAGCCCATGGAGGACCCCCCCATCAGTGGTGATGGCTGCCCCCGCAGCAAGTCACCCCGCTCTTGCCCTCACCAACCACAGTCTCCACCCCTTCACCGGGGCCTTCCTGACTGGCCCCGGTAACCCTGACCGCACTTACCTTCATCCCAGAGTCTCCTCCATAAAATTCAGCCCACAGTATTTTACCCTTGATAATTTGCAGTAATTCATCTGGAAATTTTCAAAATACAATTATTAGCTTTGCCATAAATTACATTTTTGTGTTGAATTTTAATTTCTAGTTCCCAATGTGGAACAATGGGTCGATTTTTCTTTTAACCCTACCTGCTTGGCCAAAAGCAGGTGGATGGGCGGTTAAATTTTTTTCTCCAAAGATATACTTCATTCATAAAAATTTGCAAAAAATACGTTACAAAACAGTTCAAAACAGTTTCTAGTTGACATTCCAGAAAGTGCAAAAGAAATCCGTTTCCTTCAATACAGAATGTGAGTTTCCTCACAACCCTTCCATTCCATTTTACATACAATGTACATTTGCATTACACAGCAAAACCATATTTTGGTGCATGCAGCCCAAGGGGTTTTACATAGCTTCCAGCCCCTCGGTTCACTATGGCGGGAGAACCTTACACCATGGCCTTTCCCCTTTGAGCCTTTGCTGCGGCTGCCCCAAGCTTTAGTGCATCCCCCAGCACGTAGTCCTGGACCCTGGAATGTGCCAGTTTGCAACACTCGGTCGTAGACAACTCATTGCACTGGAAGACCAGCAAGTTTCGGGCAAACCAAAGAGCGTTTTTCACTGAGTTGATGGTCCTCCAGCAGCAGTTGATGTTTATCTCAGTATACATCCCTGGGAACAGACTGTAGAGCACAGACTCCTGTGTTACAGAGCTGCTCGGGATGATTCTCGACAAAAACCACTGCATCTCTTTCCACACCATCTGGGATTTTAATATGCTTAACCGAGCAGGCAGCAAGGATATCTACCCAAAGCTGGCAGGGTCCCTTTTAATTTGTACAGGGGGAATTTTATACTGATGGTGGTGTTCTCAACATCAGGGGAAACCAACGGCGAGATCCTTGTGTTAGCTCTTTTCCGGAAGGCCCGCCGAATTTAGTGCCAATCAGGTACTTAAGTGGACAGCGGTGGGCCTTTCATAGAATTTAGGATTCAGGACCCTGTCGCCAGAAGTCCCGCCCTTGGAGAGCTGCCAGCCAATCAGAGGCCTATGAAAATTCACCCCTTCTTCCCTGCCCATATAACCACAGCTACAGAGTACATCAATCTTTTGCCTGTGATTTTGTTTTAAATTATGACAACCAGAAGGATTGAACATATTTAAGTTAACAGATAATGGATAAAGGCAATAGACTTGATTTTCATCACTAACCCCTCCCCGCAAAAAATTTGTAAAGCAGGGGTAGGAATTGAACAAAAACATGGCAGCAAGGTAATATGCTGAGACCTTGCCCCAAGGAGAGCCCATTAAAACTTTGCTTCAGAGAAGTGAAGCTGCTCACTCTGAGCTCGGCTTGCTGCATTTAAAGGGTCAGGCCAGCATAATTTATTTTGCCCAGCTATGTTAGTTTTTTTGGCGAGGGTCTCTGGAGCATTGTAAAAATCCCAGCAAATGATGGTGTGGCATAAGCAATGACTTAACTTACTCATGCCTGCATTTGTGCACCATAATGGAATATATCTTAGATTTGTCAATATTATGGTGAAGCTTTTGACATATTCAGGCCTAGAGTTCAGATGAAAGCTCATCGACCTTAATTGTTGACTATGTTTCTCTTGCCAGACATATTTCTTGACCTGCTGAGTGTTTCAAGCATTCTCTGTTTTTATTTCAGATTTCCAGCATCCACAGTACTTCGCTTTTGTCCTCGAGTTCAATGATTATTGACTCTCTTTGTAAGCTGAGGAAGGTGAAAGAAATACATTTTTTAAAACTCTTTTGTGATTGATGTCTCTATAAGTGTTTTTCAGTCTGCATCGTCTTCCGAACACCAAAAGGCTTTTTGTCTGGAGACTTTGATATAATAGTCATGCTGATGCTGTACAAAGAGAGAGAATTACAAGATACCGGTACACGTGAAGAATAAAAAGTAGGTTTGACCTTTGGGAATGGAATGCCAGATGAAATTGTACTGTAATAGCGTTCAAGAAAAGAAAAAAATCAAACGTCCTTGCTTTATTTTCACTTTACTAAATCAAACAGAAATGTTGGTCGACCTGGCCAATGTAATTTCCGCTGTCGTTAGTATGAGCAGATGTAGAGTTCACAAAAAACCGAACAGCATAGGATAAGCCTGCGAAAACAAAAGACATCTGACAATTGAAAAATTGCATAGCTGAAATAGAATCACATTAAAAACTCTATTTATGAGAAGCAAGAAAAGGATAGCAGTGTAGTTTAGAAATCCTAGGGTCACGTTTTGCTCTGCATTTATTTTTACAACAAAGTACATGTGGGCAAATGATGCCAGTAGAAAGTGATAGCATTATTTATTTGACCACTTGTACCATTACTCTGAGTAAAGCTATTATTCCTAAAATTGGTTCATGGTAGAATTTTGCTGATTGAGCACATGAGCAATAATGAAACACTCAGGAGACAATATGCTGGGGTCAACTGAAAAATGAATGGTGAATTCCACAACTGACATGCTCTTTGTCAGCTGAAAAGATTTTTATGGTGCATGGTTTAGCGTTCATGACCATGATGGGTATTTGTTAGTGTAAATTGTTTATTATTCTATTAGGGTCAGTTATCTAATCATGATGCAGGAGTAATGCCTAATGAGGTTTAGCCTCAGTGGGAGAGCTGTGATTGAGTTGTGCTGTCTGTGCTACAAAAACCTAAGGGGACTGTCAGATATGTGAACTACACTACCAGTGGCTGTGAAAGTCACCACTGCTCTCAAGTTTTTGTGCCACAGGATCCTTTCAAGAAGCGACAGAGGACACCATTAGAATCAGCTATGCTTCTGTGCACTGATGCATTAAATCAGTAATAATATCTTACTTCTTCATAAAATGAAATGTTGATTACACAGCTAACCTGATATGTGCTGAATCTCAAAATCTTTTAACAATTTATAAAACCAAAATAATACATCATATTCATTAGTAACCTTTTAAATTTTCAGTTCAGTGATCCAGAAAATATGATTTACTTTCAATATAGTGAACATTTTTTTTTATTCATTCATGGGATGTGGGCGTCACTGGCCAGGCCAGCATTTATTGTCCATCCCTAATTGCCCTTGAGAAGGTGGTGGTGAGCTGCCTTCTTGAACCACTGTAGTCCATGTGGGGTAGGTACACCCACAGTGCTAGTGGTTAGATATAACTGAGTGGCTTGTTAGGCCATATACAGAAGACATTATTGAAATTTGTTTCAGTGAGGTGATACCTGAAGCTTTAATCTTCCTCTAATTTGCATTTCTATTTCTGAACTTTTTAATCACAAAATTACACTGACATTTAACACAAACTGGAATATATTTCTAAATGGTTTTCCATTTGGTAATTTGTTTAGAACAAGTAAGAACTTGGAAGATAATACTGGTTGGCAGGCACCTTACTGTTCATCTAATTTTCAAACACTTGTTACAACTGCTGTTTCAGTGCTGTTAAAAATGTTACCTCAGTTAAATTTAATTTGCAATCTGTTTCGCCATGATGCATTATTTCCATGATGCTAGTTTTCCCATTCTCTGCCAACACACAGCCATAGTGCTCACTGTGCTCATGAAAATCATGCAGGAAGCAAGTGGAAATTATTTTACCTCACTCTCCCTGCCCAATCTGATGACTCAGCTGCCCATTCCATTGTGCCAATGCAATTGTACGCAGTGATCTTGAGGCCACTTTTTCCAGATTTCACATAATTAACCTTATGGTGTGAAGATGGTGGAATTTGAGACCCAGCCATGGTCTTTTTATTATTCTAAACTATTCCAGCTCCATATTATATCTGTCAGTATCTGCTGATATTGAACTTTTTTTTGGGTAAATTCAGATTTAAACTTAAGTAGATGATGGTCTGACACGTCAGGCCGGATTTTATGTGCCCCCCGATGCAGGGTCAGAGGTGGGAGGGGGCCCATGGAATCATGACGGGAGGTGACGGGTGTAGGACCCGTCGCCTCCCCCTCTCCAAGTGATTTTGTCAGGGGTGGGATAGACCGATGACAGCCTTCCCACCCAGAGGTCAATTGAAGTTCTTAATGGTCACTTAAGGGCCCCTTCCCAGTGCTGCTGGGATCTAACTAGTGGTGGGGGGGGGGTGCCTCCACCATGCAAGGAGGTCACCTCTAAATATGAGGCGCCCTTCCTTCGGGCTTGGGGCGGTCCCTCCTCCTTGGGCAATCTGTGGCCCACAGAGGAGTCCCGTCGGCAAAAAATGCACCTCACTGAACTCCCCTCTCCCCCCGCAATTCATGATTAACCTCCCAACACCACCCCCCGCCTTTTCGCCTGGGCCTTCCGGACTGGCCCCAGCGACCCCGCCTCACTTACCTGAGGTCGGGGGTTCCAGTGCTGGTCCTGGGTCTGAGATCTCTGCAGGACCAGCAGTGGTCACCGCTCCTAGTGGCATTGTCAATACTGCTGAGCTGCCAGCCCTGTGATTGGCCGGCAGTTCTTGGAGGTGACATCCCTGTCTTTAAATGGATGGGGATTCTGGCGCCGGGCACTTACGTTCCAGAGCAACGGGGGCTGGGGGGCGGGGCTCAAAAGCCAGAATGGTGTTCCCTTGTACTGGGACCACCTCCGGCATCACAAAATCCAGCATGAATCATCTGCTCCTCTTTGACTCTCACATAAACATCTGGCGAATATAGATGTGATCTATTTGATTTTCAGTGCTATGGTCAGATAAGGTCCCATTAGCCTTGGGAAACATTTTGTGGGGATAGATACTTCCCCAGATGATGAGGCTATTAAAAGCACCTAGGCCTATTGCCATTTATATCACCTAGTCCTTGCTCACTCTTTATTAGTTTGTGGCCTGTGATATCATCTCCAATCTTAGAATTTAGTCTCCCGTAACCAGAATCAAATGCTTCTTTTTTAGTTTATCTGGAACTTTTCTTGCAATCTGTCATAGAAACTGCTCTTGATTTTTTGTTCTGCATTATTCATTGGTGCATAGCATTGCGTAACCACGATCTTGTACATTGCAGTGTAGAACCTAGCAGTGATGGTTCTAAATGACACTGCTTCCCATTATATCATTAATTTTGTGGCTACCTAGAAGCATCTTCAACCTTTTCAGTGGGATTTTTCTTCCTATGGCCAGAATAAAACAGTGGTCGGGATTTTGTGTGGCCCCCTGGGGTGGGGTCGGAAGTGGGGGTGGGGGCACAGACTATCACGACGGGTGGTGGGGGGAGGGGGGGTCAGGGGCGGAGGGCCCATCGCCTCCCCGTCGCCAAGTGATCTTCCTAGGGGGGGACGATAGGCCAACGATGGCCTTCCCACCCAGAGGCCAAGTGAGGCCCTTAGGCAGCCTATTAATGGCCAATTAAGGGCCTCTTCCCACCACCGTTGGGATCTTACTAGCAGAGGGTGGGTGGGGGGAGTCACCTTGTGTCATAAGGTGCACTCCCTGCGAGCTTGGTGAGGGGTGCAGTGGGTCCCTCCTATGTGGGCAATTTGTGGCCCATGGAGGACCCCCGCTGGGAACTTCTTTACCCCCCGGAGCCCCCTTTACCTAGACTGCATGACCAACCCCCACCCCCCTCACTGAGGTCTTCCAGACTGGCCGCGGTAACCCCGCCTCACCTACCTCTGGTCCAAGGTTCCAGCGCTGGGCCTGCGTCTGAGGCCTCTGCAGTACTGGCATTGGCCACTGCTCCTGGTGGTGCTGTCTACACTGATGAGCTGCCAGCCTTCTGAAAGTAACAGGGTTCCCGGCTCCTGAAACTTTGATTTAAAAAAGACCAGAGGATCACTCCGGGTGCGGGGCACGAAAAGGCAGAGGCAGGGTTTCCCCTGCCTTTTCGGCCTGGTGCCAGAAGCCCCGCTTCCAGCACAAAATCTAACTGCTTGTAAGATGTATCTGCCTACCCTGTGTCTATTGTATTTTGCCAAGGCACAAGAAGGTAGATTGTGTCTCTTCATTTCAGCTGTACAGTTGTAAGTTGGAAACAGAAATAAAGTTGGTCCCACAAATATAGGTAATTAGCTTAAATAAAAGTGGTCCTTTTGGCCAATGAAGTGAAAACGTCTTTTAAAAATCTGTGTGTTTCATATGCATTGCATCTGTGACTTTTCAATAACATTGTATCCTTATAAACTAAGTTCTGAGGAAGAAGGCTATTTGGTCATTATGTATTTCATGCATGATTAACAAAAGGTCACTGTAATTATTCTTCTACAAGCTTAGTTAAATTGTAAACACTACACATCGATTTTCATTTAGAAGATTTAGCTTGTGCAATTTATCATAATATCACAATTAATCATTTGATGTTTAATGAACTATGGAAATGGGCAATTCAGTACAAATTTCTAATATTAGAAAAATCAGTTTTAATTACCTTTTTGCCTTGCATTTTATTTTATTTGCTGTTGAAAACAACAAAGTAGAGGTAGGAATTTAACTGTACCTTCCTGGATTTAACTGTATGCTGCTGAATTCTTAAGCAAGGCCTGGCCGTCAGAACAGGAAGGATCTGAGGAACTGTTTGGTCCAAGCCTGACAAAATGCCACAGATCAGTTGTTTTATGGATGCTGGTGCAAGTCAGTTATTACTGAGACAATCAGTGAAGATGCACATCAAATGTTTGTATTGCGAAGAAAAGCTAAACACTTCTATGACTGAGTGAGTTTGCTCACCTTACTGACAGAAGGCTTGTCCTCGATTTTAACCCATCTCTCCCGATGGCTGGGTGAGTGTCGGGGGTGGGGTTAAAATATCAAGATTGGGCAACATGACCTCATTCCTGCCTTTTGAAATTTTAAAGTTGCAAGAGGCTGGTGGGAGCCTAATTAACATACCAGCATCGAGGCATAATAACATCTTCGACACCCTGCCTTAAATTTCATAAGTGTAAGGGAGACCTGACCTGTGGGACACTTGGCAGCTGATCTGAGATGAGTGCTGTCAGCTCCCCAAGGAAATTGGCTCTTTTAGCACTTCTCCAAGGCCCCTCAAGGAAGCCTTCACCCTCCTCCCAACCCTGATCACAGACCTCACCTCAGCCCTCCTGATCACTGACCTATCCCCTACCACCCCACCGTGGGGCTTCATCTACAGTAACTTCAGTGGAAGAGCCATGGAAACCCTATTGGATATATACTTGAAAAGGAAAAAAATTGCAGAATTGTGAGGAAAGAGTAGGACAAATTGAATAGATTTTTCAAAGAGCCAGCTGAGGCACGATGCACTGAATGGTCTCCTGTGTGGTATGATTTTATAATAATGGCGTAATAATGTAATAATGCTGTTTATGTAATATTTCCTGGTTTTCTGCAGCTTTTGGACCAAAGCCAAAACAGGCAAACACCCCCGCAAAAATTCACTCCCGCTGACTTCCACAAGTGCACTTACACTTCAGATGGCTGGCACAGACACGATGGGCCAAAGGTCCTGTTTCTGTGTTGTATAACTCTAAGACTCTATGACTCTATCAGCCCCTTCTTCTAGCTGATCCAGGGTTGCTCAACGATTTTTGCAATACTTTCAGGGTGCATTGATTTAGAAGAAGGTTGTCTTTTCACTGCATAGACATGATTTCCAACTGTATAGAAAAAATAGTAAAACTATGGCATTATTTTACTCACAACATCAGCTACAATAGGAAAGATCTAGAATAGTATTTATCCAGAAAGAAACTGCTTTTTGTCTGGTGGCTGTTAATTAAGTGATACATTTTGAAATATTTATCCCATCTGGATATGATCCTATCAGTTGCAATTTAAAAAAAAATCACCTAACAGTTAAAAAGATGACAAATGTTTTCATTTTATAAAGAGAATCTCTGGAGCAGCCAAAAACATAAATCTATATTAGCAATTTAAATGCAAAGAACAAAGAACAGTACAGCACAGGAACAGGCCATTCGGCCCTCCAAGCATGCGCCGATCTTGATGCCTGCCGAAACTAACACCTTCTGCACTTCCGGGGCCCATATCCCTCTATTCCCTTCCTATTCATGTATTTGTCAAGATGTCTCTTAAACGTCGTTATCGGATCTGCTTCCACCACCTCCCCTGGCAGCAAGTTCCAGGCACTCACCACCCTCTGTGTAAAAAACTTGCCTCGCACATCCCCTCTAAACTTTGCCCCTCGCACCTTAAACCTATGTCCCCTAGTAACTGACTCTTCCACCCTGGGAAAAAGCTTCTGACTATCCACTCTGTCCATGCCGCTCATAACTTTGTAAACCTCTATCATGTCGCCCCTCCACCTTCGTCGTTCCAGTGAAAATAATCCGAGTTTTTCCAACCTCTCCTCATAGCTAATACCCTCCAGACCAGGCAA